>NC_090934.1:1358238168-1358877097 GCF_040938575.1 Ambystoma mexicanum | reverse complement strand
ACAGCCCTTGCCCTAACCCAAACCCTTGCTGTAATACTAACCTACCTGCAACTCTAACTTACCCTCATGCTTACTTTACCCTAACCACTAGGTTTATCCTAACCACTATCCTATGCCAATATCACCAGGCCTTTCCAACCTATGTATCCCTTTCTCTAACACTTACCGAAACCCATACGCTAACACTTACCCAACCAGACACCTAATCTTCCCTAACCACTAACCAAACCTCAACATATTTACTATAACCCTAAACCCTATGCTTACCCAACACCCTGTTCTAACCCTAAAACAGGCCATCACAAGTCAACTAATCCCTCCGTAACGCTAACATTTACATTAGTAGCACTTCATTTTTGGAAACTTTTCAGCTGCATTTTTGACTACTTTTTGCTTGGCAGCTTTTTCACTGCAGAGGTATTTTCACCACCACTTTTTCACTGACTACATTTGTGTTGGCTACATTTTCACTGGATACCATCTGAAGCGCCATGCTGTTTCTTTGGCCAATGACACAGTTAATTGTGAGTTCTGGCCGCAGACACTATACATGTGCAGAAATCTCAAGGGACCTTGTGTACATGTCCTCTGTGCGATGGGGCCCAACTCTTCAACAGAGGACATGGGAATTCAGGTGCGACCGGTTAGGTGGCAAAGACTGTATCTTAGCTGGCCTACCTGCAAAAACGATATAAGTGATTTGAAATAGATGGACGCTCTTCAACCCGAATCGTCTCTATGCCCTTGCGATCATGGCCATTCTTTAGTTGTGTACATGGTAATTTAAATGCAAGGTTACATGATGGGAGAGATTTGGCTAATTGGAATGGTTCATTGTAGTTGTAGTTTGTGGTCAACACCCTCTCCAAGTTCCTTTTTCTTAAATTTTAAAACGTTTGCGGTCTCAAAAAATACTTGGGTATCATCAAAGTGGTGACCTTTGCCAATTAAGAGAACCACCAAAATTATGCCATTCATGTCACGCGTTGGCAAGACACAGGAAATATGCACAGTGCAAATGCAGTTTATTTATCCATTTACAATATAAATCTGAAGTCTTTGCATAGTCTAAAGGTGACGCGTGACGCTGCGCCACATAGCGTAAATGTTCAGTCCACCTGAAAGGAACGTTTTGGTCCAAGTAACATAAGGCCATAATCCTAACGGTCTTCTTTGTTAGGGGAGGGTCTGTTACATAAATCACGCAACCCGCCTGTGTTACACCACTCACAAACACACCTGTAGGAATCGTGAATGCTAATACTGACTTCAGCAAGGCCCCTCCCCCCGCGAACACTGGGGAACGCCTTCATGAAATGCCACTTGTTCCCAATGTCATTCAAGACTCCAAGATTCGGGATCATAAGCGATGAATCAGCTTAAATCAAGACCTTGCTCAAAGATGCGTTTAAGATCTTGATCACCTGAATAATATGGCATTACCCGGAACATTTCTACCAGTGGCAGTAATTGCTATACTGGAGCAAGGGTTGCTTAGCAATTCTTGAAATATGTGCAGTCACTCAAGCACCCTATTAAAAAACAAGCCAAAGAAAGGGAAGCGGGCTCACCGTCTGCTCATTAAGGTGAGGCGGAAATTGCACTCTCGTTGACTTAGTACTCCAGGGAATGTCAGATCCATCCTGTTGTCGCTGTGAAGTGTGATCTCACTCCAAAATAAGAGCGCCACCGGAGCCGGTGTGAACTAGAAATCTCAATTAGAAAGGTTGCCATACAAAGCGGAGTGCCTGTAGCAACAGGAGAAGGGCGTAGAGGGGGGTGTCGAAAGCCAGAGGAATGTCAACAGCCAATCAAGGGTACCCTCTGTTTATTTGGAAACATAATACTTGCTTCTCCTTCATTCTTCAGACAGAGCAGACAGGGCACCACAGCACCACAGAGACAGTCAATTAACACACAGGTGCAATATCACCAAAGTATTCATTTGTACAAAACTGGTTGCTCAACCACTTTTTGTTCATTATAAACCCCAAATTCAACTTGTGTTTAGTATTCTCATAAGAGTATGTTTCTTTGTATTTTGTATTATTCAATAAATAGATATTTTGTAGATAATCAAAAATTCGAAATCAGTTCTTAACATCAAGACTTATGGAACATCAACAAGGCACAACCTACCCTAAGGTGATCCTTAACACATTTCATGTATAAATAATAGGGTGGCGGTCAACACCCCATACTTAAGATCAAACCTAATTGCATTGACTTTCCCAAAATTCTATTGCTAATAACCTTTGACTCGCTGGAGTGATTCTGAGGAAATTTCCACCATAAATGTTTAGAAGGGTCCCCTTGGAACTGAAACTTTTGGGGACTATTCATTAGAAGGTTACAAAAAAAGACAAAAGCTGTTTTAAGTCTCCTCCCTTACCTATTACCACAGAAAAATGAGTTTCTATTGAACAGACATAGCGCAAAAAACGTTGGACGCATTTGCACCAAATAAGAATCAACTCGGGCAGTGTTGTAGATGTTCCTGTTGTTGGTTTGGGGTAAAATCATGCAGTAGCTTTTAAATAATTTGATGTAGAAGGGGTGCCCCACCGATCACCAAAAACATCTATATAACTCCCATGGTGCTTTGCATCAACAAGGCTTTTCAGTAATTGAAAGTCACCATTTTTTATTTGCTTGAAAAGAAAAGTTCTCAATAGGATTTTTGGGGGGGTGGTTTCATTTCAGGGTAGTTTTGAGAAGGGCACTACATGTGAAGTGGGATAGTTAGGAGTGGGTTGGGGAGCCCCTATGTTACAGGACGTTTTCGTCTTACCGGGGGAATTCTACGGAAGAATCGTAAGAGACATGCTCGGAAAAGCATCACACAAACCAGTTAAAGAAAAGGGGCAATAGGAGAGGGTCAGGTAGGACTTACACAGGGGGTACCTTGAAAGGTGGAAGGGGACACAAGGATAGTTGGAACGGGGATGGGGAAGATGTTTAAATTGTAGAGCATAATACCTTGGTCAAGTGTAGGAGCTGACATTTTAGGGCAGATTTCAAATGTGATATTCATGAATTAGTCTTGCGGTGGTCATGCCGGGTGTGGTGGTACAGAACATTCTTTGAAAGGGGCCAGTTGACATGGTAATAATATTCAGTACTGCATTGTTAAAGTATTCTCTTTGGCATAGGTGTGTAAGTTTAATAGGTACACGAACAGTGGCCTCCTGCTTTATAGAACCACGCTTCCTAGGGCTGGTGAGATTTGTACTATTAAACACGTGGAGAGTGAAAGGTTACAAACCAAAGCGTACAGTGAATCATCATGTGCAAATAATAGCTTGCACAAATTAAACTTTCATTTTATGATGGCTTAACATAAAAGTACCACATGTTTTAATTGACAAATACATGGCTGTATTACCAGTAATTACCTTGGTGAAGATCAGAGGCGCACTTAATTGTGGTGGTTTGGACAAAGGAAATGGGCATGTTTGGGACGAGTTGTCAGAGGGCCCGTGGGGTGTTTCTAGAGGCCAAAGGTTGACACCGCCCTTAAATTTACGACGCAAGTTAGTGAATCTGGCTCATGAGGGGCATTTGGGTTGGTCATTAACAAAAAGGAGGCTGAGGAAGTCAGTCTGGTGGCCGGTTATGGACAGCGATGTGCAGGTGGTGGTAAAGGAATGCTCCACTTGTGCGGTTAGTGACAAAAGTAAGGCGCCCAGGGTGCCACCGGTATGGTCAAAAGTAGCGGTTGACATTATGGGACCGATGGACATGTTGGGCAATGGCTTTAGGTTCTTAGTGGTCCTGGTGGATTACACCTTGAGGTGGGTAGAAGCAACTGCATTAGAGATTGTGACAGCAGAAAAGGTGGTGGCGTTCCTCAGTAAGGTGTTTGACAGGGAGGGCATACTGGCTGGGATTGTGACCGACAATGGTGTGCAAGTTGTCTAAGAGTGTATGCAGGAATTCAGGAGAAACCTGTAAATACGCCACCATATGACTGCGCTATACAACCCTGCTGCAAATGGATTGGTGGAAAGGATGAATACATTTGTGAAAGGTGCTGTGCAGTTGGCTTTATCTAATGGTTTGTGTTGGAGGGATGTTTTATCGGAGGCCCTCAATGCCTACAGGTCTACGCCTTCATTGGTTACAGGTTGTTCACCGTTTTAGTTGATGAGAGGCAGGAAACCAGGGTCTAGATTGAGAGTTGCTGCTCTGGGTGGAGGTGTGCGGATTGATGTGGACATGCAAGGGGTGTTAACAAGGGTTGGCCAGAGGCAGGTGAGAGCCAGTCAGGTGTGTGGGGGTGGGAAACCCCACTCAGTGTGAGTGGGTGATCTTGTGCAGAGTAAGAATCCCAGACATGCCCCCAAGGGGGCCAGTGCATATATGGATCCCCAACGTGTTGTAAATGTGGGCCGGTTATACGTGAAATTGGATGACGGCTCCAGGTGGAGAAAAAGGCGAGTTGTTGTGGTAAGAAGGGAAATGGAGGTGAGGCTGTGTGGCGCAGGAAACATGGGGAGTGCTTTTGATGCGTTTGTGTGTGGAGGTGAGAGGAAGTGTGGTGGCGGTGAGAGGCAACCTGGGCACGAGAGGGGTGATGATGCACTGGTGTTCGACAACGGAGTGGAGGTAAAGTCGTCGCAGTCTGGGTGCGGTGAAGAGGTGTCTGTTAGAGGTGGGCGTCATTCCGTGCGCAAAAGGGTGTTGAATGTCAAGTTCAAGGATTATGTGCTGGAGGGCGCCAAGGGGGTGGGGGTTGGTGGGGTGTGTGTGTATGTATATATATATATATATATATATATATATATATATATATATATATATGCGCAGGTGTGTCTGGGGTGTGTGCATGCTTTCATTTCTATGTGGGGCCCTTTTTTTCTGTTCATAGGGGTCCTTTATTGTTCTCTTCTTTGTTGTATTGTTAGAGGGGGAGAGGTGTTGTAATGTTATGACATCTTGGAACCCTGGACGTAGCCTTAGGTTGTTTACTTACATCCTGGGTTCTAGGTTCCATGCAGGGCAGTTGAGAAAGTTACTTGCCGAAGCGGGTCTGCTGGGTCTGGGGTTCTGTTGCCAATAAACTACGTTTCTCCTCCTCCGTGCCTGCCTCCATTATTACACAACACGAAGAAGAAAGGTTTAGTCCAGCTAGGTGAGTGGTTCCTCTAAAGGACATACCATAACAAAGCACTTGAAATCCAGTGCAAAACTTTAGTTAAGACAGAGGCTGATCCAATTTATTACACAATGATCCAACAAAACCTGTACAATTAAGGGTGTGCGACACCTTGTTACCTCCGAGTCCCCCCAACCCTTCTTTGCTCGGCCCATGAGCACATACTTGACATCAAAGCAGCGATTAACAAGAGGAAAAAATGACATCATAGAGGACATCTACGGGGGAAACTCCAAGTTAAGATGGCCGTCTCTGTCGTCCCTTCCCACACTCGCAGAATTGTATGGGGCATCCTAATTTAGGACAGGTGGTGCCCCTCCAGCCTCCCAGATACCGAAAAGCTTTGAAAATGTTGGGCCCCGTTAGACTGAACACAAAAAGAAAGGGAAAGAACGCACAGGAATGGGAAGGACCTATCCAAGGAGGGTTAAGAAATGTTTCCTGAATCTAAGGAAGTCTGTCATGTTCTCTAGGAAAAAGAGAGGGAATTCCAAGAACTGGAGGAGGAGATTGTGGGTTCCTCCACACCAAGATGGTACCGCCTATAAGTCTTTGGGAACTACCCCAAATATTCTGTTTCTGCGAGCAGTACCCAGGCATACTCCCCTTGTATGCCAGTCAAGACCATACACACAATGCATGCAAAGGCAAAAAAGGGTACTTATTTTACAACTGGTTCAGCCAACCATCCTCAAAAAACAAATAAATCTGGCATCCGCTCCTTAAGAGGAGTTTCTTGTCAGTAATTCCTTCTAAACAGACAGTAAATACAACATTATGTAGAGATGTTTATTTTATTTTGACAAAGTACCTATGACTTGATTATTCAGAGACGCCTTTGCAAAGTGAGGGCACACACCTTTAGCGAAAATTACACATTCATGTATTGCAAGGATGCAATAAACTGATAAATTGCACAACTGGTCTCAGGCTGGGTGATGGAAACAAGTCCCAGGGTCGATGCAAAACAGCGGCTAATTAATGCAATCAAGAACGTAGAGAAATATCCAGCTGAATCACAGGTGGCAGGGCATTTTTATCCTGAAATACTTCTGATTGCAATTAATTTGGGCTGATTGGCGAAGACAATTTGAGGCCCAAACAGATAACCCTGATTAATGAGATTTGCCGCATAGCAAGCTGTGCAACTGCAAAGAGTAAAGATGTGCATGTCCGAGAGTACACGGGTGCATGATTACACAGGTGACCACATTTTCAAAATAAAAACCGGGACAGACACCGATATAGAAGTAGGACAACAATTTTTGGGCCAATAAAAACAAAATAAGGCCTAAAATACAAAGGGGACGATAATGAAACTATAGTCCTATTTCTATAGCGGTGGTCTTTCCCGGTGAATGTTGGAGGCACAGAGCCCTGTTTGGGGGCTAAAAGACCTAAAGGAAGGGGAGAAGGTTCAGAGTGAGTGGGCAGAGCGGTAGCTGGCCGGATGACAGGATTTTTACAATAAGTTTGGCAAAAAAACAGGATGGTATCCACCGACGCCCAAATCCCAGGATGGGGTTTTTAAACTTTAAAACGTGTTGGAACACCAGGACGAATGGGTAAATACCGGGATGGTACAGCCAAAACTTGTTCGTCTGGTCATCCTTAGGAGAATGCCACCATCTAGTCAACTATACCAGCAGACGGAACCGGATTGAAGAGTAAAGACCTGGGAAGGCATAAAGCCACCCAACGTGCCGCTCTTCCGTCACCATGAGCTTCCCCAGGCTCAATATTACACATCAGGCCTCTTCAAACTCCACGAGGACTCCGTCACAGTCTTTCGGGTGCAGAAAGATCACAGGTTTACCGTGTGCACCTATTTTGGGTTCCTGGTTCAGTATCCGGATATTGCGTTCCTTCAGAGCTACAATCGCCGCTTTGATATCGTCGACCTAAAAACGTGAACAAACATGGGATATTAGAACCACTGTTGAAAACTTGATGTTTGGAACAATAACCGCATGTGGAAAGGCCAGAGTTGCAATAGAACTTAACATTTCTTTTTTCAAAAAATCAAAACTGGTATGTTAATCAGAAGATTTAACTCTATAAAACTGCTCTTCTGCCAGCATTTATGTGATCATTAGCCTGTGTCTCACCCTTAGCATTTGTCCATATTGATTTGAATGACATCTAGAAAGCACAACACCAGAATAGTACTGTGATTATTAGCCGGTGCTCCTCTGGCATAGTACTGTGATTATTAGCCTGTGCCTCTCTGGGATAGTACTGTGATTATTATCCAGTGCCTCTCCAGAATAGTACTGTGATCATTAGCGTGTGTCCACACTGATTTGAATCACATCTAGAAAGCACCACACCAGAATAGTACTGTGATTATTAGCCGGTGCCTCTCTAGCATAGTACTGTGATTATTAGCCTGTACTTCTCTGGGATAGTACTATGATTATTGATGTATCTTGGAGTGGCATAAACTTCAGGCAGGACACATGAACCACTCCAGAGCCAGGTATGTAGAAAAGGTAAGTTTACTTTATTGTTACAGTTGCAGGTAGGCAGTTAAGTATGGAGAGTAGGTAATTAGTTTCTACTTCCTCTGCTCTCTCTCTGTCGGTTCCTAACTATCCTCTCTGGAACCCCCATGCCGACAGACAGACAGACAGACAGACAGACACACACACACACACACACACAGCCAAGTTCTAGGTCACAACAATTATTAGCCTGTGTCTCTGTGGAATAGTACTGTGATTATTAGCGTGTGTCTCTCTGGGACAGTACTGTGATTATTGGCCTCTGCCACACTGAGATGGTGCTGTGAACATTAGCTGGCATCACACCCTAGAGAACTGTTAATGTTGCCTTGAGTCACTTCCAGAGAGTGCCACATTGGGACAGCTCCTGAATTACCCCAGCTATATAACCGTGACTAAACGCTCCACGCAGCCACCGAATCCACATAGCCTGTCTCACGTTAGCCACATATTGAACCAGAGACAAGCTATCTAGCAATCACACCACCAGACAGCGCCCAAGCTTGCATCGTACACACCCACCCCACCCAGACCAACCCCACGAGTCAGCCAGACTAAGCACGAAATACTGACTCTGCGCAACGACAACACCACGCCCACTATCACACACGAAGCAACAAATTGAACAGAACCAATCAGAAAACATGCGGGCAACCGTTACAATCATAACAATAACCGAGCCAGCCAACAAAGCATTGCACGCGGGCTACCGCCCCTGTAACTGCAGCCTCAACCCCAAAGGAAACCCAAAGGAAATTTAAACCCAACACCAACCCCACAGCGGACTGCCAAATAACTTAAAATGCAGAAAAAACTAATTGGACCAAAAGGACAGAGAGAAAAAACCCAACTGAATGCCACCAAAGACCCACGACTGCAGAACACACCCCCATCGACAAGAACGAAAACAGAGCCAGCGCCGACAGAAGAGAGAAATCCCTACACCTAACACCATACCTCGCAAATAACCACTCACCGGAACAAACCAACCCTACGAACAATTCAAGAAAGACCAACAACCAAACACAACCTTGCAGAAGAAGAACGGACAAAGCTAGAGGTAATAAGAACACGATAGACGCCCTAACCCATATATCACCAAAATAGGAGCACCCTCCCTTCAACAGTCACAAAATTTAGAAGAGAACCCGATGAAAAAAAAAAAACAAGACTCAACCTAGAAGAGCTATTCGATGACGACACAGACAAAACTGTACCAATTCCACAACCAGAGACCAACTTGTCTCTGGTTGTGGAAGGAAACCAAAACACCAGTCAAAAGACAACGCCGATAATAAAGCACAAACCAAACTATATCATAAAAATCCACTGCAACCTAATCAATGCAAGATCCATGTCAAAACACTCAACAGAGTTCTTCGACCTGCTCTGCGACAATGGTATTGACATCCTATTCATCACAGAAACATGGCTGGACGACAACTACAAAAATCACACTCCAAAAATGCCTCCCCACCAACTTCAAATGCCTTCAGATAAACATAAAAAAAGGAGGAGGCCTTGCAATAACATTCAAAGAACACCTGTAAATAAAAATAGACAAACCACTTAACATCATGACCTGCGAATCCATGGTCATACACCTATCAGCAAATCCAAAAACAAACATTAAATTAATTCTGGTGTACAAACCACCAACATACGATGCAACCTTCGTCGACAACTTCATAGAAGCCATCAGCAACATTGCCATTCAACATGAGCACCTGATAATCCTGGGGTACTTCAACAAATGGTTGGAAGAAAAACACGCCAACTCACAACAGTCACTAATCGGGCAACTAACAACCATGAAACTACAACAGCTGGTCAAAGGAGCAACGCACTCGGCAGGGCACACCCTTGATGTAATTTTCGCCAATAAAGGACATATCACCTCCGTGCCACTGTTGCACTCGCCTGGTATCCACGGGGGCGCCCCAGATACTGGATGGAGGTCTAAGCGCTATCCCGGACCCCTCTCTGCTTGGTTATGTGCCAGACATTGGGTAGCACCTATAACAGGAGAATGGAGGGTTAAGATACTGGTTCTGTGATGCGTGGACTCCCACCTCCCTCTGGTCCAAATCCCCTCCCTTGGAGTTATTGCTCACCTTAGGTTTTTGTGCGTTGAACTCTCCGTCCTGCGCCTCTGTGCAGGGGCGCGTTGTTGGTGCAGGCGCTCGGTGGACCTAGTTGCTTCACTGGTCCGTGTGCGCTTAGGTCCAGACCAGCTGTGACTACGACTCTGATTGCTGTCTTCCAGGTGAGTTATAATGTCTTTTCCGTCTTTATTCTGTCTCTTTCTATCCCTCCGTTTTCTCGGTCTTCTCGGCATCTAGCTTTTTGTTTTCACAGGGATGGTTGCGATCTCGGAGTTGCTGCACCGATGGCGAAGACCACGGTGAGTTATTGAGGCGCGGAGTGCTGCGCTGTTTATTGGTGTTAATTGCTAACCTGTGTTCTCTTCTCTTCTTTGTACAGGTTGCGGTGATGTTCCAGAGTGATGAGCGCTCGAAGCGCTGCTTGCCCAGGTAAGTGCTTTGTTAATGCTGACCTTGTTCCTTCTCCCTTGCAGGGTGCGGTGAAACCCGGAGATAGGCGAGGTAAGAGAAGCGCTGGGTGCTGCCAGGACTCGCTGCTTGCCCAGGTAAGAATTGTTATTAATGCTGTCCTTGTTTCTTTACCTTTGCAGTTTGCGGCGAACTCCGGAGATGGGCGAGGTAAGCGAAGCGCAGGATGGATTCAAGGCCAGTTACTTGACAGGTAAGTGTTCTTGCACGCTAATGCTGTTCTTGTTCTTCCAGGTTATTAATGGAATCCGGATCTAGGACTTCAGGATCAGGCTGCCGGAGAAGCAGATGAGCAGGAGCTGGACACAGTGAGCATTACGCTGCAGCAGTGCAGAATAACGCGAAGCCTTTTCTGCTGTTTGGGTGTGGTTTAAATAGCCCAGGTAAATTAGTTCCAGGCCAAGTAGTTCCAGGCCCAGCCACACCCAAAACACTAGACCGCATGGCTTGGTTCTAAAGAACTGAGCTGTGTAATAGGCCTCCATGTTGGATTAAGGTCCAAAACTAGTATTGCTTTATTCCTGATAATGAGCCTGTGCCAAAGTCGCCAGGACTGACTCCATGTATGTTTTTGACAGAGTTTTAAGGCCCTTGGGGCCAATATGAAGGGCTTTAGCCCCACTGCTGCCAGGGGCTGTTATACCTGAGGGGGTCAGGGGCATGTATTGTGACAGCCGCTGATACAAATACTTTGGAGTGACCATCAAATCATATCATTTGTGATCACGCTACCGACCAAACCTATCATCCAGCCCCTCAAACTTCCAACCACCACAACAAGAAACTGGAAAACTGTCAAAGCAAGCAACCTAATAGAACAACTGGAGCTGACCAAACCTTCCACGACAAAACTGGAGAAGGCAGACCTAGACTGGAAAATGGAGCTACTCCATAAACAGATTGCTGATACAATCGAAAACATCTCCCCTGACAAAACCATTTACCCCCTCAAGAAAAAGAGCAATGGCAAAATGGTACACCCCACTATTAAGCACCATGAAAAAGAACAAGAAGCTGAAACTAGAATGGAGGAATGAATATGACCAAGATAAGAAATCACAGTTCCAGAGACAAATCCGATCGTAAAAGAAGGAAATTCAAAAAGCAAAGAAAAGGCATTATGACGACAGAATCACCAAAGCCACCAACACACAAAAAAATGTTCAACATCATTAATGAAATGAGAAACCCAGCAGGTTGCGATAACACTCCAATACCTTCACAGAAACTATGCAACAACTTGGCAGACCGTTTCAAAAACAAAATCAACAACATGCGACAAATCATACAAAACAGACCGACCACTCCTAACACAACCGACCTGATCCGACGAGGAGCCAGAGCACAAACTCCAAAACTTCCCACAAATATCAGTAGTGACATTCAAAACATAGCGAGAAAGCAGGATCATCCATGGATCCCTGCCCCCCAGACATCTACAAATCAATCCTCACACAAGGAACACCATCTGAATATTACAAAATCTCCTGAATCTGTCGCTCGTGACAGGGACTGCACCACGATCCTTCAAATCAGCATATATTAAACCACTCCTTAAGAACACAAGTGGCAACGTGGAAGACCTCTCCAACTACAGGCAGATTTCAAACATAATCTACCCGGAAAAACTCCTAGAAACATACGTATACAAACTAACCCAAGAGCATGTAGAAAAACACCAGTTGCTAGACGAAGCACAAGTCGGCTTCAGACCCGCAAGAGGAACAGAATCGGCACTCCTATCCATCTGGGACGACATAAAAACAAACACTGACTCCAACACAACCTCGGCCCTGATTCTGCTCGACCTCTCCGCAGCTTTCGACACAGTAAGCCTTGACACCCTGATCAAAAGACTAGAAGATATAGGTATAACGGACATGGCACTAGTCTGGATTAAATAATTCCTAACAAACAGAACATAAACTGTATGGATAAAACCGTTCAAATCTACTCCACGAGTTAACAACTGTGGAGCCCACAAGGATCCTCACTATCACCACTGTACTTCAACATCTACCAGACTCCGCCAATCAAGATTTTCAAAAAATACAACCTTACATGCTACATCTACGGAGACGACACTCAAATCATCTACAAAATCGAAGATACACAAGCAGATCACTCAACACTAGGAGAATGCCTAAAAAGAATCTATGACTGGATAAACACCAACAATCTAAAAATCAACCCCAGAAAGACAGAAATCAGGATTATATCCAAAAACCAAGAGGACAACACCTACATACCCTGGCCGATAGAATTGGGAACCGCGCCCACACCATCAAAAGTAGTCACAAACCTGGGAGTCCTAATGGACAACGCACTAACCTTAGAACCACAAGTAAACGTGATAATGAAGAAATGCTTCTTCCTTCTTCACTCAACAAAAAGAATCCTACCTTTCCTGTCCTTCACCCACAAACACTGACAATCGTTGCCCTCATCATGTCAAGAATCGACTACACAAACAGCCTCTACCTTAGGATGCCGGAACACCTCCTGAAGAAATTACAATGCATCCAAAATGCAGCAGCTAGACTCCTCCTCAAACTATCTAGAAGAGATCACATTACTCCAGCGCAAACATTTTTACATTGGCTTCCAATCAAACAACGTATCACATTCAAAACAAAGTACATAACACACAGGCCAATCAACAGACAAGGAGCAAATTACTACAAAAGATGATATCAATCTACAAGCCAACGAGACTCCTCAGATCAAGCAATGAAATCTGCCTGAACAAAAACCAAACGCCAGGAAAAAACGAGGCGGCTCCTCGTTCTCCCACCTGGCGGCAAAAACCTGGAACAACCTCCCAAAATGAATAAGAAATATCAAAGACCACCTAAAATTCTGAAAGCTACTAAACACCTGGCTCTTCAACACCTCAGAACCAGACAGAAGCAACTGAAACAGTCAAACAGAAAATACAAAAAAACAGGCTGAGAGAATCTAGGACGGCACAGACAACACCTAGAACCGACCAAGGGAAACTCCGACAAAAACAAGAGAGACAATGCTAGGTGGAAACGACTACGAACGACAACCCTGTCAGGACAGAACAGCAGCAAACAAGCCTAACACAAAAGGCACAACTACAAACCTTAGCCACTCAGGCAGGGCGTTGGGCATGGGCCTAGGTCGCAAGTAGATTGACCCGAGAGGACTAGTTAGCACCAATCACAAACAGGGATTTGGGGGCCGACCAAAACAAAAACAGAAATGTAAAGGCTAGCTAACTTAACATAATGACCAAGAGGTGAGAGACAGCCTTATCATGCGGAAATAGATTACTGAAAGGAAGACAACCTTGTCTAAATCCCGGAAGACACACAACAGGAGTGTGCATTTCTCGGGACAACAATGCCACTAACCAACCCTACAAAAACAAAACAAAAACTCACCCCCTCACACACCTCTCACACCCTAACTAAACACAGCCACACCTCTTAAACTGCAGCAACCCGCACGCACAAACTAAACACAGCCACAACTCTTAAACTGCAGCAACCCGCACGCACTTCCCCACACCGCAACAAACGCACCACACAGACCCTCACACAACAGCACACGACAGACGGACCATACCACACCAACAAGCTCAGCGCTGCCAACAGTACATCACAGCTCCCTTGCTCCTATCCAAACTTTACCCTTCTAACACGCCCTAACCTACCCCCCTTTTTCTTTCCGATCAGCCAGAGCGCCATGGGACCACCCCAGTGGTGATAGTGCGCGGTACAAGTATCCTTTAACATTTATACATACTTCAACATTTTCTGTAAAAGTTAATATTAAAGTATTCCAAACAGAGAAACTGGAAAACATCTTGTAATAGAGGTATGGGTGATTTAGAGTGGTACGGGGTGGTAAGTCAACATGCCTTTTCAAGCTAATTCCCTCAAATTTTTTTGTTAACAAAATATACTCCCATTCTGCCATTCTCTGTTGGAATTGTCAGTGTGCACTAGCGATTGGACTTCGCCTCCATCCTTGCTACTTACAGAATTTGCTGTCTCGGGAAACTAGAAAGGGGAAAGGATAGTTTAGGAGAAATGTAGAAACTTAGAGTAGACCCGCCTACCACCCCAAGAGAATGTGACAGAAAGGACATATGCTAATTTAAGGAAAGACACCTCAAAGTAAGCACAACTCAATGCAGCCATTTCTATGACACCTTGATTCGGACAGGTATGTCCACATATGGCTCCTGAGCCGGCTTTTCCTAAAAACCAAAGGTAAAGGCCCAATGAGGTCGAAACATGCCTTGGGTTGCTTGTTGTCTTTTGCAGAAGAGAAGGGAAACATAGCACAGCAGCCTGAACTGTTCCTTTTGGAGTGGGAGCCAGCCTGATTTGCATATGGTCGTTTGCATAATGGCATGCCAGGATGAAAAATAATGGTCTGGAGGGTTTCCCAGAGCAATGCCAGCAGTTATGATTAATTTTAAATGTTCCAGCCATCAACTTTTAGTATTGCAAATTGCATGTCCTACTGTTAACTCTACGCCTCTACCTAGCATGATTGTACCTCTCATTTCGTTCTCGGCTGCGATGTGCTCCAGGTTACAGCATTATTTGGTGTTATGTTGACTGACCACCCCGTACCACTCTTAATCACCCTATACCTCTACTACAAGATATTGTCAAGTTTCTCTCTGTTTGCTCAATAGAACTACAAATACCAGCAGCCCTGGTGGTAGTCCAAAGAAGAAACAGTCCACAAGAGCCTCCAGAGGGGGACTGCGGACCTGTGTACCCCAACTGGTGGCACAATGCAACAAAACCGTTATGCAACGCTGAATAGACGACCATAACAAGTGTCAACACATACACGGAACCACGCCATACCACAACAGAACTCACCTGCAACCGAGCCACAGAGTTGCTCCCTGACACAAATTGCATCAGCTCCAGGATAAACCAACAATTATGTGCAACAGAGCCGTGAAGTGGCTCCTAAACAAAGGCTGCAATTAGACAGACGTTGGAAATGCTCACCTCACAAAAACTTGGAACCTTTGTTATAGTGGGTAGCCATGGAGAAGGTTTGGTGGGCCTGCGCAAGAGAAAGGGGCAGGGCTCAGACCTCACCTTGTATGTATTCTGCTGATTATAGCACTTCCCAGGAGAAGGAGACATGGATTCATTGGCCAGTGGAATCAGGAGGGGGAAACCAATGGAAGGAGGATGGGGGGAGGAATAAAAGAGGGGACATAAAACAGGAAGGTGTGGGTTGTACCGGTGAGGTCAGAGAAAATGGAGCTGGACAAAGAGACCAGAAGGAGGAAGGACGGTGTGGAGGAGTTTTATAGAAAAGGTGAGGTATTGACTGGTGAGAGACAGTGATACTGTGGTGTAAGACTGCGTGTAGGTTGTGTGAGTGAACGTGTTAGTGGGCGAGTGGGAAGTGGGAGAGAGGGTGACTGGAAGGGTGAAAGGGAGGTGACTGAGGAGAAACTGGGGAAGATAGGTTAGTGAGAAGTTGGGAGTAGTAGTAGTGTTGAGTTGGGACTAGTGGTGTTCAGGTGGGATGAGTTGCGTGGAGGTGAGAGTAGTAGTGGTGTGGAGGTGGAGTGGTGTGCAGGTGGGATGAGTTGCGTGGAGATGAGAGTAGTAGTGGTGTGGAGGTGGAGTGGTGTGGAGGTGGGATGAGTTGCGTGGAGGTGAGAGTAGTAGTGGTGTGGAGGTGGAGTGGTGTGCAGGTGGGATGAGTTGCGTCGAGGTGAGAGTAGTAGTGGTGCGGAGGTGGAGTGGTGTGGAGGTGGGATGAGTTGCGTGGAGGTGAGAGTAGTAGTGGTGTGGAGGTGGGATGAGTTACGTGGAGGTGAGAGTAGTAGTGGTGTGGAGGTGGAGTGGTGTGGAGGTGGGATGAGTTGCGTGGAGGTGAGAGTAGTAGTGGTGGTGTGGAGGTGGAGTGGTGTGGAGGAGGGATGAGTTGCGTGGAGGTGAGAGTAGTGGTGTGAAGGTGGAATGAGTTGCGTGGAGGTGAGAGTAGTAGTGGTGTGGAGGTGGGAGTGGGGTGGAGGTGGGATGAGTTGCGTGGAGGTGAGAGTAGTAGTGGTGTGGAGGTGGAGTGGTGTGGAGGTGGGAGTAGTGATAGTGTGGAGGTGGGAGTAGAAGTAGTGTGCAGGTGAAGTAGTGGTTTGGAGACGGGAAGAGTAGTAACAATGTGTGAGGGGAGAGTTATAGGTAGGTGGTAGAGACATGTATCAGCGCAGGGACAGCTAGAGAGGGGGAAAGTGGGAGAGAAGAGGGAGAAGGGTAGCGAGGCAGAGAGAGAGAGGAAAATCAGGGAAAGGAGTAGAAGGGCATTGACAATCAGGCGGGTGCCCGGAGTGACCGAAAGGCACTATACAACGGAAGTCCCCGATAGGTGTCTCCCAGATTGATCCCAGATAAGCTTTTCACAAAGTAGGGGTTACCAATCACTAATACCAGTCTGGGGTTGAGGAACGCCTGGTTTAGGGTGGTATTGCCGATTCCTATGTTAGAGAGAGGCGGGCATTAGGACATTTGCCGATTTAAAAACAAAAACCAGTGAGGTTCATCTGTGAGTTGGTGTGTTCTTGAGGCCATCTGTGACACACACAACCACATAACCTCCAGGGCCCCTGCGCCAATGCCTTTGGATATAGATCCACGAGCCCTGACATCCACAGAAGAAAAAAAGAGTCAGAGGAGAGAGAAGTCAAATGACTGAGTAAAGCTGGGTGTGAACTATCTAAAAGCAGGAAGGGAAGAGGCGGCAGATACTCGAAATGAAAACAGGGTTGTAATCTACTACGGATGCCGTAGGACGTTGCTACCGCTGCTGACTACGATGCAGGGATAGGAGGATGGCTAGAGCGTACACAGCTTAGCCTCAAGAGCTATGTAGGTTAGCCATTGTCAAGCAAGTTATTGTTGAGCGGCTGAGCAAGAAATGTGCACTTTTAATTACGCTTTTCCACACAGATCACTTCCAAGGAACACAATGGAGAACAAGTTGAATTCTTTTGAGAAACCGTTTTAGGGGTGATGTGGGGTGGGGGGTGGGGGTCCTGGTGTGCGGCCACAGAGCTATCCAAGAATACTGCTAGCCATGTGGGCATACTGGACATGCCAGACTGGTCAGTCGTCACCTGGCTCTTGTTCCCCGATAGAGAAATGTTCACTACTTTTTGTGTATTGAGTTACACCTAATGAAACAGGCGGTTTATAGGGGAATGGGTCGCACAAGTAGGCTTCAAACAGGCTTTGAATGAATTATTGTTTTTACAACTAAAAGATAGTTGGGGTAGACGGGTGAGTTAAAGATACTCCCCCCTCCTTTCATAGGTGGGGGTGGGCCACAAGGCACTGGCTTGGATAGGCCTCGAACAGATGGACCTCCAGAGGTGGAAGGAGTGGGATTCCCTTGGCTCGCCCTCCTCAAGGAGATGTGGCATTTCATTATTGCAGAAGGAGTCCCCTTTATCTATAAAGGTGAGCAGAGACCGCAGGGTCCAGCATGCCCCAGGAGAGTCAGCCTGTAAAATCCTGCCACACCTCCCAGGAGGATGTCGCTTCTCCTCTGCAGCACCGCCTGCTACCCTCCTCTCATGTTCCAAGGCTGATTATGTCTTTATCCTCCACACAACGAGGTGGTGGTCCTATCTCCTGCTCTCCCTTCTGAGGTGAGGAGGGTGCATGAAATGGGTCAGAAACCATACAGCCACCTGTCTAACACAGAGTTTAACTCCCATATAGCCAACAGAACTATTAGGTTCTTGAGTCCAAGGACGATAATATAAATCCCTGTTTAGGGATTGCCAGTCCTCAAAGGAGCGATGGGGTGGGGGGGTGGTGGGGTACTACCATTGGGATCCTGCTTGCCCTGTCCCCTAGGGGTGTAAAGCTTATCGTGCTCACCTCCCTAGGTGGGGGTGGCTCCCCTTCGGGACAGGGGACAACTTCCCTGGATTCGTCACACTCTCTTGGGCTGTTTGCGATTTCTGGAATATAACCACTGTCCTCAGAGTTCCTGAGAATCACCAGCACTGTAGCCCACGTTGAATCGCCATTTTTCAACAGATGAAAGTCAACCTCAGTGCTCTCCCAAGAACCACCCACCTCTTCTTGTCATTACCAACTACGATTTGTGAGAAGAGAGATTGCACATTGTTAAGCGCAAACTCCCTTTCCCGAACCACAGGAATTCTCAGATTCGTTGCCATGTCTAAGCCTTCCAGCATTTAATGCTACTATCCAATGTCCTGGAGCAGCATGCTACTATTTATTGAGCAGCAGTCTGCAATAGAATGACCCTATCCAAATCCTCCATTTCCCATTGACCACAAAATCATGTCTCAGGAGTGGGGATGACAGCAGAAGATTGACAGTACAAGTCTGGATTGTTTTATGGTTGTTGGTCCCCAATATTGCAACATCCCAATGTTGTGTTTATTTGAACTTGGGTTACCATACCTTAGTTTTATTGCTGCCCCATTTATCTACCACCTTATATTAGTTAATTCCACCACCATTCAATCCTATTTAATATGTGTTAGATTATTTTGTATAATCTTGAAACTGGTATTTTTATCCAAATCTAAGCTGTATTCACTAACGGCAGGACAGCAAATAAGCGTTTAATAAAAACTTTCAGACATGGCATGATGGCAGGAAAAACGAGCTAGCAATATTGTGACCCTTTTGAGATACAAAGCATTTTAAAGGACACACATCATGGGGTCTTCCGAGGGTAAGCCAACAATTCGATCAAATTGCATGCACGGACTGACTTTGACTATGTGTTAGGTTGACTTTGATGTGCAGTCTGACATAGGAGAACATCAGGGGTTTACCCTATTTAGTTGTATGCACCAAGAATATGCATGTATCATCTTTTCTGGCAGGAACTAAAGAGCTAGAATAGAAATCTGTGTGCCACAGGGGGCAAACCACAGGATGTATTATTGGTAGGAATCTAATAGTAAAATTATCAAACTTCTATTAATCTAAAGTTCTCCAATTTAGGAAGCCGAAAAGAAAACTTACATTCTATAGGCTAGGTCACAGTTGATGCCCCAGCAACTGGTCTGGTTTCAGATCAGGAGAGATGGTGAAGTAGAGAACAGCTGCATTAATCAAGAGGACAACGACAACTTTTAATGAAATACAATGTTCCTCTTTCCTGGCCAATTAGAAGTCATGTTCACTCCCAAGTTGCTCATCAGAGCCATTTGACCCTCCCTGTATGCCGAGCTCTATGCACTGATAGGCGAGGAATCAAAAAGACGGGCTTCCCTGTTTTTCGCTTCTCGCTAGTTATTCATTCTGCACAGGTCGTTTTATTCAGCAGAAAATGTAGCCTCACCAAGTGAATCCACTTACCAATTACAATACATTTTGTATTTATAATCAAATCAAAATTAAATGGATTCCAAATTTTGAACTCAAATTGTGCAGTGAGTAGCGTGTTCTCTTGCAGTGGCATGTGCACAACCTGCAAAGCACAGTTTCTAATCCCAGGGGACCTCTCATCCTTCTGATATATCAGTGTTGTGCAACCAGCGGATCTCCATTTTTTTTAGGACTATGCTACCCATCATGAGGGCAAAAAATTAAAGTTTGCAAGCTACTAGTCAGCATGAAAAAGTCACTCACCACCTCTATTCTAAACAGATACAGGGCGAACCATTTCTTACTCGCCCAGGGTCTAATGGCTAGTAATGAGTGCTAGCCAACTCAGAATTGACCTATACTGACTAGGACTAGGGAGTTGTAATCCAAAACATCTGTAGAGCCAAATATTGCAGACCCCTAATTTCAATGCATAGGGCACAAATCAAGGGCGTATGCATGTGGACGGAGTCCAACCACTTTTTTTCAGAGTGCAGAGGACGTCCCGCCTGTGTGTTTTCAAGGAGTTACAAAAAATAATAACTTGCAGCAAACGGTGCCCCAGACGGGATTCAAACCCAGTTCTCAGTAACCACATGAATCAGTAAAATACCTTCTCCTGACATTCTACTATACAGGACATTTTTTGCAACAAGTTCTTTGGTATAAAATGGCTGCACCTTTTGCACTTAGCAATGTTATAGGAAACTGTTCTCTTGGCAAATGCTTATTTGTCTTGTGCACTTTTGAAGAGAAGCAAACACGTATGTCATTGATACATTGATAGAACTCGCCCCCTCACTTCCGACATATTGGATGAAGGACAAGAAGACACTGTGCAGGACACCAGGTATGATTTCAATACCGCATCGGGTGTATGAGAGATGTTATGCGCTTAGACATGCATAATGAATGTACCCTCGAACTGAAGTGGTAGGAGATTTGCAATCTGTAAACACTGAAGAGCTGTAAAGAAAATATGACAGGTGCAAAGTGATGTCATAAGGAGAAGACACGATGACAGACTGAAACGATATGAGCATACTTAAGGAATGAATATGTAACTGAAGAAACATAAGTAACCCTACATATTAGTGTACAGAAGATAAGTAACCAGATGTGTAGTAAATGTATATTAAGCAAAAAAAACGCAAGGTAGAGGAGTCACATAAAAGCTTGCTGCACTAGAAAATATAACATGGGCAAAGCGGCCATGTTGAAAAGATGGACGTCGGCTCTCAACAATAGTAAGATCATGTATTATGGTAATCACATTCTGTGCATAAGAACGCTCAAAGGTGCTACTGCACACTTCCTTCAATTGGCAAAGGCAAGGCATAAATTAGTTTTCAAAACTTGATTAGCAGAGTTTGCTAATTAAAATCTTCTTGATTAGCAAACAGACCATTTGATTATCAATTTTGTACTAATATTGTTAATGTCACCAGAAGTTATTTAAGACATGGAATGAGCAACGATACAGCAGTTTTACATACCACTGAATTAAGGCATTATTGAGAGGTGTCAGGCCTTGCAAATTCTTTAAAATTCAGATAGAGCTACAGGTCGGGTAACTTAGTTTACCTATTCGACCTAAGAGAAATGCACTTGACCAAATGTACAAATATATGCCACCAGCAAGTTACAGAACTAGGTTTGCCACCAAAACCATTTGAACGTGTTCTCATGTACCTTTTCAAAAGTATTCACTCGTCAATACGATGCTATGAGTTTTAGATACACTATCCTAAACTTTACTGCAAAGCATGGAGATGATGCAGTGTTTTACAGTATCAATACTGTAATTATGCAATATGTAGCAATTTACATTTAAAGAATGAAATTACATGACTGTCTTTTAAAAAAATATAAAGTTAACACATGTCTTAGCCAGGCAGGATATAGAAAGCGTAATAAAAGTATCACTAAAAGTATCATGCCGATTTCTTCTGGTTTGCAATTATTTGAAAAATAAATTCTTGCTTATCCATCCCACACAGGCCTTTGGCACTTACGATTGAGGGAGATGATTATTGCTGCACTTTCCCTCCATCAGCACTTGAAGTGAACAGAGAAAAGAGGGTGAACGGAGCACCAACGGCAAGAGAGGAATGCAGGGCGAGCTGTGGTTCATTGAACAGGGCAACTTAAATAGCTAGCTTTGCTACATAAGGGTCAATTTGATTAGCAAACCTACAGAATTGCATAGCAAATTGCTATGCGACACTGCTTATTTTATGCCTTGCAAAGGTAAATTGAATGCATATGTTAATTTCTTGTAACGTCACTTACCATTGGTATGTCAGAATCCTGCCACCTTTTTTCAGGAATTGAGCCTTAAAAGTACCTTTACATTAGGCATTTCCAGTAAGATATGAATCGATATGTCATTCATAACCCCCCTGTACAAAAGAATTTCTAGGTGCGACAAGACAAAGGAGGGAAGACAGAGGGAGGACGAGACAAACGATCTTACTAGGCCTTGTGTCATTCAGATCGTGCAAGTGCGACAACGCAAAGTGCAGGGGATGGGAGAGGGGGAAGTGCCAGGGAGAGGGTGGAGGAATTGCAATCAGGGTAGCATTGCTCTTAGTGCACCCAGGGCAGCGCAGCTCTGGGTAAATGCAGAGAGGCAGGGGACTGTAGAGGTTCCAGGCCCCTAAGTGCACGATATGCCTGGAGGAAGTAGAGATGAGACTGATCATGGGGGAGCCTGGTACCCAGTGAAACTCTGAGGGTACCAAACAACCAGTCGGGGCAACAGACCGACAGATCATCAGGGGAGGGAGAGAGAGAGAGAATGCTGAGGAGAAAAGGAAGGTCTTGAGCTGCTTCCGGAACTTCAGGTGGTCAAGCTCAAGTTTGAGAGGGTCAGGGAGGACATTCTAAAGGGAGGCACCTGCAGAGGATCTACCCCCCACTCAATGCCTGATAGCTCAGCGGGTTGAGCAGTCAAAGCTGCAATCCGTATGTAATCTGCAGGTCCAAATCCCGGCACGACCAACTCAGCCTTTCATCCTTCTGAGGTCGATAAATGAGTACCAACATCGGTTGGGTGATGTTGTATGCAAATGTGTTCTAGGTAAACAGCTTAGGCACAAGCAGTATAAAAATAACATTTACTAGCTTTTTAAATTTTCGTGGTTACAACAAACAGACACAGATCTAACAAGCACTACATTAAAAGCTAGGTAAGTTATTGTAACTCTTCTGGGATGCTTTTGAGTGCTAACAAGTGTCGGAGCTTCTGTGCTGCAATGCAGCCTTTCCAATAACAAGCTGGGGGACGAGTTTATTCCCAGTGCCATTGTTCGCCCATGATTACTGCTGCAGACGGTGTGTGCAGGGGGAACCAGCCGCGCTCTGCTGTCAGCACAGCGGCGGCGCCTGCATAAAGCGGCCAAGATGAATGATGCTGGCAGCACGCGAGAGTTTAGCATCTCTTCGCGCCCGCAGAGGACGTTCAAGGTCATTAAGTTGATGGATGCCGCCTTTGCAGCTTTGTTTCGTATCATGTCTCCCAATTTAACAATGATCTGAGCGGGCGGCATATCGCTAATCTGCCCCTGATCTCGCGGCTGGCTTCATTAAACAGCGCGCTTCTCTTGAGTGTATGGGCCCCGCCGAAGCAGCCCCTTCTCGAGTTATGCAGGGAGGGGGGGTCATATTTCATTAAGAGCACTGCAGAACTCTTCTGGCTCACAGACAGCAACCTGAGTACATAAGACACACTTTAGTATTTATTGAACTTCAAACAAGAGAAACGGCGAGCAAAAGAAAACAGCCACATGATTACATGAAAGAGGTTGGACTACTAAATTGTGACGGTTGTTACTAGGTCAGCTGTGGGGGTAGAAATCATATTAAATATGGTCCCTGCTAAATGACATTGCACTGTTGCAAGTCCTATGGTCCAAATACATATCACTTTAATGCATTTTTGCCCAAGGACAATTGTTTGCCTCAGTGGAAAGCAGCTCGTATCCGCCCAACTAAGGTAACAGGAATTCATTTGTATACATGAAGAGCATAACATTTGGACCTCTGGGGGGAGGGCGATGGGAAGCAGGCAGGGCGTCCAAGTACCAACAACCATTGGGAAACCGATGGACTTTACATCTTGAATTTTACGGTTTCTACTCCTGCATTAGAAATAGTATTAGGGCTTGCGCCCACTTTTTCAGAGGTCAGAACTACACGACTAAGACAGTTGAACATTGTTGAGGGAGCAGTGTAGATCCGAGACAAACAAACAAAAAGCAGAACACAGCTGGCAAGCTGATGTAAATCATACCGGCTGACCGGCTTGATCCTGACAGGAATACCCTCATGGCCGAGAGGAACACATAGGAGAAGCTAACCTAGGCACGCAAAGGAGACAAGCGACAGGAGCTTCAGCACAAAGTTGCAGTGAGAAGCAATAACGGCAACTGCTGGAAACTCAGAACCCTGATGTTTAACTGACAGAGGGCCTCATCATAAGTTGCACGGAGCAGTAAAAAGGAGTTTGGCGGAAAGTCGCCCAGCTTTACCTCCAACAGTTCGTTATGGGACTTTACACTTGGCCCCTTCTCTTTAGCATCCCTCCGCCTGCGTCACTCTTGCCAACTTTTACGAAACAGAGTTCATATACTGATTTCACCATGCAGGATTAACTTCCCTTCTTCGCAATCATCTGTCAGTCAAAGACTTTCGACGCTACAGAGGATTTTACAAGACCCCTGTTTGATCACTTTGATCTCTCTTCACCTCTTTCCAAGGCCTTCTGGTTACGGTATTCCCTACAATCGGGTAATCGCCCAGAGTTTCCTGCATGAGCATCCACGTGGTACCGGACGACTCTATTGCCGGCTTTCCCCCACTTTCATCAATAGTTTCTTTACACCTTTCAAAGTTCAAATTGGTTGCTTGCTACCTTTCATTCAACATAGCTCGGTTTCTCATTGACTCTGCCCTCGACTCACCAGCTTTGATGAACCACTTGGCTTTCCTCTTTCGAGTCAGGGTTGGTACCATAGAGACCAGCATCTCTCCTCGGCTTGGTTATCAGCGGAGGAGGGTCTTGTGTACCATTGACAACTGCTGCAACAGACGCTGGCATTTGTTTGCAGTCTTATGTTTCCGTCTGCAGAGGTTTCACAGGCCTTGATCGGAAACGGCAAGGTTAGTTCTCTCTTTCTTACCCCCTCAGTATTCGCCATCTTTAACATCCCCTGTAACTGCTGTGCTGAGTTAGCTCTCACATCTTGCGGCCTGTCTTGCTCATTTTGTGCTCGATTGCTCCACTTTTTATCCCTGTGGGCAAAGAAAAGGGCCGTCGGGTGCGTGCAGTTCTGATCAATTGCCTGACTTTGCCTGACCCTTGCATTGGGACATGTCAGGTGAACGTCTCAGGCGTTAGTCCGTTGTCTGTGGTGGGCGAAAATGTTTGTGTCAGAAAAGGGGGGGGGGCAGTGGTTTTAAATATCCTATGTAGGATGGGGAAGATGTGTTAAATGGAATTATAGCTTTCGTCCGAAGGGGATAGATGATTTCAGAATTATCATAAGATGAACAGGGGGGATTGTGGGAACGGTAGTGTTTTGTTTGAGCATATTCAGAGTGTGGGAAATAATCAGAGGGACGAGAAGGAGAATGACTGGGAGTATTAGGGTGGTGTCTGAATGTACAGGAGTTCGGGATCCTAGGAGGAGGACATTTATATATGAAGGGTTTATTGGATATTGGCAGGAGAGATGCAGTGAGAGGAAGGGAGGCAGTGATGGTACAACCTACAAAAGCCTTATGGTCTCCGTCCTTCTCATCTTTCTCTTCGGTATAATACTGCGTCTCACCTAGGTTATTTCCCCGAGCATAACCATGGTCCATCCCATCCAGGTGATCCTCTTGCGCGCGTCTGCCCCTAGAGTTGGGGTCTAAGAGCATTGGCCCTTTACTGGCCACCTTAAAAAGGTATTCTTGAGGCCTGCTCGGGAGAATACCCTCAAGTTTCTCACAGTCAGCTGTTCCGACAGAATATCCCTCACTTGCTTTATACCTGCATCCTCCCAGCTCTTCCAATGGTCCTGCCCTCCCCCTATCCTTATTCTTCTGTTATACCAGATTGGGGCCTCCAGATGCCATTAGCCATCCATCTTGAGCCATGCATGAGCTCTTTCCCATACCATATGTTTGTGCCGAGCACTGAGCGTGCCCCATCTCCCCCCCCTCTGCTCCAAAGATGAACCCAGCCCTTCCTACCACGCAATCTTCTGCTCCCACATTAACAATGCTGGTTTTTGCACCTCCTCTCGGGAGAATTCTGTAACTTGAGATAGTTGTTGGGCTATGTAATATACGTCCATCTGATGTTACCCAAGTCCCCCTACCCCCGGTAGTATTTACAGCTTGTCCGCTTTCAGCCATGGTCTACTCCTTCCCCAAACAAATTACTTGAAACCCTGCATTATTTTACATACTGGGGTAGCCTACCAAATACACAGTTCAGTCGGGTCTGCCATCACCAGTTTAACTATCTGGGTCCGCCCCAAATGGATAGATTCAACCCTGCTCATCTCTGAAACTCCCCTTGTGCTTTCCTCATGCTTTCTCCACATTATCCCTGATCATATTCGCCAACCCTTTGGTTAAATATATTACTAGATACTTAAGTCATTCCTGCACCCATCTCATTGAGGACTCTTGCACACACCTCTTATAAGTATTGTCTTCAAGGGGCATAGCCTCGCATTTTTCACTGTTGATTTTATATCCGGAAAAGGATGAAAAAGCTCCAATCGTTCTCATCAATTCCTGCACGGATGAGTCCTGATCTGACCGTCAAGCCCCGAGGATCTCTCCCGTGCTTTCTCCTCACCTGGGTCTTCCACAGAGCTGTCTTGGGCTTCAGAGTCCTTCTTTCACCGAGGTTTCCGAGGTTCTTTAACCTTCTTTTCTTTCTTCTGATGAAGGTAAGGGCGAGCTCCCTCAGAAGCCACCTTGGCCCGAAAAGCAACCCAAACCCAGAGGAACTCTGAGGAGCAAGCACCTAAAGAATGCAGGGAAAAGGTCTTCTTGGCATAAAAAGCCCTGATGTTAAGTCCTCCTAGTAGATCTTGAAAGAAACAACTTGATCCACTGTGGTAGAAAAGTTCCCAAGTGTTGGCCGAAGTCAATTGAAGAGGGAGTACTTTCTTTCGTGAGTAAATGATAAATCCAAAGCAAACTAACGGACAGCAGAATCCTGTTGGGAACTTCCTTCAGGCAGATGTATAGCAACAACAAAGACTGGTACGTGCTGGATAGTGATAGCACGCGCAGTTCTAATGAAATAGACCCTAATAGAATGAAAGGATAGACGAACAACCGTGAAAACTGTAGAAGCAACCAGTGCAGAACGAAGGTCAGTCACAGAGAGAAACAAAGAACAGAACCATCAAATTAGAATGCCAGCTCCTCCGTGAAAGCGCTGTGCGAAGGATAAGTATGAAAACCCAGTAACACAGCAATAGTGCTGTGCAAAGCGAAAAGAGTGAAAGCCGCTGGAACACAGTGAAATGCTGACAGGAAGGTTCCTAGCCAGGAAAAAACAGAAGCTGTAGGATAGTCAGAAGCCGTCACCAAAAGGAGACTGGGAAAAGAACAAACCAATACAGAGATAGATACACTAAGAGCAGAAATAATAGCCAACGCTGAAAGCAAGAAAAAGAAAACCTCGAACCCGATAAGAGAGAAAAACTACGTACGGTCAGTGAAGGGAAAATACAGGACCACACTAGACAGAAAAAACTACCAAAGGAACACCAGCAAGGTCCGGAAGGAAGAGGGCATAGAAAAGAGACCGCCCCAATATAGAGGCGGCGGCCATGTTGGAAGGAGTCGAGACTGTAAGATGATATGGAACTGGAGACAGGCTACATATATTTCAACCGCTGCCAACATTCACAAGGACGGTGCATGACACCGACAGTATCAGCATGATATTGTCAGCAAATAAAAGCACCTTCTGTTAATCCGCCAGTGTTTCTATACTCGTAATGCTCAGGTTCATCCTGATGGCCATGGATAGCAGCTCCAGCGCCAAAATAAATAGTAAGGGAGAAAGCGGGCACCCTTGCCTAGTCCCCCTGCCAATTTCAAAAGCTTCCAATTCTGAGCCATTCACCCCTACTCTGGTGCTGGGGCGCTTGTATAGCAGTCGGACCATTGCAACAAACCCGTGGCCTAGCCCAAAGATTTCCATCATTATAAACAGATACCCCCCACTCCACCTGACCAAATTCTTTCTCAGCATCGAGTGATATGATATGTCATTTATATCGTGCCTATACACAAATGTTTCTAGGCGCGAACGCGCTATACTGTGTTCTGTCCCTCCTCTCTCCTGCCCTAGTACGTGCAAGCAACCTAATGTTATCTCTAGCCGACCTACCTGGTACAAACACTGCTTGTGTCTCGTGCATTAACTTTGGGATGACTTTCTTCAGCCTTGAAGCTAAAACTTTAGCAAAATGTTTGATATCCGTGTTAATCAATGATATTGGTCAGTAATTGCTGCAAAAGAGAGGGTCCCGGCCTGGCTTCACGAGCACCGTTATTAGTGCCTCGTTGAACTCCACCCGAAACTCCCCATGCATCACCACCTCATTAAACACCCAAGCCAGTTTTGCGGCAAGCCTGAACCCCCCCCCCCACCTTGTAAAACTCTACCGGCAGGCCGTCCCCTCCGAGTGATCTCCCACTGTTCATACTCAGAGCTTTCCCACACTTCTGCTCGTATCGGGCCCTCCAACATCGCCTGATCCTCCAGCTCTACGTGCGGTATAGGCAATGGGTATAAAAACCATTGTTCTGCCCTCAGGTCATCCGCAGGTTCCACTGTGTATAGCGCTTTGTAGAAAGCGCGGAAGTCCTGCAAGATCTCCTTAGCCTGTGCCACCTGCTTCCCTGTGTCTTAACATTGAAACACTGTGATTCCCCCTTGCTCCTCTCTCTTCTTAAGCTGGGCTGCTAACAAACACCCGGCGTGTTCCCCGTGCTCACAAGAGGCCCATATCCAAAAAGGGAGTATTCTGCCTTCTGAGTAAAATATGTATTGACTTCGTACTTTGCCTTCCTCAGCGCCAACAATGCCTCAACCTTGGGTTCACCATCATATTTTCGTGTAAATTCCTATTACCTCTTTGTCCCCCTTCTACTTCCAAGCCCCCTTCTGGATCAACATCGCCCTAAGATATGCCTTTCCTGTCGACCATAAAGCGTCTGCCCTCTCTACCAAATCTTCATTGAATGCATAAAAGTCGTCCATCATGTCCCTCACCTCTTTTTTGTCCTTCAGTTGGCTAACATTCAGCCTCCATCTCTTGGAGCATTGGTGCTTTACTGCGGCATCCAGTACTAATATGACAGACTCATGGTCTGAGATCCCCCTTGTGAGTATTTTTCCCCCTTGTTAGTTGAGGCACCACTCTCCTTGACACTAAAAAGAAGTCTATTCTTGATTATGTGCCATACACCCAGGATGTAAATGTGTATTCTCTGGCTGTGGGGTTTATTAGTCTCCACACGTCTACCAGCCCACGGTCTACTATGACCTGCTTTAGAATTTCCCTTTCCATCCTCAGCCCGTCCACGTGTTTATCTGACTTATCCAGGAAGGGATTCAGGGTTAAGTTCCAGCCCCCCGAACCCCCTCAATAATATGATGGTGTTGTGCATCTCATGCAACAGCCTGGTGAGATATGTGAAAAAGGGTTGTTTATATGCCGTGGGTGTGTATACTGACCCAAACACTAACGTGGCGTCCCCCAGATGTATCTTAATCGCTACCAGCATGCCCGCCCCATCTGCTCACACCTTACTAACCCTGGCAGGTAAGGATTTCCCGACGAGTATGGCTACACCACATTTCCTCCTTTTCTCCCGAAACTACGATACACTTTCCCAACCCATCCCGACGTAGTTTATCAGACTCTGCCTTCAACAGGTGGGTCTCCTCTAACAATGCCACATCTGAACTTTTCGTGTTTAGATATTTTAGCACCTTCTGGCGCTTGACGAAATGGTTAAGGCCATTTACATTCAGCAAGATGATATTCAGAGATCTATCCACCATCACCCCCCCCCCGTCCCCTCTTATGTGCTCTCTGATGTCCCAGTCTCTGATGAAGTAATCATTAGGCTTGCTGGGATCGGCTGCTGAAACTGCCTTCGGTTGCTGCCGAGCCCCATTTGCTTCCCTCAACATAAGCCTCCAAGGATGGTTTGCACCAGAGAAATGTATTAAATCGCTTGCTGAGTAACTATATACATTAAACCACAACCAAATAGGTCCCATAGTCCCCCTCTCCCCCCGTCTCCTACACAGTGATGTTGCCATGAGTTCCCCATTATAACCTCCACCTCCTCCTACCATACTTTTCCTAAGAGGTGTTTTTCGTCTGCCCCGCTGCCCCCTTATCCTCCTCCTCCCCAGACACCCTGCCCTCTTTCGACTTCTCCACCACTCCGTTACCATAGTTGCACATATGTCCCAAGACTGCATGTCATATTTCTCTGCTGCCTCTCCCTTTTTCTCACAGTGCTCTGGCATTTCATGGGGAAATTGTATTGGGGACCTGGACTTCTCTCTCTGCCTCTGTAACGCTCACCTGGACTATGCGGAGGCATTGGGGCACGGTTCCAGACCTCCCAGCGGTGAGGTCGCTCAGGTCCGACTTCACTCTCTGCGCTTATGTGGTGACTGGTGATAATAGGTGATGCTGCTCGGGACTGCTCCTGCGTGGGGAATAGGGGGCGTGAGTATGCCAGCTTGTGCGCCTGATCCCCTTCCAGACCCCTTCTACCAAACCGTGGTACCCGTGGGATGCGCTGTCCCTGGAAAGCTCACCTGTTGATTAGTTTTGGTGAGCACTCTGTCCTGCTGCTTCTGGCAGGGGCGCTTGTATGATATGGGCCGAGTTTCTTCACTGGTCCCTTGCACGTGTATCATGGCAACAGGCCCCAGAACACAAAAACCACACCATCTAGTGACCTATAAACACAGGGGCCCTGGCTGGACTCAGTCGTGGAGCCTTTAGCGCCACGCTCATATAGCGATGTGAGCAGGAACACTTTATTTCAGTGCAGGAGTGCTTTTACTTTATTTTAGTGCAGGAGTGCTTTTAAGGAGCTGAAAACCTTTATTCCAGAGAACATCCTCATGTGCTGACTCATCAGGTGCGGCTCCCTAGACCTGGTCTTCATGTGCTGACTCATCAGGTGTGGCAGGGTGTGGCAGGCAGGCTGAACCTGGTGGGCGTGGCTTCAGAAGCTCAGCTATATGAGCTGCTCCATCCTTAAGGCTGGTGCTTCGCGTTACTGTGCACTCACTTGCAATGTGACACTCGCCGCCGCTTGGACCAGTTTACTTACCTTTGAAACCAGGCATTCTCCTGCATACTCACCTCCAGGAAACCAGTGCTTCATCGCTTCCTCTGCAGACTCATGTCCTGCCATCCAGTGATCTTGATCCCGACACCGCAGCACCGCACTCCGCATCCATGAACTCGGACCCTGTGATGAAGAAGAAAGACAAGGTTAGAGCATCCGCCCTAGGGCCATGCCGCATTTGAACCCTGCGTGCCCTCTAGTTAACAATTTACCAGCTACTGTACTGCTGCAGCTTCGTTCCTCATTCCCTCCAGCTGTGGCCCCGAGCTCCGCAGCTTCTGCCGGGCCGGCAACATCACCTGCTGCGGCTAAGCCACTATACTTCAGGTAAGTGTTCCTGTTTGCCTTTGCCTTTCCTCATCTGTTTTTGTTGTATTATAAAGTTTGTTGTCTTGTATTGCTGCCTGTTCCACTTTTGATGTTTGCTCTTTTGCTTTCTTCCCTTGCAGGTGAAGACTTGTTGGTCGTGAAGATTATGGGGCCTCTGTACACAAGTTCCACTCAGAAAGATACAAATAACTTCCTGAGCGATCCTTGAGGCCACAGGTTTTTTGAGTGCCGAAGAACGCCAGGAACCAGGAACACCGGTGACTCCTCGACCGCTGTAAAGCAAGCAATGGGTCAGTACAATGGCAAACAGTACAGTGAATAGCGAGGTAACAAATATCAAGGGGCTTACCAAGGGTCTGCGGATGGGAAGAGCACAGATGAGAATGGAGGTGTTCCGTGTGGCTGCAGAGTGTAGCAAGCAGCAGCGGGTTGGCGTAGATTGTTGTAGAAATAGGCACTGCAAGACCTGTATGGAAAGGGTATTCCAAAAGCTAACAGAAGAGGAAATACGAAAACAGTCCATTAAGAGTTACAGTCAAAAGCCAGCCAAGTTCGTCGAAACCAGGGGTAATCCAAAGGAATCCAAAAACACAGTTCAAAGGTCCTGAAACAGCAGAGCAAAACAGTATCCAAGGGCTTGACAGAGGAATCCAAGAAGAACAGTCCGTAGTCCAGAATCAAGATGTGGAGACAGGAAGACACCGAACAGTGCCCGATTGGGTCAGCTGTGAAGCACTGCATGAGCGTTCCTTCTCTGGGTTTAAAGTGGCCTAGGATTGTCACATGACCCCATCACGTGACTGATGATGTAGCACGTTTCCTTGTCACATGACCCAAGTTTTCGAGAACGCTGCCGGGTCTTCCTGGGGGCGTGATGAAGCAAAGGAAAGGGCCGACGTCTCCGTCGACTGTCTCCAACACGCCTGGGCAGTTGCCAGTGTTGCAATGAGTGAGTATAGCCATAGCGCGTTGGATGCCCTCGTGTGTTCTTGTTGTAGAGCCGCTGCCGTGCTGCTTGAGGGAGTGACATGAGGTTAGAAGGTGAAGGCAGATCAAGACCTGAGATGGAGGGCTTAGTGGCTGCACGGGTAAGGTGACCAGTGGTTGGTGTAACAGCAGGTGATGTTGACGAATGAGTAACGAAGCTGCAGCGGTGCAGTAGCTGGTAAGTTGTTAACTAGGGGGCGCGCGGGATTCGAATACGGCGTGGACCTAGGACAGATGAGTCTGCAGATGAAGCGATGAAGCACCGGTTTCCTGGAGGTGAGTATGCAGGAGAACGCCTGATTTCAAAAGGTAAGTAAACTGGTGCAAGCAGCGGTGAGCGCCACGTTGCACACGAGTGCACAGTAACGCAAAGCACCGGCCTTAAGGATGGAGCAGCTTATATAGCTGAGCTTCTGAAGCCACGCCCACCAGGTTCAGCCTGCCTGCCACACCCTATGAGTCAGCACATGAACACCGGGCCTAGGGAGCCACACCCGATGAGTCAGCACATGAGAATGTTCTCTGGAATAAAGTCTTTCAGCTCCTGGAAAGTTCTTGTAAAATAAAAGCACTCCTGCACTGAAATAAAGTAAAAGCACTCCTTCAATGAAATAAATTGTTCCTACTCACCTCTCTATATGAGCCTGGTGCGGGCCCCTGTGTTTATCGGTCCCAAAGGGACATAAGTGAGTCAAGTGACCCATTGCCCCATCACTAGATGGTGTGGTTTTTGTGTTCTGGGGCCTGTGGCCATGACAGCACTCCCCCTCAAGGCCCCTCTCATGGGTGGTTTCCCCCCCTGGCCCTGGCTTAGTGGTGTTATTGCGGTTGAACTGCCTGATTAATCGTGGAGCATAGACATGCTCACTGGGTTCCCAGGTCTGATCTTGGGGTCCATAACCTTTCCAGTCTATAAGGTAGTATAACTTGGACCGGACCATCTTAGAGTCTAGGATCATTTTAACTTCGTATTCTGGTTCTCCTTCAACTATTTCGGGATCCATATCGATCCGCGTACCTGGTCTTAATGGTTTTAAGAGGGAGACATGAAACACCGGGTGGATCCGCATGTGGGCCGGTAATTCTAATTTCATGGCCGCAGGGTTGATCACAGCCTTGACAGTGTAGGGTCTCAGATATCTGGGACGGAACACCTGTGGTCTTTCCAGGGGGATGTTTTTGGATGCTAACCAAACCTTGTCTCCGACTTGGTAGTTGGGAGCTTCCCTTTGGTGTCGAACCGCAAACTGCTTCTGTTTCTCTTTGGCTCTGGCAAGATGCTCTGCTGCTTCCTTAAAAACCTGGGTGATGGTTTTGTGTAAAGTCGTTACAGCAGGCATTTGTAATGATTCGAGTGGGTCAAAAACGGCTTGTAGACAACTGCAGGTCGATTTTGGCAATTTTATAACACCTTTTCCAGAATACAGAGACAAACTGAGTTCCTCGGTCTGATATCAATATTGATGGGAACCCGTGTAGCCGGACAATCTGTTCCAAAAACACAGTAGCCAGAGTATAAGCAGTTGAGAGACCTTTCAGTGGAATAAAGTGGGCCATTTTGGAAAACAGATCTACGACGACTAAGATGGTATTGTATCCGTTACAGTAGGGAAGGTCTGTAATAAAATCCATTGATAGCGTATGCGAAGGTGCTGGAGGTACTTCTAAAGGAAGTAGCAGACCTGTGGGACTTTGTTTTTGGAACTTGTGTTGTGAACAGGTGCCACAGGTTGCGATGAACTGGATAATGTCCTTTCGGCAAGTTGGCCACCAGTAATTTTTCTTTATTTTAGCTTGGATTTTGGCTATTCCTGGATGCCCTTCTACTAATGAATCGAATAGTTTGTGATGATTTGATTCTGTAATTTCTTATCCGGGATGTACAATCGTCCTTGGTAGTATGGTAGGTTGTCCACTATCGTATACCAGTCTCCCTTCCCTAGCCATTCCTGTTGCGCAGGTGGACTCATCAAGTTTTGCAGGTCAGATTTTAAGTTGTCTAGCATGGTGGTTGCGGCAATCATGCCTTGGATTCGTCCTTCAGGGATGATGGCCACGGGGTCTGGTGTAATGAATGCCTGTTCTCCCTCACTCATGCGAGACATGGCATCTGCTTTTCCATTGCCTACTCCGGGTCTATAGGTGATGACAGTCATATTCCACAAAGAAGAGAGCCCAGCGGAGTTCGTGTGATGATTGCGCTTTAGCGTCTTCAGATACTGTGACGATGGTGACTGTATGTCTAGCTCCAAGAAAATAATGTCTCCAGGCTTTGAACGCTGCCTTAATTGCTAGCAGCTCGTTACCAGTGATTGCATAATTCAATTGAGGGGCTGAAAACTTGCAAAACCAGAATGCCACGGGATGCCACTGACCTGTTTCGGGGTCTAATTGTGACAGGACTGCTCCCATTGCTATGTTGGAAGCATCAGTTTCGACCACATATGGTAGTTCTGGTCGAGGATGCCGTAGAATTGGTGCTGTGGTAAATGCTCGTTTTAGCTCCTGGAAGGCTTTCTCTCCCTCTGCGGACCAATTTGTTTATTTTTCCGTAGTAAAGAGGTGATTGGGTGGATGATCTGGGAGAACCCGGGAATGAACCGGCGGTAAAAGTTGGCGAACCCGAGTACACTCTGTACTCCGTTTATGGATGTCGGTGAGGGCCAGTTAAGGATAGTGTCTATCTTGCGCGTGTCCATGCATACGCCCCGTGGTGTGAGAATGAAGCCGAGGAATTCTACCTTTGTCATATGAAAGAAGCATTTCTCTAATTTGGCATATAGCCGGTGTTGCCACATTTTCTCCAAAACTGCCCGGACATGGTTGACGTGGTCCTCCTTGGTGGTCGAATAGATAAGAATGTCATCAATATAGACAAGAGCGCAGACGTCCAACAGTTCGCGGAGCACGTCGTTCATGAAAAATTGGAACGCTGCCGGGGCATTACATAGTCCAAAGGGCATAACCTGATATTCATAAAGGCCATATTTCGTGCGAAAGGCCGTCTTCCACTCGTCTCCTTTTTTGACTCTTACTAGATGGTAGGCCCCTCGTAAGTCTAGTTTTGTATATATTTGAGCGTTTTTGACTTGATCCGAGAGCTCAGGGATAAGCGGTCACGGGCACTGTTTTTTTACTGTGATCTGGTTAAGTGCTCTGTAGTCAATGCAAGTTCTCAGGTATCCCTCCTTTTTAGGCACAAAAAAGAGGGGCGAGGATGCAGGGGACTTGGACGGACGAATGAAGCCATTTGCCAGATACTGATCGAGGTAGGTTTTTAGATGCTGCTTTTCCTGTTCTGTTAGGGCGTAAATCCGGCTGCAGGGGACCTGAGCTCCAGGTACCAGATCAATTTGGCAGTCATACGGTCTGTGCGGATGGAGGGTGTTTGCTTTCTCTTTTTGAAAGACATCTTGGTATTTCAGGTGGTAGTGAACTGGTGAGGCCCAGTATGGTTTCTTTCTTCGAAGAACCTGGGTTGGTAAGACCTTTTAATGAGAATCCCTTGCTATAACAGGTGTCAGCACAGTCTTGGGGAAAGGTCAGAACTCGTTTACGCCAGCCAATTCTGGGATTGTGGGTCTCCAGCCAGGGCATTCCTAACATCATCTGTAACTGAGGAGCGCCGATGAGATCGAAGGTGATGTCCTCTTGGTGACCGTCCTGACACAGAAGCGTGTCCTTCTCAGTGTAATGCGTCACTGGGCCAGATGATAGCTGAGATCCATCAACTGCTGTGACGAGAGGAAGGCCTATCCGGGTAGCCAGATCTTTGTCCATGTCATTTCCCACAGCCCCAGTGTCAATGTATGCCTCCAAGGCATGTATTTTCGATGGTTGCTTGTGGTTTACCAGGAGCACAGGGAGCACAGAGATGACTAGATGTGAGGTCTGTATAGGTGCCTTTTCACTGCTCGAGAAGTTGGAGTTTGCCCCCCCGATTTGCATTGGCTCGGACTGATCGTGTGATTTGGTTTGATTCTCACGGGGTCGCACGTAGACCGGCCGCCCTTCGGCCTTGGCCCGATCCATCTTCCGATCCTGCAATCTGTGATCGAGCTGCAGGTTGATGAATTCATTACATCTTTCCGGGGATTTACTACTTGGGCTAATACGTCCTTAAATTCCCCTCGCAAGCCTCGGTAAAAGAACGTATTTCTTTTCTCCTTTGGCCAGTTAGTTTGTGCTATCAGACGATTGAAGGAAGTGATGTATGTTAGTAAGTCTTGATTACCCTGCCGTAGTAAATAACAGTTCATTGTCCAGAGCCCGCCCTTGAGTATGCTGTGCAAATAGTTTCTCCATTTCACGCTGGAAACCTCCGAAGTCTCGAAGCAAAGGATCATCCTGGTTTACCAAGGGTATTGACCAGTCCGCTGCACTACCTCCCAAATATGAGAGTATAATGCCACTCCTGCTTGATTGTTGGGGAATGCCCCAGGTATGCACAAGAAATGTAGGCTACATTGATTCATAAAGATAGCGTACTTATTCGGATCGCCTGTGAAGCGTTCTGGTGGGGCCATGGGAACCCCCCTGGAAGAACCACCTGTACTGGCGCTGGCTGTGTAATCGGGCCAACTACTCTGTTTCCGAAGTTTCCTTAACGCCCAGGCAGAAATTCAAAGAGGCTTTGTATTCTGTTACACTCACCTGGTCTCTGCGGAGGCATTGGGACACGGTTGCAGCCCTCCTGGGAGTGAGGTCACTCGGGTCTGACTTTTCCCTCTGCGCTTATGTGGTGACTGGTGGTAATAGGTGATGCTGCTCGGGACTGCTCCTGCGTGGAGAATAGGGGGCATGAATATGCCAGCTTGTGCGCCTGATAGCCTTCCAGACCCCTTCTCCCAAACCCTTGTACCCGTGGGATGTGCTGTCCCTGGAAAGCTCACCTGTTGATTAGTTTTGGTGAGTACTCCATCCTGCTGCTTCTGGCAGGGGCGCTTGTATGATCTGGACCGAGTTCCTTCACTGGTCCCTTGCATGTGGCAGTCCAGTCCTACTGCGACTAAGCCACTATACTTCAAGTAAGTGTTCCTGTTTGCCTTTGTCTTTCCTCATCTGTTTTTGTTGTATTGTAAAGTTTGTTGTCTTGTATTGCTGTCCGTTCCACTTTTGATGTTTGCTCTTTTGCTTTCTTCCCTTGCAGGTGATGTTGCCGGCCCAGCAGAAGCTGCAGAGCTCGAGGCGGCAGCGGAGGGAATAAGGAACAAAGCTGCAGCGATACAGTAGCCGAGTAGCTGGTAAGCTGTTAACTAGGGGGAGCGCGGGGTTCAAATGCGGTGCGGCCCTATGATGGATGTTCTAACCTTGTCTTTCTTTTTCTTCACAGAGTCCGAGTTCGTGGATGCGGAGTGCGGTGCTGCAGCGTCGAAATCAAGATCACTGGATGTCAGGAGGTGAGTCTGCAGATGAAGCGATGAAGCACTGGTTTCCTGGAGTGGAGTATGCAGGAGAACGCCTGTTTTCAAAGGTAAGTAAACTGGTCCAAGTGGAGGTGAGCGTCACGTTGCACGCGAGTGCACAATAACGCGAAGCACCGGCCTTAAAAATGGAGCAGCTTATATAGCTGAGCTTCTGAAAGCACGCCCACCAGGTTCAGCCTGCCCGCCACACCCGTTGAGTCAGCACATGAAGACCAGGCCTAGGGAGCCACACCCGATGAGTCAGCACATGAGGATGTTCTCTGGAATAAAGGCTTTCAGCTCCTGGAAAGTTCTTGTAAAATAAAAGCACTCCTGCCCTGAAATAAAGAAAAAGCACTCCTGCACTGAAATAAAGTGTTCCTGCTCACCTCTCTATATGAGCCTGGCGCCAAAGGCACCAGATGAGTCCAGCCAGGGTCCCTGTGTTTATGGGACATAAGTGAGTCAAGTGACCCATTGCTCCCATCACTAGATGGTGTGTTTTTTGTGTGCTGGGGCCTGTGGCCATGACAGCCTCTCCCCTCTGGGCACATATTGCGCAGCGGCCCTGTCAGTCATGAATATTTTCCTGCATGCTGCCATTCTGTCTGAGGTCCCACATTTTCTGCTGTCTTACATTCCTCCAGTGGTATTTGTGTGATGCTTTGCCTCTCCACTGTGCTCCAATTGAGACGTGTCCATCGACACTGGTGCTTGCTCCTGAAAGAATTCCCACAGCGCCTCCTGCTCTCTGAGCTCCAAAGTCTTCTGCCACTTTGTTATCAGCATTGTGGCAGGATCCGGCAGTCCATACCTTATGTCTAGTTTTCTCAGTTGTGGTCTAAGCGCCAGGAATTTCTTCCTAGTTTACATGGTCTCGTTGGACTAGTCAGCTGATATACAGATCTTGTGGCCTTCCCACATCGTGGGGTTGCCTTTCTTAGCCAGCACCAGAATCTGACCGACATGCTGATATCGCAGCAAGCACAGGATGAGTGGCCGGGGTGCTTTTATGTTGCTTTCATTCCTTCTCCTCATCCTGTGCGCCCTCTATATCTCCACAGGCCTACTCAGCACAAGCTTTAAAAACATTGGTATCCATTTCTCTAGGAACGCCACTGGATCCCCTTCTTCCACCTTCTCTGGAAACCCAGGGAAGCGCACATTACATCTTCTACTTCTGTCCTCCAATTCATTGCACACTCCCTTCACTCCCTCAGGTTGCGCCTGTAATGTGTATACCTTGTCAGCCACTGCTTCCACTCGCCACACTCTCTGCTCCCCTCCGTCAGCCTGTTCCCCCAGCCTGCTCATGTCCATTTTCACTGCCAACACCTCATTGTGTGCAATGGCTTTGTTAAGCTTTGCAAACTGCTGAATGATCAGGTCTAATATAGGCAAATCCATCTCTGCCTGCATAGAGGCCATACAGATCCACAAGTACTGTCCATTTTCTCCACTGCTCACCCGCTCTTCACTCTGCTTGCAGAGGTAAATCCCGGTCACTGCTCCCTTCTCCACTTCCTCACTCTCTCAGCCTACTTGTCCTGCCACAGCTCTGCGCTCACAATCTCTGTCCCCCCCCCCCCCCCCCCAAGGACTTTTGTCGATGTTCAGGATGTTCTCACCTGAGGTCAATTGTCCTCCAGGCTGTATTAATTCCTGCTAGATTACTCACAAGGTGGGTTGCTGTTAGATCTGGCACTCACTCCCGTACCAAACTTGAACTTACTGGATCGGCAGCATTGCAGGTGGCTATGTTGGAAGAGTGGAGAGTGCTGACCCTCCATTGGGCTCCAGTCTCACGCTTGTACCTGTCCAGATCCCAAAGATGCTGCCCCTGGTTACCAGTTGCCCTTGATATCTGGCATGTACCACAGAGATGTTATGTGCCTGTCTGCTCAGCAAAGCATTTTCACTGGTGGTCTCTGAAATACCAACTGATTGCCTGCCACCCACCGTTGCATTAATATGCCATTGCATTATATCGTCTACCACACTGCCCTTTCAATCATAGTCCATGGCTTCAGGTCGCATGTTTTATTTTTTCAGGACACAGTGCATTGCCCTCCGCACTGCCTTCACAGCATGTCATCACAGTCACAATGCAGCCTGGACTTGCCCCTCCATATTATCTATTTGTGATGCCCACTTTGATTTTCCATCTGCAGTGCGGCTTCCTCACTCGTCACAGCTCCTGTTGTGGCAGCACCGATGCCAGTAGCCTCCCAGTTGCCGGGAGGCAGTCCGACAGGTACTCCCGCTGTGGTTATGTTTCGCCACCCCCCCCTCTCCATATACAGGATTAACCTGCAACCCCACTGTGTACCAACTACAAGAACTTTTAAATACATGGGATAACGGGTTGGTATTGGGGTAATAAAACCTCAAATTCCAAACGTGCATGTGTGAGGCTGGGAGGAGGAAACCCAGCCCCAAGGGTGCCGGACCGGGCCTAATGATGGGCACTCGGAGAAAGGCAGAGCAGGCAACACCTGTTCTGCCGCGGCCAGCACAGCCACGGGACATGGGGGAGGTGCCACCACAGGCTGTGTGGGAGGGGAGTGCCGGAGAGGGGCCTCCGACGACGAGGAGGCCGCACCGGCGACTAGGTCGCCTGCTGCGCTGCCGCAGCGCCAGCCCCTCTCGCAGCAGCCCGGGACACTGGCGCTGCGGCAGAGCAGCCCAGAGGCGCGCCCCTTCAGCGGGACACGGCCTGACGCCTTCGGCGTTGAGTGGCGGCGGAGCTTAGGGTACAAGGAACCAGGCTCAAGCCGACCGCTCAACGCTGGAGGAATTCATAAACATAATACGGGGAGCGCGGGGGGTACATCCATTAGAGCCCCCTCCTTACCTGACGCGGGACCTCTCACTAGACAGGCAGACTGAAGCACCATGGTGGGGGCGGGACCTATGGGGAAACCGCACGGCAAGCTCCACTCAAATGCAAGGACAACAGGGGGAGGGCTGGAAACATGGAGGGAGAGCTGGATCCAATCATTAGGGGGAAGGGAGGTGGAAGGCAGGCAGCTGCTCCTTTATGGAGGGAGGGCTCCTTGAGGCTCTACCAATCAGAAGGGGGGGATGGAAAGTGTCCCTGATTGGTCCTTCTTCCCTCCTGGGCACGGGTATAAAGGGGACGGCCTAATGGCAGTGATGTTGCTTTTTGCAGGAAGAAGGAGAGGAGAGTGGAGGCAACTGGTGGGCCTATCCAGGTCCGAGCGAATAGGAAGAACTTCCCAAGGAGAGCAAACCCTGGTTCTTATTCCCACCGTGAAGTAATAGTGGGACTACCTGGAACCAACCTTGGTGGTTAAACACAGAGCATTAACCCGTGTTTAATAAAGTTCATTCAGCATCAACCTCGACTACTGTCCTGATTACCACAGCACGCCATCGCCTAAATCAAACTCACAGTGAGAACAAGTGTAGTTACCAACATTTATGGGTGTACTAGGGAATGATCAAACGGTAATACTTGAATTTTTCTCAAGGGACCGATGGCTTACCAAAGATTCATCCTAACGCACTGTGATGAACAGATCCAGCCAGAAAAGCATACCTGTTTGTATAAGAGACTTTGTCTTATACCCCACTTTTGATTAATGTAAACATGCAGTTGCAACATCACAAACGCAGGAGGAAATTCAATTTACGTGAACAATATTGAAGTGGGCATCTCTGCCATCTTTCACTGCATTAGGCATAGGTTTTGTCATTAGTAAACTGAATTTCCGCCATGTTTTATTGCGTTTTCACGCTTTATGGCCAGCAAATACAGTTGAGGCTTAGTTGTGGCCTAGTGCAAACCAGTGTCTTGCCCTTTCTTGAATTCGTTTTTTCTATTGGTTGCAATGTCCATGGTTGGCATGCGAGCAAAGCAAACATGAGTTATTGTCCAAAGAATTAGGTCACAATTGTATTTTTCCATGTAAAAACTCTCCATAGAAACTCATATATATAATGGATGATAATAGGAGGGCACAATGAGCTGATGGTTTGTGTCTTTGGCATGGGTAGACAGAGATATGATAGCAGCAAGGCTGAGCTCCCACCGGACAGAGCGCAGCTGCAAAATTTGAGAGTGAAACTAAGTTAGCAAGATGTCTGGTCACATGGGACGGAGTTTTTGCTGTCCCTAAAAAAAAAATGTTTTTAAAAGAGAGCATGTGTTGGATAAGATACAGTGTTTCTCTCCCTCTCTTCCTTCCTTGTAGTTTGTTGTTATATATGTGTTAAAGAAGTATTGAGGAAGCTCGTCCTTGTGGAGAAAGACAACGCTGTATAAAGTGAACAGGCTATTAAAAAAAAGAGCTGGATATCTCTAGGTTCCAAGGTGCGAAGGGAACACTAGGAGGTTTTAGTACCCTCCTCTCAAGGTAAGGGGACAGAGGAAGGATCTAGATCATTGTGTAAATAAGTGTTTTTTATTGTTAAGATGTGTTATTAACTATATATAAAAAGGTGTTTGTTTTTGTTCATCATTGGTAGCTATTGTGTAGACCAAGGTGTTTTGGAGTGAGGAATTTGTAGTAATTGTGTTAACAAAGGTGTTTTTATTGTTTGATGAGGTTAGTAGCTGTATGAGTGAATCAGTTCTATTGTCAGATTGTGTGAGATTCGAACATTTTACGTTTCTGGTGGAAGGAATGGCCATTGGGCCAGTGTTGTTTCTATACTGTAGACCAGAGTTTCTTTGTGATCTTGTTGGAGCGCCCCGTAGCGTCTCTGGCCTCCCGACACCCACCGGCCTGCCTTCTATACATTACTGTTGTGAACCCCGCTCGCCGGCCTAGTGCTCGTCTCTGCATGTGGGTAGCTGGAGTCCCTCGGTCGACACGTGGGCAGCATCCTCTCTGGTCCGGCTTCACAGCAGCTCACGCAGCACTCTCAGGGGTCACGAAGATTCCAGGCTTGGGAAATCACACGGCCCACTTGCTTCAGGTCCCCCAAATCTGCTGGGGGTCTTTCCGACGACCTGGCTTGCACTGCTCCAATTTCACTAAGGCTGCCTCTTCACACGGTGTTCCCCGTCTCGCACTCCTCCCTTTCCCTGACTGATTGATTTCCATTTTCACAGGCTGCAGGTGTGGCAGACTTGTTAGTCCTGCCTGACCCTAATCATAGGGATATGCCTGACCCCCACAACCCTTAGCAGGCATCTTCCTCGTCCCAGTACCAAAGTGGTGAAAAGAGGTCATCTTCACTGTTCTTGATGGTCTCTTCTATGTCGCAGTACCTCTACAGATGCTTACTAGCACTCCTTAAATTCAAAGAGAGGCATTATTACTATCAGGAAATAAGGAGCCAAGCCCAAAACTAATGAAAGGAGGAGCAGTCAGCTAGCAAGATGCAGACAAATAGTGGGCGAAAACCAAGTCCTGGGAAAGAGAATCTGGCTCATCCTCTCAATAAAGAAATTCAAATACGGAATAAATGAAAGTCCAGGAACCAGAGGGCGTTGATACGGAGTAGGATTCCTAGGTAAGTTTAGAAAGGAAGTGTAATCATAACAACAACCAGACGGCTGGGATACGGCCATCACTATTGGATCCAGTTCCTGGGGGTGCACCAGGAGGGGTTTTCAGGGAGTGGAAGTGGGACACCGACTGGTGAGACACGGTACCTCCTTCCTTATAATTCCTTTTCCCCATCCTACTACCCCGTAGGATACTTAGAAGCTCTAGCCCCTACCCCCTTTCAGACACAAACACTTTCTTACACTCTGGAAGACAACAGACTAACACCAGAGCCGTTTAACTGACTTGTCCTAACACAAGGGTCAGGCAGAGTCATGCAATTGACAATAACTACACACACCTGACAACCCTTTCCCTTCCCCACAGGGATAAAAAGCAGAGCACAAGAGCACACTTTGAGCAAGGACAAATGCACAAGGAAGCAGCTATTCCAGGACGGCAGTTCAAATGGAGAAGAAAGTGGCGAGACCGGAAAGGGCAACACGGAGGGAAGTGCCCTTGCCCTTTTTGACCCAAACGCGCAAAGCCTCTGTGAAAGGAATCGTAAGACCATGAACTACAGCTGACGTCTGGTCTGTGAAGACCTGCTCTCTAACCTCGATTCCAACACCCTGTGTTCTGATCTTACTTGATCTCTCTTCTGCCTTTGACACGGTCACCCATGCCATCCTGCTCAATCGTCTCAGTGATAACATGGGTATCAATGATCAGGCCCTGGCTTGGCTAACTTCTTTCCTCTCCAATCGACCCTCCCAGGTCCAACTTGGGTCCTTCCTCTCCTCTATCTCTATCTCTACCTGTGGTGTTTCCAAAGGGTCTAACCTCTCTCCCTGGCTGTTCAACCAATACCTGTCACTTCTTGCCCACCGCATTGCCGCTCTCTGCCCCAACTTTCAGTGCTATGCGGATGACACTCAGCTCATTTTCAGGCTCCCTACAGCCACCTCCTCTCCTTCTCTTATCTCCGACTGTGTCTGCTATCCAGAAGTGGTGTGCCGCCAATGATCTCTACCTTAATGCCAGTAAGACTGAGATTCTCCTCCTTCCTTTCCTGTCACTCTCTGGCCAACTGTCACGACTCGCTCCCTTCGCTCCCGTTCCCACCACTTGGGGGCATGATTTGGGGTTTATTCCCTACTGGACCTTTCCTCCGAACCTTATGCTACAGTGCTGTGATGAATTGGGAGCGCTAAATCCCTATTTTCCAAGCTACTTCCCTTCCGGATCCATTCCAGGTTTTTGGCAGCCAGCATGCTTCTTTAACCAAATGACTATGCTTCCCAGAATGCCTGGCCCACTGCTCCACCTCCACCCTTGCAGGACAAGGTTGGGTGGAGGATAGGTAACAGCTGTGGCTGCAGGTGCAGCAATCAGCACACCTGAGGCGTGTGCTCGTTAAGCAGCTTTAAAAGCCTCAGTCTTACTTCAGTCCAGCGCTGGTCATCGTTTGCAGTGTTCCTGTTGTGACTAGTCCCTTGTTCCTAGTTCCTTGCCTTTGTACCTAGTTCCTAGTTCCTGTTTTCTTGTTCCTCCGCCCTGAATCTCGGATTCATGCGCTAATTGATTTCTGCTCCCTTGATTCCCTTTTTGTCTTCCTCTGTTTGCAGGCAGCATTTCTCAGTGCTTTCCCCTTTTAGATGCAGCCCAGTTTGTCTGTGTTCTATATTTCTTTGACTCTGTCCTTTGCTGCTGTAAACCCGTATGCCTTAGCCTTCCTCTTAGATTAGCTTCCTGTCTTTTCCTTGGAGGGGTAGGGAGAAGTTTGCATTGGTTATTTCGTTTTTCCCTGCTCCTGATCCTTACTTTCTATTGTGATCCATTCCATGTTTTCCATTGCACAACTGCATTTATTTCCCATTTGATATTTAGGTGTGGTGTGCGGTTGTAGCTAGCTCCTGTGTGAATGCTTATGTTTTCCTCACTAATTTGTAAACACTATTCCAACTTAGGTATTTAGTTTTCCTCCCATTGCTGTTCTAGCCTTTCGGGGTCCCAGTTTCATCAACAGGATTTGTGGGCTAGCTGACATTCAAGAGGTTTATCTCGTCCTCGTGAGTACAGTTCTTTAGTTCCCTTATTTAATACCATCAAGAGTGTTAGTTCACAGATCCTGTCATTGCTTGCCCTCCACGTGGGTTTAGCGCTGTCAGTACCTGTAACAGCAATTGGGGGTAAGGCGCTTGCCGACTTTCCTCGCGGTCAGGTGCTTACCCCACCATCCCTTTTCATATATTGGTTTTGTTGTCACACTCTATTTGCACTCCTGGGTTCTAGCATACATGAGTCGCTGTTCCTGTGTGCACGTAGTTTAATTCGAAGCTATTCACTGTGTGATTTAGTGCACATTTCCCTTGCCATATTCGCTGCCTTTGTACTCGCCTGACTAATCCTGACAGAATGACCAGCCAAAAATTCCCATTGAATATGGCAAGTTTAAGAAAGAAAGGCAGCAAGGCCTTTAACAAGTTTGTACAGAAAGCTTCCCCTACATTTACCTGTGACAATCAAATCACTAGTCCTGACTTAAATGAACTCCTTGTCACGAATGGGCATTTACGTGCAAAGTATTTTTCCCATAGGATGGCACATCCTACATTGCCTGATCCTAGTTCTATCTTTTGTTTTGATCCAGATTCTATGTCAGCGCAAGCCTTAGCCGCAGAAAACAACACACTGTTAGACTTATTATACAAGAGTACCTCTGTTGTTGAACCCCATGATTCCAGTTGTGCTTCACCTCAGATAGAACAGTTTCATGGTACAAACATAAAGAATGGAGGGGTTCCTTGCATAACTTCTGTTTTCTACCCTCAGTCTAAAGCATACTCCTTTGCACAAGTACATACTGTAGTCCCTAATGCCAAGAGGTCTAATGTCAATAGTTTGCTTAAGGGAAACACAGACCAAGTTAGTAAGAGAAAGTATAAATCTCAGAACCTGAAAGCAGTAGAGGACAATGCACAATCGGTGCACATCCAGATTGCTAGTGCAGGATCCAGCCCTGATGCCACTATGCCTCCCCCTGTGCCTACTGATAGTGATGTACAGTTAATGCAGGGCCTGCTAAGAGCTAAGCTTGAGGAGTTAAGACAAGAATTCATTTCTTTACAAGAGGAGAATAAAACCTTGCACTCTTTACTGAATACACCTCAGACTTTATCCGTTGATGTTGATGAAGTGAACACTGTTCAGCCCCTGAGTGCAGAGACTTTGGTAAACCATGATATTTGTCAATATGTTAGATCTATTGGGAGTGAAGGTCTTTCGTCTAGCACAGCGCTTAATCTGGGCACAGTTTCTAACAATTGTTCTGCTGTTTGTCAGGGATTGCAGTTAGCTGAAGATTTACAAGCCACTCCTTTACCTAAAATTTCCTGTGTAGCAGTTTGTCATAATTCTGAGCTAGCACACATACAAGCTTCTGATTTCCAAACACAATCCACAATGGTGGCATACACAGATTCAGTCACTACAGTAGGCTTAGGCCCTGCTCTTGATACAGCTGCTGAGACTGAAGTAGATGTTAAAGCTGATGTGGAAAACGATGTTACCTCTGGGTTCACTCTTCCTTCTGCCAATTCTGATCAATACGAAAAGTCAGAGACAGTACAGATTTCATGTTCTGATGGACTCATTCCACAGTATACAAAACCAAAAAACCGGCAGGCGATTCCTGAACTGTTGATTGATAATCTGCCTCTTTCAGAAGCTAAAACAGAGGAATGGACAATTGACGAAATCCTGATTAACAGAGACTTTACTATGGTGATTCCACTGGTCGATTTTGACTTCTACAAAGAAAGAGACTCTGTGTCACCCACTAAAGAAAGGGACTGCAAGGGTACAGCTCAGTCTTTGGTTACTGGTGCCAAGGAGTCTACTGCCTTAAAGGTGCCCTCCATTCCTGAGCCACCAATGTGTCTCAACTTCTGAGACTTCTGTCTGTCCTCCTACAACCATTGACTCTTCTATGATCCAATCCACAGCCCTGCAGTCATCTTTGGCACACGTGTCTTCACCCAATGAACCGCTGCCGTGTCTGCCATTTATTCAAGAGCCAGTCCCAAAGACCTGGACATGTTTGTATCCAGCAACCGAGATTGCTTCAGCTTGCATGCCTTCAGCCTCAAGGTTTCCCCTGGCCTGCCTGTCTTCAGCTACAGTGACTCATCCTGCAGATCATCCTTCAGCTTTAGAGCCTCCGGTAGTCCATCAAAAGTGCATGTCTTCAGTCCCGGAGTATACGGAGTATTTGCCTTCAGTTCATGAGACGCCTGTATCCTGCTTAGCCTCGCTGGCAATATCAGAGGTATACCTGTCTACACCATCAGATCCTGCTGTATTTTCTTCTGCTCCAGCGATTCCTTCTGAATCCCAACCATTTACTGTCGATGAACGTCTAGCTTGCCTTTCTTTTGCTTCAGGAGCAGCACCAGAATGCCTGCCTTTTCCACAAGACGATTCTCCCAACTGCTTCACTTTAGCATCAGAGCCTCCTAAAGATGCAGCATCAGAGTTTGAGACTTTTGCCAGCTCCCGCTTCAGAGTCATCAAGCTGGACCAAGTGATGAGTCAGAACCACTCACCTGGGTGTGCACAGGGGGTGGTGCAGACCGGCGTATTACCTAGAGGACTTGTGCAACAGAATTCCGCCAAGAAGCACCAGTGGGGTGCTAGTAGCCAAAGGAAGGGAATGACTGCTGCAGTTCAAAATGTGTCTGTTATTGCTCCTTCTGCGAGTGTGCCTGAAATACCAAGTACTGCGTCTATCACTCCTATCAGTATGCCAAACGTCCCTGCTGTTGTATCCCACGTGCAACAAAGTGGCTACACGACTGTCACCAGGAGTACCAGCCTTGTACAACCCATTGGACTTCCAGGTCTCCAAGGCGTAGAACATGTGCAGTCCAACCTTAGTCACTTTCAACCACAAGCCTTTTCCCAGATGGATGACAGAAGAAAATCTGAACCTCTACCTCAGCCGCCACCTTCTCTAATGGCTGAACATAAATCTTTCCTGAAGCCAGCAATTTCCTCACCTCCCGCATGTCCACTCTCGGCAGAAAGGCTAACAGGGCTTCTACCATTGTCTAAGGCATGTTGCACCAGCCTGCCTCCCTCCTCAAAAACTTATAAGGGTCCACTCCCAGTGACTGAGCTTCCTGGACCTTCCAACTCTGCTTCAGGTCCTGCAAGTCCTTCATGCCTTTCTTCGAACCATGAGTCTCTTCCTCACCAGAAGCCACCGTTTCCATCAGTGCCACCTCCAAAGAAAAAGCACTCCCATCATGGAAAGAAGATGTCTCGTGCGGGTGGCGGGCACCCGAAGACGGCCGTAGGAGGGGGTATACTGTCACGACTCGCTCCCTTCGCTCCCGTTCCCACCACTTGGGGGCATGATTTGGGGTTTATTCCCTACTGGACCTTTCCTCCGAACCTTATGCTACAGTGCTGTGATGAATTGGGAGCGCTAAATCCCTATTTTCCAAGCTACTTCCCTTCCGGATCCATTCCAGGTTTTTGGCAGCCAGCATGCTTCTTTAACCAAATGACTATGCTTCCCAGAATGCCTGGCCCACTGCTCCACCTCCACCCTTGCAGGACAAGGTTGGGTGGAGGATAGGTAACAGCTGTGGCTGCAGGTGCAGCAATCAGCACACCTGAGGCGTGTGCTCATTAAGCAGCTTTAAAAGCCTCAGTCTTACTTCAGTCCAGTGCTGGTCATCGTTTGCAGTGTTCCTGTTGTGACTAGTCCCTTGTTCCTTGTTCCTTGCCTTTGTACCTAGTTCCTAGTTCCTGTTTTCTTGTTCCTCCGCCCTGAATCTCGGATTCATGCGCTAATTGATTTCTGCTCCCTTGATTCCCTTTTTGTCTTCCTCTGTTTGCAGGCAGCATTTCTCAGTGCTTTCCCCTTTTAGATGCAGCCCAGTTTGTCTGTGTTCTATATTTCTTTGACTTTGTCCTTTGCTGCTGTAAACCCGTATGCCTTAGCCTTCCTCTTAGATTAGCTTCCTGTCTTTTCCTTGGAGAGGTAGGGAGAAGTTTGCATTGGTTATTTCGTTTTTCCCTGCTCCTGATCCTTACTTTCTATTGGGATCCATTCAATGTTTTCCATTGCACAACTGCATTTATTTCCCATTTGATATTTAGGTGTGGTGTGCGGTTGTAGCTAGCTCCTGTGTGAATGCTTATGTTTTCCTCACTAATTTGTAAACACTATTCCAACTTAGGTATTTAGTTTTCCTCCCATTGCTGTTCTAGCCTTTCGGGGTCCCAGTATCATCAACAGGATTCGTGGGCTAGCTGACATTCAAGAGGTTTATCTCGTCCTCGTGAGTACAGTTCTTTAGTTCCCTTATTTAATACCATCAAGAGTGTTAGTTCACAGATCCTGTCACTGCTTGCCCTCCACGTGGGTTTAGCGCTGTCAGTACCTGTAACAGCAATTGGGGGTAAGGCGCTTGCCGACTTTCCTCGCGGTCAGGTGCTTACCCCACATCCCTTTTCATATATTGGTTTTGTTGTCACACTCTATTTGCACTCCTGGTTTCTAGCATACATGAGTCGTTGTTCCTGTGTGCACGTAGTTTAATTCGAAGCTATTCACTGTGTGATTTAGTGCACATTTCCCTTGCCATATTCGCTGCCTTTGTACTCGCCTGACTAATCCTGACACCAGCCTCTCTTGGCCCTCTTCCTACTCCCACCTCTGAGGCTAAAAACCTCAGGGTAGTCCTCGACTCCACACTCTCCTTCTCTCCTCACATCTCTGATGTCTCTAAGAGGTCACACTACCAGCTGCACCTCCTCAGAGGTATTCTTCCTTTCCTCTCGTTCCCCCAGAAGCTCACTGTCTCCAGAGCTCTGGTTCTCTCTAGGCTGTACTACTGCAACAGCCTCTTTCTAAATCTGCCTGCCTCTACTCTCCATCCTCTACAACTCATCCAAAACAGGACTGCAAGACTTGTCCTTGCCCTCAGGCACAGGGATCGTATCTCTCCAAGACTGAGATCTCTGCACTGGCTCCCAGTGGCTGAGAGGATTAAGTTCAAACCCCTCTGCATTGTCCACAATGCCTTCTGGGGCCTCAATACCTTCAGCTCTTTCTTCCTAAATATCTTCCTTCTCGAGCCCTTCGCTCATCCACCTCCAACTCCCTCAGGGTCAGTCACTTCTCCAAGCCACAAGTTGGTGGTAGATCTCTTCCTTCGGCTGGGGCCTCCCTCTGTAACAGCCTCCCTGCCTCTCAAACTTGAGGAGAACCATCTATGGTTCCAGAAGCACCTCAAGACCTTCCTCTTTGCTTCTGCTTTCTCTCCTCCTCACCCCTGCTGTAGTCCTGGGTGAAACTGAAATTGCACTGGTCACCAGACTACCCTCTGTTCCTCCCCTCCAGTTGCACACCTGCACTGCACCCCTGGCAACCCTCTGCACTTGGGGCTGTTTCTGTATCCCTACAGCCCCCCACCAGCACCCGACACCTGATGTCTGCACTTACCCCGGCACCCGCCACCACTTGTCTACACTTATTTATTTTGTTTATTGGCTTTTTTTTAATTTTACTGTTATCCTATGTACTGCACTGCCCACTCCCTTTCCCCCTCACACTTCCCCCCCACCGCCTCCATCACCTGCACTTGCGTGATCTCAATTTCACCTGGCCTAGTAAGATCGTTGTCTCGGTCTTCCCTCTGTTCCCCCTCCTTGCCTTGTCGCGCCTTGAAAAACTTGTGTATAGGCGCGTTGTAGATGCCATATCATACCATAACAATCCTGTCACTGAGAGCATCAGTCCTGGTCCATTGGAGGGATAGGTTTAGTAATAGTTCAAAAAGGGAACGCTCTACTAGAGTGGTCTACAACCAATGGCTCCCCAGAGGTTTTGGACTGCAATTCCCATGATGCCTCAACAGTGAATAGGCTGGTCACTTCGGATGGGAGTTGTATTCCAAAACATCTGGAGCGGTGAAAGATACATGCCCCTGCACAAGTGGCATGGAGAAGTGAATACCAATATGCTGGCCTCTGGTGGAGGACCTATACTATTTAAGACATGAAGGATCTTCTGAGATTGTAATACAGCTGGTAATAGCAAAATCCATCTCCCCTGCTATAAATAGTGAACATATGCACAGAAGAATGATCAGAGCACCCCTGCAATTACAGCCCACTTCCGTACCTTGATTTAATTACAAATTCCACAGATCTTCAGGTTATTAGCTTTCATCATCTTAAAGGGATTCAATGAATAGGCCACAGAGACTTCAGCACAAAAAATCTTAAAACGAATACAAGTCTAAATAAGACACCTACACAAGACTATCCCCTTAGTTGTACAATGGATCCACCCACCTACTGCGGTTCTTGGGCAACCTCTGGGTCTGCCAATGTTTTGGCCTCCCATGATTCCTCCCGATTGACTACATTGGCAAAGGCAGTGGAGAGTTCTAGGCACATGTAGAGAGTCGCAAGTTGCCTACCCCCCAACTCCAGCGCAAACACACTTCTGTCAGCACCAACCAAACACAGTTAAGGGACTGTTGTATGTTCGCATAGGACTCTCGGTTTACAATTGCAACCAACTGTGGCAATGAGCCATCTCCTCTCCAGAGCAGCAGGTGACCAAATCCAACATTTTCTCAGTAATGCAAACCCGCATTTAATGCTCTTTTCTAATTAAAAAAGATACAAAAAAGGCTCATCTCAACACATTATTCCTCTAGTCCTGCCGATTCTATATTTCAAGATAAACCATACATTATTAAAGAAAAGCATTTTGTTTAAACATTGCGACCCTTCTATCTCTCGCTCTTTCACTGCAACAGATATAGTTATGTAGTCCACTAAATTAATTAGATTCTAAATTATTAAAGTCTCATCATTTGTACAAAAATATGCTTTTTGAAGATCTGTGCCGATTCAACACATGTTGGACATGAAAGCAGAAATTGCAATTACAAGATAGCAATCCGAGATATGAATTTTAAATGGTATGACTTGTTCTCTATTACCTGATCCCAGGACTAAAGTCCTGCAGAGCGTGCAAACATTATCGAAAAAATAAAGATATGAGGAGGTGTGCTTTGGATTCTCCTTAGCTTGTACTTTATGCCACAAGAAAGGAGACTTTTATCCGCTAGAGCTTTAATGCAATAATTGTGACATGTGGATTGAATGGAAACGCTCCGCTCTTCTTTCTAGTGAGGGAAATCAATATAATATAGTGGATTAGGATCCCAATTTTACTGAAAACGCGTGACCCTTTTAGGACTACTCCGACACCCCACGCCGTCCTTTCCTAGGGCCTTCTGGTACTTGCAGTTTCAACACAAAACAATCAGGGCCAACGAGAGTCCTTCGAACGAGCACTCCTGCGGCACCTGACCACTCTGTAGCTGGCCCTTGTCTGGGCTTTCCCGAAAGTTCAAACACACACACAAGTTCTTTGTTCTCAAGTTTCTTGCGTTCATATAATGTTGCCACTTGCAACCTTGGGCTCAACACATTTCGGTTTGCTACCACCTTCCTCTGACTCACCGGCTGTGTTGAACCCGTTGGCTTGTCTTGCTTCTTGTGTCAAGGATGCTACCATGGTAGCCAGCATGCTTCCCTGCCTGTGCTATCAACACAGGAGGCCCCCGTGCACCGTCGACATCTGTTCCTCAACACGCCAGATGTAACTCCCGGTTTTATGATTTCCCTTTCAGCGGCTTTGCGCGCCTGAGTTGAAAAGGGCAAGGGCAGTTACCCCTTTCGTCATAACTCCAGGTCTCGCTGCCTTTCTCCTCCAGTTGAACTGCTGGTCCAGTGTAGCTGTTTCCTCGTGCATTCGGCCTTGGTCTTCGTGTGGTCTCGTGCCTTTCATCCCTGTGGGGAAAGTAAAGGGCTGTCGGGTGTGCTTGATTATTGTCAATTGCCCGACTCTGCCTGACCCGTGTGTTGGGACACGTCAGATAAACGGCTCTGGTGTTAGTCTGTTGTCTGTTACGGTGTAAGAAAGTGTTTGTGTTGGAAAAGGGGGTGGGGTGTAGAGCTTCTAAATATCTGACAAGGTAGGATGGGGAAAAAGTGTAACAAGGAAGGGGTTACCGCATCTCAACCTTTGGTGTACCACTTCCAGTCCCCAAAGACCCCTCATCCAGGTGATCCGCCCCCACTGGTCCACCCCTAGGAACTGGATCCAATAGCGATGGCCATGTCCTGGCCACCTAGATGGCAGATCTCTGGGGACTAGCGGGTGTGACACCTTCAGGTTTCTCACAGATCCCAGTCCACCCCCGCTTCCTGAATGCCACTTCATTTTTCTCATCAATATTCTTATAACCTCAGTCTAAGACACACACTGTGACCAGCGTGACAAAGTCACTATGACCCCGCCAGATATTGGGGACCTTTGGAGCCAGGGATAACAACCGTTCCATTGTAAACTAGGGAAGTGGTAAATGGGGGACCCCCAAACCTCCCCATTCATACACAAACACACACAAAGTAAGTAAGAGTGAGAAATGCATACTGCCTAGCGTGCACAAGGTCCGCCGAATCACACCCCAGGGACAAAGACTTACCAGGATTACAGACGAGATCCTTAAGCAACACATATGGATGGGACAGGAGTCAAACCAATAACCAAAGTGAGATGAGGCATTTGCTCACAAACTTGAAAGGTGGCATGCCAGCTCGGTCGAGCCAGATCCGCATGAAGTTTGCAGTCAGAGTGGCCAGTTCAGGGAAGCCATAACACTGATGCCTGACCCTAACATGGCAGGTCTAGGCAGGATACAAACTAAGCTATTAAGCTATTAGAAAACGCTCCCACCTCAAAGCAAGGAAGAGGACGGTTTTTCCACAAGAGGATGATGTGGGCAAACGGACCAGTGCCAATCAGGAGGGAACGGACCAGCCTTTCAGGACACATATTGCCCCAGAAAACCTTACAACACAAAGAAAAAAAGAGAATGAGTATCCACTAGCTTTGTGGGGGGTGCATTGCTGCAGTGAGGAGAGGAAGTGGAGAAGCGGGGGTAGAAAGAGCAGGAGCAGTAAATGAGAAGCAGTAAGAGGAGGAAGGCATGAATTGGAAGGTTAAGATCAAGAGGGTCACCTGAGGTCAAAGTCAGAGACCAGGACACGTTCCAGTGTAGGAAACCAAGCAACCCAGAACCCAGACGGTAAACGTCAGGCACAGCCAGGCGCTATATTCCCAGGATCACCAAGATCGGAGAGAGAGGGTGGGGCTCAGGCAAGAGTGACAAGGTGCAGTTCTAACCCTAGTACCAAGGTAGGGGTGGGGAAACCTGTAACCAGACCAACCCAGGTAGGGGAATTGGTACCTACCCAAGTTGCCCCACTTCAGACAGCTGCACCAGGAGACTCCTGTGTAGAGAGGATGAATAATGCACCTGTCCATTCCAGATCTTAGTTCAAAATGGGGTCCAACGACCATCACAGGCCATTCCAACATCCCGGGAGCAATGCAACCAAGACCTGGCATTGACTCATGATCACAGTCTCAGAGGACTAGCACCATGAAGATTACAAGAAGTGCAAATGGACACTGCCTTTATGAACATTTTGAACTAGAGACCACTGGTCCGCTTAAAGCAAGGGATACCTTCTATTGTTTGAACCATCCTAACTTCCAGTTTTGAGTATAGAAAGTTCACATTTTTTCATTGCTTTTAAGAAAACCCCTGGGCCCATTGAAGATTCCCCAACCCGTTCCTAAGATCCTGACCGTCAGGGTGTTCCCTCCTTCAGGGTATTGGACTTGGTGAGATGGAAGCATCCTCTATAATTTTCTATGCTAGTCCCTGTTACCTACAGGGCTGTCCACGTCTTTATTTTAGAATGTATGCAACAACCTTGAGGATAGTGTTTTGTTCTTTTGGAGCTTGTAAACTAGTTTCACCTCTCATGCATTTTAGGAGTAATACTTGCCCTTTGTCCACATTACCAAAAGGAAGACAGGGATAACCTCTTGGTCTTTTGGCTTTCCTCGTCAAAACCCATCTCCCTGAAAAGGGGCGATTTTGAGCACCCCTTCCCGTTTCACCCTCTGCTTACATACTGCTTTTAAGTTTGTCACATTCAACTGTAATCTTTTTATGATTGAAGCAAAACCCCTCAACCATAATCCCTTATTTGCACTAAGGTAGCAGTTCAGCAAATTAAAACACAATTGCATGTTCCTTTTGCCAAAATATGTTGCTTTTTGCTGTGCTACACCTTGCAGTGCAAATGAGCTATTCAATGAACTGTTTGTTATTAACTGCATAGACCTTGAAGTCTTAAGTGATTAAGAAAACTTTCAATATGCTATATGAACTGTATTTCCATTCAAAGGAAAATGCAGACCATTTAAAAGATGATAAACAAAATGTTTACACAGCCTTAATAAAACCTATACACCCCTTCCCCTTTTTACCCTAGCAATACTAGCCCAAACCACAGTGCAAAGGGCAGGGACAGTTACAATGGTGTTCAGACTTCTTTCGATACCTTCCTTGAATCTCCTGTATAGGGTGAGCCACATCTTTGCATGCTGCTGTACAAAAGTCAATACGCTGACCTGGTAAATCACAGCCTAGAGGAAGAAGTGCAGGTCTTGAGGGGACAAGTCACTGACCAATGAGCTTGTAGTGCAGTGGGTGACTTGGTACGTGTTCTTGTTTTTAACTCATCAGGAGGGGCTTCTGTGGTACAACCTATTGCTGGTGTGGGTTACAATGGGAGGTTACTCAGTGGAAGAGTGTCTTTGGTGGGGTTCCACCGGAGTAAAAGTGGAACCAAACTGCTACACTGCAAAGAGGAATGTTGTGTTTGTTTCTAACACATAAAGTGCAGAATCTTAATAAGTCCTGTTGCAAACGGTTCTATGATGTTTCCACGCAGGCCGATATGATCGAATCCCGGTTCACCAAGACAGATCACGACGCAGTGGAGAAACATTTCTCTTGTGTGACCTCTTCCCATATCCTCCTATTCGGAGGACACCCGCAATCCCCACAATCTCCCCTGAAGCCCCCACTACTTACCCTGTGTTCTGTGGGGGATACCGCCAGCCCGTTCTCTGTCCCATTGTCCCTCCTCACCATCCTGGTTCCTCCAATCACGTTCACACATACATACCAACACACACACAAACAACTAACTTCAGTCTCCCTTCTTACCTTCTGTGTCAATCTTTCAGCATTTCTGCATTTCCAGCCGATTTGTTTACAGCGAGCAAACCGGATGTATCATGTTGAGCAGTGACCAACATCCAGCGAGTTCGCAGCCAACCAATTGTCTGGAACAGTTGCAAACTCCCATCAGGTTGAACTGCATACTGTGAGAAACCTCAAGGTGTCTCACCCGCCAGTCCCTAGGGATCGGTCATCCAGGTGGCCAGGACACAACCATCACTTTTGGATTCAGTTCCTGGGGGTGGACCAGTGCGGGAGGATCACCTGTATGAGGGATCCTCGGGGAGTGGAGGTGGTACACTGAAGGGTGAGACACGGTATCCCCTTCCCTGTAACACCTTTCCCCATCCTACCAGGTAGGATACCTAGAAGCTCAACCCCCCTACCCTCTTTCTCAACACAAACACTTTCTCACGGACAGTTCATCGTGAGCGACAATGGACTAACAGCAGAGGCTTATACCTTTCATGTCCCAACACAAGGATCAGGCAATTACTGATAATTACACATACCCGACTTCCATCACACAGATAAAAGGCAGAGAACTAAAGCACACTCTGAGCAAGAAAAAACACACAAGGAAGGAGCAGTTCAGTGATGGCGGGTTAACATGAGGAGAAAGGCAGCAAGACCAGAAAGGGTTGCAAGGAGGAACTTGCCCGTGGCTTTTTCAGAGGAAGAAAACCGCTACTTTCACGTGCCCGCGAGGATAAGAAACATAAGACCGGTAATTAAAGCTGCAGAAAGGTGCATTGTATGTCGAAAGTTACCAAGGCTCTCCCGCATCGATAGCCGAGGTGAGGAGCAGCAATTGCTGCTGTGGTACTGTGCTTGGCTCCCACAACAGTACCACATTGCTACAGTAAAGTCAGCACAGCCGGTGATTCGGGGAAACTGATAGTAGACCGGACTGTGCTAGAGCCAGGTTTGCAAGCAGTAACATTGTATGAAGAAATTTGCAAAGAACAGACTGTAAGGCGTATGTGATGAGTGACGCAAATATAATTGAATATCTGAGGAATGATTAAACTTTTGAAACCAAGGTAGATGCCATATACAGAGTGGTCCAGCGCCACGTGGGTGCTCATTCGAAGGACTCTGTTAGGCATCCAACTGAGAGTGTAAAATTGCGAGTTGTGAAATCTAAGTGGTCCTGCAGCGGGTCAAGCCAAACCCTGTGCACATTCGAAAGTCTTCGATTGCTAAATACGAACTGTCCGAGCCCGGCTGAGGGAGATCCATGGTGAACTGTGACTCACCGAGAAGATATTGTTAACTAATACCAACTGTAATTGGTCCGAGCCTGGCTGAGGAAGACTAATTGTGAGAAGGGGATCTCAGCCCGACTGATGGGGATCCGGGGTGAGCCATGAATCACCCGAGAAGAGATATATACGAATTGTAATTGGTCCGAGCCCGTCTGAGGGAGACTAATTGAGAAAAGGGATCTGAGTCCGGCTGAGGGAGATCCAGGGTGAAGATTCAATACTCTGTGAATATTTGGAAAGGAACTTTTTGTTTGTTTGATTCATCAGGTCCTCTGAAACAAGAGACTTTTTGATATTCTAAGAGACTTGGGTGTAGATGGCCCTGATGCATGCAATAGAACTTTGTCCTCATGCCAAAGAAGCCCAGGAGTGTGCTATGCTCGAGTAAACCGCATTGTCTCGTGCTGAAAACATGGGGAAGGGAGGCCAATGACCTGAACATCCCAACTTATCATTCCATTAACACTTATTTTTTCATGAACATTCCCCTACACTATTTGTATCTTAGCGGTAAGGATTGGCAATATGTTTTTTAGTATAGGCCCTTTTAATGTGACAAAGACTCCACTAGGACTGCATTATTATTATTTTGATGGTCGTAGCTTGCTCCTATCTTAGATTTAGGTTTAGATAGGCACTCAATACTCCCTTGATAAAGATCAATAAACACCCTTGAACTGTGGTCACTTGTGTCTGTCTTAACTTTGAAACAATTCCTTCCTTACAATACGTACAGCTTACTGAACCCAGCCTTCCAAACCACTGATACTTGAGTGATGATGGAGAGAGGTGTATCTACTCTGCTCACCAACATGGAGCAACACACAACAGGCAAGACTAATAACGATCACTTTAGGTTGCACTAATGTTGCTTTCATGTCAGGATAATCATTTGTTATTAACATGATTGGGATTTATGTTGTGCACTCTAATGCTGTCATAACAGTGCCAGGAGCTAATTTTACAAAAACTCCAAGTACTGAAAACAAACTTTACCTAGAATCAGAAACCCCAGAACGGTCCACAACAGGCAGAAATTGAGACATATACTTTAATCTTCAAGACTGGAGACCCTTCTTTTCAGGAAATTCTTTTGGCTCGAGTGCCAGCATAACCATCGTTTTTTGTGGTTTTGCACACTTAGCTTAGGAACAATCTTATTGTGCCCGACATAATTCATGTATACTATTTCCTGTGTGTCTTCCCTCCCCATTGTTTTTTTCTGCACACAATCTACTTTGGGCGTCCTAACCTTATATAATTGCTTCTGAAATAACTCTTTGTCCATTTCAATTTGCCAGATTTACACAGCTGCCTACCTCTTTTTTTGTGTGCAATGTCTATGTATTTAGCTTGCCGCCCCCCTTTCTCTTAGCACTTAACTGGTCTGAATGTTCTTGCAAACCGTGCATGCTTGGATTCCCTTATCCCTCTCCCTAACCTCTGAGGGTGCCAGATAATGGCATTGCTTGTGGTTGGACTCTTATTGAAACCCAATAAAATAAAAAATAAAATCAGGGATTATTCAGGGGATTTACAAGGTTGGGCCATATAAGTAACAGGAAACACTGCTCATTAACAACAACAGGGTGGCTTTCCCCTTGGGTCAACAGTGCATAGTTCAATAAATCTCAATCTGGGTTGCCTTTCGATGAGAGTTTAATGAATTCACACTCCTGGGGTTTTAAAGTATCCCCAACAATTATTTCTCGTCTCCTGGTTCACTGGTGCCTCGACACCTTGTTAGCCACCTTTCCAACAAACCTGTAACCACTCTCCTCAACACCTTGGCACATCGGCTCCAAAGTTCCTTCCACGGTCTTGCTCACATCTCCTTGGCACCCCCTCTCCAGAGCTCCTTCCACCGCCCTTCTTAAAGCTCCTTTCATTCTCCTCCTTATTGTTTCCCTCACCCCTTCCTCTTGTATTTTCTCCCCCACCTTCTTGCGGACTTCAACTAGCTTTCTTCCACCACAATTCCTCCAACTCCTTTCTCATTTGCACCACAGTCTCGTTTCTTCTGTAGTCTTGGTGCCTTTCCCATCAGCTCATCATTTCTAAACTAAGGCGTATCTTTTATTGACCCTTAGCTATCTGGCTGTGTTTTCCCTGAATGTATTCTGACTCCTGTGGAATCCTTTGAAAATACCACCTAAAGTCTCATCCCAGTTGGCCAGGGGAAGGCTGCTGCTACCTGATCCTAACCCTGTGAGGATATTTGGGTGGATCACCTGGGAGGTGAAGGCCCCCCAAATGGACAGGAGGACTCTGTTAGGAGAGACTCAGTATTGGTCTTCCTCAGAGAGGGAGATTTCTCAGGTGCCAGAATATTTAATGGCTTGTTGTCAGAATAAGGAGTACCTTTACAGAACTCTCCACATTAATGCTAGAGATAACTTGTGATCAACAAGGAAGCCATGTATGTGGGAATGAATAGAACTCTCCCCTAAATATGAATCAACCATTAACTCCCTTAAAGAAACTTCCATAGAGATTTATTCAATAAGCAGAGTAAAGCCAATAGAGTTGAAGTATGTATTCATGGGGAAACCAACAATCAAAACATTGGGGACTTCAAGAGCATATAAATAAATAAAACACTGATGGCCTTGAATGCAGAGTTTGTGCGGCGGGAAGCATTGTTGTGAAAAACTTTCCCCCTGAAGAGAGAGAGGCTCTTCTTATAGCAAGCTGTGCTCCGGTGGCTGGCGAACACTGGAGTATTTTAGGAGCAAGGACTGCTCCTTTCCCAACCTGTGTGTGCTGCAAGAAACAAACTGAAGCAGTCTGCCGTGCAGGAGGCAGCAGAGGAAGCAAAATGAACTGGTGAGTTCACCACTGTTGGGTAACCCCGGTACGCTCTGTACTCCACAGCCGAGCTTCAACATTGATTTTGAATATAGAACCAATATAAAGAAGTTGAATTGGCCTAACAAGAACTTTGCAAAGAGACAATAAAGGAAAGGTAATAATTGTTATTATAAAGACCACCATTGCAAAAGCCAAAAGCGGGCAATGCTAAATCAAATTAACAATAACTCTCATTGTCAAAGCAAAGTGAGGATAATAATGAAGCAAGATAATTGTATCCCTTATTCCCAGAGGGAGCAAGAGGCAATAGTTGAAAAAGACCTCAACAAGCATTGTCTAAACCAAAGAAGAGCATGTGTGATAGAGAGACATTTTCAGAATTTGTTTGATATAAAGTGGGAAAACAAGAGTGGCAGGAGAGAAGCCCTCCTGATAGAAAGCATTCAGGAGGAGAGGAGAATAACCTGTGTTGCATGTGGCAACCACAAGAGTGGAACAAACAGCATCAATGTGTATCATGTCTTCCTCGAAGAAGTAGTACATTTTGATGTTGTTGAAAGTCAAAGACTTTTCCAAACTGTAGTGGTAGTCCTGGCAAATTAGTGGACCAGGAAGAAATCATGTAAAAGGTTGTGAAGAAGATGTGGCAAGACCACTAAAGGGTTTTATGAATTGCTGTGGAATCATCCGGACAAAATGTTGTTGATACAGAAGAATTGAATTGTGGAAGTGCTTAGTTTCTTAAGAGGAAAACGTTGAGTGGAACTCTTTGCCACAAGTGGAGGGTATTTTGGAATCATATTCAGAAGAATTATGAAAGAGCTTTGATTATTAAGAAGAAGAAGTTGTGTTCAACTTGTTGCTACATGTGGAGAGATAAAGACTTGTCGTATAAATAAAATGCTTGTTAAAAATCCAAGTGAAAGACTTTTGGGACAAGAAGAGCTTATAATCAGAACTTGGTTGCAAAACTGAACTTTCTTGTTTGAACTGATGATTGAAAATCATGCTTTGATTCTGGGCAAGGTGATCCAACCCTGGTTACAAGGATACACAGTTATTAGGTTTATGTTGAATATACCTGTTATTTCTGTTATATTTTAAATTGCCAGATGTATGCATAAGTGTGAGGGACAGATTCCTTTTGTTAGAGTGTTTCCTTAGTTTATGTTGAGAGGCAGAAAATTAATTGGGTTAGGGATAGTGAGGCATTTGTCAAACCCTTTTGAGTTAATAAAATGGCATCTTATGAAAAACCTTTACCAAGTTGTCTCACATTTCTGACCCCTCACATAATCCACCTGTGGGTGATATGGGAATGGAAACTGCGACTTGTGAGTGGAGTAACTTTGTTTCAACACACCTGTAGCTAACGATAGTAGAATACAGATTGAGCTGTTAAAGGGCTTGCCGATCATCATGAATGAAACACGCTGTTGGGCGATTGGCCCAGCCGCATCACGCCACTGTGTCGCTACTGCAGCATCTCTGCTTGCTGGCATGCAGCCATAACATGCAGCAGCAGATTTTCAGTACAATGAAGCCTCCCTCTGCTCAGTTATCCTGCAGGATTAACGGGAGACACCTTTTTACTAGAATCGGTTCTTGCACATAAATATGATCCTACCCACAAAGTATGGGAACATACATTGTGATAGTTCTCTGCCACACAGCGCTGGAGCTTGGTACGGTGGTCCAGGGGATCCCCATACACAGCCACTGGGCCAGTCTCTTGTTGTGGGTGGTTGCACCTGGTCATTGGGACCGCAGCATTCAGCGCGTTCAATTAAAGGCAGTGGACTCCTTCACACCGGAGACAGACATCTGTGACTATAATCGATAACCTTTGACACTTTCAAAGGTTGAACTAAGATTCCTGCTTTGCTATTTTGGGCCAAAATACCATTTGATCTTGTATTATGAAATACTTTTTCATCCACATTCTTGTGGAAACATAGTGCAATTTGAAGCAACACTAGTGTAGTAGTGTCATATTATCCTATCTGTCCTATGGACGACTCCAGAAAAGGTTAAGGTTCAACCCATATTTGTTTTGCAATGTATGCTATTCAGCGCTTGAAAAAATGTCCATCTACATCTTTAAAAAATCATGACCACCATCGAAGAGTGGAGTTGCGATTCTCAGGCCGAACTCGGGTTGGACAAACACCTGGTGAATGCGTTTACCTCCCCTTCGAAATGTATATTGGAGGGTTTATAGTGACTTTTTCGAATGGCTTGTTTACGAATGCCATGTTCTCGAAAACATTTTGCCGAAAAAAAGTTCTAAAGTTTTTTTTTTTTTTCTTTTTTTTTTTTTTTTTTTTTTTAAATGGGGGGTTCCTCCCAAACCCCTGTTTAACACTTTTTTTTTTACTAACGAAACCCCCGAAAAAATATATACATTTTAAAAAATAAATTAAAAAAAAAATAAATTCGGCAAAATGTTTGACGAAATTGCGTTTCGAAAATAAGTATTCGAAAATAAGACCGGATACCATATTGGAGGAAAAAAGGTTTCCACTGCCTTCTTCACAAATCATCACTTGCTGCTCACCCACTCCTGACCCAGTAGCGAGTCCACCAACCCTTTACTGTTCAATTGCCTTGCATTCAGGACAAGGAGGCGGCTGGAAGGGGAACATTTCAGTAAAACTGAAGTTCCCCGTGACCACTGTATTGTAACTTTGTAACTAAACTGCAATCGCGTGAGAAATCCTTCAAGGTGGCCAATGTGATAGGAGGAAAAAGATAACGCCTATTTGGATAAAGACCATAAACAAAATGATGTTCCGTCTCTCTGGAGCTGAGCCAATATTACAGCACCTGATGCTTGAAATATTGATATTAATGTATATAACATACACTTGTAAAAAGAAACCGTAAATAACACGCCTTGGATATTATCAAATGCTTTTGACAAGCCGCTTGTCCCAAACTCCGACTGAGACTGAAGACAGCAAATGTGCTTTTCACATGCTATCCATTTGAAACACTTTAACCTTTCCATTTTGGGATAGGCTGCACCCCTAGGCAGTAATTTGCTGGCGTCAGTCTCTGCCTACTGCAGCATTTCCCATTCTCAATACAGGCTTCATACATTAGTCTGCAACCTTTGACTCTCCAGATGTTTTGGTGGTCTACAACTTCCATCTGCCTTACCCGGAATAGTCAATGGTGAGGGATCATGGGAGTAGTAATCCAAAACATCTGGAGAACCACAGTTTCAGACCCCTGAAAACACTATCCCATTTCTTCCAAAGCAACCATTCCACAGCCCTTGCACTGCCTTGACTTGAAGAAACATAGTGATGTGTAAATAAATATATATGGCAAAACCACTCCCCGTGCCTGTTTACAAAGCTGCAAAGGTCATCCAATGTGGCATTTTGTAAAGTCCATACTCATAGGAGAAGAGTTTGTTTGTGGTAGGGCCCTGCAAAATAATAATTTAGTTCTGCGAGTAGCTTCCAGGTTAGGGGTCATTTGATTACTTGTCTCATATAGCACTAATATGTTGTCGCTTCCAAGCAGTCTTAAAGCAGAAATGTCAAAATAACACAGGACTTGCGAGTGCATTGACATACCGTAGGGTCATGGCTGGGGTCCCGGGGTAGCCAAACACCCCGTTTTATAGGTGGGACAGCTCAGTGACACCGAGGGCATTCTCAGGTGAGGGTGGGATTCCATTTGTAGCTTCCTAGTGGAGTTACATGCCACGAGGATGGACTCAATGCAGAGCTGCAATCCTGACAGAATCCTTTTGAGGGGATAGTACCTTTCGTCACCTATCCACTGCCCAGCACTCCCTTGTTTTCTCATGTGTTCGATGTTTGTCTCTGATAGCCCCCCCCCGCCCCCTCCCATCAAGGGGATCGGTTCCCTCCTGACCCAAAAATCATAACCACAATTCCAGCCCTTAAAGCAGTCGTGAAACACTGTCGCTTTCTGGTCAAGGTTCTCCTGCTCTGCCACATCTCGTTCCTCTGATCCTCCCCTCTCTGGATCTGCACATATAATATACGCCACCATCAAAATGTTCACTACATTATTCCTGTCAATTGTACATCAGGTTTTACGTGTATGCATGTTTGTATGTGCTGAGCCCACTCACTCAATGTTACCATTATGATTGCTTCACGAGATTAATACTTTTTAATTTTGTAAAGCATGCAGAACACGAAGCACCCAGATCACTGTTATCTTTCTCAACACAAAGTGCTCATCACTGCTATATTTCGTAACACAAAGTGCTCATCACTGTTATCTATCTTAACACAAAGTGCTCATCATTGTTATCTTTATCATGACGTGCTCATCACTTATGTTTCTTAACAGGACGTGCTTATCACTGTTATCTTTCTTAACACCAAGTGCTCATCACTGCTATATTTCTTAAAGTGCTCATCACTGTTATCTATCTTAACACAAAGTGCTCATCATTGTTATCTTTATCATGACGTGCTCATCACTTATGTTTCTTAACAGGACGTGCTTATCACTGTTATCTTTCTTAACACCAAGTGCTCATCACTGCTATATTTCTTAAAGTGCTCATCAATGTTATCTTTAACACAAAGTGCTCATCACTGCTACATTTAGTAACACAAAGTGCTGAGCAGTCAGCACTATTATCTTTCTTAAATGACAAGCTCATCACTGTCATCTTTCTTAACAGCACACATTCAGATCACTGTTATCTTTCTTAACATGAATCAACAAGATCACTATTATCTTTAACACAAAGTGCTCATCACGGTTACCTTTCTTAACAGTAAGTGCTCATCACTGCTTCATTTCTTAACTTGAAACACCCAGATTGCTGTTGTCTTTCTTAACACTAAGCACCCATATCACTGTTATCCTGCTTACATAGAGAGTTTCTGATTACCAAAATTCTCTGTCTTTGTGTTCCATTGTCATTAGATGAGAATTTGGAGGGAAGAGTTGGAGCGATAGGTTTCCCATCTTCTGCATTCTAACTAAGACAGATGCTCACTTTGTTAATTAAAGTATGTTGCACGATTGGCTTATTGTAGGTCATTAACTAATGGGGAATGGCAGGGCCGTTGTTAAATGCATATAAAAAATACAATTTTAGTGCAAAGTCGATGGTCTTGATTAGTACATAATCTTGTTGTTTGAATGCTCACCAACAGCCCCTTTCAAATCAAAACAGTTCAATAGAGTGATTGAGAAGGTATAAAACAGAGAAACTTTATAGGTTGAGTGTTACTACCTCGATGCAGATGTGATGCAGTCCTCCTGCCTTGTTCTTTTGCAAGAAACCCGCAATGGGGCTGTCTTCCCCCAGAGGGTGGAGCAGTTCCAGCTTTGTGTTCCCCAGATCCACAAAAACAGTGTAGACGCCATGTTCCGGAAGCGACACAGTTTCGCTCACCTGGGCGCCCATGATGTCCTGGTACAGAGTCCTAGCCTTCTTCAGATCAGGCACAGCAATGGCGACGTGGTTGAGTCGGCCCAGTTTCCACAAAGAGGCTGGGACATTCTGAGCCAAGGGCCGACACGCAGAGAAAGCCCGACTAGTCGTCATCACACTCTGCAGTCTCGTCAAGCACCCTGAAAAATCAAATTGCACTTTGATGTCTTCTGAAAATCAAATCTTCTCATTTCCATTTCTATTCAGGCCTACTCCTGCCCTGAAACAGTCCATTCGGGGATTACATTTGCAGTATGTGCTCCAGGCGGAAAAATTACACACAGAATAAAGGCATCTTTTCCCCTATTAATAAATTGCCAGTACCATTTTCAGGCACTTTCTCACTTAGAGAAGGCGAAAGCAGCCTTTCTAGCATGAAGGACTATGCCTGCTTATTGCGGTGAACTGAAAGGAAAAGAACCTAATTTTAAGCTTCAGCTGAACTGAGTGGTATCAAGTAACGAATTTGCATAATTATGTGAGCTGCATGCCGGGTGATTTAAATAGATTAATGAGCTGCCACACTTCCCCATATTCCCAATAGCTTAATGCACTGGTATTAAAAGGTCACTGTAGTGGTTGCAATGCCAAAAGTGAATCTCGGTCCATAGTCATAGCTACCTGAAACAAACAAAATAGGTTTCCTCCCACGGGCTCCACATATGATTCTATGTCGAGACAGGAGGCGAGCATTAGGCTCATTTTTCTTTGTTACTGCTCACACAGCAATTTCAAATTCAAACATTTTAACATTTTTTAACACATTTTTTTGTTTGCATCTGCGCCTCTGCAGGCCTGAAACCAAAAAAGGGGCGTTAGTTTCTCTTCAGCTTAAAACGTTCCTTAAAATTACAAAACCCCACAACGCTCCGTTTTCTGTAGTTCAGGCTTGCCCCTTTGTGTCCAATCAGGCCCTGTCCAGGTCTATATGTAGTCCCTTAGACAGTGCACCTCCTCTTTCGTTGTTGCTGCCATACAGAGATAAGTACCTCACTTATGTTATGCGTATGTAGCATGATTAAGGAGTGAATTGATACATGATTTGTCACAGCGCTAGATACATTGATGGTATGACGTGAGATAACGTAGATTTTCACACAGAGATCTGTTTGCAGACAGAGTTAGCCGTGCGTAGTATTAAGAGCACGAGTTACTGCTTCATTCTCTTTCAATCTAGACAGAGGATTGCATCAGAGGTCGGGGCCGGAGACAGAGGCGAATGCGCCCGCATTAGGCAGCCAGCCCCGCCTCCTACATAGACCGTTCTCGTTCCGTCACGGCTCTCGGCGGGCTTTAGGACAACCGCGGGCACTGGCAAGCTGGGAGGTTTTCTCCCGACTCGCATTGCGGATAACGAATCTCCTCAGAGAGATTTCACCTGCGATTACGATCAGTTCCGCTAAGGATAACTTTGCACTAGTTTTAAAACTCTCTGTGATACTGAACAGCCGAGTTCCCTCCAGTAGCTCATGAGAGCTCATTAAAGAAAATGGCACAATACACGGAGCACACAGTCTCCCAGAGCACATCTCCAGAATGGAGCTCAAAGGAATGGGCAGACCAGCCTGAAGCAGAAGAAGAAGAGCATCTCTCCGTCAGCTTTAAGAGGGTCCTAGGAGACTCCTTATTGCAGGCAGTTGCTGAGGGTATGATGTCCCTAGCACAAAGACTGGACCACCTGGAGGCCATGCTAAATAAGTAAAAGGCAGAGAATGAGAAGTCCAGGAAAAAGAAGGTGCTGAGCCCTTGTCTTGATATGGGCAAAATCTTCCTCGGGGCCAGCCCTTTGAGAGCAAAAAATACCCAATTCAGCCCAAAATACAGGTTCTATTGTGCTGAGCAGTGAACTCATGCTAGTGACAAATGACACCTTCAATAAGTTTTAGTATTTATTCTAAACAGTGAATTTCATATACATTTTGGGATTCAAGTTAGAGAAGATTACAAAGCACAAAACTTAGAGAAATGCATAATATAGAGAAACATAGAACTTAGAAAAACATAGAGAAACAAAGAGAAACACAGTCTTACGCCCCTTCAATCAGCACTGGGAGACCCTGGCCCTCATAAGCTAGCTGTAACAAGCCCCGCTCAGAGGACAGCGCTGCTGGGTGCCGTCAGAGCTCCAAATACCGGGCACTTGATCTTGCTCGAACCAAGTCCACAGGTCGATCTCCCACCTGAGTCATGTGAGCATGCATATTTTATAATCTCGTGCTGTCCGTCCATGACGCACAGTTCCAGAACTTTCCCTGTGCAAAATATAGGCTGGCTCATGGAAAAACCCAGCTCTGTAAATTTCCACTGTGCTCCTTCTTCTGAGCCCCTCCCTGGAGCCCATCTGCGCGAAAGCTCAGGAATGTCTTATCAGTGCCTTCCCAGAGAAAGGGAGATTAGTTTACAGGGCTACCGTTAGAGAGGCAGAATATTCTAAGGGAAGCCGAGATGTATTAACCCTATTAGAGCAAGCTCTAAAAGGCATGCACTCATAGTTTAGTGTTCATAGCGCTTAAGACTGACTATCTAAGCGCTATATAGGTGCCATAATGTTCCAAACACTCCAATATTGTCTATTAGCTACAGAGCTCGGGGCCCTCGCCCTGCCTGCATAATGTGACCTATCACTCCTACTAGGCCTGCATATTCCTTGTAGCTCACTACTGCATAATGGAAGTGCTACAACAGACTACTGTCAGCATTTTTGGCACATACTTTGAATACACTATTGGCTTTCAGCGGCCAATGCTGTCATCTAAAGCCCTGATTGGCAAGGTTGCAATTTTGTGTATCCCTACAGCCCTGAAGAGGAAACATCAGCAGGACACCCCGAATCAGGGGTTGATCAGGGCTGTAAAAAATCTCGGAAGAGGACTACCTCTTTGATGCCCCTGAGCACCAAGGAATGGGTAGGACTAACGCCCCAAGAGCCCGCTGACCCAGTGAGTCGGCTGAAGAAAGCCTTTCTGATGAGGGCGGCAGTGCCGGGCTCTCGACCACCTACCCCAAGGGTGAATAATGAGGAGGAGGATGCGGCTACTCGCCAGATGATGAAGGCGGGGAGGAGGTGGAGATGCCTGAGCCAAAGAATACGTGTAAACCTCGTGAGGAAGAGGTCGAAAGCCTTCTAGACATGTTTGACCCAGAGGCAATAGCGCATCCAAGGTCCTCAGAATGGGTGCCATCGCCTAGAGTGGCCCAATACATGGCACAGCATCTGCGAAGACCACTGGACAAAGAAGTCTGGGATAAGATGAGGGCAGAATGCTCCAGACCACTGCTACCGGGGAAGGTGACGGATACCCCGGAATTAGACCCACAATTTGTGACATTCGTCACAAAGGCATCAAAAGACATCAGGAAAGGGGTCGACAGAGCGTGGTGAGGGTGTCAGGACAGGGTCCAAGACCTGGCAGGCCCACTCGCAAAAATAATGGAACTGGCCAAAAAAGATGCAGATACAGGCGAGGCAGTGGACGTACTAGCCCCAGGAAGTTGGGCCCAGCGGGCATTGTGCCTATTAGGCAATGCAAACTGCGCCCTGTCAGCTGAAAGGAGGCGAGTAGTAATGCTAAAAATTGATAACAAGTTGAGTGATCTTGCGTCTCATGAGGCAGCCGGAGAGGCAAAGGGCCTATTATTTGTGGATATCTTTTGCCAAGGAGATGTCCCAGTTTGTGGGAGCATATTCAGCACTTGAAAAAGTGCAGAGCTCCATCCGTAGAATTTTCCGGGGACGGGTGTTTGCGGGGACCGGACGGCAGAGAGGTCGGGTGTCCGTTCACTTTGGACAGAACAGAAGACCTCAAGGACCCAGGGCACAATACTGGGAGGGCCGTAAGCAAGATAACTTCTTCCCGGAAAGAACTTGCTTCCCGAGAAATCGCAGAGGGAGAGGCGCCTACAGGCAGGCAAGCACACGAGGCAGGGTGCACTGGTTCTTGAATGCATGGTGAGAATTGTCCAACGATGCATGGGTATTGCAAGCTATATCAGGCATGCGACTAGAATGTGTAGGCAACCCCTCACAAGCGAGAGAACCAGCAGCGATACACATGCCCCTAGAAGAGCAACAGCTTCTCTACAGCGAACTGCGCAGCCTAGCAGACAATGGGGCGATAGAGAGAGAAAGTCAGGAAGACAAGGGATTCCTCAGCAACATGCTCTTAGTGCACAGGGCAGAAAAGATCCGGCCTGTGATAGACTTGGAAGAGTTTGAACTAATGGGTAGTATACCGGCATATCAAGGGATACACCTTCTGCGAGACCGGTTCAGGACAAGGGAGTGGCTGGTCCGATTAGATCTCAATTATGCATATCTTACCATTCCAATTGTAGTTCAGCAAAGGAGAGATCTGCGATTCCGATGGGGGGCAGAAACTTGGAAAATTCACATGTCTCCCTTTCGGTCTGGCATCCGCTCCGTGGGCGTTTACCAAACTTACGCGCCCGGTGGCGGCAATCTGAGAAAGAGGGATCAGGATTCTCCTATACCTGGATGATATCCTTAACCTAGGGTAGAGCGTCGCAAGCCTACAAGAACAAGCTACATGGGTGTGCAAGCTCGTATCTTCTCTCGGCTTCATTGTAAACAGGGAGGAATCCGACCTACGCCCATTCCAGAGGATAGAGTTCCTTGGGTTTGTGGTAGATACCCAGAAAGCTTTGCTAGAGCTCCCGACGCTAAAGGTAAAGGCCATAAAGAAAGAGCTGAGGGCAGTAGAAGGGAGGAAAGTTGTTTCGCTTCGCAGTCTAGCGTGGAAAGTTGGTCTACTGGCAGCCTCCTTACAAGCCATATTCCCTGGCCCACTACACTACAGAGCTCTTCAGAGACTGAAAATCAGACATCTCAGAGGGGGCCTAGGCTATCATCAACTAGTAACTTTAGACCAAGAAGCCATCACAGAGTTACACTGGTGGCTGCAAAACATGGAAGTCTGGAACGGCAGGGCCATTTTCGGAGACACCCCGGACATAGTGATAGAAACAGACGCGAGCAGGGCAGGCTGGCAAGCTCGATGTGGCTCCTTAGAAACAGGGAGAAGATGGTCCGAGGAGGAGCGGTCTCTCCACATAAACTGCTTGGAGCTCCTAGCAGGGTTGTTCGCGGTACGAGCCTTCACCAGAGACCGAGCCAAGTGCTGTGTCCTTCTCAAGATGGATAATATTTTGGTGGTCCACTATATCAACAAACTGGGAGGGACCTCTTCCAGGATGCTGGCCGAATTGGCAAAGAACTCTTGGCATCACTGTCTGCGTCAGCAAACATCAGTGCCAGCAGAATACTTGCCAGGAGTTCAGAATACGAAAGCGGATTGGAATTCGCAATATTTGGTAGACTCCAGTGAGTGGAGACTCCCCGCAGACGTCTACGAACAATTTCAGGAAATATGGGGTCCCCTAGACACCAACGTGTTCGCATCCAGGCTAAACACACAGATCCGCAAGTTTTTCAGCTGGAGGATAGACCCAGCAGAAGCAGGGACGGATGCATTTCTACAGCAGTGGAAGGGGGCAGTCCACTACGCCTTTCCCCCCATTCGTCATGCTGACGTGGGTTCTAGTGAAAGTCCACAGAGAACAGGCGGAGTTAGTGCTTGTAGTTCCGATATGGAAGTCCCAGCTGTGGTTTCCAGTAGTGATGAACTTTCTACGGATTTCCCGAGAGTGATTCCTCACAGGGTTGACATCCTTCGGGGCCTGACCGGCCAACTCCATCCCCAGTAATGAGAGGCACGTTGCATCTGATGGCATGCAGCGTTTCGGGCAAAGATGGCAACTGCCGGGCATTTCGCAGCTCGCTGCCAAGTGTATTAGAGACACCTGGGCGCCTTCTACCATCAGGAGCTATGGTGCCGCGTAGAAGCGCTGGACCGCATACTGCACAAGAGTTGGTGCTAATCCCGTTTCAGCCCCTGTAGTACACATATTGAACTTTCTAGCAGAGAGATTTGCGGAAGGGGGCGCTTACAGGGCGATAGGTGTGTACAGGTCCACTATCTCGGTAGGGCACGAGAAGGTAGACAGTAGACAGGTAGGGGAGCACCCAGCCATTTTACATCTATTGAAGGGGATTAAAATGCGGAAGCCTCCTGAACCCAAGTATTCCACTCTTTGGGACATACAGGCATTGTTTCAACTGTTCCTATCCTGGCCAGATAACAGGGACCTTTCACAATCTCAGCTTTCAGGGAAATTAGCCATGCTTCTATGCCTCATAGCTTGCAGGAGAGTCTCTGACGAGAAAGCCTTAGAGGTGAACAGGAAAATATTTAACCCAGAAGGGGTAGCCTTTAATGTAGCTAAAAGGACTAAGTCAGATTCTACAAACATCTCTTACCCATATTTTCCCCAATAATGGCAAGTTGTGCGTACCGCAGTGTATCAAAGACTACGAGTCAGCAACGGCGGAGATTAGACCCAGAGGGGTTATGCAGCTGTTGATTGCAAGTAGAAAGCCTTTCCACACAGTAGCGAGTGCCACGGTTGCCAGATGGGTTAGAGAAGTAATGCATTGGCTGGCATTGATTTATTGCTATTTGGGGCGCATTCAGTTAGAGGCTAGATGGCTTCTAGAGCATTCGCAACAGGAGTCCCGTTACAGCACATCATGAAGTCGGCTGATTGGTCGAATTAATCCACATTCAAAACGTTTTATTTCAAGCCTATCTCTCAGATAGCGAATAGAGTGATTGATAGCTTTGAACAAGCCTAATGGTCGCCTCCTGTCTCGACATAGAATGAAGATTGCCAATGCTGAGAGCGCTGGACTGTCTTGAATCTATTAAAGACAAGGAGGCAAGCATTATATCCCGCCCAGGGATGTGATATACGCTACTCTAAACATTTGTCGCATGTTGAATGAGTAGAGCCCGTTCTTATGATTGTATCTTCATTTATTGCAGGAGATGAGAAAAAAGCGACTTGAGCGGAGAATGATGACAAGTCCAAGCATAACGTTCTAGAAGTGACCGTTGGTTGATAGGACGCCAGATCAGAGCATTCCAGTTTCTGTTGGTTGGAAATTTGACAGTTGATGTTTAAAGTTGTATGGACATTCGCTTCCAAAGAAAGAGGAGGTGCACGGTCGAAGGAACTAGGCATGGACAGAGCCTGATTGGACACAAAAGGGCAAGCCTGAACTACAGAAAACAGAGAGTTGTGAGGTTTTGTAGTTTTAAGGAACATTTTAAGCTGAAGAGAAACTAAAACCCCTTTTTTGGTTTCAAGCCTGCAAAGAGGCGCAGATGCAAACATAAAAATGTGTTGTTAAGTTTAAAAAATGTTAAAATATTTGAATTTGAAATTGCTGTGTGAGCAGTAATAAAGAAAGATAAGCATAACGCTTGCCTCCTTGTCTTTAATAGAATCAAGACTGTCTAGTGCTCTCAGAATGGGCAATCTTCATTATATTGGGTTCTTTTCCGAGACAGAGGGAACCGAGAAGGGCCTATATTGCGCTATTGTGTGTGTGCTGGAATATTCAGGATGAAGAATCTATTCTACACCAAAATCAACCAAAACTGTCCTCCAAATCCTCACATTATGGGCTTTTCTGTTGAAAAGGCTTGGGCACATTTTCCATCATCATTTACATACATTATTTGGATAAAATGGTGTGCAGTTTGTATGCTGTGCATATCCCCAATACAGGAGTATCTCTCTCTTCTAGGCTGCAAGGTGTTCACTGGCCCACTGACTATGGATGGTGCATGCAGTTTATTTTTGCCCAGGTCCTTAGCCGCATCCGTGATGGTAGAATGGGTAAAAATGGCTGAAATTTTAGAAATTGAATGAATCTATAATTCATGGTAGCCTGAAATACCTGTACAAAAGCATGCAAGTAATGTTCTTATTACCTAGTTGTGAAATCAGCACTAATAATTACATCTTTATTGCAACTATAATATCGGATTACCATTTATTTTTAGAATTTAAAATGACACTACATTTTTGTATGTTTGAAAACCTTTATTCGGCAGCGTAAGCCTTTAGGTACATCATAATACATTTTGGAAATGCATTACATGCATAATGTTGCAATCTCATCAAAGATATTTACAAATACAATGTTACATCTTAAAATACATTTTGTCTGTACTAGCTCAGGGCATTGGTAGAGTGGCAGAACAGTCAGGCTTATCTTAAGAGGAAGATGTGAGCTGTAGTTAAGTACACTGAACCCAGTTAAACATGCACATCAAAGAAGCACCTATACTTAAAACAATAGGTTTATTATATTTGCTAACTAATAATGACTAATACACTAGAACCACTTTAAATACCTCATACGTTTACACTAGAACACTGCAGAATACTTTGGAATAAACACCAAAGGACACTTTCACTTTTGTGTTTGTTCGCAGTTAAATTTGTTGCAACATTAGAAAGGGAAAATACAATGCTATTGTATTATCGGTAATTGCACGCACAAATGCGGTTCTTAGCAGATTTACGGTAAGACATTTACTCTGCAAACACATACAAGAAAGTAACTTAAAGGGAACAAAATGGTTAGTTAGAGTAACACTGGTCTTGTTCAAGGTTCTAGACAGGGTTTCTTTGCACAGAAAGTCTTTTAAGTCCAAAAACACAATCCTAGCTAACAGCAGTTCCGAGAGGCCTCAAAGGCTTGACAAGCAGCAGAATATGGGTTCCTGTGGATTTCTTCAAGTTTCTAGTCTTTTAGAAGAAATAAGTTAATAACAAATGGTGGATTAATAACAAATGATGGAGACCCTATTTAGGACTCGAAGTGACACAAGCAGTGGCTTGAATTGGAAGTAAGAGGGGGTTGCCCTGGACACCTCTACGTGCACTCCAACACTCTGGAGTGACTTTCTGGAATCAGGTAAGCAATACCTTTTTGCCCACAGTACCTTAGGTTAGAAGAAAATGTTTGTGCTGGATGCTCCGCGATGTTGCAGCTCTGGACCCAACCTCTGGATTCCCTTGTCTGATGACTGAAGGATACTAGAAGGGGACTTTCAGCAGCAGTCTCGAGGGAGCTCCTGGGGCACGACTTCAACAACTTCTTGATTCACTCACCGGTTTTGGTGACTTTTCTGCAGCACCAACAAAGGACGGGTATCGCCTGGTCAATCCTCTTCGCTTCTTGCAGTCCCACGCTCTGATGAGGGGGTCTGGGTGAGTTGGATCGGATGTCTGGAGTGTCCTTGAGGGCTCAGCAAAGATTTGGACAGATTCAGCCTTTCCACAATGATGCATTTGAAATGGGAAGCAGGTCTACTACTATTGGGGTTCTGCAGCTCTGGAAAATCCTGGGACCTCGGGAGATGGCTCAATTCAAAGTTCGTCTAGGGGCTGGTTGTTCCCACCAGCCAAAGGGAAGGAGTCGTCCTCTTCGGAGCTCCTCTGTCACACAGAAACTGGGGTCAGGACAGCGGTGGACGTGTCACAGTGTTGCAAAGAGTCTGCAGGCATCTCTGGTAGTCTTCTTCTTCGGTTACTTCAGCTTCCAGTGGTTGACTTACTTGCTTTTCACTCCAGAAGCCTCACCTTTTATACAGTTCCAGAACAGAATCCTCTGCAATCTCTCTCAGCATTTTACAGAAAGGGGCGTTTGGCTGTCCAATCAGGACAGCCAAACCCCCTTCGGGATCTGGTCCTATTCAGGCACTCTGGCAGACAAAGGACAAGGGGGTGGAAAACTCTCCCACTTCATGCCTGCCCAGACACTCTGGAGCCTAGGCGGGGACACCCATTGGTTCCCGCCAAAGGCAAAACACACTGCCCTCCCCTCCCAGAATAGTAGAAGAACTAACAAAGAACCACACTAGTAATGTTGAAAAAAGAAGGGAGGCCCCAAGTTGGTACTTGGGTGGCCCTATTTTGCACTACCAAGGCTATCGACATAGCCTACCGTACAGGAATTACATAATAGTTGGTAGAACACGTCCACTGCCACCAGCCATAACTAGGGAATTGTCTATGTGACTAAAAAGTCACAGGAGCAGATAGAAGGGGGATATTAGGTATCCCTTTTTGCACTCCACCAAAGGTGGTGTGTTCCAATCTCTCAGGCTATAGAGTTTTGGGAGAGATACCAAGTATCCCACCATCCGTACGAACTGTAGTTACTTGAGCATATAGAAAAATAATCTTAAAAGGAGGACCCTAAGCATCCCCAGCAACGCTGCCCATAAGGAGCTGTGTACTGCAATAGTAAAACACAGATGCCTTTGAGAACTGTGGGGCAGACAGACTCCATAGTACAGGTAGACTACAAAGAATAGAGTTCCAAAAGATGGAGCCCACAAGAATGAATTAATAGAAAAAGGTTACGCTCATTCAGGATTTTCAAAAAAGGCCCGAAATCCAGCAAAATGTGCTGCGGGTCTCACTAGGAGAGGGGATGAAGCATAAAAATGATAAATCTCTGTAACAAATACTCAATATGTTCATAGAGGAAGTTACTAATTTGCCATTTCCTCCATTAAATAAATTCATAATCAATTAAGTTCCACAATGCGCAAGCTCATGATAAAATAGAAAAGTACTAATTCATATATTATCCCCTTTTTGGATTTTCATCCCACACTTAGTATTTTTCTCTTCCTTTCAGCCAAGCCCGATGTATATATTTAGAAACGATAAAGACCACGTTCAGGTTATCTGTGGAACTACAAAGCAACATTGTATTGCTTGCAGTGGTAATGTTAAATAATCGGAACAATGGTTTCAAGTATCTAATCCTTAGTTGTTTCGAGCCCTCCCAGATTAGCATGAAATGAAGGGAATTTTCAACAACCACACCACAACACAAGCAGTCTATGCCCTGATTCTTCTCCCAGTGGCTAGTGTATGCCCTCAGCGGAAGACTACCCATTCTAAATCTCATATACAGTGCACAAGCATATGCCAGAGATATGTTCCAGTATTCTTCGAAACCTGGAACATGCTTGTGATTTAGGCAATCCAACCCACATGCCAATGTGGAGCACTTTAGCCTAGCCCTGTTACTCTTCTGTCGCAAATGGTCAGCCTTTATGCTCCTTTTTGCATCTCCATGTATTGTGTTCGGGTCATCACAGTAAGGGGTTAGACCCAATGTCGCAAGACACTTTTTAACATGGCTAAACCAGTTGATTTTATCACTGCCCCCCCCAATGACAGCATGTGTTCCAGGAACTCTTGGTACTTCTCTAACTCCAGTCTTCCCCATATCCGCAGCCAGTAGAATACTGGTGTAATCCTGGCGTCTTCACTAATCTGGGCCGTGTCGCACCCCATACGTACTGTAGAATTTGATGTAACTTGCGGCAGTCGGGCGGTGCTCTTTAAGAACGTATTTTCAATGGTTGTTTGCGGCAAAAAGAGGGTGCTCTTTAAGAACTTATTTTCAATGGTTGTTAGAGGGGAAGTGCCTATATAGCCCCATATTTCGACCCCATACAATATTGACACCTTCGCCTGGATTGGTAGATTTCGAGCGCTGGTTTGATGGCTCCCCCACCATGTTTAAATTAAAAACATTTTAAATCCCCACTGGTCTTATCTAGTGTCGTCTAGGCTGGATTAATCATCTATTAAATGCCTGACCAACACATGAGATACCCCTCTGACTCTGCCTGGGAAGCCCCTCCTTTGTGCCCGAACATGCATTACCTATTGCATTACTCAGTAGGATAGAGGGGCGGCTTCCCTGTCCTCCTCCTGGGACCTCTTGTCTAATATCCTTAGAGCAATTTGCACAGGACGGGTTTAGTTTAGCCGCCAAACGTCCCAGTTCTGCAAAGATTGTGTGCACAGAGCCCTTTATGAATGCAACCTCTTGTACTAAAAGTGTGTTCTGGTTGTCAGGATGTGAGGGGCCTCTGCTTCTCCCCATTCTTTATCTGTTTCCCCCCTTTTCTTTTTTAACAATCACTTTTTACTCGTCTCAGCAGGGCCACTTTTGGTACACATGAGGGCACCCTCATCCAATGTCTAATCCTATTTGTCCCATCCTTCCCCTCTCCACTACCTCCTCTTCTTTCCCCTCCCCTACACCTTTCTTTTCATAATTGTGAACCCTGTTGGGTTTCTCTTTTTAGACCATTAGTGACGCCTCTGAGAGTTCTAGGGACTCTACAAAATTCTATGGGGGGGAACATGCTTTATGGTGCACAGCTGAGCCACGCCAGTGAGACGAGTCATTTTATCTATTGGCAGAACATAATTGCTCCTACATTCCGTCCCCTCTCTCCTTCCAAACATTAACTCACCAAGGGTTTCCCCACGTAATCCACCCATTTTGCTGATGCAATGTCTCCTGGGAGAAGAGGGCTCATTGGGATCAGGGCTACCATTAGCTTCCTCCAGTAATCCCCCCCAGAATCAGTCACCAGACAGGTAGATTTTTGGGCCCTCTTCGTCAGGGCCACAGGGCCCCCTTCTATATCAGATAAAAGACCTTTTATTTCAGTGATGAGAACATTTACATCATCAATAGACTTGAACATTTTAAAAGTCTCTTCCTCTCGATCCCTGGTAATATTTTGCCATCTGCCTTCCTTTTTGACATGGTCTATAATGGAAGTTATCCACTCAAAGATGGGACTCAAATAAGTGCAAGGGTCTAGCCCCAGAAATGCTGTAATACTTAAAATGCTTACTCTGTTGCCCAGGCCTGCCCCAGCATACCCCATGCTTAACAGTTATAACTTTATCAATCTCAATTTAACAGTGTTTATATAACCTACTTAAATATTCATCAATAATCAATATACACTAATAATGAACAAAAGCTATTTAAAAACATTAATAAGAAACATGTGATTCTATTCATTCGATTGCATCAAAATACAGATGCAGGAATAAATCGAAAAAGTACAGAAAGTAATCTATTACAGGCTAGTCTAGCACACTAGGCGTTATGCAAGCCTAAACCCTGAGTGGAGAAGGCCCGAATGGCTTACGCGACTCCCAGAGTATGACTCCCTGCCTCCACTCCAGGGTTGGTATGGCTACAATGAAAGGAGCCGATTAAAAAGGTTTATTGGTGCAGGATCAACGCGTAATCAGAACCTCGACGCAAGTGGTAGCCCCGTTGCTCGCTAACTCCCACTCAGAGTCAAGCAACAGTTATTATTTAATCGATGTTGCGTTTCCCGGTAATATCCCAGGCAATTGCGCTTTGGAGATTTTACTCAATTAGGAGCCTGCAGGTGCCACAGGGTGATGCCACTATCAGTAGATTACATAGCCTGCATGTGATGTCTAATGGCAGAATAGTCTCAGTCAATGGTCTCAAATCCTAGGTCTCAGGTCTCAGGGCTATCACGGGCTGCCACAGCGCTGTTAAACTACTCAATCCATGCTGCTTTAAAGGGCTTTCCAACATAGACAGGCCCCCACACAAGAACCCACTACATGGCAGAAGTACAAGACGATGTTACGTACGACGTTTGGCGCATCATGTATGTTGTTAGTAGTTGCTAACGGGCACTTCAGGGCCACTGGCACACTCCTCTCCCAACGTCCCACAGCGTTTTCCCAAGGGTGAAGGATTACCAGCAAATCCAATCTCAATGTGCCAGTGTTCTCATTGTGCCGGTATTACCCATGCATGTTTCTGGACCATGCAATATTTTCATTGCCAGTATTACCGGCGCCAGTAATTCCGGATGAAGTGATACCAGTACCTGGGTTCTGGCAAACTCGTACTCGGCCGGACTGGTAAAAGCTGGTAAACGGTATTACTGGCACTTTTACTGGATACCGGCAAACTCGTAATGACCCCCATTGACCAATAATCTTGTAGCTTCCATTACATTCCAAAAATGTACTTTCCCTAGCCCTAGCCCTACATGGTTTACCAGTTTTCACAGAGACTATCATCAATAGTTAGTATTGCATTACATTAACCTTTCGATCTCTTTTAGAAGCCATTGAGTAACAGTCTCTGGAGGACGATCATTGTATGAAATATGTTATCAAGCGCCAAGATAAGATTCAGTTTGTTCAGAGAACTATCACAATTTTATAATAACCATGAGATTACTGTTGATTTAGCTCTGTGAGTAAAGCACTCGCTTGAGGGATGTTTGACATCTTCGGCCACAGATTTCATTGTCAGTGGGGCTACCTTGACCATTTATCCTTCCAAGGTCGTTAAATTGAGGGATTTGGATCATAAAATACCTATTAACGCACAGGTTAAAAGTCAGAGGAATCCCCATGAAGTACTGTATGAAAATGGGATATTAATGATTACGATTTCAGGATCCTACTCGTTTTTTTTTGCAAAAGGGGTTTCCGCAGGCGCTTTTCCTTAGAAGGTGATCAGCCGCTGAGATGGAAAACCTTGGCAGCAAACAGTTAGTAGTTTCACATTGCTTTGGAGGTAAATAAGTTTCCCTGTTGCATAAGGATTGGCCTAAATTGACCCCTTGGAAAATATTGTTGCCAACTTTTAAACTGTCCATCTGGCTTTCTTTGTACCAGCAGCATCTGGTCCCAGGCAAAGGCAACCTTTATACAACAACAGCATAATCATGAGCGGAAATGTTGGCAAAGCTATCAGACTTTCGGACTGTATGTGCCCTACTGTTCCTAGAGAGACAGGTGGCGTCCGACATAACTATGTTCATAGTTGAATTAATCATGTATATAGGTATGTATCTAGCACAAACCTAGCTATGAAACAGCAGAGCTGACTAGAAGGCTAACTTTGTCCTGGCAGCATAAAGGCGTGGCATGTGCAGGTTTAGTTTGTTTTCTTTTTTTTAAAACATCTTTATTTATTGGTTTTAAATGAGACATGAGTGACAGCACAAATTGACATATGCAGGCATAAACAGATACAGGAAAAGCATGAATAGGCAGAAATCACATCGAGAACAAACATATAAGCATGGGATGGTTGTACACTGTCTAAAACACATTGACTATAGATGCTCAAGCCCTTATCCAACTATCAAGTAAATCCAGGTATTTATACAGTCTGGGCTTGTATGCCTCATGATAAGTGTCTTGTGTGTAGGTAATGATGGGAAGCCAGGTTGCAACGTAAGAGGCAAACCTCCCCTCATCACAACCGTTATTTTCTCAGAAGCCAACATTTCCCAGAGTTTCCCCCACCACATAGCCAGCAACGGCACATCGGAATCTTTCAAATTGTGGGTTAGGGAGATCTTTGCTGCGAGAAGATGGTGAGAAGCTTAGCATTATGTTCTGTGAGCGGGTAAAGCCCATCCCCGTAATCTCCCAGCAAGATGATCAGATGGTCCTAGGGCAGAGTGATATTCAACATAGATTTGAAAGGACCTCCTTCTAGTATGTTTGGGTTTGGGGGCATTGCCACCACATATGAAAATAGGTACCTCTTTCATGACAACCTCTCCAACAGCTCTCGGGGTAAGAAGGGGCAATATGGTGGAGTATGTCTTGGGCATAATACCATTGGTAGCAGAGCTTAAGTTGGCTCTCCTTATCTGTGGTGCACCTGGTAACCTTGTGGTGCCGTTCCCATATATGTCGCCAAAGGTCCTCCCCAATGGCCACCCCAAGATCCCTTTCCCAGCCCTGCATATATGGCGAGTGTTCCTGAGGGTCAAAACGGTCCAATAAGTTGTAAAGCTCAGAGATTCTACCTTAGATCTACCTGCCAGGTAGGTGAGTTCTAAAGCGTGGAGTTCTCTTGTGTCTCTGCCCGACCAGTGCATTACACCCTCAGTGGCGCAACTTGAGGTATCTGAACCTATTCCCTTCCTGTAATGCGAATACTTGGTTGCATTCTTCAAAGGTGAGTGGGGCCCTAACCTCAAAGAATTGTCTGAACTCGAGTAGGACCCCGGAGGTCCAAGCAGCAAATGCTGATGCGTGCTTGCCAGGAGTGAACTCAGGGTTGCCAACAAAGGACGACAACGGGCCTAGACCAATAGGGGTACTCCATCTTTTAGTTGCCAGGTTCCAGCATGAAAGCGCGTGGGATGTTGAGGAGAGTAGCATAAGCCCAGACAGGTTGCCACCTGGTTTGAAAAATGGTAGTTGTTTCGGGGGGGGGGGGGTCGCAACGTTGCCTGTTCGATCTGTACCCACCGTGGAGCCTCCCCGAACGCCCCCATTACAAACATGAGAAAGTTCAGAGGCCAGATAGTATTGGTAAATGTCAGGGCCACCCAAGTTCTCTTTGTGCAGTAGGACTCTCTTGGCTACCCTCGACTTATGGTGTTGCAAAATATATGCCAGGACTTTCCCCTGTAATGCATGTAGCCTCTGGATTGGGACAGTGGTTTAGAGGGCTGAGAAGTGGTTGAGGAGCCTTGGAACGACGGTCATTTTGACTGCTGTACTCGGCCCAACCACAAAACTGTTTGCTTATGCCAACTCTTTAGGTCTGGTTCCACTGCAGCAATTAACGAGGGAAATTAGTGACATATAGTGATTTAATGGAACTAGGAATGTTAACGCCGAAGTATTCAATATAATCTCACTTCCATTTGATCGGGCAGACATCTGTGAGCATTTCAAGGTCCCCGGGAGGTAATGCGACTGCTAGCCCTAGAGATTTAGAGTAATTGGCTGCAAACCTAAGGGTCTGACCGAAGTCTTCGAGTTCAGCCATCAGGGCAGGGACCGAATGCCTCACCTCAGTCAGGGAAATCAGGATGTCATCTGCGTACAGAGATATGTTGTGCTCCCCAAACTGATATGGGATACCCTGAATTTCGCAAAGATTGAGAATACGGGCCTCTGGGGGTTCCATGGAGGGTGCAGAGAGGAAGGGGGGCAAGGGACACCCCTGCTCCGTGCCTCTAAGAACTCTTATTAGGGGCGTAGACCTGCCACTGAGTAAGACCCGAGTCAGTGGAGCCGAGTATATTGCTAGAACTGACTGCTAGAATCTCAGTCCCAAGTCAGACTTTTGAAGGACAGCTGTGAGGTAGGACCTATCCAGCCAGTCAAAAGTCTTATCGACGTCAAGAGCTAAGAGGCAAGCATTCATCGTCGTCCTAGTCACTATCTCAACTAAGCTGAGGGCTTTTCCGATATTTTCATGAGTGGACCGGCGAGCAATGAAGCTAGCCTGGTCCAAATGGACCTGGAACAGTAGGACCGCCATCAACCGAGTGGCGAGGACTTTGAGTATAGTTTGGCGTCCATGTTGATAAGGGTGATCGGGCGATATGAGTCGAGGAGTTGAGGGTCTTTGTTAGGTTTTAAGATCAGGACTGTGGACGTTTCAAGCATCGTCGGCATTGTTGTGCCGGTGCCCAGGGAATTAATTAAAGAGTTGGGTCAAATTAGGGGTGTGAGGGACCCGAGGGCGTCCTCACTTCTTTTCCCCCAGTATCCTCTTCTCAGGTGGCCAGGGAAAGGCCATCACTTTTGGATCCCGACCCTGGGGGAGGATATGCAAGGGAGGATCACCTAGGTGGAGGGAACTTGGGAGTGGGGAGAGGATGTCCTTAGGTGACACATGGTATCCCCCTTTCCCTTTTCACGATGGGCACTCTATCCCTAAAGCCATTGTAGGGTATTATAAATCCTTTCCCTTTTCCTACTTCCAAACCGTTCCCCAGTAACAACACCTTAGTACTGGGGCGAAAAAGAGACCAACTAGAACACCACATTCTCATTTTACTGATACACACACAGATCAGAGACAAAACAGTTATGAATGCTCCTTTTATTAAATCAGATAGTTCCCAATACCACTTTGGTACTGAGACGAAGAAGAGGGCTATGGAGGCATACCAATCGAACAACCAGGCATGTCCACCCAATGGAGCTCTCCATAGTTTGTTTGTTTGTTTTATTATTTATATAGTCAGACTATGGAACTCAATGACCTACACCTTGGGTCAGTTAGCACACCTGATGGATATAAAAATGCCCGCCGCTTTGGAAGGAGTGAAACGGGCTGGAGGAGAGGAAGCTGGAGACACACGTGCAAGGAGCAGTGTTGTGCAGGAGATGGAGATGACTGAGCCGTGGTCGACTGTGCGAGGGTACGGAGTTCTTTTTACGCTCCGGAGCGGGTCTGCTCCGTGGAAACTGTGGAACTCCCATTGACCCCAGCCCCTGTCGCGGGATGCCAGGAGAACGAGCGGTGCTCTCTGCGGAGGCAACAAGGAAGTGGCGGAGTATGGGGAAGCCGAACAAGAGGCTTGAGAAGCCTGTTGCGAAGGACACAGAGGAGAGGGACCCTGCCGTGTGCACCCGGTGAGAGTGGAAAGCAGTTGCACACTCATACCGGTGTGCTGCAGTAACGCGCAACAAAGACCTTTGTGAATATCGAATGGGCTGAAAGTAACTAAAAGTACTTATGCATGCCGGAACAAGTACTTTTAAGATACCGAGTGAACTGAAACCGATTGAAAGCACTTTTGAATGCCGCACAGAATACAAAGCACATTTAATACTTATAAATGTAGTGAAAGCCAAGTATTACATGAGACAGAAATCAAGGATTGCGTTGTATGAAACAAGTATTGACAAAGTCAAGAGAATACCAATAAGGGTATGAAGCCAAGAAGGGCCTAGGAATTGCAGGCTAAGAGGAAACCTGCGAGGAATCCAGAAAAGAATAACAAGGTGCATAATTGTTGATGGAAACAGTTAGAAAGGGTATCAGTTGCGTGACCTGTGATGGGTGGACCGTGCGGCCCGACAACTGCGCCTAGACCGAGTGCCCCACATGGAAGAAGCCAATCAAAGTAGGTCTAATGAAGTTTATGTTTTACAACAGCCTGAAATGGGAAATTGAAAGAAACAGAACTGTCTAAGTGAACTGGTACAAGATACTAATCTTAAAGGAACTGTAGTCTTTTGAAAGCTGGAAGATATGAACTCTTGGGGGAAGGGAACCCCAATATTTTATGAATTGCTTTGAACTTGGGGAAGCTAAGCCTAAGTCAAGAGCTGGAAGGAGCTCTGAACTTTCTCTTGAACACTATTCTTTTGTTGCGGACATCCATACACTTTGTATACAGTTAGTTGTGAGGGCAAGTATAGGTTTTGGACACAGACATACATTTGATTTGGACATCCTGACATAGACTATCCTTAGTTTTCTTTAGGTAGCGAAATCCAACATTGGCATAGGGCAAGTTAGGCCTTACTCCATCCTACATTCTGCGTTAAACAAAACATTTGAAACTTAATTTAAATCTGTTGTCAGTGTCCACTCCATGATGCCTTCACAGGGGACAGAATCCTGCAGTAGACCGTGTAAAATTCAGAAGTGTATCCATCCAGCCCCGGGGCCATGTTTTTCATGGTGACAGGGGCCAAACACTACTCAAGGTGTCTGTCCCCTGGGGGTTTGGGGCGGGCGGGGGGAGATGCCGCCCTCACATGATATTTGTGGACCCAAGCAAGTTTATCCTCCTCCGTGAGATGAAGCGCCCCCTTGGAGTCGAGTAAGGTCTGGACATTGTTGCAGCCTCTCTGTTTGGCCAGTTTACAAACTAAGTATTGGCTTTATTCCCTCTGGTGTAGTAATACTGTTTGACCTTAAGGTGAGCCTGAGACATTCACTCTGCTAGATGAGAATTAAGTGTGTACCTAGCTATATTTAAGTGGTGCCTTGCTCTAATGGAGCCCGAGACCTTGTGCACACGTTCTCCTTTCACCGGACATACTCCTCTAGGTCATTCCGCAGGCAGGTTCTAGCCTTTGAGTAAGAAAAGGTAAGATTCATGATCTCGCCTTAAAGTCAATGCCTTCATGACGTCCCAAGCAGTAGTTAAGGACACGTCATCCATGAGGTTATTTGAGGTGAGGTCAAACTAAATGGTGATACCTGTCACAATCTCCTGATGGATAACCATGTGCTTAAGTATCAGGTTATATCATTTCCAGGGTCTCCGGGTAGGGGACAGGAGACCAGAGACTGAGAGTGAAACCGGAACATGGTCTGAAAGGGAGACTACATGAATGAACCCTTCAGGAATTTAGGGGGCCAGGGAGGAAGAAGAAGCTAACAGCATATCAACACGAGAGTAACACAAGTGTATGTGAAAGTAGTGTGTGCAGTTCCTAGAAGTCATAATCAGTAATCTCCAGATGTCTACTAATCCCAGCTCCTGAAAGAGGCGCATGAGGGCAAGTGAGTTCCTTTAATCGGCCCTAGAAGCCAGAATCGTTTTGTCTATGTTGAGGTCAGGCACCACATTAAAGTCCCTGCCTATGATAAGGGAGCCTTCTGCGAAGGCAAGCAATTTGTACAAGAGGCACTGCCGAAAAAGGTCCAGTCGATGGTTAGTGAAATTCACAATGACAAATGTAAAGGTGTTGTCCACAAATGACCCCTTAACCCCCAGGTACCTCCCATTAGGGTCACCCAATATCAGGGTTTTAAGAAAGGGGGTCGCCTTGTCAAATACGATGGCCACCCCACTTCTTATCGCCCCACTAGAGGCAAAAGAAAACTGTTGAGAAACAGGTGTGCATGAATCTCTTTTTGTCAGCTTTCAAACGGTATGTTTCCTGTAAGAAGATGACTGAGGGGGAAATGTCAGCTAATTTTGCCAGTGTAGTCTTGCGTTTGACAGGCGAGTTTAAGCCCTGGACATTCCAGGTGAACATAGACAGTGTGCGATCCCGTAAGTCATGAACAGTGTTAGCCGTAAGGCTTGCGAGTCAAAGCTATTAACCGGTGATCCACTTCACTCACTTTCCCATAAACTATGTTAGGTGCTGTCTGCCCTCTGTACCAAAGTTTATCGCAACCCTCTTCCCCACCATTCCCCCCAGCAACAAAGAATACTTCCAATCAAACATTAGAAAAATCAGTAATTCCGGTGGCTAAGCAATCAACAAATAAGTACAGGGCAACCTGTAGCAGGGACTAGCCTGTTTCAGGACATGTACAAAAAAAACAAGGCTGCCTCTCAAAAAGCCAAAGGTAGCAAACACAGAGCCCAATGGGTTAGCGAGACCTCTAGTGCAAGGGAATGTAAAATTACATGAGCAACCAGAGACCCTCAGGTTACCAGTCACAAGTTCACTTGTGGTCACTGAGGAGAGTTTGACTCTTTCTTCTTCTTCTGACCCTTCTCCACTCTGGACCACGGGCCTACTCTGGCTCCAGCTCTGGTTGGTGGGCCCGGGACTGGGTCTGCCGCAGCAGGCAACTCCACAAAGTCAGGGGAGAGAAGCTGTTCAGCGCCTTTCTTCATAGCACTAGACCAAGGTAAAAGTAGGTGAAGTGAAGAGCAGGGAACCCCCATCTGTAGCGAATGTCTTTCTCGCTGAGCCATTCCATTAGTGGTTGAAGTGATCTGAACAAAGTCACTCGCGCTAAATCTTGATAGAGGGCCAAGGTGGATCACCGAAAGCGGATCTCCTCCATTTGATGGGCTTGAGTTAGATTCTTCTCCTTAAACTTATAGAAGTGGACTCTTGCGAAGACGTCAGGAGTATAATCGTGTCGCTCTGGGCCCATCAAACTGACTCAGTGTGTCCTGTCCAGTTCAATGGGGTCATCCGCCGGGTCCAGGATCTGGCGGAAGAGATTGTTATGTAAGCCTCCAGGCCACGGTCAGACACGTCGCTTGGGACTCCTCTAATTCGAATGTTGTTGTGTCGAGAACTGTTCTCAGAGACCTTGTATTTGTTCCCTAAAAGAATCCACTTTGTCCTCGAGTGCTTCGCTTGTCTTGTACAATTGTTCGCACTGGGTGGTTTCGAAATCTTCGACTCTATGTTTGGCTTCGACCAAGCGTGTATCAATGGCCCAGAACTTTCCAGCCACCTCAGCCAGGCTACCTTGAAAGCCCTGTAGCCACTGCACTAAGTCATCCTTTGCGGCCAGCTGTGGAGTGGGCGCAGCGGCTGTGTCGCCGCCATGGACCTGGACAACTGTTGTTATCTCTCTCTTTCCCCGGACCTGGATCTGCAGTAGGGACGCAATGTTTGTCGATTTTGGGGATTTCCCAGATTTCGCCATGGCATGCAGTTTCCAACCCCAGGCCGTGGGCTGGATAGCAGTCTGGCAGGATCCACCAGTGAGCTAGGCGAGGGCTCTGGAGCACCCTGTCAAACCTTTCCAATATATGGAGTCCCACGTGGGATGCAGACCTCTAGCGAGACATAAGCAAGTCCAGTGGGGCGAGGTGGAAAGCCAAGTCAGAGGCCCCCAGTGGCAAGGGCCGAGGTCCAAGAGCCATGACCTTGGCATGAGCATGCCACCCCAGATCCACCCCGAACCAAGCAATCACCTGAGGCTGGCCCCCAAACTCACTGCAGGGCCAGAGGGGTCCCTACAGGTGCTCGCACAGGCCATCATAGATGTGTTGTTTCACGCTGAGACCATGCCAACTGAGACGTTGGGTTTGCTTTCTTGGGGCAGGGTCAGCTGTCCCCTAGCCTCGGCAGGATGTGTACCGAAGAGGTCCAGTGTCCTGTTGCGCTGCCCATGTTTGATGGATAGTTGAGTCAGGGGTTTCACTCCTTGCAGCCTGGTTGTGATAGGCCCACTGAGGTGAACTTGGGCGATAATGCTGGTGAGCTACTACTGGATGGTGGTCTTGCTTCCTGGAAAGTCACCAGCTCAGACCCAGTGCTCACTAAGTGGGTGCGCTCCAGGCGGTGACCCGACTAATGGCAGGCATTAGATGTCACCCACGAGGCAGCCAGGGCCTCCACGCACACTGCCGACAGAGGGACCCAGGTGGGCATGCAGGGGAAGAGCTCTACCCCTAGGCCTCCAAGCCTGTTCCCCAGTTGATAAATAATGGAGGGGGACCTGCCTCCAGGCGAGGCTTCTCCGGTGTGTCAGCACAAGAAGGAGGCCTCCCCCAAGCACTGGCATCCTCTGGGGCTCACAGGATCCAGCAACAGCAGCAATTAGTCAGGGAGCCCCAGGCTGCAGGTCTACTCCCTCAGGGAAGACTCCCAGGGACCAAGGAGCGCAGTCAGGAGGCTTCAGTAACCGGCGGAGAGCCAGCAGTCTCGAAGAGGAGCGCCACAATCCTGATCTCAAATCTAGCAGAGGGGCCGCACAGGGCAGGGTGCAGTACTTCAGAGGCCGCCAGGCCGAGGCCACAGGGCAGCAGTTAACTATGAGGTGGAGAAAGGGTCAAGGAGCTTTTGTTATCGCTGCCGCCGACCGGCAGGTGACCACTGGACCATTGGTGACAACATCCGCATAAGCCTCAGGCTTGTCGGTCTTAGCATCGCACAGAAAGGAGGCCGCGTTGAGGGTTCAGTGAGGCACAGTCTACCTGCATCACGCCCATGGGCTGAAATTCAGGTTCAAGTCTCTGTGAGGGCTCCCACACTCCTGCCACCTCTCAGGTGGCAAACTATGGTTGGCAAAAGCAATTTGCAGGCATGCACAGGTGTTAGGGGGTAGAGGGGTTGACATCCAACTGGGAAGGGTGTAGTGAAAGGAGAGGGAATATGTCAATACATTTTTTAAAGAAGAAACAATACTGTTTAAATTAAAAACTTAGTGCACCCCTAGATTGCAGTATTATAACACATGGGTGCCTTCCTTCAGGTTATTAAACATATACTTTATAAAATCTATCAGGGCCAAAGATAGGCTCAATTATCTAGCTGCCATTATTCTTGCCCACAAGGCATCCGAACAAACAGCATTTGAAGAGTGCATACACTCTTCAAATTACAACTGAACTTTGGCTGTTAATGTTGGACATTCTATAATCAAATGATATAACGATTCAACAGCTGTCCAATGACAGATCCTGCAGGTGCGCTTGTTCGTAGGAATTCAAGCCTTGGGCCAACTACTTCATTGTATGTAGCACATTTGCACAAAATCTAAGAAGCCACATCCTTACGACTGCCCCAGGATTTTATTTTAACAAACTTAATTTTTGGTGGCATTGATCTTTTGGTAGCTTCCTGAAATGCAGGATTGGATAATCATGCTCCAGGAGAGCACAACAGACCAACAGACCTTTAGGTATAGTAGGTATAAAAGGTATAATTGTGTTTCATCCCTATAATGATGGATTGAGGTGTTGGGGTCTCTGAGGCAACCTGCTAGAGGCCCACCGATGAAAAGATCAAATGTTTGGTACCACTACCTGGACCTAATAGACATCAACAGGAGGGGTTCTCATGCAAATCTTTGGCACAGAGGATGACTTTTGAACAACTATGTATAAAACATTGCAATTATAGGAAAGAACAACACTAAATAATTAAAAACGGTTGCACGGATTGAAGTTACCCTGGACAAGTTAAGTGGAATAGTTGTAGCCCAAAAGAGACTAACCCCACCTCCTCCGGTGAATGTGTCATTTAGGGCCTGTGCCCTGCCCTCCTGTCTAACATTGTAAAGGTCAGAGGCATTGTCCATTGAGGCAGCCAGGCTGCCCTTATTCTAGGCAGGTACAGTAGAAAATAGGTACACGGCAAACTGAAGATGACAAAAAAAGGTGACACTGCACACATGTATGTAGGAAAACACAAAATATACATTGCTCACAACATAAAGAACACAGAATACAGATTTCTGATATAGAATATAGATCAGCAAGAGGCAGCCATTTTCCCCAAAATGGATGCTGCATCATGCATTACAAATGGCTGCAGGCCTTAAGCCTTGTGGACATTTAAAAGTGTTGAATAAATAGAAGATAAGGGGCTGTGTGGAAGCTCAGACAAATAACAGTTCAAGCCAAGGTTATTGATTAAAGGAAGGGCTTGGCTAGAAGACAATGTGCAGTGATCTAGCAGTTAAAATGGTAGGAAAATACAGTTTTCAGCAGTGATACTCAAGGGGATTTTATAAAAATAAATTGGCAGTAGGCTAAAGTAGATAAGCTAAGGCAAGGTAACCTATAAAAATGCGGCAACAAATCTCATGTCCTTATCAGAATGTGCTCAAGTGTACATCATCACAGAACTGCTTGGTTCCAGTTTTAAAGTTGCAAAATATGTCTTGTGTTCATTGAAATAAGGAATAGTCTGAGTCATTGTAACAAGGAACAATCATGTGTTTCAGGAAGTGTTTATGTCCAATGAAAAAAGGAAATGTATTTTACCTATAAGAAATGTGGCCAATCATATTGTAAGGTTCAGATTAACATAGAACTATTGTGTAGTGCTTGGCATCTTATAAAAGCACGGTATATGCAGAAAGACAGTGAGAAGTTATTTTTCCAGCTGTAAAATAGTTGATAAAATAGATGCTTCCAGTCGGCTGTCCTTAGCTCTCTTCCTTGCAAGGGGTGTGTGTTTCCAAGGATGGCTGGCTGCATGGCGGTATGTCAGAGGAATGACCCCTCTTTAACATACCTATTCACTCTGAGGGTTTGCTGGTATTCCCTGCAGTGCATAAATCAAACGGTAAACAACCTGTCCAAGATATAGTCAAGCAAAAGTCGTGGGATGCCCCAGGTAATGTTTTGTGTTCCTTGTATGCTAAGGACTTCATAAGCAGTGCCACTCTAACTTCAGGGTCCGTATTAGAGGACATGGTGTCATTAACCTAACAAACATCTGCAATAATATAGACACGGAGGAATTAAAACAAAGAGTTACAGAGTCCTCAGACCAAGGTGCACAGGCAGTTCTCAATCTACAACCTCAATGTACTTGATCTGTACTAATACCGACCCAGGTCCCGTGCGCAATAATAAGTGATTTAGCCTGAGAAGACACGCATGGATTGATAAATTAGTCTCTTCACTGACTTAAAACAAATGGTTTGTGAGAGGGAACTGACCCCAAAAGGATATTCTCATGGCAAGGAGGGGTGCCTGCGTGGGCAAAGGGCAGATAACCTTGGATAGCGATTGTGAACCTTGGATAGCGATTGTGTCATTTTATCTTTTTAAAGCCCATATTTGGTTCAAAACACCATGAGGTTTAGGGCAGAGAGCCCAACAACTCAATCACATCTAAGAGTTGTACTGTTAAGTTATTCTTATTTTCCAACGTTTGCACTTAAGTCATCTAAGGACAGTTCTTCCTTCCCTAACCTAAATCAAAACAAGGTCGTCCCTGGGAAAGAGACTCTAGTAGCAGGTACTCACTGTCTGGTCTCCCCTCGAGGCCTCTCTGCTTTCCCCTTGGCTCCTGAGACTTTTTCACAAGCTAAATGTCGGGGTGCTCCCAATCCTCCAATGGCTATGGTCAGGTCTCTTTCTGTGTTTTCTGGGGCCCAAGATAGCCTTCTCCTGATGACCGGTGTTCAGTCCTTCTTCTGTTCATCCATTCCATGGTTCGAAATTGAGGGGAGCTGGAAGCTAATTAACTCCTGATTTTAGCCTAGCAGCACCTGGTATTCTTGGCATCTACAGCTCCAATTAGCTATTTTTGGCTCCCGAGGCCAACTTATGCAAAACAAACACACCTTTGTGAATTTAACACTGTGCATTTGGGACAATGTATAAATAAACATTAGGACAGTCCTTTATGACATTTAAAGCATAAGGGATCATAAATAATGCGCACAATTATATGTTTCCATCTTCTATGGTAGTTTGATTTGCGGAATTTCACGTAGTAGTTCCTCGTTCCACAGTGGTAGCTCCTGGTAACTGGTTAATGCTAGATACCCAGAAGCTGCTTTTAGCCCCTGCTTAGCCAATATTAATTTCCAGCTCGATCCCTTCAGACCTCAGAGTAGGGCCTATCTTCCTGCAGATCATGCTTGTAGTGTCTTGCTACAGGTCTCTCCTAAAAACTCTGCTTTGACCTACGGACAGGTCTTTGCCTAGACCTTCTTACATTTGGATGCTTCACTAAATTCCCAATTTTGCTCTTTCCAGCCTCCTAGTTTATTATGTGTCTCTTCTTGCTAAGTTTCTCTGCCTTCATAATTGGTCTTTTGCCAGACCATGCCATTAGTGTTCCTATAAACCTTTTAATCTATAACCTCTTTACCAGGTCTCTCCCCAGATGTGGAACAGGTAGGTCATGCCTGCAATCCTTTCTGTTTCACTGGTTGCAATAGGTATATCTCCCCAACTTATCAGGGTCCTCCCTCCCTTCCTCCCTCCCTCTCGGGATTTCTCGTGGATATTCTAGGCTTGCAAACCTCCTGTTACCTCAAGGTGTAGGAAGTAGAGGCTCCACCTCATGGATTCTGCTAAACCTCCATGGCGTCTGTTACCCAGAGCGCTTAGTCTGAAGCCCTGAATTCAATCCAGTGTTTCCGAGGTTTATGCCAGGATCTCTTCCTATTGGACAGCTCTGCATGCAGAGTCTCCTCTTGCTTCAAGGGAGCTAAGGCAAATAGGGAATTCTTCAGCAGGACCTTCCTCCTGCTGGCGGTTTCTTCAGGAACGTCTCCCTTTGTATCAAAGGAGCTAGGGCAGACACATGTTCTTCCCTCTGGCGCCCTCTCCCTCTCTCTCCGAGTTTTCCCAGCCAATGCTATAGTGCCCAAGAACCTCTCAAACCCAGACAAGAGGAACATAATTTACCACAGCTCAGAGAGCAAGTGGAACACTGAACCAACAGTAAGCGGGACAAATAATAGAGACTGTTTGAAATGCTGCACATGGAAAGGTTATGGGGCAAAGAGGGGTCTATAAAGCTGTTTACTGTGATGGTGCAACTCTGGGGAAAAGAAGGAGTTTAGATTGGGCACCAGAGTCAGGTGGGACAAGGACCCAATGAAGGCAAGGAAACAAAGAGGAATTCACAAGTATAAAAAAACTGTAGAAGTAAAACAAAGCGACTGGTGTGTGGGTGAGGTCAGGAGATGTGAAGGTGGACTGAAGGGCCATTCATAGAGGATGACGGACGGTGGAGCAGAGTACTGAAGTCTGTGGAAGAGTTGGGAGTGCAGGTGAGGTACTGTGTATGAAAGAGAGTAGTACAAAATGGAAACAATGAGCTGGGATTGAATATGTGAAAGTGAGTGGTAGTGGAGATGGGGGCAAGAGGTAGTATAGGGGTAGAGAGAGTGTATAGGGTGAAGGAGATAGTGTGAAGATAATACAGAAAGAGAGAGAGGGGAAGGAGATGTACAGGGTACGGCTGAAGATAGGAGAGAATAGTCAGTGGGGGAAGGTAGTGGTAGAGATAGAAAAGAGGAGCAGGAGAAGACTGGAGGGAGTGAAGAGGAGAGAGGTGGGAGGGGTGGAGAAAGAGAGAGAATGCAAGAGACGAGAAGGAGAGAGAGAGATAGGACGGGGGGAGCCAAAGGTGAGAGGAGAGAGAAAGGGGGGGGAGACGAGAGAGGGAGTAGGAGTAAAAAGGGGAGGCAGGATTAAGAAGGTGTAACATCAGTGAAAGGAAGTGAGAGGGTGAGACAGAGAAAGGGGGAGTGTCTGAGAAAATACAGTCTCCATCTTGGCCACTATTGATAGCATGGGAATACCAGACCAGGGAAGACTTAGGAAGCCCCAGAGGGAGTAAGATAGAAAGTACCTGGGCCTTTAGGTCCACCAGTTGTAGACAGGCTTGTTTAGACAGTAGGGATCCTTCATTTATAGGTTTCAAGCTAACCTTGGGTTACAGGGAACGCTGGGTTAGGGTGGTTGAAGCCCACATGAGGTCGAGGGACCAAAAAGAAAAATCAATTTGTCTGATTTATTTACAGTCTCAAAACCCTCAAAGTAAATCTTAAAGTCAATAAAAACCCTTGACCCATCTATCATACTCTTGGGATTCTTAGGCCATCTCTGACACTCGTTACAATATTTGGTCTGTGATTGGAAGTATGTTTGTTTTGGACTGATTTTCTCTAAAATGCCCCAGTGAGGAGTTAAAGGCCGGCATGATGTTTGATGACATCCTGTATTATCTTTGGACGCGGAACATGAATTTTCCAACATAGGTGACCTTGCCTGCTACCTAGGAATTTGCAAACAACCTGGATCCAGTTTAGAGATCGCTCGACTACCAGGTTCCCATCCATGTAACAGTCTATGATATGTTGAGGGTGTTGCGCTGCTATGATTCCACAGGGCTGATCTATACACTCTGAAATCTCCAGTCTCACACCACAGAACACCACAGTTTTGTGGTATGTTGTACAGTTAAAAGTCTTTCCATCGCTCAGTACCCCCATTGGCATCGATTCCTGTGGGACAACCTGATGTATAGATTTTTGCAAGGTTCTCATATTTCATAATAATTACACATAGTTCAACCAATCCTTTGCTGTATCACTGTCTCAAGATTGAGGGATACTGTATCTCATCTACAGTAGTGGGAACCCACCTTTGCCCAGCATCTGAGAGGCACATTGGGAAACAGCCGGATCAATCACATCCCTAGCAGCCTACTACCCCCACATCAGCGTAGGAAGTTCAGGAAATTCCTATGCGGCAAACTAAATTGCTTTGAGACTGCCTGCAGAGCTAAAGAAAGATTGCTGCAAAATGATCTTGTGATCAAGAAAGTGGCAAGATGATTGCCTTTTGTTTCCCCTATTGTTATTGCAGAAAACCCAATCAAGGAAATCAGCAAAGATCTGTGTGGCCATGCGCTGCATCCTCATAGAGAGACAGTAGTACAAGTAAGTTGAAAGCCACTAACTAACCATAAAATGTCACTCGCCCCCTTAGTTCTCCACATGCACATAACACATTGTTTCCAACTCAACCAGAGTCAATTATCATTCACCAGTGGCTAGTAAACACACAAATTTGGAGGCATTGAAACAGCTGATGACCTCTTTGTAGACCCTATTGGCATGAACATTGTCTGTAAACTGGCCATGCTAATAGGGCCTCATCCACTAAAGATGTGCAATGAATCCAGACAATAACCACGTTCTTCACCTGGTTTGGTCTCTGAAAATACAAACGCCTCAGTTTATCCATTTCCTTGAACACAGAGTTTTACCAGATCACTAAAGAAAACACACCACTTGGACTAGAGAGGGTCAACAATCTTAGAGATTACACTCTCACACAGTATATGAGCATCTGACGAGAAGAGTGGAATTTCGAAGCATACACAGCTGTAGTGTTATACTTTACACAGAAACATTTGAATTCCTGGAGGAAAAAGTTACATGCTCTGGCTATATCTTCAGCAAAAATGGCATCACCCCTTGAAAGGTTTTGGACATCAAGAATGCAGAGGTTCTGTAAACAGTCTCACTCACTCATGCTCAACTCCGCTAAGACTGAAGTTCTCTATTTCCCATTCAAACAGGCTACCTCTTCCTCTCCCCTCTTCTAGTCTTCTCTCCTGACTACCTTCCTTACTCTGCTTCTGTTCGCAACCTTGCTGTTGTCTTCGACCCTTCTCACAACTTCTGGCTCTTCATCTTCATATCTACCATTGCGACCAGACTGAATCTCATCAACATTGGAAAAATAAGATATCTTGTTCCCTTCAACACTGCAAAGCACATGATCTCCTCTTTAATGGTCTCTTGACCCGACTACTGTGCCAGTCTACACTATGGCCTTCCCAACTATGCTTTTTCACCCTTCAGCAAAGTCCCAATCTTTTCTGTCCATATACTCTTCAACCTGCCCCGCTTCAGCTCCACCTCCCCAGCCCACATCAGTTAGGCTGGTTATCGATGAGACAAAGGGCAAAGTATAAAGTCATTCTCATCATCTTCAAAATTATACAGAGACTTTCCCCACCGTACCTATTGGCCCATCTCACTCCCTACTCTGCCCCTGCTCCCTACAATCATCCACTGCTCACTGCCTTGCCTTCGATTGTGCCGCTTGCGCTATTCAACACTACTCCCACTCTATCTCTATTTAAATCCAACCTGCTAGCACACCTCCTTTAAGAAGAACCTCTTGCATAGCATTCTACTCTACCACATCTTCCCGTTCCGTTCTCATCTGCCCCTATCTCTCTATGCAGGGGAGTAGACTTTTGGTTTTCCCAGGGGATGGGGGGGGGCGTGGGGAAAAATTCTGGGATGTCGCATTTTAAGTATAGGAACTTTCATATTGATTGCCTTTCCCGGGGGACCAGAGCACCCGCGCACTTGGCTCCCCTGTCTCTACGACAACCCCACAGCACTTATCACTCACCCCTTCATCCTAAAACTTAACACTTCCTCCACTATCCCATTCCTACATCATGCTATACTGTACTTTGGTTCATGTTAATACCTCCCCTGCATCATCTAGTCTTATGACCATATCATCTGACCCATTGTTAAGGACGCTGGTCCTTCACACACTAAATCAATGTTAAAAAGGATTTGTAAGCATTTTTGTGTGAATAAATACATTGTTTTCCCTGTAATATTCATTAAGTAAATTTGTGTTTTTAAATAGGTCAACCGGAATGGTCAACTATTTTTATTGGTTCATTCTGGAACTCGCTACTCTGATGGAACCTTGACAGCTACAAAGCAAATCCAGCACCCCATTTGAAACAACTCCTTTGAAGTAGGAATGTGACCTAAAGTTCTAATGGTTCTGTAGAAAACAACTTCTTCTTCAACTCTTCCCGTGGGATTTTCAGGAGACAACTGAATTCAGATGACAATAGCAAGCCGGTATAGTTGTGCGACTCTATACCACCCAACACATCATTGCCACTTCACTCCAAGGCGGCATAGGCGGGTCACAAGTACTCTGACGGGGATGAGTAAGACTAGGACTTTAGTAGTATGGTTTGCCCCATACATACTACTAAAGATTACTAGTAAGTAATCGGCCCATTAACCAGACCATTCAGCTTATAGAGATTCGGCGCTCCCAACAAAAAGGGGACATCATCGTTAATGTTTTAATGTGCCACAAAATGTTTGAAGTGCTGCAAAAAGTGTCAAATATGATAGTGTAAGCATCTGCAACGTATTGATATTCATTACCAACACATACATGACAACCCTCACGATTTTTCTATTAAAAATGTTGCTACATTCTTCATTTCCCCTCCTAAAATAATTCTAACCCCAACGATGCTATGGGAGCATTTAATTCTCCCAATGTATGTGACGAAATCTCCCTAGCAGACAGTTGCTGCAAAATATAGTACATGTATGCCAGCAGAACAAGTGGCCCAAAGTCCCACACATTGGTCCCTTTGTGAGAGGTTGTTTTCATTCCAGAGGCACAATAACGGCATTAGAAATTAAATTCTGCCAGCTTCGTAGTTACCCATATGTTTAGTTAAGCATGCATGCAAAATGTACATATTTGTGCAGCAATATTTCCTTTTCCTTGCACACAATTTGCAAACAAATTACATAATATCCTCGTGATGATGATTAACATGTTCAGAGCAAACCCAGCAGACATTTTCCCTGAACCAGTCGTTATCCTGTCCCGGATGGTCAGGCTTTAGGTGTGCCCTCTTGCTCAATGTACCCTGCAATGTATCAGTATAAGCTGGTTTGCCCCATATTACTGTGCCCAAATAGCTATGCCAGGAACCAAAGCAGTATGTGCCCTCTGCTTCACCTGTTACAAAGGAACTGGTTTACCTTCCAACCTCGTCAAGGAAGCCGCCATATTTACTGCGCTTGAAAGTCAACTTTATTTGCCAAGTTCTTAGAAACAAATGAACACATCTAAAAATACGGCCGTTGCAAACGTGGTTCCCTGTGTATGAATTGCAAATAGTGACGCCATCTTAGAACTGAAAAAGACTCAGTTTGCAGAGTCTATATAACGGGCGAGAAACATGAAACACCAAACTATGGTCCGAACAAATTGGTAAAATGGTTAGAACTATGTAGAGTGTATAACATCTGTTTAAAAGTGTAGCAAATTATGAAGATATATTTCTATATATATTCTGTTATTTTTATTGCAATTTTGGTCACTTTTAAAACAGCCAAATCAAAGCACTTAAGAACTAAGTATGTTTTATTTAAATATCTACTGTTTTTACTTTGCCCGGCAAGTTGTCTTCGGAAAGAGCGTGGAGTTTGCATTCCGAGATGGCCGCTATTTATCACAACGAGTTCTATGTGTTATCTATGGCTATCGCTAGACGGTCGGAGCAGCCGCCCAGCGGACTGCAATTACTGATGCACCCACCGTCCGTAAATGCATTAATCATTACGGCGTTAATAGTTGTGGGTGAACGTTGATCCGGCTTCCTGCACGCACTTTATTCCCGTAGAAGGGTCCCAACAGCACCATAGCCTCATCAAGATTCATGTTTTTATATCGCGTCGCGGAACTGTAGTGTGAGCCCCTTGTTGTTGGCCGGAAAGTTTTTTTCGCAACTCCACGCCGAGACTGAGCAGAGTTACTCCATGTGCAAGCCTAACGTTGAAGAATGGCAATGCGGCGTAAAGGCGATCCACTACAGAATTGCTTGAAGAGTTTAAAGGGAGCCAGTGCCTGCCCCGACAGATTCCTGAGGTGAGAGTGAGACATTTGGCACTGCCCCGTCGTGTGTGTCATTCGTGTTACTCTGGTACCGCAGTCCCTCCCAGTGGACACCATATCTTTAGGGCTATCTTTAAACTGAAACTTCCTGCACCCCATTACCCCCATTCCCCCTCATGTCCTCCATAGGGTGGTATCCTGCCCTGCAAATCTGATGCCCTTCTTCCCACACACCAAACCCACCAGCCGTGCCAACAGTAGGGTGTCCCAGGCAAATTTCCTGCCAATACCTTTGGGGTCACTTTATTTCTCCAGCTGGTTCTCCCTTAGTGCCTCTCCTCACATCACTGTCATGTGTCACCAATACATAGATGCTGACTTTTTACAGTAGGCTCGAAGGTCACTTGGGTTTTGTCCCGCCGACCCCCATTGCTCTCCAATAATGTGCATATTGTGCTAAATTGACATACCCACCACCTTAAAGGACACAAACCACTGCCAGCCCACCACACTGAGAACAACTCACTCCAAAATCACAACTAGCGCACAGTTCACTTTGATTTACCTTTTTGTGTATTTGCCAAGATACAGTTGATAGTTCCCTTAGTGTAGGAAATGGGACAGAACACAGTTCTGGCAATGTTTGTCTTGCCGGATATCCAGGTATAGCGTAGGTAACTCCCACATCTGTTAGCGATCCAAACTCTTATCCACGAGCAGCCCACGCTGTTTGGAAGCTGATGGGCTTCTTCTCATCACGCTTTATCATTAATGTCTACCACACAAGCACTATCCTGGTTTGGGGTCCTCGGGTCATCCTCCTTCTGTTTGACCGGATCCTGCCATCCCTCATTACATTTCTTCCTTCTCCTGCCTCTCCCCCCTACTTTCCCCTCTGCTCCCACACTGACTGAAGTGCCACGCATCTGTACTCCACCTCAGAAAACCTTCAAAGGCAGAGCTCAGCTCCACCTGGTGACCCTGAACTCCTGCTGAGCCAACAAACACTGTGCTGACATTTGCCTCCTTCTTGAAGACACTGACCTTGACATTCTCGCTCTTACTAAGACATGGTTCAATGCCAGCTCAGTCACTGCTTTCGACTCCCTCCTACCTGACAGCTTTAAGATCATTTCCAAGCCTCAACCTCACTGTGCTTCCGGTGGGGTTGCCTTAATCTTACTTGAGTGGGTTTGTTCTTTCTTCCATCTTACCCATTCAGCTCTACTCTTCCTTGGAGAGCCTGTTATGCAAGTGGGTTATTTCTCCATCCACTCTGATCATTGCTCCATTTACTGGGCTCCAGGCACTACCTCCCTGTTCTCTCTGAATGGGCTGATTTGTGTTCCTCCAATCTGCTCCTCCTGGGTGACCTTAACATCCAATTGGACTCCCTGGCACAGCATCCACTCTATTCATTGACCTCTGCACCTCTCTATCCATCTCCATTCTCCCTTCTGGTCCAGCCCACTCTGCTAGACACACTCCGGTCACCCTCATCCACTCTGACCTCCCTCTCTAATCTCCCATGGTCACCCCTCTATCCTGGTCAGACCACTCTCTTGTCTCCTACCACCTGGGTCTGTATGGCCCTGTGACCACTCCTCCAAAAGCCCAGCCAACCTCGTTCACGAACCTCCGCCCGATGAAACGAGTGTCAGCTGCTGCCTTCACTTCCACCCTATCCCGCCCCTTGCCCTCCCAACTCACTCTACCTCTGACACTGCTCTCTGCAACTTCCACCTGTGTCCATTACCAACACCCTTGACATTCTTGCCCCAGTCATGAGGATCCGCTTGAAACCCACCTCAAATCGCAACACCTGGTACGACTCCGAACTTGTAGCCCTGAACTCTGCGGGACAGAAGTGGAAAACCTCATGCTCACCCTCTGACAAACTGCCCACATTCAGGCACGGGTAACTGTCCCATCCAACAACACGGTGGGACTTTTCAAAATCTGGAGAGAACTAGCCAATCCTTCCGCACAATCATCCTCCCCTGTTTCTTCTCGGGCCCTCCGAAATGCACTTGGAACAGCCTTGTCACTCACTCTCCCAACCCATCCCTTACCCCTTTGCCTCCCTTGGTCACTCGCCCTCCTCGTTCGCCCTTGTCTCACCAGAAGAAGTCACCAGCGTTTTCTGCTCCATGAGGGTCTCTTCCAAACAGGTTTCCCCTTACTCACCCAGAACCATCAAGGACAACATTGGCTCTCTTGCCCTTACACTTGCTGATCTCTGTAACCTCTACTTTGCCACTGGTTCTTTCCCTTCCTCCCTCAAGCACTCATTTGCTCCTTCCTTAAAAAAAACATCAGCAGACACTACCTGTCCAGCCAACTACTGCCCTATCTTCATCACCCCCTTTCTAGAGAAACTGCTGTAGAAGTTGTCCCTGTCCTAACTCCACTCTCACACTGAACTTGGTGGTGGTCTCCACGACCATCAATCTGGATTCCGAGCATCCAAAGACACGGACACTGCTCCTCTGAACACCCGTGAAGAACTGCGCACATCCCTGGATTCCAACTCCCCCTGTTCTGTTTGACACGGTCAGCCACTCCATCCTCCTACAAAGGCGTTGCAACACCCTTGGTATCTTAGAGCGGGCACTGGACTAGCTGACCTCCTTACTAACTGACCGCTCATCCAAAGTCATCTTGGGCACCTTCTCCTCTCCTACTTCCTTCTCCACAGGGCTCTGTTCTCTTGCCTTGGCTCTTTAACATCTACCTTAGTCAGCTTGCACTCCTCATCTCCTCCTTCTCCCCTGACTTCCCGTGTTATGCTGACGACATACAACTCTTCTTCAGACTTCCTGCTGACCCTCTTGCACCTTCCATCATCCCTGTCTGCCTTTCTGCCATCCGGGTCTGGTGCACTTTCAATGATCTCTGCCTCAATGCCAGCAAAACGGAGATCCTTCCCATTGGGACCCATGCTCCCGACTTTTTCCCTTCACTCCGGCCTTCTTCCATGGGCTCTCCCCTGGCTCCCTCTTCTGAAGCCAGAAATGAGTCATCTTCGACTCCTCTCTCCTTCACACTCGGGACATTCCCAAGAAGTCCCACTTTCAGCTCTTCCTTCTCAAAGGAATTATACCTTTTCTCACCTCCTCCCCACCCACCCACCAGAAGCTCAATGTTACCGGAGCCCTGGTTCTCTATAGTCTTGACTATTGCAATAGCCTCCTCCTGAATCTACCTTCTTCCACTCCGCAACCCTTCCAGCTAATCCAGAATAGGGCAACAAGGCTTATCTTTGGCCTCAAGCCCAGAGACTGCTTCTCTCCTGCCCTAAAAAGACTTCACTGACTGCCGGTTGCTTCACGGATTAAATTGCAAATCCCTCTATCATCCACAACGCTGTCTGGGGCCTGGGACCACACTATCTGCAACTCTCCCTTACTAAATATTCCCCCTCTAGACCTATGCACTCCTCTGGCACCAACTATTTTTGTGTAAAGCGTTTCGCTAAACGGAGAGCAGGAGGTTGATCGCTTTCCTCAGCTGGATCCCTTGTTTGGAACAGCCTTTGTCTTGAGCAGGACTTTCTTAAATTCCAGAAGCTCCTCAAAACGTTCTACCTCCTTCTTCCCTCCCTCTCTCCACTGCTAATCTCACAGTTGCTTGTTTGGTGTTCAGGGCCTTGACCTCCCACACCAAATCGCCCCCAGCTTCTGTATATCTTCAGCACTTGCCTCTGTTCACCCTTCATCCTGGAGGCTCGCACATACCTTACATTGCACTTCACCTGTTGCTCACCCACGAGCATCTATCCCATTCCCCCTCCCCTCTGTACTTGCATGTTCTGAACACTCACACGGCAAAGCAGGTTTGTCCTCCCCCTTCCACTGTGCTTAATATTTGTATGTATTTGAAATTGTTTCTCAGCCCCTTTTCTCCTCCCTGTTGCCGCTTTGAAACAGTATTTGCTTCCTGTATAAGCACCTCAAGCGAGCCATAAATAACTAAATCTTACCCTCCATACACTGGTCAAGTAATTCACAGCAAAGTGTTCTTTCGATTTTACACACAATGCCAGCACTTGGCTGGTAGTTCTGACAGCTCTACATCTAAATGATGGATTGAGGTGTTTTTTTCCTAATTCCCTGGTAGAGAGGGCAAAATAACAACAAAAAATGCATTTTATTCTCAGTTATTTTTTGCACAGGGACCATTTGTTAGAACCTTTACAGTTCCACTTGTGTAATAGTTCAGCGAGTGGTAATGTGCCCAAGCAAAGCTTGAGATATTGTGCCCTTGAGATCTTGGGGTTTACTAAACCCAAATAAGCTTTGTAACCAAAATTCTGCTTCAACTCCCAATATCTCGTTCCACTCTCGCTGCTTGCAATGTCGGTAAGAAGTCCACATGCTCCCATCATGCACAGTCTTTTTTGATTCATTGTTTGGACCTCCTATTGATGAGGTGTAGTTCTAACCAACACTCATGATATCCAAATGAAGTAAAGGCCTCCTTTTAGATACTTCATCCAGGACAAATACCGACCACCCTCCTGAGATAAAATATCTTCCAGAGCCAGCCTATACTTGGTCAATCCAAGAGTAGTCCAAACTCTAATCCAATAAAATAGAGGTTTGGGTTTCCAAATAGTTCAATCTCCAGGAACACAGCAATAGTAGAATTCTTGGGCAGCCCAATACATTTTTCACACATTTGTTTTCATGAATAAGTAGTCGGTCACAATTATTTCCTCCCTATAGCTCTGCCCCATAGAGCGCAGCTTGTCCAGCCTGGGCAGAATAGGCCTCCAGGGATACCCCCATTGCCATAGTTCCGAGCAAACTTGGCAATGATACCACTATAGCGGTTGAGGGTAATATGAGCCTTTGCAACCTGGGTGGTCCACTTACAGTTTTCAGCAAATCGGAACTTCCAAGTAGTCCTACTCACTGACTTGCTCGACTGTTTCTCCATTGAGTATCACATTTAATTTATTATTACCCTGTTCCTGAAGGCTATTGTCTTTTTTTTATTTAACATTTATGGACAGCCTATTAGCATCGCAGTACTCTTCAAAAGCAAGCAGTTGTGTTTTCAATCCTGATGTGGTTAAAGATAAAAGTATGAGATTGTCTGCAAACATTAAAATTTGGGACTCTTCCCCACCCAAAACTGGTGCATCACAGGACAACTTAATTAGTTTAGGAATAATACCATCAATAAAAAGACAACTTTTTGGAGCTCACTCCCATTTGAATGGAACAATCTCGGTGACCCTGCCGTCTGCACTTAATACATCATCCTTGTTTCCAGTATATAAACTTTGTATAGCCTTAAGAAGAGTGTGGCAATGCTCATATCTGTTAGGATCTTCCATAACCTCGACCTAGGCACTATGTCGAAGGCTGTTTTTAAGTCGATAAATGTGACATATGTTACTTAAAGATGAGAATATATTTGTCCCACAACAGGCCCAATCTAAAACTATGGTCGATGGTACTAATGTGAGCCTGAAAACCAGCCTGTAGGTGGTGTATAATATTCATATTTTATTGAGAATTTGTAAGGCAGAATTGTTTCAAAGTGCCAGAAGGCTAAATGGGAAGGGAACAGGGGAAATAACAATGGCAAAAACAGTTAAAAAAAACAGTCGTAGTCCTACTACGCCTTGTGGCATTTGGGTGTGCGAGTGCATTGGGCAGAAGTGCAGGGGATGGGGATGGAAGGAGGAACAGAGGGAGTGGACAAGTGCTGGAGGGCACGGTAGAGGGGGGGTGGCAAATTGGTAAGGGGAGCCAAGGAGGAGAACCTCAGGCTAAGTGCTAGTACAGGTGACCCTCAAAGGGTAGGAAGTGGAGCCGCCAAGCGGGGGCCTGCAAGGGCAGTGCAGTGGGGGGAGGGGTGCTGGTTTGACTGGGAAGAAGGGCCTGCGATCCTGGAAGATTCATGTGGAGCATGCCACCGGTCACAGCGGCAGTGGAGTGTTTAGCAAGGAAAGGAAAGGGGTAGAGAAGAGCAGAGTGAGAGCAGTTACTGGAACTGGTTGAGGTTTGAGAGGGGCAGGGAGGCTATTCCAGCGGGACGCACCAGCTGAGGAGGAGAAGCTTGGAGAAGCGTGTGACAGTCAGAGAGTTGGAGTTAGAGGAGCTTAGGGCTGTAGCATGGGAGTATTTGAGAGGGAATGTTGGAGATGGCATGGTCCCAGAAGGCCTTGTGGATGATGCCAAGGGTTTTGAATTTGATCCTTGCAGCCACTGGGAGCCAGTGGAGGGATTCTGGGGCTGGAGAGCCAAAGGGAGGAAAGAGGCTGTTGCAGTTCATCATGGAGAGGACCAGAGCTCTGGTGACAGTGGGCTTCTGGGGGAAGGTGATAAAAGGAAGAATGCCACTGAGGTGAAGGAGCTGGAAGTGGGACCATCTGGAGAACTTCACTCCGTCAAACCTCCCCTTTCAGCCGCACAAACACTTCTCATTCACATTTTGTCCAAACCCCCCCCACCCTACCTCCTCCAAATAAGATGTCACCCACCTCCTCTCCCAGGGGGCAGAGATGGAGGGCGAGGGGGGGGGGGACTTCACTGCTGCTTCCAATGCCTATAAAGTCACTATGCTGAAAACTAAAAGCGCCACCTACAATAATAGAATTCACAACGCCAAATCCAGCTCTAAAGAGCTCTTCTCCATTATCAGAGAATTGGAGTCGCCCACCTCCCCGCCAGATTCTTGTAATAAAGACATCCTCTGGTGTACTAAAATACAAAAGGCCCTCTTAGACAAAATCACCACTTTGCCAGCCAAAATTGAAGTAATAAAACTCAGCCTTGCATCTTCTGTCAAACCAAGCAAGCCACTTGCTCCACTTTCTATAGGCAGCAACCCCCACCCTTCAAATGCCAATACGTGCACTCCTCATCCCAGTCGCACCTAAAGAGATCAAAGCTATCATCGCAAGCCTTACCCTTCCAGATATCAAGGTGACATCTTCCCTGCTACTGTCATAAAAGAGGGGGCAAAGGATCTTGCTACTTTCATCACCTCATTCATTAACTCCTCTTTTGCATTGTGCACTGTCCCCAAAAATGTTAAAGATGCTTAGGTCATGCCTCTCATTAAAAAAACCTAACCTTGACTCTAGCATTCCTACTAATTAAAGACCCATAACAACCATGCCCTTCCGCATGAAATTACTAGATAAAGCAGCCTACATCCAGATAGAAAACCAACAATCTTCTGGGCCTTGCGCAGTCCGAGTGAACTGGGTCTAGACCCAGACATGGTACTGAGACAGCCTTGCTGGGCATAAAAATTCAGCTGGACGATGACAGACATTGAAAACCCGGATTTACTCCTCCTACTCGACTTTATCAGCAGCGTTCAATTTAGTCGACCACACTATATTAACCACTCATCTTACTACAGCAGCCTCCTTCTCCACCAAAGCAGCTGCCTGGGTCCATTCATTTCTCTCAGACAGAATTATGAGATTATGAGGGTGTTCTCCCCCACCGCAGCCGCAGAACCACTTGTGAAGTCCTGCAGGGATCTTGTGTCTCCCCAACCATGTATAACATTCACAAAGCTCCTATTTGACCATTTAGACGGCCTTGGCGTACAAACTATATGTGGACGATACACAAATTCTTATCACACTTTCAGGAACATATAAGATTCACTACTTCTAAATGAAATATACAGCATGATTCAAGCTTAAATGGGCTTGGTCTTTGTCTAAGTGACGACAAGACCGATCTACTGCTCATAGGCTCCAGGCAGAGACTCAACAAGATGGCCCCCAATATACCTCCTCCAACATCGATGGGAACAATATCAAAGTAGATAAGGATGCCAAAACTTCGAGTTTATCTGAACTCGACCTTATCCCTTTCCAGACAAAAAAAGCAACAGCATCATCAATGGCATACATGTCCAAACTAATAAACGCATTCAGAGCCTTCTTTTCCACTAACAACTGCATCACATTGGCTAGGGCACTCATTCTCTCTAAATTGGACTATTGCAATACCCTATACTTGGGCACTAGCCAACGAAATTGAAACAAATTGCAAGTATTGCAAAACAATGCCCTTAGAGCGGCCTTAAACATTCCTCGTTCCAACCATATCTCACAAATTAGACGTAACACCAGTTGGCTACTAAGACAGAATCACATTCAGAACCCTAATAATCACCAACAAATGTCTGACCAACTATGCACCGAAGTACCTGGTCCACAAATTCTCCGAAAAGTATCCCTCCAGACCTACCATAGCCAATTATGCCCACTGTCTCAATATCGCTAAATTCAAAGTGATTAAAGCTGGTGGTGCTAGCTTCCCAGTGCTGGCAGCCAAGACCTGGAATGCTATGCCCCCTGCGCTAAGATCAGAACCTTGCTTCCTGGAACAAGGTAAAAACCTGGCTTTTCTCCCAGGCTAACTAATGCTCTACCACTGACACTAAAAGCTCCTTAGGCTAGATACACATTATGTGACTATCCTTGTTAAGGTCCTACGCAGAACCTTGTTTATCACCTAGAACTTTATACACATCCGTCCACTAAGTCTTGTTGTAAATTGACATAAACTGTGATGTAATTTCTATGTAAATTGTAAATATGCGACTTGATCTGTAACACAAGTCTGGTATCCTGCTCGCTATGCCCTGCACTTTTTGTCTTGTCATTAACTTTCCTGTCTTATCCTGGTAATGCTACCAGATTTTGTTAAAAAAAAAATAATAATAAATTGTTGTATACTCAAGTAAAAGTGCCCAGATACCTCCGGGTTCGGTGTACTATACAAGCAAATAAACTTCTTAGTAAGGTCAATGATGTGAGGGGTGAAGGAGAGAGCGTAGTTGTTTTTGGCCTCACACAATGGTGAGGGTAGAGGGCCCAAAGAGGGTATCCCTACATATTATCCCCACCAAAAATATCACCGTATATATGGTTATCTGTAACACCATAGGCGATATTGGGGGGGGGGGGGGAGATAATTTGTGGGAGCGAGGGTTGCGGGGGTGTTCCCCGCAGGGTCCATGCCTCAATATTGCCGCAAAAATATGGCGATATTTTTGTATAGCCATATTATTGCTGGGATATTAACACATGGAACCCCCAAAGAGGATGGCCAGAGGGTTGGAGGAAAAGAGGACACGGGTGTCTAGATGAGGAGGATCTGTCTTGCTGGCATTGAGACAAAGATAATTTGCTGCACACCATGCCTGAATGGCAGACGCAGTCGGGGATGAGAAAGGAGGAAGAGGGGGGAAATGGTGGGAAGTTTGATGGAAAGCTGTGTGTCATCGGCATAACACTGGAAATGGTAACCAATAGCAATGTCATAACCTGTAACCAAGTCACTCTCTGTGTAACAGCGCCTCGATGCCCTTGGGCTGTCGCTGCTCTTTATAAATGCAAATAAAAAATAAATCCGTTGAGAAAGAGGGGCGAGATTGCTATTGAAAAGCCATGTCAATAGTATAGATCCCTGGGGGATGCCACAGGCAGAGAGGGTGATGGTGGAGGAGAAGGGGACAAGTCGCATCTGTGAAGGGCGGTTATTAAAGAAAGAGGTCAGCCAATCCAGTGCCCGGTCAGTGATGCTGAGGGTGTCATGGAGTCATTTTATGAGGATAGAATGATTGACCTTGTCAAAGGCAGAGGTGAGATCAAGGAGAATGGGAACGGTAGGAGAGTTGGAATCGAGATTTGCAAGCATGGTTTCACAGGTGTTTAGGAGAGCAGTTTCCGTGCCTCTGGATGCCTGGAATCCAGATTGATGGTCATGAAGGCACCCAGCAAGATCAGCGTGGACGGTCAATGGGGGAGGATCAACCTCTCCAGGAGTTTACGCTGGAAGGGGGTTGTGGAAATAGGATGATAGTTAGCCAGGAAGGAGGGGTCAGCAGACAGCTTTTTTAAGAGGGTGTGCACAAGGGAGTGCTTAAGAGATGGAGGGAAAGAGGCATTGGCGAAGGAGTGGTTACAGAAAAGAGCCAGGGCAAGAGAGGATATGTTGTCCTTAATGGTTGTGGAGGAGCAGGGAGGCACCTGTTTGGAGGAGTTCATAGAGTGCACACTTTAGAGACCTCATCGGGTACTATGGGAGGAGCAATGAGTGATTGAGTGGGTGGCAGGAGGGGGGACAAGGAAGGCACGGGGGGGGTGGAGGCAAGAGGACGAGAGTGAGGACAGGATGTCCTGGGTTTTGGATGTGAAATGGGAGGCCAAGGCAGTACAAGGCATCATCGATCCAGGATTCCAGGTGCACCAATAATTCCTTGACAAACACGCCCCCCCCCCCACCCTTTTGCCCTTGCATCCAACTAAGAAAATGTGTGATAAATCCCTGGGTCCTCGCTACCGCCCTTTTTATACATTGGAACAATCTCGGCTTGAGTCCAAAACTGGGGAACAGTTTGCTAACACAGCATCATTAAAACGTTTAGTAAGGTAGGGAACCCAAAATGTGGGCTAAGATTTATAAAAATTTGTCGTATCTGGGCAGGGTGCTTTATCGTACCAACTTTGTGCCCAGTTCAGTCCAGTCTGGATGCAAAAGCAGGTGCTGTTCAGTGTAGCACATGTGCGGGAGAGCCCAAACCTTCAGATCGAGTCACATACTTCCATCTGCTGCCCTGCCTTATAGATGCGGATGAGTAAAAAGCCAGAGCATAGCAGGCGAATTCTACAATGAGGCCCTGTCCCTGATATTTGCCTTATCTAAGCAGCAACTTAGGTGAGAGGGTGTCTAGTCATGCTGGGGGTGAGGACATACCTCATGCCGGTGAGGAGGGAAGACCTCTTGCTCCCACCCAGGCCCATAATCATGTGAGGGGCTGTGTGCTGACAATATTTCTCCTGCTGGATGTAGTTGTAGCATTATGTGCAGCATGTTGGCACATTCTGTGAGGGTTTTAGGGGGCCTGGCATGACACTTCTGAAGATTGTGCTGCTCTGCAGAAGCTCAGATTCCAGCCTGTCAGACTGACGCTCCTCTGGTCAGCACACTTATCTGGGGCCTTTTTACAGCAGGTTTGTAAAAATTCCGAGTAGGGCAGGATGATTGTGCAGTCACCTTGCCAAAGCTGAGGTTTCCTCTTTCTCCATCTCTTCTTAGCGAGAGCCTCAATTATTACTAAATGTCCACTATTCTTATGGTTTCACTTCATACAGCCCCTCTTGCCTCCTTCGCTTTATATCAAACCTCTCCCTCCTCTAAATATGCACATTGCCGGCCCGTGCTTTTCACATGACAGCAGTGAGAGAAAATGACCTTTGAGTCTGGCGTGACACCAGTCTGATACCCAAACGAGTACATGGGAATTTAAATTGACTTGCCATGAACGAACCAAGCGGCAAATACCTTTGTAATCTTGTGCATATAATTGGTGGATATGTTGACTAGATTTTAAAACTGTGAGGGTTTGAATAAACTGTACAACCGAACACTTCAAATTTTTATCAGGTTAAAACGTGTAGTGAGAGTAAATGGCTTGCCAAGGATCACACATGTTATTTAAGCCGTGAAACAGGTATTTGAGCTGTATTTGTTGGTACAAAATATAAGCATAGATTAAATTTCACAGGCTAACATTAGTAGCTGCCAGGTTTTATTGAGAAAGTGCAAGGCATAAAATACGCATTATCGCATTCCAATTCATAATGAAATGATTAATTGCTTTTTTTATTTTGTAAATCATGTAGCACTAACTGCAACATGATTACGGAGAAGATGGGTACGTTTTTGTTTTGGTCACCAAGCTCCAAGACGGCATATAGGGCCTATAAAAGAGAAAAGCGAAGTCTCGGGCTGTAGGCAATCCCAAACGCTAACGGATGGAAACTAGATATCAGAGTTTGGGAGCCTGTTTGTGTTGACTGCTTCTTCCTTCTAAGTAAAGCCACCCCTAAATAACCGAGGGGGGCTGCTTGCAGGATGGAAATAAGTGTATCTTAACTGTCTTTCCCCTCTGTACTGTTCCTTGCATTTTTCTTTTTCATTACAGTTTTGTTTGTCACCCTTTCTTGCCTTTCTCTCTTCTTTATCCCTCCCTCTGACCTTAACTACCCTTTTTTGCCTGTTCCTATCTCGCACTTTGTGTCTCGAATACATTGTCTTTTATTTAGCCCCTCTACATCTCATCTCTGCCCACCTTTCCTGAGCTCTGCATGCCGCCCAGACTGCAGTATCATTGGAAGTGCTAGCCTCTCTTGTGTGCAAGTAAAAGGGTATTGTGTTCATGCTCGTTAAAGGCTGTGTGTGTATATCGGAAAAGCAGTGGTTTGTATGCATGTGAAAGGGTTGTGTGTGTGAAAAGTTATGATCAGCCCTACAAATAAGGGGTGTATTGGCCACTTTTACTCACTAAAAATAGGCAAATACTCCCAAAAAATAAAACCGGGGAGTAAACCTACTCCCAACAAAAAATGGGGAAAAAGACCTGCAGAATTTTGTGACCCAGCGTCCACTCTCGCAGTTAAATGGAAATGTTTGGTCCAGTAGTGCACATTCAGGAAAAAAACACTATTTTAACTGCCTGATTGGAAGAATTACAAAAACTTATATACTAACCTGACAAATACGTAATTCTATATAGAAAAATGTAAAGACAAAGTTTTGTCATATCTTTTCTGAATGCAAAAGTACAAGTTACAGAATACAAATCAATATCCTGAGTTTTGGAAATAGTCATTCAAGACTTAGAACGCAACAAAGTCAACGTTTGACGCAATGCTGCTTGCTATTATGTGAAAGAAATATGAAGAGAATACTTTTCATAGAAATAGTTACTTCAATGTGCCATCCCTAATAAAGAGTATCCACATTTCATGCACTGCCGACAGCTTACAAGGTATTAAAAGTATTTGCAAAACCTTGGAGGGAAGCTCTCATGAATGTGTCAGGGTAGCAGTGTTCGGTAATATGTCGACTATATACATCTAGCTATAGTATTGAGACAGGCTGCAAGGGTCCTAAGCCCGGCCGCTCAGGGGGTCCCATGTATTGTCCAGGTGCCCCTGGAAAGTAAAGATATACACATTTGAGACTCGTATATGTTGAATTGCTAATCAAAACAAAATGATTTAGCAATTTTGACTCCATTTTGAAACACTAATTTATGCCTTCAAGTGCACATAATAAATTACCGACCAGGACGTTTCGCTGCCAGCCATTCACTGCAGCTTGTTTCTGCAGATCTTGGCGCCATGCAATGTTGGCTCCATCCCATGAACTTGTAATAATATTTGCTGAATATATACTTGATGCTCCTATACCAGAAAGATGGCCTTGAATCTAGCGCAGGGGCCAGCACACCTCTATGCCAATGTACCTCTTACCTAACTTGCAGAATCACATGCTATGTCAGGATTGAGATCCACATATAAATCTGCTAATGCATCTCAGATCTGCAGCACTCCTATGTACTCTATCACTAGGCATAATATAGCCCCACGTGACTCAGTCATAACCTGAAGCACCCACTACTGCTATTCCTACACTCTACCCAGCACCCAGCTTTGCCAGTGCACCTCATTCCTGACTTCCAGAAAGCACTGCTGTTCTTGCACTGGGATTCACGTACATCTCTGTTAAAGCACCTCAATGTAGCTTTCCCTACTATTCTGCTACTATAGCCAGCCACTACCCTGTATGGGTTTTATCTGCGGTTCAGGATTGAAAGTGAGAAGGTAGGATGGAGATGGGTATGCGAGGGGAGATGAGGATTAAAGTTTTATGGTACCTGAAAGTGGGTAGATGTAGCAATTTACTGAGTGGGTGAACAAGTAGGACCTTTTTCAGAGTTGCCCATCACCTGGGCGTTGGAATAAATTTCACGGCTAACAGTGAAGTGGTTTAAAAAAAAAAAAATCCCATCCATTGTGAGGTGCACCCAGATTGCACTATCTGGAGCCTTTTAAGTCATGGGCGAAAAAAGTTGTAACATATAAAACTTATATTGAATATTGGTTTTCTGTCTGATAATCCCACAGATGCCTGTCTTTCCGTCCCAGCAGGTTGCTAGAATGGGAGCCAACTGAAACGGATAATCCAGGTTGTGATGTCTCCCTAGAATGAACTGCACTCTGAGAAAAGCTTTGTTTTGCCATGGTTTGTCCAAGCTGTGCCTAGTCGTTTGTTTGCTTGGACTTTCCGACTTTACAACGTATATTGGTAAAATCTGTAAAAAATATATCCTATTTGGAGAATGGAGATGGGGCACCCGGCCTGTGAAGAGAATGTGTTCTTGTTGAGCCTCCTGATTGAGGCGGGTGGTATCCAGGTAGCAGATGCAGAGAGGGTACTAGAGAGCATATGTTGACCCCGCCCCTCCCCCTGCCTACTTTCACCTAATGTGAGCGTTCTGAGACTGGAATCAATGAGCTTTCCCCCTAAGAGAAGCTTTCAAAATGGCACCACCAAGAACCAGAGGAACATCGGCAGATGCATGAACATTCGAGGTGCAGTGCCTGTTAGGAAAACTGTGAGGGATACAGTGGACCCTCGGCATGGCCTTAAATCCTGTATCCGGCACGGCTTTGGTGGGTTTCCTGGATGTGGACATTATTAATGGTGGCCTCCCGCTACATGAGCGCAGCATCTGCTGAACTGCGTGGTGCATTGGGGGAACATTGCAATGGTAGAGGATCCTGGCAACGTGAACGCAAACGTTGTTGTTAGGTTATTTCATTGAGCGCAGACGTAGCTTCGGGAAGCAATGGGAACGCTTTACAATCATACGGGGAAGAATACATTAGGGAGCAGACAAGAAAGGGAGTGGGGATCTAATAACTGGAGAAGGAGGGCAATAGTCCGCAATGGATCTAAAGTAACCAGGGAAGGGACCAGATCACCCAGTCTCACGTTAGGTGGCTAGTGGAAGGTGTATGGACTTACATTATGGCGAGGAGCCATTCCTTGAAAAGGAGAGTCTTGATGATGCACGTTAGTGCCAAGGACGAGTATGCTCGTCCTTTTTGCATAGACTTGCATAATAGCCTGCCTGTTAATACAAAGCGTGTTGCTTGTACAGGAGTTATCCCTGAAAGATGACAAAGTCTCTGGAAAGTTGTAGTTTGAAGTCTTTTTACTACTTATGGGCAAATTATTTTTGGTTGTCTGCGCACTGCTTAGTGTGATTGTAGTAACAGTATTGGCCTATTTATCCATGGGGTGCTGCCCCTTCATGGCTTTCATTGGAGAAATGTGGTTGCACAGTGTTGGCTCTTTGTGGCCTTCACCTGGGTGGGTCCTGACTTTTTGACCCACCAAGATACAGGAAGATTCCATGCCCCAGACAGGCACTGGAAGCTGAACAGAAACTAGGTCCCCCCCCTGGAAAACCAACAGAGACACTCAAACTCGCCACTATGCTAACTCTTAGAACGCAGCTACAACCCTTGAATAGTTCGGCCTAGCTGAACACATACTTGCACATCTCCAAGTTCACCTCAACAGTCTTTATAATGCAGCTTTACCCCTCGAATTCAGCCTAACCGAATTCAGCCTAACTGCACATATAATGCCACCCTCAAGCACCAGTGCCTTCAGAATGCACCATATTCCATCGATCTCTCTGCACACATTCTACTGCTCTTCCACAGCCACCGCACCACAACTAGCGCTAGTATGCAGCTACACATCACCTATTGCAACCAAGCGCTTTGTACTACACTGCTCTATCCACTGACCTGGGATGCGGTCCCTGAGGGCATTCAACCCACAGCTCTTTGGAATCATGACAATGGTAAAAGGCGCTCTACAAATCCCAAGTAACATAACTTCCACTGACCCTCTCTTGACTCTCCCATGGTCCTTGCCTGCCGTCTGCTGTTCAGTCACTGGATGCGCTTGCTCCTTCTGTTTAGGATTGACTCCTTCCAATGCCCCCCATTGGTCTATGCTCTGCTGGGCTGTGTGATCCTCTAACGGGTACTTGCCAGGGCTCCTCGTGCTTCGCCCTTTTATTGCAGCCATCTATGTGAGCCCCCTTTTTGTGGTTTGCTGTTGTCCCTCGACAGTACCACCTGTCCTTGTTTTCAGACCCTGCGGGTGCTGCAACTTGCATAGTACAATTAAAGTCTATTGTGGGCTCTGGAGCCTACATTCTTGCTTTTCTCCTCCTTTTCCTTCCTCGGCAGGTTTCTGTCTGCATGCTCCCTTTCTCTGTCCCTTTATTGCAGGTTTCTAAATTAAGGGGGCCTGGGAGCTATTTAGCTCCTGCTTATAACCCAGATGAGCCTGCCTAGCTTGACACCAACAGCTACCAGGAGCAACCTTTGGCTTCCCAGGCCAGCTGATGCCGAACAAACATAGCTATGTGACATTAATTGTGTGTTTGGGACATGTAATGTATAAATAAGCATTAGGACACATCTATATGACCTATAAAGTGTAAGGGGTCATACATAATGGACACTATTACATTTCCATATTCTAAATTAGGTTTGCAGATGCTATGTACTAGCGCCTAGTTCCCCAGTGGTAGCTCCTGGTCTCTGGTTAATGCAGAATACCCAGCAGTTGCTTTTAGCTCCTGCTTATACAATCTTAATTTCGATTCCTTTTATTGTTAATGCTTTGTCCCTTCCCCCTCTGATCCTCCACAGAACCAACGCTTTCCCTCCTTTGGGGGACTCGCTGCTTATCTTGCCATCATTTCACCCTCTTTCCGTTCATCTCCTCTTGCTCTCAATGCCCTGCTGCCTTCTGAATGAAAACTCCCCGTACATATCTCTTACACGTGATGGGTACGCAATTTATACTTTAAGTGTCTCCTTGCACTGTATTTAAACATCCACCCACACCCTGTGAATGTTTGTTGATAATGCGCACCAAACCCTCAGGTAGCTAGGCGTAACGTTACAAGTATACTTAAATCTTGGTTACACAGTAAATACGGTATGTACATACAGGAAATACACAGAATTACTGCCACATTAGTTTACACAGACTAGTGGTCACATAAGGCATTACAAGATTCTAGTCGACAGGTGCAAAGTAGCAAATACATTGAGAGCGGTAAGGCCTAACAAACATTAGGTAGCAAGTGCAGTCATGGTATGAGTGAAGGAAGAGCTGGGTAAGTAGTTAAACGCAGTCTGTTTAGGAGTAGTTTGTTCGTATCCAGGTGAGGACTTTGCGTCTAAATCTGGAATAAGGTTGGTCGGTTCTGAGATCAAAGGGGAGGGCATTCCAAGATTGCGCGGTGATGACCGGGAAACTGGAGGTGCCAGCTGTAGTACGTTTAAATCTTGGGATCTCTAGAGTGTAGGTATTGGCGGATCTCATTGGGCGGGCCATGAATCTCTTGTTTATTCTTTCGATGAGATAAGGTGGAGCTATGTTATTCAGGCATTTGGACGTGAGAGAGAGTGTTTTAAGGAGGATCCTGTTGTTAATCTTAAGTCAGTGGACGTCTCTTCTAAATGTAGAGATCTGGTCTCTATGGGGGATATTTACAGCTGCTCTCAAGTCATTGTTTTGAAGGCTTTGCAATTTGTCAATAATATATTTATTGGCTCCCGCGTAAAGGGCATTGCAATAATCCAGTCTGGATATTATGAGGGCATTGGCCAGGGTATTGTAGCTCGTTTCAGAGAGAATGGTCTGCAGACTCGGATCAGTTTGCATGTATATGCTGATGAAGATGCTAGAGAGTTGACTTGCTTCTTAAGGGTGATTGCAGAGTCCAGGTAGAAGCCTAACGTTATTCTCAATGTTAAAGAATGCGTAGCTGGGATTGAGTTTTTTAATGGCCGTCTCTGAGCCTAGGATCAGTAACTCCGTTTTGTCACCATTCAGGCATAGGCCATGGGATGCCATCCATGCCTGAACAGGGAGGTATATCTTGTTTACTAAGGCCGAGTCCTCTAGAAAGTTGCCCGAAAGGCGAATGAGGATCTGGGTGTCGTCTGCATAATTAGTGTAGGTGACGCCAAGCCTATCCAACTTGTCAAACAGGGGCTTAGTAAAGATGTTATACATGGTAGAAGAAACTCATGATCCCTGGGGTACTCCGCAGGAGACTTGTATGGGATCAGCAGCTGCTGATAGGGAGAAGACTCTCATTGTACGGTTAGCTAGGAAGGACTGAACCCAGGTTATGGTATCACTTGAAAAATGTGCAGCCGATCTAAGGTGATTGCATAAAACTGCATGATCCACCAAGTCAAAGGCTGCAGTTAGGTCAAGGAGGAGTAGCATAGCTGATTTTCCTTTGTCCTTCAACTCGTCATTTTGGGTCTTGAGGTCTATTTGGGCTGTTTCCATGCCATGGAGAGGGCGGAAGACAGACTGACATGATCCTAATAGGTGGTTAGCTTCCAGGTAATCCTGTATTTGCAAGTAAGCTACTCTGTCGATAATTTTAAGAAAGAAGGGGACTGTGGTGATGGGCCTATAGTTGGTCAGGATGGACTGATCTAGTGTTTGTTTTTTGAGCAGTGGGAGCACCCAGGATTCTTTGAGATTGTTGGGCAATGAGTTTGTCTTGAATGAGGCATTGACGAGCTTCGACATTAAAGGGGCTAAGTCTCTAGCTGCATCCTTTTTATAATTTGAGCTGGGCAATTGTCTCCTTTGCAGTTTGAAGGTTTTAGGGAAAGTATGATTTTTTTCTGTCTCGGCAATGGAGATTTTCTTGAAACTGAAAGGTAGGGTGGAGCTGTCTGGCGTGAATTGTGGGGGTAGGAGCATTGAGTTGGAGGTAGGTAATTTTATTTGGTAAAGCATTTTGTATGTCCGTACACCAAGACTTATCTTTGGGAGTGTTGTCGGCCTGTGGTATCGGAGATTACATTTCCTGAAGGATAGCAAATAGTTCCTTGGTGTCAGACTTCGCTTTGGATATTCTGTTGTGAAATATATTCTTTTTTGTGCTAATTATTTCATTCTTGTACAGTTTGGAGAGTTCTGTTAGCTTGGCTTTACTCTCATCAGTGGGAGAGTGGCGCCAGGTTGATTGAAGCTTTCTTTTTTGGAGTCTTAATTCTTTTAAGTTGGGGTGTGAACCAAGCATTGAGGTGAGATTTCTGTCTGCCTTTGCGGTTTTGGACAGGTGCAATCGTGTCCAAGGCCTTGGTCATAGCACTATTGAAGACTTCCACTAGCAAGTTAGGGACTGTATTACCGGCTATGTTTTTAATAGCAGGAAGAAGGTGTGGGAGTAGCTTTTCCGCTGTAATATCCTTTTTACTTCTAGTGGGAAGTGGTGGTGCCATAGCAATAGTTTTGGGACAGATGAGGTCTAGTGTGGCAGAGAAGGTAATGAGATGGTGGTCAGTCCAGGATTGCCGGGTGATGTTGGTGATGGTAATATTGCGGTTTAAGTCGGCAACCCATTCTAGGGTCCTTCCGTTGATGTGAGTAGGTGCAAGGGCTTTTTGTATTGGCCCATGATCCTTCAGTAGTGCGGCGACTGATTGGGCATGTTTGTCATCAGTGTGATTAAAGCCAAGATGAAAGTCACCCAACAGCAGGATTTATGCATGGTCTTTGGTATTATTGGCTAGGAGGCAGGTAAGGTCGTCCTCAAAGGGGTTATAGGTCAAAGGATCGGAAAAACAAAAGGGTCGAATGACAAAAGGGTCGAGTCAATTCGACCAAAAAAAAAGGATCAGATTTGTTTTTTGGGGGGGTGCCCCCCCCAACCCCTGTTTTTGGGGTAAAAAAAACCCTTTTAAAGCTACACTAGAGCAAAAAAAGAGAAAATATTTAACATTTTTTCGATCCTTTGGTTTTCGGTCGAATGTACTCGACCCTTTAACTTGACACCCCTCAAAGGTTCCTAATGGTCCTGGCAGTCAATATATCAGGTGGATAATGAGAGTACGGTTATTAGATAGGAGGAAGTTTAGCTGTGAGTATCTCACAGGAAGGAGAGGTAGCAAGTCTGATGGTTAGATTAGTTTTGGAGATATTCCACCGACTCTGGCGTTAGCTCTATTAGCTCTAAGTATCTGGTAACCATCTGGTATGGCTAGCATAAGGGTGGGTCCTGCTGCCTCGGGAAGCCAGGTTTCAGTTATGGCAAGCGGGTCCAGGTTCTCATTACTTAGGGTGTCTGCAATATCAGTGGCATGGGCCACCAGGGATCTGGCATTGATAAGCGACCCAGATAGGGATAGGTTACTTGTAGATTTGGTAGTAGTGGATGTTTGGTAGTAGGTGCCTTAACTCTTAGGGATATATTCGATGTCGTGGTGAGAAGTGCAGAAGCCAGTTTGTGGGGAACTGTTCTTTAGTGCACGATTGGTTGGGTGGCGTTACGTAAGGGTGGTCTACTGGTCCAGTATATTTTCGGTTCGGGAATGCACCTGCACAGTACATGTACACAGAAAATGCACATGCACTAGCAAATATATGCCAAAAATGCATCCTGATGCTGTGTAGGCACCTCATGGCTGCACAAACCTACATGTTGTGCCTTTACAAAAGAAAAAACATTTGTCTGGTGGCTTTTGCAGTGCAGCTAGCCAGCCTACATATGTAAGCAATCTAAACCACTCAAAGGCAGAGGGAACTTTATTTTCGGATTATTTATTTATTTTAAAGGAACATTTTTGTTTTATTTTTTTTATTATTTTTGGAACCAATTTATTCAGAATTTTCCAAAACAAGAATACACATCAATACATTTCAAAACCCCCACCCCTCCAAAAGTGCAAACATCCTAGAACCAACAATCCCCCATGATATCTACAGCATGAGGAAAAGATCAACAGAGAAGAAAGGTTAAACCCCCCCCCCCCCCCTTCACCTCCTACCATCCAGGAAAAGGCATACTTTGTAGTTTCAAAACTGCAAACATCTGCAGTCACACAATCCTAAAACTGCATGACTGTAACATTTTATATATGAAATAAAAGAAGAGTTTTACTTATTTTAGCAGCCAGCCACTCCCAGAGAAACAGCCAGGTCCAAGCTAAAAAAAAGTCCCCCAAATTTTCCTAAACGACTCCTTCTTCTGCATTGAGTAAACCACTCTTTCAATATTACAGATGTGATGCATTTCCTCTAACCAAATGTCACATTTCATAATATATTTTGATTTCCAGTCTCGCAAAATTAGTCTTTTCGCCACAGAGGCCCCTCTCAAAGTCCAAGTTATCAGATGTTGATTCTGAAATGTGTTATCGCAGAAGAAAACAGTATCGCTGCACTGGCAGAGAATGTTTTATTTTGAAAACCTCAAGTCGTGGGGGAAATTGTATTTTTTTTTTTAATTGACTTCTGTACATCATGTAGCAAAAGAACCATTTTTATGACTGCCATGTTTTGTCTTTTCTTTTTTCTCTCCAGTGTGCAGGATGGGTTAGCCTCGGAATTTTCTCTTCTTACAAAGACCCTGTATGATTTCCACAAACATGAGCCTAGTGATGCAGCTGGAAGTCCTCTAAAGCAACTAGTGATAGAAAACTTTGACGAGGAGCAGATTTGGCAGCAGCTTGAACTTCAAAACGATGCTGTTCTGGGCTTCTTTAAGAAAGCCGTTGGTCAGATCATTAAGGACAAAGATGTCACGCTTCTGAACATTGCGGATGGAGAAGACGACAAGCCCAGAGAAGATACCGGCAATGACAGCGACATGGAGAATGGAGAGAGCTCGGAAGAGGAGTCTGACCAGAGCAGTGATGGTAATCTTGCGAAAAATGACAAAATCCTCAGGAAGGGAAAGCGCAAGGAAGCAACCAGATATCCTTCCAGTGATGGTGATTCTGACGTGGATTTTAATATTGATGAACTCGAGCAGAAAACTAAAAAGAGCTCAAAAACTCTTAAGAGACCAAGTGAAAAGTCAGTGGTGGACGATACCTTTTTTAAATTGGCTGAGATGGAGGCCTATCTAGACGATGTCGAGAAAGCTGCAAATGGGAAAGGCAAAACTGATGACGACATTGATTATTTTGAAGATGTTATTTCGGACGATGAGGAGGATAACGAGGATGGCAATGAAGACGTTCTCTTTGGAAAGATGAACAAGGTAGCTGTATTCATGTTTTAGTTTTGATGTTTTTTTAATATTAAAGTGGTGCCAATTCTTTTATCTTTATTTTGACTAGTTGTGGAGATGTCTTTTGAAAAGTACATTGTACATTGTAAATGGAAAAATTGTTACCTTGTTGTAAGAAGAAATTCTAAGCGTACCATAATCACTCACTACAACATCAATACATGTCCGACTGTCTGAAAAGGTGTCTCTTTTTCAGGGTTTGCCAAGTGGCCTAATCCATGCCAGCAAGCATACAGCAGAACACGATCATGCCCTCTAAAGCAACTAGTGATAGAAAACTTTGACTATTGAGCTTGGATTTACGGCCCTGTTAGTTATTGGTGATTGCAAGACTTGCTTAGTGTATTACACTTAGAAGCATGAATAGAATGGTGCTTTTATGGTCTGTTAATTTGCTATCGTTATGTTCTTAAAGTTCATGCATTTGCTTAACATTTAAATACAAGTATGTTTTTAATATAGTTGCCCCAGAGTCAATTGGCTGGGGCATTCATTCATTTTGATAAAGTTTGTGCAGGAAATCCAGTAATGTAAATGTAACGAGTGAAATCATACGCCAGGTTCTTGGCCATTTAGTTGATGTGTGAAGATTTGTCTTTTAAACTAAACTTTTTAAACATTGTAATCCTCCCCTCTTTCCCCCTCCCCAATCATGCAGCAGACAAGATGGGTGCATGGTAGCCTGCAATACCGATATAAAGCGTCCCAAATAAGTTTCTTACAGGCTAGTGCTGACCTGTTAAAAGAATATGAGATCACTACTGTAACTGTTATTTGTTGTTACGGCTAACTTGTAGTGTCGCAATGCCAGCTGGAATTCTGCTCTTTGTTTTCTCAAACGACAGTCGCCACAGAACTTGATGCATTTTACAGATTCCTTTTCTTGTAAAATAGCTTTCTGTGACACTTCATAGCCAATATTTGTCATGCAACTGTAATGGTACATGTTTGCACTGACAGAGTTTAGCAGCATCACTACATATCATCATTCATTTTAAACAAAGCTGTTTTTAGAATAATTTTATGAAACGTCTTAAATGTATTTTTTGTGCAACACATTACATGGTGGCAATTAGTGTTTTTATAATTCAGGCACACCCTGCTCTATATTTTAATTTTTTTACATTTATTTATATATTAGTTTAAATATTTTTTTCAACAGAGGCCTCTCAAAATCTACGGATCCGCTCTATGAAGGCCAAGTACCATTTATATGGTACTCGACCTTGCTGGCGAGTGTAATGAAATTTGTAGCTTTTTGTAAAGGTGGGTGCAGCAGTGGACTGCTTTGTTGGGGCCATCAGCGCCCTGTTTTGTATCAAGCAGCAGTCCTGTGTTCCTAGATGCGCACGTATAACCTTTTTCCCAATGTTGACGTAAAGATACAGAATGGGTCCTTTGATGTTGTACATCTTTTTGGGGCACATGCTAATGAGTAACTTGAGAAATTCTTGAACTTTACAACCACTGCTAAGTCATTGAGGCGAACATCCCTTTTCAAAGCTATTTGTTCACTTAAAAGGCACCCTCACTCACTGTCTTAGCCTTTAGTCCACATACTCCCAAGTCCCTTTTTAATGAAGATTTCTTAATGAAGATTTCTTTATTTGCCTCATATGGAAGGCAGAATACAATATTTGGTTCAAGCACAGGCGCACATTGTTGGGTCAAATAATTTTATGGCAAATCGCCTTCAACTGTGAGACCCCCAGCACTTTTTGCTGGATTTGGATTTCTTTTCTATGTTCCTGGGTGAGAGGGTACTCTGCCCCCCCCCCCCCACCCTTTGTCTTACCCTAGCTAGGGGGCATCCTTTTTATATCCCTCCATGCTTTATTTTTGGAGTCAGATTTTAATCCAATATGTATAGGCATCTTTTGCTACACTGGGCACTCTCTGTGCAGTGTGCCTGGGAGCCCCTTGGGCTTCCCTTTTTGTATTTTCTCTGTTTCCTTGTGAGAACTAATGTTCCCAAGGGTAGAGGGATACTTTTGATCCTTTCTACATTTTATATTGTGGGATCAGTACACCCTGCCTTATGTAGAGTGCTAAGGGGTTACAATGTATCCCCTTTCTCACTGCTCCTGTAACATTTGTGTTTAATAATGTCTGGTGGCAGTGGACATGTTCCATTGGCTTTTGTGTTATCCGTACCCACCGGCTATGCTTACTGCACCGGTAATGCACAGAAGGGTCCCCATTGACTGAAAATGTTGGCGCTATTCTCCCCCCCCCCCCCCCCCTCCCTCCCTCAGCACCCCGCCATTTCTTGGGTGCTTGTTCTTTCTTGGTCCTTCTTCTGCCTGGCTGGGGCCTGGGAGAGAAAAAAGGTGGGGGTGGGGGGGACTCCTGGTTTGACCTTTCTCTTTGGTGGGAATCCTTTGTGAAGCATGCTGAGGCTCCGAGTGTCTGTGAAGACAGGAAACAAGGGAGGAGTCTGAAACTCTGCAGTCCTTTGTCTTCTGGCATGCCTTCCAGGAACCAAATCCAACTTGGCGGCATGTAGCATGAGTTGATAGGCTTGGTTCCTGCTAAAATGTCTTCGATCCTGAGGATGAAGACAAGTCAACCACTGGAGTGGAATCCGATGAGGAAGAAGACTCCTGAAGCTACTTACAGCGACCAGAGATGTCTGCCCTGTGACTACTGCTCTGCTGACCCTTCCATGCGACAGAGAACAGAAGAGGATGTCTCCTTCCCTTGGTCTGGTGGCACCAATCGATCTTAAAAAGACCTCCATTTTGAGTCATCCCACGACAAACTGTGACCTTCCTGGGCTGCAAACCGCAGATACCTAGACTTCGGGCTAAGTGCTGTGCATTGTCTCCTGAAGAATTAACCTCTCTGAAACGTGAGAAACCTTCCAGGCCGCCACTGGCAAAATTCTACTCTTTGAAGGCCCCTCACCGAGTACTGGACCAAAATCAGAGCCGCGACAAGCATTTGCTGGGAGCCTTTGTACTTGACTGTTGCTGCAACATCTTTCAGTGTCCTTTCGTCTGAAGACAAAGAATCCGGAGACTGGGTCCTGTAGCTGCTGCATCGTCGGGGTTTCCGCCTGCATCATCGTCTTCACTGCCGAGGTACTGCGAGACTCGAGGGAAATATTTACTTAGTTGTTCTGTTACTCCTGTGTGGCTTTGGGCGGGGTGAGATAATTTGTGTACTTGGGAGTTCGCCCAGGCCTAATACTAGAATGCATTCAGAAAGCCTTCTACGAAGTCCCTGAACCCTTTCACCCAGAACCACTGTAAGTTAACTACTACAGAATCATTCTACAGCTTGTGACTGCCTTTTTGACCTCCAGTCTGACCCTGAAAGAGAGACTGAACTAAATAAGGAAGGACTCCTAAAGCCTAGGCTCTGTGAAAAGATTGCTAAGTAACTTAACTTGTGTTGGTGTTGTTTCTGTCATAAGGATCTGAAACAGTCATTACCATGTTCTTACTTACCTTTTGAATTGTCTACCATTCTACTTGTTAGAAGAGAAATCCTGTGGAACTCTGACTTTCCTACCGTTTGTGCCTTATCCTGTTCTGCCTACAGCTGGCCACTGGACCTCAAGTGCCCCCCTTCTACCTCTGAGAACACTCTTGCACAAATTAGGGAAGGACTTCTAAGCATGAGTCTTCTGTGGAGAAAGCCATTACAAGTTTTGCCAAGTACTTACTTGCTACTGTTGGTAGATTTGTATTATTCCCGAAAATGAATACGTTACAAGTGTCATTACCTTTTGAAAAGCAATTGCCAATTTATTACTTAATTGTCTACCATTCTAGAAAGTGTTAGGTGTTTTTTTTTACTTAACTTCAATTCCATACTGCCATTCTAGAAGTCTTTTACTCTGTGGTTTACTACCAGGATTATTATTTTGGTTTAACATTGTGTTTGCTAATTGTGATCGTCTTACTTTTCTGGAGAATTGTACTTCGTGTGGGTGTGTGTGTTGCTCAACCCATAGGAAGGGCCCTTTTTAGGTGGCTTATAACTTTGCTCCCACTGGACGAATCCTTACCAAAGTATATGGCCTCGTCCAAATTTAATTTTTCTGGCAAGTTTGGTGAGGTTTCAAGGGGGGGCAAAGTTGTAGGGGGTGTCTCAATTTATTTTTTCTCCATAGACTCAATGGAAAAAACGTTTTTGCTCAAGTCTACAGCCCAAACCGCTGGACGGATTTTCACCCACGAATCTGGCCACTGGCCACAACCATTGTAATAATATGTCTACAGAAATTGAATCTGGCCATTGGATACAACCATTAAAATGTGTATAATTATAGTGTGTGGGCAGTATATAGTATTTGTAACATGGTGACACAGTAAGATTGAAGTACTTATAATTGCTGTACCATTGGGGGTGCAGGTTTAGTTTGTTGTACATGGTAATGAAGGAGAAATTGTTGCTTCTTGTTCTGTGAAAAAAACACAGTATACTATGCTGAGTAGGATAGTTTACAATGTATCATTGCATACAATCTCACATATTCATGTACTTTTTAGACCCTCATAAACGGTACATTCTAAGTACTATGTTTGAACAACATTACTATGCGTTCTGCACAGTTGCTGTTTTTGTTTGCATAATCATTGGGTCATTGGGGGAGTGGGGGTGGAAATCCATACAGGATTTTAAAAAAAAATCTACTACATTTGACGTTGCGTGTCACAGTAGGTTTGTTTGAAGTGTGCAGTACTTAAGGGAATGTTTAAGGTGCACAAATAAGTGCATTTGTTGTTACAAGCAGTTTTGCAGTAGGAAGAATCGTAATGGTGTAATTGAAATGAAGGGTATTTTTGAAGTACTTGGATACCTGTTGGTGTATTGAAATTGTTTTCCATTTCAAAAGCAGCATTGCAGTACTATAGATGTAGATAGATACTTGCTGGCACTGTTGATAGTTTTATAGTTCTGAACGGTATTTTGTGAACAGTTGGATACCTCTTGGTGTATTCTAACTATTTTGCTATTCAAAAGTGACATTGCAGTATTATGGATGCAGTTGGATACCAGTTGGCGTGTTCTACCTGTTCATAGTTCTACAGGTCAGTGACTAAACTATGTAGACCCTCTTTTAAAGTACTATGTTTGAAACAACATTACTGTGTGTTCTGCAGAGTTGTTGTTTCTGTTTGCATAATAATTGGAGGAAAAGAAATCTATACAGCATTTTAAAAAAAAATACACGAATGTGAATTTAACTTTCACAGTATGTTTGAAGTGTACAGTGCTTCAGGGCATGTTTAAAGATAGTTTCACAGGTCTGTGACTACATTTAGGTTTAAGGAATATTAAGTAGGCATCTCTGTTTTAGAGTAATCGAAGTGTCATTGCATTCAAACGAACCATATCTTTTTTTTTAATGTATGTGCTATACTGACCTGCAGTGGTTGTGGCATCAGTGTGGTAGATTATGCCTACTGTTGGGAAAGTTTTCATGCCAAGATATACTTGCCCGTGTGTAAAGCTAGTAAGCTTGCAGTTTTTGGTACCATCTGCGTTGTACCCTATGTGAGTTTGTGCAAGGTAGAAGGAGTGTCTGAAGTTCAAAAGTGCATAATATGCATTTTGCACCAGCTGCTGGAATGGATTCACAATTTGGTATAGATGCATACACAAATCGTTCATTGGGGATGTGCTTTTGTGCAACATGGTTGCAGAGAGTGCATGTATGTTTTCACGCGTATGAAATCTGGAAGGTTTACACAGTAGTCCAATTCTTGCCTTATTCCTGAGACTCTAGTGTTGTCAGGATTATTTGTGGCTGAAGGATGAGCATTTGCAAACACAAGTGTTCTGAGCCGCTCAAGTAAATGTTTTGAACAATTGGTGGCAATTGGAACAGTAGATTGAGTGCTACATTTGCATAACAATTTACACCAGTTGTGTTGCAAAATTTAAATGGACCAGAGAGCTGTCTGTGTCATTTGCTGGCCCTCCACTTGTTTTTTATAAAAAATATTTCTCTTTATATCTGCTGCACTTGTTTTTGTCCTAGATAGGTTTGTGGTTGTACTACTTGATGGAGTAGTTTCTTTGGTGGTATTGTTGAGAGATCTCTTAAGTTCTGTTGGCATTAATATTCTTTTCAAAACTTTACCTTTTTCAGGAACAGGGTACATTTACGATATGGGACGTGTATAGTGCACGTAGTCTGTTGTACTCTAGGATGCAAGGAATGTCAGCCTTGACTTTGTTTGCATCAACATTCACTAGAAATAGTCCTTTTGAGTGTTCATAGACCTGAAGGTGCCACATAACTCCTACCTTCTTTAAAGACTGTGCTGCCAATTTCAATCAATGCCTGGTCTAGGGTTAAACCATGTGATTTGTGAATAGTGACTGCCTATGCAAGGGACAGAGAATTGATTTGCTCTCTGCGTTCATACATGCCTTTGAAAATAAGGAATCGTGCTGTTGAGCGTCATTTTTAACTTCTGAAAGTTTGTCAAAGTGGATGTTGATAAACTGAATTTGATAAACTGAATGTTGTCATGTGGACACATCTGTAAGCCAACAACTGTACCAATTGCTCCATTGACTAAACCTTGCTCCACGTTAATGTTGCATTTCAGAGTTAATCTGCAGTTTAAACACACTTTCTCCAAACCAGCTGTGTTGGAGGTACGTTTTTGTAAACTATTTAGTCGTGCTGTTTCCTGTTGACAAATAGGGTGTGTCATGCTCTGCACTTCCAGCTTGTCTGTGGAGCCAATATGCAGTATTTAACATTGTTTCATTGAATTGCGTATAGCTTGCTAGGGTTGGCATTAAGGACATAAGTTTTATATTTGTGTGCCAATTGATTTCATGACATCAGGAGCAGAAGTGTCATGCCCATATAGCTCATGGATGAGTCCACTATTTAATGTAGATTGTGCCTCTTTAGAAAAAGACCAGTCCTAATGCTTTTTGGCATATTAACCTAGTGAGGTCTGTAGACTGACACATGGTTTGAGTTAGTTCTCTGTATTGGAAAGGTTGGCAGAGATTTACATTTCCTATGCTGCCAAGTGTGTTGTGGCACTGTTTGTGTCCTGAGGATTTAAAAATAGGTTCACCTTTCACTGGTGTTAATTGTAGGAGATCTCCAAAAACAAGAACGTGTTTTCCTCCCAAGAGTTATTTGTAGTCCTTTTTAAGATCTTCTTGCAATCTGAGGTGAATTAAAGCCAACATTAGGTTGAAAACCATGCTTACCTCGGCTATTAGCATTTTCATTTGTTTCAGAATTCTTCAGTAGCAGCTTCTGTTGATGGTTTGTTGATGGTTTGTCGTATCTAATTCGTTTTGGTGTCTGCTGGAAGGAGCAGTAGTCGGTGTAAAAGTAACACCACCTATGTTGTAGGCAGCTAAACTTGTGGGGGCTGTTAAAACAGCTGAAAAGTTGTTGTTTGTTAACTTTTGTAGGAATTTGCTGATGGTTTTAATCAAGAATGTTTTTTTTCCCCAAAACCTGCTTCACCACTTAAATCGAGAGTAGAGGTTTATGGCAGCTACAAGTTTTACTTTCATGCTTCATACCATGTTCAATTGCTTTAGTCACTTCTAGGAAAATGCCAAATTGCTGATCATTTAGCTGTGATTTCAGCACTGAGAAGGTTTCTTCTGATTGTTCATATTGATACATGGTGTTCTCTCCTTCAGACATGGCTAATTCTTCTTAATTTACAATGAGTGGCTCTCCAAGTGGTTCTTGGCTTCCTGTAACAGAAGGGTGACTGCCCTCAGGAGTGTCTTCATTTAGTTATTGAACCGCTTCCTCTTGTTGGCATTTATTGTCCATGTTTTTTGTATTGCTTGAAATTGACATTTTTTATACTGTTTTGATTTGCATTGAATGCAGCTTCAAACGAGTCATGGTTACATAATAATTCCTCTTTTCTCCATGGTTTAAAAAGTTGCAGTAGGGCCATGCAGTACAGTCTTTATTTATTTTGTAAATTTGGTTTGATTAGTTTTACAGATACAAGTCCTGCAAAGAAAGGATACATTAACTATCTCATAATGGAGAAGCGAACCCTTAAATTTCGGTGTATTTAGTGTCTGTCCTGCAAACACATTCTTCATACATGGGGTTCATGCAAAAACATGACCTTGCTCCCCCTCCCTTTTCCCGACCCCCCTCCCCCTTGGTCAGAACCTGTATTAGAGGTCAAGCAGCGTTCATCGTGTGGCGAGCAGAGTCAGTGTACAATGCCGAGATTGCGTTGGTTATGAGAGTGTTTGTTGTAAAGCTCAACTTATATGTTGCCTAGGTCAATTCTTGTCCCTCTATCGCCATGGTAGGAGCATTGTTACGAGGTAAGCCGGTGGGCAGGTATATAATTTTATATTCCATCCATAAGACTTCGGTCTGAGACAATTTTCCATGTAGCGATGCCGTTATATGTTCCATTATGCATATATTAGTGGAAACATGGATCCCCTTTTTTTTTTGTGGGAGTTGTAGGCGCCTTCCACCTCATTACTAGTGTTGCCCTAGCGGCTAATAGCAGTTGTGGTGCTATATCCTTGATCTTGACCCAGTCATCCTCATCTTTCTCGGGGCCAAACAATATGAGGTAGGGAGTAGGTGTTCTGTCGATACCATCGACGACTTTGATCCAGCCCAGGACCTCTGACCAGAACACTTGTATTCTGGGACATCCCCACCACATGTGCCAGTAGTCTGCTCTGTTTCCGCATCCACGCCAGCATTCCGGGCTTGTAGTCTGAAACATTTTAGATAATCTGACTGGATCATATTGCCATCTATGCAATAATTTGATTGCATGGAGTTTGTATTGGTTCGAAATGGATATCCGTGTGGCTGCCTGGCATATGGTATCCCGTAGGTCTGGAGAGAACTGTTCGGCGAAATCTGTTTCCCATCTGCTTTTTAATGAGTCCGTGGTCACCCCCTCTCCTTCTATCAGTGTTTTGTACATATCAGATATTAGGCCTTTCATTACAGTTCTTGAGTCCAGTATTTTCTCAAAAGGGGCGAGTTCTCATTAATTTGGGTTTCCACATGGCTCTTGTCAAAATCCCTTTTATCTGCAAGTATTGAAAGGTGGATAATGGGCCTATTCCGAGGGCTTTGGTTAGTTCAGGGAGCGAGATGAAGGAGTCTTTCCGTTGCAGTTGCCCTACTCTCTCCAATCCAGCCTCATACCACGATTGGAACCTTCCGACTTCTGGGATATGGTCATTGATTCCCGGGGACCATAAGTAGCTGAGGGGAGCCGGCCAGGTAGTAATGTTTTGCATGTTCTTGCCATGTGTCCAGATATCCCAGATGGTCATTAGTATCAGGTGGTCTTTGAGTTTTCTACAGATTCTTTTTTAGGTGCCCATATCCATTCAGACAGTGTGGCTGGTGTAAAATAATGGTTGTCCATATTGACCCACTGGGTGTCTGTTTGATTACGCAGGTGTGGAATTGGAGCATGGCCCTTTTGATCTCAGTAAAAAAGCTTTTTGGAATCCTAATGGGTATTGCTTGGAAAGGATATAGGAACCGGGGAAGGGATATCATCTTAATTGCATTGAGCCGGCCTAGCCAGGATATTGTGAGCCTATCCCATCTTGTCAAGTGTAACCTAAATTGGTTCAATAGGGGAGGGAAGTTTGCTTCAAATAAGTCACTTAGATTCTTCGTTATTTGTATCCCCAGGTATTGTAGTTGTGAGTGTTCGATATTGAGACCGAATGGGGAGAATCTGATGTTATTCTCGTCTTTTTGACCTTGGAGGGGAAAGAGTGTGGACTTGATCTTATTTATTTTAACCCTGAGAGTTTACCATATTCTTATATTATGCAGAGAGCTCGGGGGATGGAGATGGAGGGGTTCGTGATGTGGAAGAGGATGTTGTCTGCGTAGAGGGCAATTTTGTATTCTGTTGACCCCAGTCGAATACCTTCTAGTGTAGAGTCTGCCCTTATTGCGATTGCCCAGGGGTTCTAAAGAGAGGGCAAAGAGAATCGCCGAGAGGGGGCATCCTTGTCGGGTTCCACGCTGCAGGTTACCACCGTGAGTATTCCCCGTTCACAAATATAGATGCCTTGGGGTCTGTATAAACTGCATGTATCGCTCTCTTAAATCTAGTGCCCATTCCCACCTTTCGCAGTACTGCCTCAAGGAACCCCCATTCCACCCTATCCAAGGCTTTTTCCGCGTCGATGGAAAGTAGGGCCGGGTCATTCTCCATGGTCTGGGATGCGTGGATCAGGTGTAAGGTTTTGCGGCTTGTGTCTGCCCCTTGTCTGCCCAGTATGAACCCGACCTGATCGGAGTGTATAAGTTGAGGAATGAGGGTTTCGAGCCTTGCTGCCAAGATTCTGGTGTATATCTTTGCGTCACGGTTGAGTAGTTAGATGGGGCGGTAAGAGGAACATTTCGTAGGGTCCCTCCTAGCCTTGGGGAATAACAGTGATCAATGCCTTGGTAAAGGAGTCTGGGGGCTTCCCCGTGTCCATTATTTCATTGAAGAGCAGTGTCAGGAAGGGGGCCAGCGCGGTGATGGTTTTATAAAATCCGGCGTTGTAGCAGTCTTCGCCCGGGGACTTGCCCAATGTTAACCTTTTTATAGCGGCTTGGACCTCCTAGTTCTGTAATAGGGGGTTCTAGTGTTTCGACCTCTAGGTCAGGAATACGGGGTACATCTCTTGAGGACAGATAGGACTCTGTCGGTGATCGCTCAGGGTCTACCACAGAGGAATATAAAGTTTCATAAAAGTCGGCAAAATGTTCTGGGATGGTGGTGTGGGCGTGTGATGTAGGAAAGGAATCTTCTTTAATTTCTAATACTCTTCGCTCAGCTCTTTGTTCTGGCGGCGAGAAGTGCGTCGGCCTTATCGCCATTCTCATAGAATATTTGTTTTAAAAATCTGTTTACGCAGGACCTGTTCATGCTCTAGTAGTTTCAGTTCATTTCTTTTCTCCCTGGCTTTGTTCATTTTCTGAGGATCTACTTCTTCGCCTATTTTGGGTGTGCTTTCTAATTGACAAATCTCAGTTCGGAGCCTCTGTTCAATAAGATTATGTTCTCTCTTCTTTGAGCCTTCCCTTATCAAAATCCCCCTCCAGGTGGCCTTCCCGGCCTCCCACACTGTTTGTTTGGATACCTCTCCATTGTAGTTTGTTTTGAAGAATTCTGAAATTTCTGTCTCCATTTCAGTTCTGAAAACGACATCCCTCCAAAGGCTCTCATTGCAGCGCCATTTCCCACTATTTTTTTAGGTAGGTCGGCCCACTGAATGTCTGTGAGGACCATGTCGTGGTCGGACCAAGTGATCGGGGTTATCTTTGCCTGTGATGTTACCTCAGGGAGCTCTCTAGAGAGATACATGTAATCTATGCGGGTGTACGTATTCTGGGGAGCAGAATAGAAAGTGTAGCCTTGTTCTTCCGGGTGAAGAGCTCTCCATGCGTCCACCATGTTATATAGTTCCATTATATGAGCTAACTCAGTCAGTTCGGGTCTATTCTGATGAGCCGTGGTAGGGTTCCCAGGATTCCGGTCTGTGGCCGGGTTCGCCCATTGATTAAAATCACCCCCCAAGATGATGTGCCCAGTGGCTTCCAGTAGTATCTTGGGGATTGTTCTGGAGAGAAATCTAGACTAGCCTGTGTTCGGAGAGTACAAGGTGGCAATTGTGACGTTCAGATTACCTAGTTGCCCATTTACTAACATTGCTCGTCCTTCAACATCTGACCATGTCTTGGTTCGCACAAACTCTATGCCTTTTTCTAATGAGGATTCCCACCCCTCCCTTTCTGAGTGGGCCAGAGCCCCAAAATTCAGTTCCCATTTGATTCCCAAGGATCCGTCGTTCATCTCCTTTTTATGTATTTTGTTTCCTGGAGTAGGAGAATGTCTAATCCACTTCTACGAAATTCTCTGGCTACAAGGGACCGTTTTGTCGGTGAATTGAGCCCTTTAACATTGAGTGTTCCAACTCTTAAGGAGACCGGTTCCCTTACATCAGGGGTGCACAACTGATTTTGACAGAGGGCCGAAAGTACCTTACATGAGGGCTATAGTGGGCCGAAAAGTAAATGTGGGCGGGGCGGTAGGCGGGGCGTGGCAGGAGGCTTTTTAAACCCCCAATTTGTACTAAACACATGGAAAAAGAATGTTTTTGAGGGATAACGATTTTTATTTGCATTTCAAACTTAAATTTTGTACTACACATTTTCCATTGTTATAATTTATTTCTATTTAGTTATTGTATCTCGCCTGTTTAATTAACTTATATATATTTTATTGACCCTAGATACACTATGCCCCATGGCCCCCTCACCCCCAACCAAACACTATGCCCCATGGCCCCCTCACCCCCAACCAAACACTATGCCCCATGGCCCCCTCACCCCCAACCAAACACTATGCCCCATGGCCCCCTCACCCCCAACCAAACACTATGCCCCATGGCCTCCTCACCCCCAACCAAACCCCCCAACTCAGCACACACATAAACATGCACCAATACAGACCCGAACCCCCCACCCCCCAACTCGGCGCACACACAAACATGCACCCATACAGACCCAAACCCCCACCCCCAACTCAGCACACACACAAACATGCACCCATACAGACTCTAACCCCCCACCCCCCAACTCGGCACACACACAAACATGCACCCATACAGACCCGAACCCCCCACCCCCCAACTCAGCACACACACAAACATGCACCCATACAGACCCGAACCCCCAGCCCCCAACTCAGCACACACAAAACATTCAAATCAAAACATTCATACACATCCGACACCCCCCACCCCCGCATCTCAACATACACACAAAATACATTCAAATACAAACATTCACACACACCCCCACATCTCAACATACACACAAAATACATTCAAATACATTCATACACATCCGACACACCCCCCCACCCCCGCATCTCAACATACACACAAAATACATTCAAATACAAACATTCACACCCCCCCACATCTCAACATACACACAAAATACATTCAAATACAAACATTCACACACACCCCCACATCTCAACATACACACAAAATACATTCAAATACATTCATACACATCCGACACACCCCCCCCCACCCCCGCATCTCAACATACACACAAAATACATTCAAATACATTCATACACATCCGACACACCCTTCCACCCCCGCATCTCAACATACACACAAAATACATTCAAACACAAACATTCATACACATCCGACACACCCCCCACCCCCGCATCTCAACATACACACACAAACATAAAGCAAAACAAACCCGACTCACAAACACAAACAGAGCACTTACCGGAGAAGTGCTGGAAGGCAGGTAAGCGGCAGGTAAGCTGGAACGCTGGAATCGTACTACGGCTGGCGTGGTCCAAGGCTGAAATGCCTTCCGGCATCAAGCCTTATGGACCACGCCAGCCGTAGTGCTGGCCCTCCATTGGTGCAGCACACACGCATTACGTGGCTCGTAGGAGCGACGTGATGCCTGTGTGTGCTGAGCCAATGAGGGCCAGTGTTTTCACAGGCCCGGAAGACAACAAAGACTTTCCTAATGGAGGGCGGCCCGCGCGGCCGCCCTCCATTAGGAAAGTCTTTGGTGCCTCGCGGGCCGGTCAAAAGGGCATGGCCTGCCGCAACTGGCCCGCGGGCCGTATGTTGTGCGCCCATGCCTTACATTAATGTTCGTAGCCATAGTTCTTTCTCGCTGGGAGTAGTCTTTGTATACACTTGACGATGCTCTATGCTCACAAGTCGCACGCTGCATTGACTGTTGTGGTTCATTATGTTTGCTGCTCTGGCCTCATTTGTTTCCTTAACTTTTCCCTCACCCCCCCCTTCTTCCTAATTGATGGCATCCTGTTGTGCCAGGTCGACATCGGACCACTTCCGGGGGTTGTTACTTCACGCCCCTTGACCAGAGTAAGTCATCTTAGTCCAGAATGAGCCCCCTGGGGTTCCCCCCCCTAATTATCTTCATTAGAGTCCAGGGAATGTGTGCGCGTTAGTGCATCCATATCACACTATTTACATACTTTGATTGGAATTGTCTTACCGGTATCACCTGGTGTCAGTTGTCCGTTTCTGGGGAGAGATTGCCTCTCCTGAATTTTCGCGACCCCTTCACTCTCCTTCTCCGGGGACCTTGGAGTCGCCATTCTCTTCCTTCCTTATTTGTCGCTTCTTGATAAGCGTCTTCTCCTTGTGTTCCTAAAAGGTCAGATATGCACGATTTTATTTCCTTCTCTGATCGGTGTCTGAATCTGGTCCCTTCGTATTGGAACGTGAGGGAGAAGGGGTAACCCCATCTATATCGAACGTTCTTTTCCTTGAGCATCTTCGTCAGAGGACCGCACATTTTTCTGAGGGCTAGGGTCAAGGAGGAGAGATCTTGGTAAATGGAGTTTTGTGCTCCGCATAGCGTAATCGTCTCCTGGCTTGTTCAAGAATTCTAGCTTCGTCCCTGAATCGGTGAAATCGGGCGAGGACTGAGCGTGGTCCACTTGCTGGGCCTCCTGCTCTATGAATTTGTTCTGTTACTGGTTCATCCACCTCGTTATCCGTTGTCAGAAGTTTGATGATGTTGTGAAGCGTCTTCTTAAGATCCGCTTCAGTTTCCCCCCTCTCTCTCAGGAATACCAAAAATGTGTATATTATTCCTTCTTTCTCTATTTTCCAAATCATCGAGTTTAAGTTTAAACTCGTATTCACGTCATCCCAGTTCCGTCATTCTTTGGTCGAGTTGCCCTTCCAGTGTGTCAATGGAGGCCTGATTGTTTTCAACTCTCTCGAGTCTGTCCTCCATGCTATCGCTCCGTTGAGTGATCCTATCTATTTTGCCACCTATATTTGTTCCCAGGTTCGTAATCTCCCCTAGTAGGGCAGCTATGTCTGCTTTCGTAGCTGCAGCCAGGTCGTCGCCTGTAGTGGAGCATTTGCCATCTTGGCTTCAGAGGTTGTAAGTGAGGTGGGGGTGTAGGCGAAGTGAGCTAGCTTGTGCTTAGTACTCATACAGATCACATATGTTGGGCCTGGGTAGAAACTGCGTGCGCTGTGATAATCCACGCCTCACTCGTTCTAAAGGTGGATGATGACGGCCTATTCCCTCGAGTTGTGCTGCGGATAGATTGCGGATGAGGCGGCGCATGTTCTTGTGTGGGCCTGGGGTGGTGCTGTGGGCAGGCGGGGCATCGTACTGTGCAACCGGCCCCTAGGGGGTGGGGAGTAGGCGCTGTCCCCTGTTGGGTCCGATTATGAATTCTGCCTCTGGTGGGGTTCGCGCACCATTTTCGGCCCAGACAACTCCGCCGTTGGGTTCACCCGGGAAGTCGCAGGTCTGTGAGGGCTCCACTCGGCAGCTTTCCCCGACGTCACTCCAGCATAAGTTGGTATGTTCGCGATCCGCAGTTCGCTTCTTCGTCCTGCACTTATTCGTGCTCACCGGGTCGGCTGGCTGATCTCACGTCCTCGTGTGAGGGTGTTTCACTTCGGGAGCCGACACACGGCAGGCCTTCTAACGGCGAGAGACACGTAGTTGGTTTCGATTTCCACGTGTCTCGGAGGCCCCAATCTTCCCTTGCGTTTTCTGAGGCCGTGGAGGGCTGATTTACATCAGAACTTTTTCTCAGGGTGGGGGGGGGGATGTTCACACGGCGAAATCCCGTATTTGTTTGGCGGGGGGGTTCCAAAAGACGGGGGCTCATTCCATCTTCCGGGGTGCTGGTTACGGAGCTAACAGAGAGAGCATGCTGATCTCTGCGCCCCCTGGTGGCCGTCTCGCAGTTATCTTTATAAATGATAATTTCATATGATTAAGTTTGGCAAGGCTTCCTTAACAAGCTGAGACCACAGATTTTTCATCTGGTTTCACAATATTTTTGTAGGAGACATTTTGGGCTATGTGGTACAGGCACATGTTTTCCAAAGCAGTACTTCTGTTTGAGTAGTATGTGTCTAATTAATTGTTTTTCTTTAAATGTCCTGGCTATTGGGATCATTTCTGGCTATTTTTCTAGCTCTTGGTAGGATTTCAGAGCTCTTATTCTGAATGCAGCTGGAACAAGGCTTAGCCAGACTGTGTTCAGATTTGCCATATAAGGATGTGCCTGTTAATCGTTTGCAGCTTCGTAGCATCCACATTCTCTATGGGACAGCATTTTTATGCCAAAGCTGCACAAGTTTTGTGACAATGTTTTGTCAGATATGTACTGTCATCCCAGAGGTCTTTTAGCTCTGTTTTTTGCATTCCACAAGAGGGCAAAGATGGCAATCATTGATGTGCTTTGAAGCTTTGTTTCTTTTAATGCTGCATGTGTGTTTGGGTGATTTGCCTTTCACACTGTGTCTAACAGAAGACATGAAGCTGTTTACTTGTCCTTTTGCTGAAACTGGTCTGGGGAAACCAAAGCGGCATTTTGTGTAGTTTTTTATTATTTTTTTATCTGCGTCAGCAGTATTTGCCACACGTCTGTTTTTGGAAGCGTAACATTTGTGTACGTAGCTCAGTATGTGTGGTTTCTGAAGGGATGTTGCAGGATATGTATTTATGAATAAACTGTAAAACAGAGGCATTTATTATTATTTATATTATCGCGGTCATGACCAAATTTAAAAGCATGTGGATGTGCAGTGCTCCTCTGGATTGATATTCTTTTCTCCAAAAGAAGTGTACCACTTCTCCGAGGGGAGGGATATTTTTATTACAGATGAAGTGCAGCATGGCAATAAAGCGTTGATACATTTACAGGGTCAAGAGAGCAGAGTTCTCCTGGTGTTATGTCTATTCCTTCTTTGTTTTGGTTTGCTATGCATAGGAAGTCGTGCAAGTCATCCCATGCACATTCTGCACAACTTGAAGTAACAAACCATGTGGGTGGGACGGGGTTTCTTAGCATACACCGTACATCAGCGTAACGTCGGAACCAGTGTTCTTTTGTACCACACCTGTTTGCCAAGAGACTTGTGATACTCTCCACCTTTTTGTCTCTTATCTTTTCAAGTAGTTGGGTAGCAGACATGTTTAAAATAATTGGAGCTTGTTTTCAATGTGTGTGCAACGCGTAACACAGAGTTGCTAGTTCACTTTCGAATAGTAAGTGAAATGTATTCAACATTTTGTCTGAATCTGGGCTCTAAGACATTCGTAAAAATCGACATTCTGATGCTGTATGTGTGGATCTTTCATCATATCTTTCCGCTTCTCCTGTAGGAAAGAGTAGAGGAAAGGCTTGTGCTTCTACACTTTTCTCCCATGTGCTGAAGATCCTTTGGCTTGACGCATTTGACATGTTTCTAATGCATTTTCTATGGTGTCTTTGGAGTGTAGTTGGTGAATTGAATACTGGTCTAAAAAATTTGATGCAGTATTATGATCTACAAGTTCAAATTGGTCAGTTGATGATGACTCCTGAATTATTTGGGTGGTTTCTATGCAATGTTTATATCTTTGTAGTACTCATTGTTTTCATTTTGATAGTGTAGGGTTTTTCTAACTTTAAGTCTACTAGTTGTGAAATTTCTTGGTACACCATTAACTAGTGTAATTGGAGATTGATCTATTGGCCGTTGCGCTCCTTGAGTTTCTACATTTTTGCTAACATCTAATGGCAAATATACTACTTTGCCCCAAATGCATTTTAGTAATTCAGGAGGAGGCCATTTGGCAGTTTTGGCTTGAAGATGTATTATAGCTTGAAATGGGTGTACTGTTTGGATTATAATGCTCTCCTACAAATTAAGCTGTTGGAGAGGTTTAAGTGGGAATATTTCCACGTTAATAGTGACAGAACGTGATGGCATTTGGTTGTTAGGTTTAAGTGGGAATATTAGGTTTAAGTGGGAATATTTCCACGTTAATAGTGACAGAACGTGATGGCTTTTGGTTGTTATCAAGCTTTGTATTGCAGTATGTGCAATGTATTGAGGGCCAACTTATTTTGTATTTATTTTCTGTTAAAGGTTCGGCAATGACACACGCATACTTGGTACTTCAGCAGAGGAGCTTTTAAACTTTGCTATTTCTTTTTTGTATGCGTTTATTAGAAGATTGGTTTTTGCTAATGTCCTGTAAAGTTACTGAATTTTCACTTCCAAAATATTTTCTTTGGATGTGTTCTGATTGTTGGAGTTCTTTGGCTTCCCCATGTAGGAGAACGTTATTAAAATGTTAGTTGTAAAGCAGGACTTTTTGCGTAGTTCAGTCTCTGCAGAAGATTCCTTCTAGTGGAATGTTGTGTTTCTAACATTTTTATGTGGTGGAAGGCGCTTTTGCAAGCAGGTGCCGAAACGCAGGCTAATGAATGTCCACGCAGTCCAGTGTAGTTGTGCACTGGACAGCAGTCAATGGTTTGTAGTTTTTTTTTTTTTTAATTCTAATGTTGTCTTTTACTTTCACATAGTGATTGAGTAATTGTCGTAAATATGTGAAGGGTTGTTGCTGTAAATTGCATGGCTGTTTGTAGCCTGGAAAGGAGCAGTTGATTGAAAGTCTGTTGGGAACGTTTTTTTCAATGAGGGTTTCTTGTGACATAATGTTTTTTTAGCATTTCATACCCTTGGCCATTACTGTCTCCGGCTGGCGCCTCCCTCTGGAACAGCCTCCCTGCCACTCTGAAACTTGAGGAGAACTATCTCCAGTTCCGGAAGCACCTAAAGACCTTCCTCTTTGCTTCTGCCTTCTCTCCCCCTCTTCCCTGCTTTGTTCTGTCTCGGCATCATGCACCTGGTCACCCTCTGATTTTTCGGGCCCAGGTACCTGCTCACCCAGTCACCCACCCGCACTGCCTCCAGGCAATCCCTTGCACTGGGGTGTGTATCTGTAACTCTTCAGCCCCCAAACCTCTTTTTCTGCACTTATCAGACACACCCCGTCTGTCGCCTTAAACCTAGCACTTGCCACTTGCTTGCTGCAATTCCACTGTTTATTGCGTCTTAATATTCATTTTTTTTTCAATTCCTTCTTGCTTAGCACTTTCATTTCTCCCCCCCACTTCCATGCACTTTCCCCTTTCCTGCTCCCATGCACTTGCACGTTCTCAATGTCACTGAGATCATTGTTTTGTCCTCCCTTGTCTCGTTGTGCTCTGGAACACTTGTGTACGAGCGCAATACAAATAAAATGTCAATATAAATGTATGGCAATTGGGTTTTTCTGTTCTTATTTATAAGCCTTTTCATTGAAATATGGTTCTGTGCTGCTTGTGTGAATCCATTCACCTTCACAGAAGTTTGCAAAGATATTTATGTTGACATTGTGCATGTTGGGAAGTACTTTAAAATTTACTGATTAGTTTTCTTAGTGCTTCATTCTGGTTAAATAAACTATTTTCTTTTGAGCAAATTGCACTGTCAACAAGTGTGTCCAGGATCAGTCTTCTGCAGTAATTTAAGGGTTGTGCGTGACTTTTCAGCTGTTATCAAAAGATTGTGAAGTACTCTACGGTGGATTTTTTTGTAAAATGAATTATTTGGAATGCTTAACTGTGGCTTAACATTGGTAGATCTAGTGGTAGGGTCATTAGCAGTTTTATTCTTATTTATAATTTTTTATTTTTTGGAAGAGGGACCCTAGTCTTTTCTAGTTTTGCTGACTGTATTGGCAGTTTTGTTTGAATATTTGCTATACATTCTGCTACAGGTGGATGAGTATTTGACATTCTATTTTTTTTCTCCTCTTTTATTCTTTGTTTTCTACAGAGTTGCTTTTTAGTAGACGTTCTGTCTGTTGGAGAAAAAAGGAAAGTGTGGGTTTGAAAGTTGTGGAATAGATTTGCGTGTATTGTGAATGAGTGTGTGAATATGAGGTCAGGTGTAAATATAGGGCTGTGTGATTGTGCAATGGGCTGCTAGTTGTCATTGGGAAGATGAGTAGCTGTGTGTGTAATGTGTGAAGGGCTTGGGTTAGTGAGGAAGAGAGTGGTAGTGTGAATAAGTAAGGACATTCCAATGTTTTCAGGATAATGGTGCGTGTTATGATAATGGTGTTCAGATGAGAATACAAAGAGTGTACATGTTGAGGTGTAATTAATAAGAGTGAAATAAATGGTTTGAAAGGAATTTTGTAGGCTACTGTGTTGCTAAACTATACTGTATGAGCAACAGAAAGACTACTACTGCACTCGTACACTGTGAAGAGTAGTTTTCTTCAGGTTGTTGTCTTCCAGGAGGTTGTTCTTCACTGCAATTGCAAAAGAAGAGTGGGTATGTATGGTAATGGTGAAGTAATTTTTAGTACAAGACCATTTTTATGAATGTGGAAGGAGTTGTTGGGAAGGAGTTGTTGGGAAGGAGTTGTTGGGAAGGAGTTGTTGGGAAGGAGAGTTGATGACGGTGGGCCTCATTACGAGTATGGTGGTAACCCTGCCGGTGTTGCGGACCGGTTGCACCAGATTCCTAATAATTTTTCGTCAGCTGGTTTCCTGGTGCCACCAGGACATTACAGGTCCTGTTGGCCTGGAAAGTCAGGTGCTGGAAAATGTTAGTGCCTTTTCCTGTGGAGTTGCAAAGGACTCTACAGGAATGGGGACAGGGGAGCACTGGCAGCGTCACTAATGGGGCCGGTGGTCCCGTGATAAGTATGTCTAATGGGGCCGCAGCAAGCAAGTGTGACATTTTTTATACAATGGAAAATTCTGAAAGTTTAAAAAGCTGTCCTTTTTTGGAGGCTGTACATGAAAATAAAAAAATGGTTTTGCGGATTTATAGCAGCAATCTGCGTAGAAATGGAGATGGATATTTGTGTAACAGTTAAGTGGCACTAGTGAGTAAGGTTTATGTTGTCAGTACATACATACGTGCAAATATGATGCATTCTAATCTGTAGTTGCTTATTAAATGATGGTTCTTTTGTTTGTATTGTGAGAGTTGTGGTTGCACTACTAGCGGAGCCAGTAAGCACGTACAGATTAGAAGAACAAGTTACTTACCAACTGGTAACGTTCTTTCGATTGGATGTTCCTCCAACGTATTCCTCATCTTTGTTATTCCATCCAGCTCAGCTGCTTCGGAAACAATTTTTCGGCAGAGGGCGCCGTGCGTCAATGTCCTCGAGTCGATGGTCCCTCGAAGGCCTCCATCGAGGGTGACGTCATCGGGTGTATAAGTAGCACGCGTGGCGCCCGTTGGCCTCAGTTCTATTTTTCCCCCTCTTTTGTTATTGATTTACACTATGCAGACTGTGTCGGTAGACAGGTACTTTGCCTTGTGAGAGTTGGAGTCAGGTACTTTGCCTTGTGAGAGTTGGAGTGGCAATAGCCCGTGAAAAATCTACAGAGGGGTAGGTTGGGAGGGCGATGAGGAATACGTTGGAGGAACATCCAATCGAAAGAACGTTCTTTGAGTGGATTGTGTCCTCCAACGTATTCCTCATCTTTGATAGACGCCCAAAGCAGTAAGGACAATCCTTATGGAGGAGGGATTAGATGATTTTTTTTTTTTTTTTTTTAAGATGGTATAGAACCGCTCTGCCAAAATAACTCTTTAGATTGGGAAGCATCTAGGTTGTAGAATTTTGAAAAAGTATGCAGCGATGACCAAGTCGCTGCTTCACAAATGGACTTTATAGGAACACCTCTTTGCAGGGCTGTAGACGAAGCGATGCCCCTGGTGGAATGAGCCCTTAAACCTTCTGGTGGGTCTTTCCCCGCCAGTCTGTAGCATTCTGAAATGCAAAGAAATGCAAAGGACAATCCAACGTGATATGGTCTGTTTTGTTACTGATTGACCCAATCTTTAACAGTTGGTTATCCAATCTAAGCCTAGATAACCTAGAGATATAAAAGCTTAAAGCTCTTTTTTGGATCCAACCTGTGGAGTCTTTCCTCCTCCTTACTAGGATGGGGTGGAGGATATAAAGTCTAACACAATTTTTTGATTTAAGTGAAACTCAGATACCACTTCTGGTTAATAAAAAGAGGGTTTGACCTTCAAAACAACTCTGTACTTATGGAACACAGTATAGGGTGGCCCAGAAGACAATGCCTGCAATTCGCTCACTCTTCTTGCAGATGTTAAGGCAACCAGAAAAGCAGTTTTCCATGTTGGCAATCTCAATGGACACGTGTGCAGCGGTTCAAAAGGAGCACATTAAGAATTTTAAGACCGAATTGAGATCCCAAATCGGTACTTGAAATGGGTGAGGAAACGCATTAGTGAGTCCTTTTAAGAATTGTATTATCAAAGGAATTTTGAAGTAGGGGCATTCTTCCGACGAGCGCTTGAAGATGGAAAGCGCCGCAAGGTAACCTTTTATTGTTCCAATATTCAGACCTCTATGCGCTTGTGTCAGAAGGAAAGATAGTACTTCCGGGATAGAACATAGAAAAGGATCGACATTCTTTTCTCTTCACCAGTTGCAAAACTTTTTCCAACGGTATAGAGACTTTGTCGCTGGACTTCTTGCCGAAAGCAACACCTCCATAACGTCATCTGGAAGGTTCCAATCCCTGTATCTCAGCCTTTCAGATACCAAGCATGAAGGTTGAGCATTTTGACCTCTGGGTGGAGAACCTGACCTTCCATTTGAGAGAGGACAGATGGACAATCTGTCAGATAATCTTTTCACACATACCTCCTAGGGCACTATGGAGGGGCACCAGTGTGCTTTGTCCTCGGCAAGACGCAGGAAAGCGCTTTGTGAACAAATGTGTATGTTAATTTTTGAATGGTGTTGGTATGCCATCCTTCCCAAATGGGAACATTCTGCTTGATGGTGGACATAAGTGATGGCATGACTTTTACTGATTGTGGCAATGCAATCTTTCTTGAAAATATTCAAAATGCACTCAAAGTTCTTGTGAAAATGCTGTAGAGTGCATGTGAGTATTTGTAGAAGAAGAAAAAAATCTGAAAAGCCCACCCCCTCCCAAAAATCAAAACAGAAAGTTTCTTTTCAGAGTCACCACTAAAGAGTAAATAACTTGCATTGCGTTTAATATCTCTCCCCACCCCCTTCATTTGAATGACCTGTCCATTGACACTGCGGTAGTCCGCGGACGGCACCTGCCACATCTGGGTCTTTTGAGAATGCCGGGCATGGAAATCGGACTAAGAAATAAGGTTTCCTGTGTGTGGTATGCAAGGAGAGAGTCTGGCAGAAGGTCTGTATGCTAAGAGTGCAGATCGCTATGGCTATGTCTTTCCAGGAGGCATAGTTTGTGGATTTTGGGGGGGACTCGTGGATCCATTGGTTGAAGGTGTATGCAGAGCAGTGTGGAGTGGCTGAAAATCTTGGATTTCATGATGTTCATGTACAATGGTATGGAGTGTGCGGCATGAAGTGGGTGGCCTTGCTCCTGTTTTGTGTCAATTTGGTCACTCTGCAACATCCGGCCATTATCATTAATTCATTGTGGAGGGAAGCGTTGGGGTATGTCGCTGGGATGTCACTGCGGTTTGCAATGAAGGAGACCTTATCAAATTGAAGGACATGTTCCCGAATGCTAGTTTTTTTTTTTTTTTTTCTTACATTGGCCAGAGACAGATGTAGATGTGCTCGAGTTCATTTGGTCCATAAAATGGAGAAGGCGAGGCGCAATGTCAATAAGGCTGTGTGCATTTTTGGTAGATGTTGGCATCACGTCTTTCCATAGTGAAAATATTAAATTTGACATTGCCAATATTTTCCGCAGAGATGGTGTACATCTTTCAGATGTTAGTAATCGGCTTTTTCTGCAAAACATTCAAAATGCTTTGAAGCACTTCTTGTAAATATAGAAAGCATTTTCCAGTAGGTGGAAAAAAAAAATACATGGAAGCACGATGAAAACAAATGCCTACTTTTTTCAAGTTCAATGAAAAAGTTTAGTTTAGTAAAATGTTGCTTAGTTTACTTTAAAAAATTTAAAAACCTTTAAAACAAAGCATGCAAAAAAAGGCTATTTTTAGAGCCACCACTTGCCCACACAAAATGTTCTTGATGCCGCCACCACCACACAGACCGTAGACTCCACAGGCTGCGTGGGGGCCTGTAACCTTTTTCGATTTTTGAAATGTGAAAGATGGCTCTGAAAACGTATTTATTCTTCAATTTTGTTGAGATTTCCATTTTTTTTTTCCCGCAGGCGAGACAAGGGAGGGAAGGGGCACCAACCAGAGGGCACAGGGACGAAGGGGCAGGTGGAGAGGAAGATGTTGGGTGGGCCTTAATCGGGTAGGGGACAGTGTTCCTCATGCTCCTTGACCGCAGCCTCGAAAGCACTCCGAAACTGCCCCCCCCTTACAGAGCGGTGTCACAATAAATGCACAGCACTGGCACCCTTGGACAGATAAGGGTCGACTGTTATGAATGGCTGCGAGGCTTCCGCAGGGATCCTCTGCCCCGGGGAGTGTCCCTTGTGGTGGCAGGAGCAGATGATGATGATGAAGTAGTGGCCGTCAGAACTGCAGCCTTGTGATTGGACCTGAGGTGACGCCGAATGGAGATGGTCCTGTAGCTCTACAGACCTGGTTTTCCGCGACTGAGTACAACCTTGCCTGCCCGAGCCTTTGATACACCCCCAATAGTGGTAAAAAGCTGACCCACCCAGGATTCGTGTCCGGAGCTGGAGAAAGGGACTCCAGCACCTCAGCTTCCTCTTGATCCACTCCTGTATCACCACGTCTGGTGGTGGTGGTTCGTTCTGGTGGTGGTGGTTGTTCTTCCAGCAATCGCAGCAAATCCAGTTGCTCTATCCTGGACAGCCAAATTCACAATGAGGAACATAGAGGGGCTGTCCGCGGACTATCAAGCCACACCTGGGGCTTAAAAAGATGTAGAAAGTTTCCAGAGCAAGTGAGACACGGTCTAGGAGCTCTGCAAGGGTATTTCAGCTTCAAACATGCTAGATTGACCCAAAATGCCGTTTTAAACTGTCTGGGGGCATGGACACTGTCCGCGGATACTTGTGATGCGCATCGCGTGTGCAGTCACATGATGTCCCTGGACGGCCGCGGATACGCCGGCTGTCCTGAGGACACCGATTGTGCGGGGACGGTGCACTCGTGTGTGGAAGTGTCCGCAGGGCAGGAGTCCCAGAACTAATTAAAAGTGTGACACGTGCAGTATGATGCAAGGAACATGTAGGACAACTTAGGGTATCCTGGTAAAAACCCATGGCAATCGGTGAAAAAACGTTGTTGAAGGGATGGTACGGTTACAGGTAAAATCCCATAAATTCGCCAATTATGGTAAGGTAAGCAACCATAACTCGTGCCACCACTGTGCACTGCTAAGACTAACAACCAGGACATCAAAGATGACGTCACAATGTTCAAGTCCTTACAAGGGGTTCTGTTTATAATGTTGGTTACAAGGTGTTGGAGGTGATCGGGAGAGCTATGAGAAGCTACTTTATGAACGAATGTACTTAGTAAACAAAACATTATATTAGTCTTGTTAATACAGGAAGCTAATCATACACGTATGAAATGGCTGCAGCATACACTGCAGAAGTAGAATATTTTTATTCTGGTCATTTTGATTTGTAAAATAATGAAATATGTTCTTGGAGAGTTTTCAGTAATGTTAAGCATGGAATACATAGGTAATAAGTGAAGACTTACTACATATGTGTGTTAGTACAAACAATACATATGAAGACCCATGCATAGTTATTGTTATTTTGCACTTATATAGCGCCTTATATACCATTGGTATGGTCTGAAGGCGCTTGTAGGTTGAACGCCCTTGGGAACCGAAGTTCAGATCAGTAGAGAGAGTAGGGAGAGTCAAAAGGTGCGTGTGAGCACCGGGTATGTGTGCAGCTCGTGCGGGACTCGTGTAGTAGCTGCTTCTTAGCGGTAGGTGTGGTGGTTGAGAGATCAGGAGAATGTGTTCGTTCTGGCAGGATTTATCCGGAACGGATGTGGCTGTGTTAGGCCTGAGGAAAACGCCTGGCTGGGGGTGAGGAACCAGCAGTGATTACATAGAATGATGTGGAGTAAGCGGCGGAATGTTGGTATGAGAACAGTTATACCGAATGGTGTCATAGTATCTCTGTGTTCTAGTTGAGTGGTGATGTAAGGAGAGAGTAAGCATGGTGGTGTGGTATGATCGGTTATATGCTCTTTCAGTGAGCACACTTCTAAATGCAACTTTCCCAGAGAGGGTACTGGGCGCACTTCTAAATACAGTTTACTAGAGGCTATTGGGCACACTTCTAAATGCAACTTTCCAGAGTGTCTATAGGATACATTTCTATAGTCAACTTTCACAGATGCTATTGGGAACACATCTAAATTCGACTTTATAGAGCGTCTGTTGGGAACACTTCTAAATTCAACTTTACAGAGCGTCTATTGGATACACTTCTATAATCAACTTTCACAGAGGGTATTGGTTACACTTCTAAATGCAACCTTCACAGCGATGCCATTGGGCGCATTTCTAAATTCCATTTTCTACGGAGAGTCTACTGGGCGTACTATTAGGTCAATTTTCAGAGAGGCTGTTGGGAACACTTCTAAGTTCGATTTCCTAGAGAGACTATTGGGCACACTTCTAAATGCAACTCTCAGAGAGGCTATGGGTACACTTCTAAATTTCACTAAGGGGATATTGGACATACTTCTAACGCAACTTTCACAGAGTGTCTATTGGGAACCCTTCTAGATGCACCTTTCCAGAGTGTCTATTGGGAACCCTTCTAGATGCACCTTTCCAGAGTGTCTATTGGGCACACTTCTAAATGCAACTGTCACAGAGGATCTGGGTACACTTCTAAATTCAGTTCACCAGAGAGGCTATTGGGCACATTTCTAAATTCATGGAGAGGCTAAAGGGCACGCTTTCTTAATGCATCTTTCACATGTTAACATTCACAATTCCATCTAGATGCGACGTAGGCCAATATTCACAACTCCATCTAAGTGTGGACATGCTAACATTCACAATTCTATCTAAGCGTGGACATGCTAACATTCACAATTCTATCTAGGTGTGGACATGCTAACATTCACAATTCCATCCAAGGGTGGACATGCTAACATTCACAATTCTATCTAAGCGTGGACATGCTAACATTCACAATTCTATCTAGGTGTGGACATGCTAACATTCACAACTCCATCTACGCGCGGACATGCTAACACTCACAAGTAGAGGCACATATGGCCAAACTACAGTATAGAAGACAGAACATCAATACAAAATCTCAATAACTTTATAGTTCATCAAGTACTCTAATTGTGTGCTGCTTATTGGCCCATAACTGTGCACCATGAGCTGACACCAAACCCTAAGGAAACTACTTCTACAATATAGAAGAAGGTTAACGTCTTCTACATGTATAGCAACCTTTGCATTTAAAACTTCTTGCTGTCGGTGAAGAAAACTGGTCAGGTTTCTTATGTCAGTGAACAAAATCAAGAGGTGAAGATTTGTGATGTCATCAATGAAAATTGTGATGTCATCTTTCTCCTGGTTGTTGGTCTTAGCAGTGCACAGCGGTGGTGCAAGTTATGGTTGCTTACGTTACCATAACTGGCGAATTTCCAGGTTCTTTCATTTTTACTTGTAACCATAATATCCCTTTTTAACAAAGTTTTTCCACTGAATTTGATAGGTTTTTATTAGTGCAACTTAACCATAACTTCCCTTTTTAAAGTCTTTTCACTATGTGTGTGTATGTATGTGTGTGTGTATGTATGTATGTATGTATGTATATATATATATATATATATATATATATATAAAAAATTTGGACCATATGTATGCTACAAGTTCTTTGTACCTGCCTACTGCCCTCTCTCCCTCTTAAGATCAGCCTGGCTGCTCTGCCATTGCTACTTATCTTTAGTGGTACAGATGTATGCTAGAAGTTTGAGCTATGTATTGCCAAGTAGAGAGTCTTATAAAGTCCATTGGCTGAACTTTATAATAAACTGCCTAACACAGATCACCTCAGAATGGTGAGTCCTGCAGATAGTATCAGCTTAGTATTTACACCCATTCTGGGAGCTCCCCCCCCCCCCCTTCCACACCCACTTGCAAGTCAATTCCCATGCTCTTGCATCTTCTACTGCAGGTGCCTTTATATTGGGTTAATGGTGCCGTAGAACGTGTTTATTTTTGGGAGCTTGGACATGTTTAAGATGGGGCTTTGAACCAGATCCTACAAGCCCTTTCAGAGGATGATGGCTGGCCTCCCTCGCACACCATTTCAGATTGTGTCAATTACCAGAGTTACCTGCGATGTGTCATTGTGGGCGAGCACCATCATTCTACCTTTGGGCAGCCCTCTTCCACAAGGATATTCAGAAAGGTTCTGTATTGGCTGCCTCTAATTTCAAGAAAGAATGCATGCATTCAGTAGCTGCACGACTGGCTGTCGAACATACAGTGGGTGGTTTTGGTGGCATTTCATCTGCACAAGGGAAGCCTGCTTCTGCATTCCCTGGGATCATCTTTGAACTTCAAAGTCCCGTCACATGCAGTCCAGTTTATAGGCATGATGCTACCTGTTCAGGGTGGGGAGAACCATTCTCCCAATCTTACTCCCAATTTCTCCCACTGTTCCTTACCACGCCCCGGGGAGAGTCTAAGACATCTACTGGTGTCAGATTTTCTCGCAGCTCTAAAAATTCCTTTGCCCGATTAGGCCCCTAACCATGTGCATTTGGCTGGTACCAAGCCAACCGCTCTAGATTTGAGCCCTTCCGTGAGCACAGAGGATTCGTTGGTCCCAGGTTTGGGGACACCTAAAGGATTGGTGTAAGGAGCCCACTCGCATCGATTGACATTCAGGGGGAAATGTGGCAGTTTAAGCTGCTGTGGGGGTGCGGTCTTCTCAAATGTCTTCATTTCATTTGACTCTGGTGATGGAGGCCTCTTTCTGTTGGGGTCTTCACGCATTCAATTGTTCAGTGTAGTGTTGGATAATCGGGATAAGACATGATACATAAATTTCTTCGTGCTGAAGCTCACTTTTCTTTCCTTTTCTGCCTGTGAAAGGATGGTTCACCCAGATTCTGTTTCCCATCCCCACTGCCATGCCATGTGGTGGGGGTAAAGGGGACGTGGGTCCCTTCCCTATATGCAGAGGGGCACACCCGTAAAGGCACTTCCTCAATAGCCTTTCTGACTAGGAAGAAAAGAGTTTGTAGCTTAGGACTCTCCCTCCCCTCGGTCTGTTCACCACCAATGAAAACTCACTGTGTCATCTACTGTATTTCAGGTAGTTTTCTTCAGAAGGCTGTCTGGGTTCTGGATTGGCATTTGGATCCTGTGGAGACCTTTCGGAAAGTTCCTTTAATCCCTCTCCATTCCGCACTGGCTTTTGTGAACTAGACTACTGTAATTATGGTGACTCGGCCCTGCATTGGTTGAGGACCTGGTACCTACATCGTCTGGACCTAGACATTTATCTGTAATTGAAACTGCCTCTGTGGCAGAACCCTTCATCTGTAACTTCTCATCCTGAATCTTCATGCATGACTATTGAGAGGGTGAGGTACCAATATTGAGATTTCTCTAAGGATGACCTGGGGCTCGTGTATTTGGCCTGTACGTTGTCTGCTGCTAAAGCCATCTGCACTAGCGGGTGTACAAAGCTTGTTGGTTGGTGAAGATCCTGACCTTATATTATGTCCCTGAGTTGCTGTTGTAGGTTTCCTCCTGTCATTGACCGGGAGTAGGCTTAATGTTGGCCTGGTTAAGGGCTGTTTGGAGCTTGTTACATGGTTTGGTTAATTCCTTTATACCAGAACCATCTGTCCCGGGAATATAGCTCAGTGGCAACGTGCTCGCCTTTGAAGCAAGACGACCCGAAGCAACACAGGTTCGAGCTCCGGGTCTGCACTTAGAAACCTCTGCTTATTTAAGCGCGTTATAAATATGCAACTAAGACAACAACAAAAAATTCTGTAACAGCGCCTCGACGCCCCTGGGCTGTGTGAGCGCTTTAAATATGCAAATAAAATGTGGTTCTGAATTTTTTATGGTAATTCTGATGCGTTCTTGCCTTGTAAGACTGTTTGAAGACCATTTTCTCACGACTATCAGATCTGCAAGAGGAGTGAGTTGCAGCCTCTTTGTGAATGATTTTTTTTCCCTCGACTTTCCTAAGGAGAAAGTCACACGGAAAGGGGAGACCTTCCTTTTTGCCTGATGTGGTTTCGAAATTCCCTGTTTCGTGGAAGATTCATTTTGCTATCAACTTTCCACCTCCTTTTTTTATTTTTTTTTTTATTTTTTCCTTCCTAGACTAGAGGATAGGTATCATGGTCTGTCTTAATGTGAGATTAGAATGAACATTAGCAAAGTTAAATATTGTGCCCTCCCCTGACAAGAATATTCTCTTGCTCTCTTCCCCACCATCTCAAGGGGGTAGATCAAAACACCAATCCCATGTAGTTAAACTGTTGCGCCTCACTCTAAAGGGTGATGGGAAGGAAGGCTTTAAAGAAACAGTCATTTGTCTCACACATCCAGATATGGATGGAAACTGGGTAGCTTAAAGTGAACTTTTTTTTCGCAACTGAGTTGAAGTCCTCCAGTCCAATCCTGAATTTGCTTTTGTCTTTGAAGAGCCCCTTGAACTACAAAGCACCATCAAAAGAATGTGGGTTTATTCCTTAGAAATTCTTGCATCCGGTGTCTAGATCATGATGTGGCTAAGCTTGAGTTTTACTTAACTGAGATGGCTCAAAATAATTCTGTCTGAATCCTCAGGTCTGAAAGAGATTCCTGTTCTCAGAGTCAGAAATGCTACGTTTAAGCTAGTTTCTGCACTAAATGCGTTTGACCAGATTTCTGGCCAGAAAGGTGGTGTTCTATGGTTTCAGATCTGCTTTAAAATGTTAAAATCATTACAATTTTAAAATCCTTTACAGATGTAAAGCTGGATTAGTGTCTGTATTTTCCCCACAAATCTGCAAATTAATCTCATCAGATTGTACCTAAAGCTGAAGGGGTACAGAAGATTTCTGGTCTGGGCACCTGACTATAGAGCGCACACACAGGTGCTTTCAGCCCCTACCAGCTTTGGGCAATTCCTTAGATTCCAAAAAGGTTCCCTGTTATCGAGCGAAAGTGATGTCAATTAAATGTAAACAGTCGCCTGCAGAACTAATCTTGCAAAAAAAAAGCACTTTATAATCAATGACCCAAAATCACATGCACTTTCAGGGGTTGCTTACCATTTTGTCTTTTTTGGCCAACATTATGAGCATTAGATGATTTTTTTAAAAAGTATCTAGTGAGCAAAGCGCTTTAATAAGAAAAAAAGCTTTGTTTATCCACATAACCCGCCCTACAGATGAGTGGTGTACCAACCACTTTTACTCCCTAAACACGGGCGTGTATGGATTACAAAAGTGATCTGTTTTAGAGTTCAAGTATATTTTTACTTGCTGAAAAATGTGTCAAACACAATGTTGGAGGAAGGTGTGTCGACACTCTTTCACCGAACCACAGAAGCCGAATGAAGTCGACCCTCCACCCGTGGTTGGCACAGATACCTGAGAGAGAGATATTTTATATATATATATATATATATATATATAATATATAGATACCACGTGGCAGCCAATGGGGGGTGGGGGGAGAGGTTGGGGAAGGGAGTGTAAGGAAAACCGGATAAAGGGTTAGGAAACACCTAACTTGGACAGGACGGGGGACGTAACCGGGACAAAAGCCTACACTGCCTAATATCTGATAGGGTACCATAGAATCTAACTCAACTCAGGTCACCAATAATGTCCCCTTAATACAGACCCTACTGCACCTTCCTAGTTCCCCCCCTTGATACAGGTACCAGTACTAATACAATTACATGGACTACATATATGCAAGCACAAATGAAACCAACTCATGGGAGAGTAAGAACATGACACATGGCCCTATGGGCAAGCATTAGCACATTTACGCACACAAAACATGTAGGACCAAGTGGTCTGGGTATCAACACCTAACATAGGACTGTGTTCCAGAGAACCCACACGGGTGAATAGTTAACAGCCCTAACACTCAAATGCAGGCTGTACTTCTTGCCAGGTTTTAGTGCCCTTTCACAATACAGACACCAAGTGTTCACCTCAAAACCATTGCTAGTGACAATTACAGAGTTCTGTTCTGCCCATATGCAATGCCAGATGAAAGCAAACGAAAAGGAAAAACCCAACCAGCACTTATCTGAGTGTCTGGGAAGCTCGCAAGCCTTCCCAGACGTACGATGATGCTGCCGTACTCGTAACGCGGGTCAGTCCTTCGCCGTCTTGCGTTCCCCGTGCCAGTTTTCAGGACAGAATGCAGAGCGGCATGGAAACTGCGCATGTCCTCGGTGCGCTGCTATTTCCTTGTTCCATGTGCCTTCTTGGAACTGCAGGTGTGCGTGACTCCTATCGATCCTCCGGCATAGCTTCGTCTCGAACACCAAAATAAGCCACACCTGCCGTGCGCCGTTGGGCCCTTCATAAACTGTTACTAATTACAGACAGCTGGCTCAACGTTCGCACGGCAAGAACTACACAATACCCAGAGACTGCTGGGAAATGTAGTTTTCTAGCCATTATCACGTTTTTAAGCGTTCTGAAGACCCCAACACCTCTTCCGCCTCCACCACCCCAAATTCTTGACTTTACCGCCTCTCCCAGGGCCCTTCCAAGAGCCCGGTTTATCCGGATGTTGACTAATTGTCTGACCAACCTTGGTGCATGTACCTCATCTGCGGGTTCCCAAGAACAGTCTTCTGGTCCAAAACCTTTCCACTGAATCAAATACCAAAATTTCCGATTCCTTTTCTTTACATCCAGAATAGGTTGCACTTCATATTCTTCTTGGCCTGCTTTCATGATAGCTGGAGGTCGTTTCATGGTCGTGCCCGGAGCTGCAGGTTTAAGTAAAGAAACATGGAATACCGGGTGTATGTGCAAAGATGTAGGCAAACCCAATTTCATAGCAGTTGCAGAGATGCATTTACTAATCTCATAGGGCCCAATGAACCGAGGTAGAAATTTTCGTGGCCCCATTAAAGACAAATTTCGAGTAGACACCCAAACTCTGTCCCCCACTTTATATTGAGGACCTTTCTGTCAGTGCTTGTCAGCTTGCCCTGTGTACTGCCTCTTGGCCCTCTCCAGATTTTCTCGTGCCTTCTGTCTCACCTCAAGAAGCAACTGTTTGCGCTCCTGTAACACTGGCATATTCCCCATTTCCGGCAAATTTTCCTGTATCATATTCAGTTCATGACCATATAAACATTCATTAGGTGCCGTTCCCAAGGAAGTGTGATAGGTGTTGTAGGTAAATTCTGCCAACCATAAAGCCTGCACCCATGAATCCCTGCCATCGCTCAGATAACCACATAAGTACTGCTCAAGAGTCTGATTCACTATTTCCGTCTGTCCCTCTGTTTGGGGGTGATAACTGGTGGAAAGAGCACAGTTAATTCCCAACATTTGACAAAAGGCACGCCAAAATCTGGAGGTAAATTGTGAACCTCTATCCGAGACAATACTTTTTGGCAACCCATGCAGCCGTACCACATGTTGCAGAAACAACTCGGCCAATCTACCTGCCCCAGGTATTCCTTCACAAGGAATGAAGTGGGCTTGTTTTGACAGGAAATCTACCACTACCCATATATGGTATCACATTGCTTATCGGGCGGCAGATCAGTGATAAAATCCATAGAAATGTGTGTCCATGGTTGCTCCGGAGTGGTGGGTAATGGCTGGAGTAATCCTCTTTTCTTAACATGCTCTGCTTTGCTACGTGCACAATTCTCACATAATTCCACATATCTTTCCATGTCCTGTTTTAAAGAAGGCCACCAAAAGTATTTTTTCAACATGGTCTGCATTTTTCTCAACCCTGCGTGTCCTGGCAAGGGAGACTGATGACACCAGAATAAAGCCTTGTCTTGTAGTTCTTATGTTGGTAAATATAGTCGCCTCTGATGATACGGTAACCCTTCTCGTATAGTTCGTGCCGGATGACTGTTCCGCCACTCTAACATTTGTCGAGAGTTTAAAGCTTTCTTGACTAAGTTCGTGACCTGTGTGGTAAGGGCCCCAACAATTTTATCTGGTGAAATAACAGTTTTAACTTCACCGACTGTATGATCCAAATTTTGTTGTCTAGAAAGCGCATCTGCCTTTCCATTTTTGCTACCTGGCGTGAAAGTAACCACGAAATCAAATTCATTAAAGTCTTGAGACCATCGCAATTGTCGAGGACTAAGTGTGTGAGCTATTTTGAAATATGGCACATTTTTGTGGTCCGTTACCACCACCTAATGTCTTGCTCCCAGTAAATTGTGTCGCCACTCAAGGAATGCAGACCGAATCGCCAACAACTCTTTATCAGTTATAGAATAATTTTGCACACACCCTGACAATTTTCTGGAATAAAATGCTACCGGGTGCCGTACCTCCTTCTCATCTTTTTGCAACAGAATGGCTCCTATCGCCACATTACTAGCATCTGTTTCAACTTGAAATACTCTGTGTTGGGATGTTTTAACACAAGAGCAGTAGTGAAGGCTACCTTCAACTCCTGAAAGGCGTTGTCCGCTTCAACACCAAGTAAATTTCACCGCCTTTTTTAACAAATGCGTGATTGGAGTAACAATTTTAGAGAAATTTCTGATAAATCGCCTGTAAAAGTTGGCAAAGCCTAAAAAAGATTGTATGTCCTTGATGCATTGTGGCGAGGGCCAGTCTCTAACTGCCTGCACTTTCTTAGGATCCATCACAATTCCTGTATTAGTCAAAATAAATCCCAAAAATTCCACCTGTCACATGAAATGCACATTTCTCCAATTTGACACACAGTTGACAATCCTGTAACCGTTTTAATACTGTCCTTACATGTTGTACATGCTGCTCTGGAGATTCAGAGTAAATCAAGATATCGTCAATATAAACAAAAAGATCAATGAATTCCTGCAAAACTTCTTGCATAAAGAACTGAAAAGCAGCATGCGCATTGCATAAATTAAAACGCATGACAAGATATTCAAACAAACCAAATTTAGTTCTAAAAGCGGTTTTCCACTCATCCCCCTCTTTGTCCCGTATCAAATGGTACGCACCCCTCAAATCCAATTTGGTGTAAATCTGGGCGGACCTCACTTGGTCTAACAAAACTAAAATCAATGGCAATGAAAATCTGTTCTTGATAGGTACCTTATTTAAGGCCCTATAGTCGATACAAGTGCGTAAGTTCCCTTCTTCTGTGGGAACAAAAAATAACAGTGAGGAAACTGGAGACGTGGAATGTCTAATAATAAAACCCTTAGTCAACATCTCATCCAAATATTCTCGCAAATACTGATTCTCCTTTTCTGTAAGCGCATATATTCTGCTGCAAGGCAATTTTGCTCCTTCCTCCAAATCAATAACACAATCATAGGGTCTATGCGGAGGAAGTTGTCCAGCAATTCTTTTATCAAAAACTTCGCAAAACTCTCTGTACTGAGCAGGAATTCCCTCTGTCACTGCTCCCCCAATCTGCTCTTCTAACCTCCTTTTCCACTAATCAAGTCGCTGGTCCCGCTTCTGAAAAAATATGCACTTGACATCTCTGCTCCTCAAACCACACTGTTTGCCTTTCCCAATCAATCATGGGATTATGAAGCACCAACCAGGGCATTCCCAAAATTAATCCAAATTGAGGGGCTGCTATTAAGTCAAATGTGATTTCCTCTTTATGCCCAGATCCACAAATCATTACCAAACTTTGTCTGCTTTCTTATAGGCCCTGATACCAAAGGTGAACCATCCACTGATTGCACTCCTTCCACCTTGGTTTTGTCACACAAAGGCAATCCTAACTGCTCTGCCAAAGTAATATCCACGAAATGACCAGTAGCCCCCTGAATCCACCATTGCCAGAACCTCCTGTTTAGTCAAAGCAAAACATAACGTCACCAATATGTATAAGTGAGAAGTCTTACCCCCCCCCCCACCCCCCCCAACTATGTGTGCGCAACCCATCTGGGGAACCTCGGCTCCATCGGGCCTGTCATCTGTGTTTCCCCTTAAGGCCGGCCCATCTCTTTTCCCGCTTCCTTCGTACTCTTATCACCTCCTCCACCTTTCTGCGGGGTATTAGGACATGTACGTATGAAATGTCCTGCTTGTCCACAATAGACACAACTTGTTAGCCTTGCGCTGTTCCTTCTCTGCTGCTGACAAGGGTCCCCTTATACTACCAATTTGCATTGGTTCCACTTCACCTATCCGACCTCCTCTACTTCTGTCTAAACGCACAAAGGTCCCTGTTTCCGGTCTCTTTTTATCTCCTTTCCTTTCATTCATACGATGATCCAACCTTAAGGCTAAATCATTCATGGCTGTGCAATTGCTTGGTTGCGGCTCCACTTGGGCAATTGCATCCTTCAGTTCCTTGCGTAATCCCTTATAGAATAACACTGTTTGTTTAGCCACTGGCCACTCTGTCTCAATTACCAACCTGTTAAACTGGGTAACGTATGTGACTAAATCCCGACCTCCTTGTCTCAATCCCAACAACTCCTTATCGTGAGCTAATGAAACCTCTCGCGATCAAATAACCTACCAAATTCTCCTAGAAAGCCATCCCAGTTGTATAATAAAGGATCGTCTTTCTGCACCAACGGCATAGCCCATGCAGCTGCATCCCCATGTCGGTTATGAAATTACAAATGCCGTTCTAGCTTGAATGGATTCTAACGCAGTAGGTTTACACAAAGTCTGCATTGGGTCAAGAATGTCATGTACTTTCTAGGATCACCTGAAAAGCGCTCTGGAGCTACCAATGGCACACTACTAAGCGGTTGGACAATGACATTGGGATTCTGATTCTGAGAACCTCTCGCCTCTTCCAACGGGGTTCCCTGAGCTACCAAACTCTACTTGGGTTTTTAAGGTATCAGATTCCTGTCTTGGCTGTACTAACTCTACCTGAATATCCTGAAGCGCTTTAAGCACGTCTGCCAAGGCCGGAGTGGTCGCCTCCATTTGGCTCGGGTGGTTGTAAGTATGCCAATCTGGGGGTGGCTTATTATGTCAAACACAATGTTGGAGGAAGGTGTGTCGACCCTCCACCCGTGGTTGGCACAGATACCTGATGGATATATAAACACAGGATACCACGTGGCATCCAATGGGGGAAGAGGTTGTGGACGGGGAAGGGAGTGTAAGGAAAACCAGATAAAGGGTTAGGAAACACCTAAGTTGGAAAGGACGGGGGACGTAACTGGGACAAAACCCTACACTGCCTAATATCTGATAGGGTACCATAGAACCTAACACAACTCAGGTCACCAATAATGCCCCCTTAATACAGGCCACTACTGCACCTTCCTAGTGTCCCTGCACCTCCTAGTACCCCCGTTGATACAGGTACCAGTACTAATACAATTACATGGACTACATGTATGCAAGCACAAATGAAACCAACTCATGGGAGAATATCCCAACATGAAGAACATAACACATGGCCCTATGGGCAAGCATTAGCACATTTACACACATAAAACATGTAGGACAAAGTGGTCTGGGTATCAACACCTATCATACTATTGTGTTCCAAAGAACCCACACGGGGTGAAAATTAACAGCCCTAACACTGGCTGTACTTCTTGCCAGGTTTTGGTGCCTTTTCACAATACAGACACCAAGTGTTCACTTCAAAACCATTGCTAGTGACAATTGCAGAGTTCGGTTCGGTTCTGCCCATATGCAATGCCAGATGAAAGCAAACGAAAAGGAAAAACCCAACCAGCACTTATCTGAGTGTCTGGGAAGCTCGCAAGCCTTCCCAGACGTACGATGATGCCGCCGTACTCGTAACGCGGGTCAGTCCTTCGCCATCTCGCGTTCCCCGTGCCAGTTTTCAGGACAGAATGCAGAGCGGCATGGAAACCGCGCGTGTCCTCGGTGCGCTGCTATCTCATTGTTCCATGTGCCTTCTTGGAACTGCAGGTGTGCGTGACTCCTATCGATCCTCCGGCATGGCTTCGCCTCGAACACCAAAATAAGCCACACCTGCCGTGCGCCGTTGGGCCCTTCATAAGCTGTTACTAATTACAGACAGCTGGCTCAACGTTCGCACGGCAAGAACTACACAATACCCAGAGACTGCTGGGAAAGGTAGTTTTCTAGCCATTATCACGTTTTTAAGCGTTCTGAAGACCCTGACACCTCTTCTGCCTCCACTACCCCAAATTCCTGACATGTTGGAATGGGAACCACGTTTCTACTCCCGAACTTACACTTTTACTCCCAACTTCAAACAATAGGGAGTAAACTCCTCTCGGGTAATCTTATGTCTATAAAGAATACAGCAGGGTTGCAATGTGCAAAGTTATTGATAATTGTATTATAGTACGTTTTTAGAAACATTTAACAATTTGCCTTAGTATCACAAGCGTTTCTTGTTCACCAGTGTTCCATCCATACAAATATACAATAGTTTACATGCCATTAGCCTTGTTGATTCTCAAACATTGTTTCAATTTGTTTTTTGCAAGCAGAGTGCCTCACTCCTAAAAATATTTTTTCTCATTGCGATTTATCATATCTTTGCCGAAACTAACCATTTATTGCATGTACAAGTGTTTCTCCCCACAAAGGCTTTCTCAAGCGACAGGGAAACTCAACCCATCTACTGAATGAGAACGTTGATGTAACGACTCCTTAAGTATTGTGTATTACAAATTTTATCATATGAATTTTCAATGTCTAAATACACTGAGAATCCCGTCAACTGAACAAAAGTAGTCATCAATGATCACCGAATTTTCTAAATTCACATGGTTTTTTCCTCCCTGGTAGTTACTGATTATACAAACATTATATTATCCTGTATTGTCTGTTGCTCCTAAATGTAGAGGTAAACAGATGCATGAGAGAAGAAAGGGGGGAAAAACAAAAGAGAACAACAATCTCTAATACCATATGATGGTAAAAAAAAAGTACACATCCCTGTTAAAACCAAGATTGTATTTTTCTAGATTGGTTGTTGCTCCTTATGGTCTCAAGGTAAAGTATAGCCATAGTTGACATGCTCCTAAATTGCAAAAAAATGTTTTTAATTAGATTTTTGTCCTACACTTATTCGCCTAAATCAATATAGAATTATATATACTTTTACCTGCTGTAGGAATATAACTGTTGTAAGAACATGTAATGCAAATTGTATTCTTGATTTCAATATGTTCAAAAATTTTAATATCTTAAATGTGATGTCCCTGGGGGGAAAAGAATAATTGGTACCTGCATAAGAGCGTGCTCTCTAATACTTTATAATGTGGACTGCAAAATTCTTTCATTTTCTACAGCATTCCGTGTGTTATCCGAACGCATCGCCATCTTGAGCCTTATTTAAATCCAAGGGACGTCACACATCGAGCGCTGTGATGTCATATGTAAACATCCTTTAAATATGCTCCGTTTTATCCTTTTATTTTTCTGTGAGTAAATCCGTGAGATGGTTCCATTATGCAAGTTATGCTCAGCAATCTATTTATGAATCCATATTGGGGCGTACTTGAGAAATTGACGATTACTGAATAAAATACATCTGTTCAGTTATTGCCGTTGTCAGTCTAGGAATACGGATACCTCTACTTTGAGACCGCAAACGCATTTTGGTGGCCGTGGGCCAACCGTCTCATGCACGGTATGACAAAATATGGGTTTTCGAGTTTGCCAATGAACGGCCATTTTGATATAACAAGAATCGCCATTTTGTTCTCTAACCATTGCTCATTGCTTTCTGTTCCTATTGCTTCGCAGTATATTTTCCGCTTACACTGCTCGACTGTGAAATATTGTTGTCTGTATGTGAAAAGGACAAGGCCGCAGGGCCGTGAGGATAACAAGAGTTCGCTGAAACACAAACGTAGGCAGCGCCAGGAAGAATGCCCGGCTCCCTCCCGAATATAGCCTTGAAGCAGAGCTGCAGGGCATTTAATCATTTCACAGCTGCCAGCCAGTCTCGTTATATGGTAGAATATGTTAGAATAATACCGCTAAAAGCTTGAATTATGCTTTTCTTACGGCCCCCCTTTGCTGAGCCCACTAGAGCATGTCGGTTCCCAGGACGCGAATAGCACCTGATAGCAAGGTCCGGATTGCAACCCCCCCCCCCGTATGTAGTTCGCTTCCAAGATCAGAAGCGCCATGTTCTATTCAATAACCGAAAGATGCCTTCGCACTCACACATTGCAAATTGTTACTAGAATAGATGTTTGAAGGTGTCATAGTGATCGGAGATGTCCATCATCACACCAAGTTCAAAGAAACCCAATAAGGGGGCGGGGTGTTAAACATGTCATAGCTGATTGTTTGATATGCATTTTGTATATATGTAACTGATGTATGTAATTCCCGGCTCTTGCGTCCCTCGAGGTCTAGAGATGCACGTCGCGGGGCGTGAGACCGAGTTGGCCAACTGAGACTTTTGCTTTGCAATAAAACCCTAGCTTTGGGAATACAACCTCGTGTCTGGCGTCTCTATCGTGTGTGGTGACTCGCCTTGTTTCCATAGACGTCAGGGGCCCCTCTCACCGTAATTGGGATTATAGTCTATAGATCTAGATTTATACTGCTGCGAACATCAGAATCATGTGTATATAATTGGATCTGCGTCCAAATCACCACTATTAAACAACAATTCTTAATTGACCAATATTTAGTGATGGTGGTGTTAACGTCAACCGGTTGGTGTTTTTCAAAATATTAGTAATCTTAATGGAAATTGTTTGCATTAATATACTCTAATAGTCTCATTACATAGTACATTTTTTTCACATGACCGATTTTTACTTTATGAAATTACCAGAAATAAGATCCAAAACGTATTCAACTATACGAAAACATGGATCTCATGATCACTGTTTAATCCATTCATGGTAGTACCAAGAGTACAGATAGTTTTTGCTTCTTGCCGTGGTAGTCTTGCCTCTGTCTTCTTATTTTGGGTCAACTGGTATATGCTGTATTCCAAAGACCGTTGTATGCTCCTTTACAATAAATCTGATGATCCTTCTGCCAGAGGTAGTCTTCTATTAATTGTCGCAAGCATACTAAGATGTTCTCTGATCCTGTTCCTTAACTCTCTGATGGTGCTGCTCACATAAAGTTTGTTACAAACACAAACAATTATGTATACCACATACTTGTTATCGTTAATGTAAGTCTGCACATTACTTTAATGCATATTTGCACATAATGCATTCTGTGCGCCGGAAAAGCCTCTCCATCATTCTCCTGTAAGAAAATTTGTTTGCAAAGAACGTACTTGGTTCTGAATGAAGCTGGTTCTTAATATATAGATCTGAGTGAAGGTGCTGTTGTATGCACACATGTTTGTATAAAATATATATATTTCTAAGTCCATTTCTAAAATATGCCAATGTTTTTAAAATATATTTTTAACCAAATGGCATTCATTGGTATATCTGATAATTATCCTCCCTGTATCCATGATATCTTGGGATTGTTTGTCCTTGGGAATAATTGATCACAAGGTCTATTGGCTGCTGTTATCTTTGCTTTGCGGATGGTATCCAATGAGTAACCTCTCTGTACATGTCTATTCTCTATCGGCTCACTCTCTTGTTGGATGCTCTCTAATTTCTGCTTGTTCTAATGAAGTCTCCTGTTGGTATACATTTAATTGTACTGGTTTGATGACAACTGTGTACATGTAATGTGGCATTAACATACATGCTTTTTCTGTATGTTCTCGTGTGTAACTGGAATGCATATCTTCAGGCCTAAGAATGTGATACGTTTCCTACTGCACTCATAGGTGGGTTGTAATCCACAAGTATTCAAGTTTAAGTATCTATTATATGCTGGAATTCCTGTTATGTACTGTTCCAAATTATTAGGATATCGTCTGTATATCACATCCAAGAGATTTGTTATTAAAGTAGAAATGGTTGGAAAATGCAAATGTAATTTCAAACTGGCCCATGAATGAATTGGCCAATGAATGTGCAAAACAAGTGCCCATAGCTATTCTTCTTGTTTTGCCTGTACAGGATATCATTGAAAATAGTAACATTATGTGTTTAAGAGTAGTCTAAACTTTCTTTTAACATTTCTACTTGCAAAAGATATGATGCAGAGTTGATTTGTCAATAGTACAGAGTGCAGAAACATGGTTTATAGAGGTGTATAATGATTTAACATCCATGGTTGCTAAACGATAGTTGTCATTCCATTGCATTTTGTAAAGATTATCAAGAACATGCATTGTCCCTTATATACGATTTTAAGTTTAAACACTTCTGGTCTCAATACTTTGACAATATATTTGTATACAATTTCTGTTGCCCAACCAATGGCACTAACTGTTGGCGCTCCCTTGAGTAGATTTTGATATGTCTTGTGTATTTTTGCTAAAAAGTAGATGGTGGGTTTTCTTGGATGTTCCGTAATGAAAATCAGTTTCTCATCCATAGTCTCGTGCCATTGATTAGGCCCTTGCCATCCATATTTGTTTTACTCACAAATTCCTGTTTAGCTGTCACATGGCATCCTGGTGTCTAGGTGGTTGGTTGCCATGCTGATAATCATTTCTTTTTTGATCTAATACCACAATATTACCACCCTTTTCTGCTTCTTTGATTAGAATATCCTCCTATGGCAATATCCTTGTCAAAGCTTGCCTTTCCTTGTAAGTTAAGTTATGTGGTCTGTGTTTACTGTTACTTTATTCATAATATGGTGTATGTCCCTAATTACCGCCTGATGAATGCTATCTATTATAATCTTATCAGTCTGCCTGCACCTCACCCAGTCGTATATTCTTGCATAAACAGAAACTTTACTTGGGTCATGGGAAATGTACATTTGGGAACAGAATGACAAAGTAGCCCACCTCCTGGTATGTCATCGTGAACCCCTCATGTTAGCCAATTCTTAATGTAGTGACTGTCATGGACTATTGTCATTTCAGCCCCTCAAAAGTTCACGAGATTTGCACTACAAAGACTACTTTGATCCAGTTGATGGGCAGAATGTGAATGGGGAGAATGAGGATGAGGATGATGATGACGATGAAGGTGATGAAAAAGAGGACGAACAGTCTGAGGGGTAAGTACTTTCGACTATCTTCTCGCTAGTGAGTGCATCGACTGGATGTTATTGAACAACCCAAGTATGTCATATATTAAGAAATTGATGTTCCTTACATAGAAACATATAGGTGTGTGGCAAGACACACCTACAGCTATTTTATTTACAACCGCAATCGATGTACAAGTATCTCTGCAGCTGAGGTTCCTAAACCAGTAATCTAGTAGAGCGTTGCTTGGAAATGTTGTTGAATGAATAATCCTCAACTTAACGCTTCTATTTTATATTAGCGTTTGCATGCAAACAACTAGAATTCCCCACTTAAATTTTGTTTTTCCACTAAATCTCTACCGCCCATCAATGTTTTCCTTTTATACGAAAGGTTGCTGGTAACCTTGTTTTCATGGACCTACTTGGAATACTCTGATCTAGTCAGTGGTAAAGGTTTCAAGTGGCATTCTACTACATTTAGCCTGGCTTAAGAAGTCACTCACTGCCTGGGTTCTCTACATGCACACAGCACACTATTTCTTACTCGCCATGAGTCGATTGTCAATGTCAATCTCCAATGGCTATAACAAGTAAATATTTTGAGGATTGATATAGCTGTATATCTATATAAAAGACTTTCATTTTAAAACAAATTGACGGAAATTAATATGCATCTTGTTTGCTTTCTTAATATCTTAGAGACGAGGAGGAAGATGATGATGATGATGATGATGATGATGAACACATTGATGAAACAATGGCAAGCAAAAAAGCAAAAGAAGATTTCAAGAAAGTGACATTTGATTTATCAGATGAGAGTGAAGGAGAAGAACTTGGTGATATACTTGGAGGGAAGAAGCATGATCCACCTGAACCTAAATCTTCTTTTGAGAAAAGACAGGATAAGGTAACTTTTGTACACTTGCCTCCTTCAGCATGAACTGAAGAATAGCCACAAATATATATAATAATGTTCAAGGCACACAATACCCAGAGGGGATCGTGATGTGTGAAGTGGAAAGTGGCCCTGGGCTTTTATATACTAACTTGCATGCATCCTGTTTGAGGGTATGAAGAATGTGTGTCAAAAGTGTGAAAATGCCTCTTCAAACCTTTGCGGAATCCTGAAGTCTAGCTACAGGCACTTTCTGTGACCATGAGTCCTGGAACTGCTGCAACAGGATGTACTCGAGCTCAAAAATATCCTCTGCTCCCAAAACCCCTCATACTTTTTCACTGCAACAATCAGCGTGGTTAGTCTTCCTCCAAATTTCTAACTTACCTGGAGTTACTAGCTATTCTTTTAGGTGGGTTCTTCCAGAGCTTGGTTGCATCACCTTTTTGTCCACCACCCCTCCCACAGTACCGCATAAAACTGCACTGGGTGCAAAGCCCTTGCATCCAGCCATTACTGGCCTCGTCTTTGGTCGTAGAACCGCAACCTAGGATATTGCTGTGGCGTCCATCTGACTTCAAGAAACCTCTTTGTACATGCATAATCACTTGTAGCAAAATAACCGCAATTGTCTATGGAGTTTGTCCAGTGGTAGTTCACCGCATAACTTATTTCGTATTGACTTCTAACTACATGAGGTGCTTAATCACCTGTGTCTCGCCCAGACCTAGATCAAGAGAGTGTTGGGGATTTTGCTGTGGGTCTTATAATTTATAAGGCCAATGATGCATTTGAAATATCGTTCCGCCCAAACCCCCCCCCCCACCACTTTACAGCAATGTAACATCTAATGATGTAATTGTATACATACTTCCTGTTTAAACTGGGGGTGGTATTCACTTTGGACTGGGGGGGTTAGTAGTCACTTATTAGAGACTCTTGGACTTTTTGCGTTTTCCCTGACCTCCTTTTTGTTGACAGTGGAACTTCAATGAAGAGACCCCCGGCAGCCCTTTAAGTATATAGTCTTCATAGCCCATAAGGCTCCTAGGACCAGGGGTGTTTTTAAAGCACCCCTGTTTGTCCTCGCCCTACATTGCTTTTGGCTGTTGGACTGGTGGCAGCTGTAATTTACTTTTGGCTACATAATGTAACCTGATTTGACCTCATCAGCCCTTTTTATTTTTTGAGGGGGGGCATTAAGGCTGTGTTTTAATTCCTGCTGCCTGCCATTTTGTTTTTTGGGCATTCTTTTGTTTGGGGAGACCACTGACCACTACTGTTTTATAAACATACTGGTTCCATTATGGTGTATATCTGATTTATTTATCTTAACCAGATATAGTGTGGGGCTGTGGTTTGCTTAACTGGGTTTGCTAGCTTGTCTTTCCTACCAGCCCTCCTCAAGTTAAGGCTGCTCGCTCTTCCATTGCTACTACCTCTAGGGGGTTGGCTTCCCCAGTGGTTGTATTTGTTGTCTCTACCATTAGGTAGATGGCTGCACATCTCTCCAGAGGGCCATAGAAAGATCTCCCTGAGACGCCCAATGGTTATTATGTGTACATATGTACCATCATTTACTTTGTAGTTTTCATGCACATTGGATAGTCGTTTACTTGCTCTCCGCTGAGTGTCCTGAACTCTGTACCAGTCTCTATCTTCTAAGCCTAACTGCTCAATCACATTACTGGTGAGTTGATTCCAACCTTTGGTGAGAGCCTGCAGGTGAATCTTGCTAAAAACCCCTCATCCTACGTGGCCTTTTATAACTTGCTAATGCTATTTCTACCTTGTGATAAATCATTTTACAATGTACCCTTTCAAGAATCCAATGGTCGTCTCTCCGGCTTCACCTACTGATGTGCCTGATGGCTTCAGCCACCTCATGTTTCGCTCTGTTTATGGCAGACACTGCTATGTTGCAATCCTATTTAAATCTGCAGTACTGTTTAAAGTACACGGGTATATGAATAATCATGTTTTCTTTTATGTTCTATTACTTTGTTGCAGATGACTGAAAAAATTAAGGACATGGAGAAAGATTTACTTGATGAGAAGTCTTGGCAGCTGAAGGGTGAAGTGACTGCACAAAAGAGGCCTGAAAATAGCTTACTTGAGGAAACCTTACTGTTTGATCATGCATCCAGGACAGGTAAATCGCTATGTTCTAGGAGTTTGGCACAGTGAATAAACCAGAATAATACAGGGCAACATTTTTCATTTCTCTTTACCCCCAAAAGAGATTAGTTATACCACAGAAGTCCACGCCAAATTTTGCTCAACCTTTTTCTTGGGCATTGCTTTTAAGTGTACCTTCTAACCTCCACACGTGCATTTTTAATGGTAATTGTAAATTTAAGGTCACCAACAAACGCCGATTGTGCTTTTTTTCCACTGTTCGCCCTTCAGAGTGTGAGGTGGTAGACACTTGTATTATCTCGGTTTCCCATTGGGACATTAGCTAAGCACCTTTGGTGAGGATTATATTTGATCAAGCTAGATGTTTGGTGGTGGCAGTGTACATTTTTATTAGCGTGTGGGGAGCGGAGCTGCTGTCAGACAGCACCTCGGGGGCCAAGCTCACAATTGTGCGTTGCCCTCCCCTGATACCAACGCACTAGATGCATTTGTTAATTGCATACAGCAAGTCGATAAGTTTTATAAAGCTCACTCCCCCATTTAAGTGGGTTCAATTATGTGAGCCCCCCACTCTCTCAGTTCCATCATCCATACCCAAGCAGCCCGAACCTTCATGTGTTTGTGCTGAGACATCAAGGTAAGAAGAGTGAGATTTGTCAAAAGATGTCCTGGATGTTCTCTGGGGCCTGCCACAAAGTTTCTTTGCCTACATGTGGTGTACGTTTCAGCCTGGTGTTGAAGTCTGGACTATTTAATCTGTCCCAAATCCTCTTTACTGAATTTCCTGCTTTCCTTCACCTGGCCTCATCTCCAGGCTGGCACTTTCCGGCTGATCCACCCCATTTCCAGAGGCCCCCTGTGCAAGTTAAGTCTCCTGACCCTCGCCTCCATAATTTTAAATTATTAATCACTTCATTGTGCTTAAAAGCACGCCGAGCGCACTCTGCGCATTGTCCTCTTCCCGTGCCCGCCTGCTTTCTGGTTTCCCTTTCTGCCCGCCGAACAACCCGCCCACCCCGTCATGATTGGTCCCACAAAAAAGAAAAAAAAACACCAAACTCAGGCTGCAGCGAATGCCTGCAGCGGCTGATCCGTACCATTTTCAGAGGACCCCTGTGCAAGGTAAGAGTCTCCTCACCCTAACATCCATAATTTTAAATTATTAATCACTTCATTGTGCTTAAAAGCATGCTGAGCGCATGTTTCCTCTCCTCGTGCCCGCCCGCTTCCTGGTTTCCCTTTCTGCCTTCCACATCAAGGACACTCCAGGGCAGCAGCCCCACGCTAAGGGCCCCCAGGCAAAGGGCGGCTCCAACAGAGGCGGCTCCAACAGAGGCGGCTCCAACAGAGGCGGCTCCAACAGAGGCGGCTCCAACAGGTGTCAGCAGGGGAAGCCAGCGACCAGCCGTCGACCTACAGCAACCAAAAAAGTAAGTGTGGCATGGGTGGGGAGTAAAGCAATCACTCTACTCCAGAAAACCCTGGCACTCTACATTACCTTTCCAAAACGTAGACTGCCAGGGGAACATCACTTACAACACTCTTACTTCTATTGTGACCATCAGCCTACGTCTATCCGAGACAGGATTGTAATTTTGCCTTGCGTCGTCTAAACCTATTCGTGCATGTTAGCAAATTCCACTCTTACATATAATTTACATAGAATTTGAGGGCTAATAAGTACCACATTAGATTGAATTGTGAACATTAGCTTGCGTCGCATCTAGATAGGATTACGATTGTCAGCAAGTGCCGCACTTGGATGGAATTGTGAATGATCGGATGTGCCGCACTTGGATGGAATTGTGAATGATAGCATGTGCCATACTTGATGGAATTGTGAATATTAGCCTGAGTCGCATCTAGATTGTATTATGATTAGCGAGTACCACACTTAGGTGTAATTGTGATAATCGGCATGTGCCACACTTGGATAGAATTGTAAATGTTTCTTACCTATGTCTTAGATCATAACTCAAACCAAGTTCTCACCCCCTTATCACTATGCTTGCTCTCTATTCTACACCATCACTCATTTAGAGTACAGCTATACCCCCTTGATCAAATTCGGCCCAGCTGCTCACATATGTACATTACTCCATAAACACTTCATCATTCTAATAAAATGCAGCTAAATCCCATGACAAACCGGCCTAGCTGCACACATAAGCGTCCTACAGGCCTAACGCAGCCAAAACCCAGTCTTGGTGTCCACCCGCTAGGCTGCACACATTCAACAGATATCAATAACACCATACCTAAATGCTAGGATGCAGCTACCTTCAGGCAATTACACCAGCAGCACACATAACTGGTGCACCCAAGCACCCTACAACACCTTATTCTCTCAACTGACCTGGACTGCAGTCCCCGACGGCGTTCAACCGACCAGCGCTTTGAGGTCATACCAATGATATATATATATATAGACCGCCATATAAATGCCAAATAACATACCATACCATCCTTTCCACATACTATGGTCACTTGCACAGTTAGATGAACTTGTAACACTTATGGCGCTATAAAATAGCCTAGATATGGAAAGTAAACTCTAACGGGACCGGATCTGAGGCCTTGGTCTTCACCTTCTTTGGCTACCCATCAAAACCTAGGTCTAGTTCAAGGACCTTTGCTCAAAAGGCTGTATACCCCGCAAATCAACATGCTTTGCAGTAAAACTAACCTCTGTTAGATAAGGCTGGCACACCATGCCCACCTCAGCTGTTCTCATGCCTGAAGAAGCAAGGGATAAACTACTTGTCCTGTAAACAAATATACTTGTCAGAACTGGCTCGGTCACTTCTTCATTAAAAACATGATTTGGCTGCCTGACAATCAACCTTTTCTTTGCCCTGTGGCGGAGCAGAAGCGGCTAGAGCCCTGGTTAATCTGCCCATCAAAGCTATGACCACAACAAAGAAGTGGTGTGGTCGTGCCCCTCACTAAAAAGGATCTACTGGAGTGTGTGCCCACCCAGGTGGAGAAGCTTTCTGGAGATCATCTGGCGACAGAGGGGCTGCAGAAGTCGCTAAAAGTACTTTCAAAGACTTGAGGCAGATTAATACGAGTGTGGGAGACGCGGAAGAGTCCATTCCTTCCCTTCAGGAGGATGTCATCCATTTGCAGGTGGACTTGGCAGGAGCCAAGCATGGTATGGTAGAGTTGATTTCCACCATTGAGGATTTGGAGAATGTAGGAGAACCTCAGGATCTGGGGGCTTGAGGAGTCGGCAGAAGGCGCAGACATGAAGGCGTGGGTCCTTCACTTCTTCAAAATATTATCCCCAACTTCTCAGCCGATACCATAATTCTGGATAGAGTTCACAGGGTCGGTCCCCTCTGGAAGGTGCTGGGGGGGACAGCCCAGGGACATTCTTATGAAAATCCACACCTTCACTGTTGAGGCGGAGATCCTGAGGGCCTCCAAGTCGATGGGGGAGATCTCCTATGGCATGCAGCAGCACCTCATCTTTCAGGATTTAGCTGCTCTTCTGCTCCAGAAGCGGCTTGCGTTCAGGCCGGTGATGGCGAAGCTCCAACAGGAGCAGATGCAATACTGATGGACATTCTCCTTTGGCCTGCTCTTCACTTGGGAGGAGGAGGAGCAGTAATGGTGCTGCACAGTGCTGGGTGAGGCGGCAGGGACCCTAGGGTAGGGAAGTTGTTGGAGCAGTCTAAGAATGCTGAGAGAGGGTGGAGGCGGGTGCGAGGGAGGAGCTGTAAGGGGGGGGGTGTCCTGACCAAGGTCATTTGGGATGACTGACGGCTTTGGTGGAAGAGAAGGGAGGAGCATTGGATCCCCCGGGCCTCGGCGTGTCTGGGATGCTTGGTAACTGGAATTATGTAAGCATATGGTGGTGTCTCTCACCGGGGTGAGGGCAGGTGGGCCTGTTCCTTGGAAAGAAATGGTTCCTGATGGGACATCTCTGCCTCTACACTCTGGGGACTCTTTTGGGGGGTTGCTGGGTTTGCACTTACTGTTTATTCTTGTGCTGTTTTGTTAAATGGGGGGGGGGTTTATTAATGCATGATGACCATGACTATGCCAATTTAAGGGAAGTCACGAAATGGGCACCTTTCCTAGCTCAACCACTTTCTGAGAAGACTAATGGGCAATGTGCGTGTATGGGGTAGTCTTTCTGGTGTTATGGAGTGCAAATGAATGACCCACAATTTTAGGGGCCTGAACTCCCCAAGAAGCGGAGCACTTTGTTGCAAAGGCTGAAATAATCCCAGGTAGATGCGCGTTTATTCGAGAAATGCACCTCCACAGACTAGATGTAGGAATGTTTTGCAAAAGGGATTTTCCTCAGCAATTCTTCTCCACACACTGCCTCAAAAAAGGAGTGGTCATCCTTATTGGAAAGAGGGTCCCGTTCCAGGCTCAATGTGCGAAATACAATGTAGAAGGGAGATATATTTTCGTAACGGGCCTCCTGGGGCGAATATCAAGTTGCACAGGCAGCCATTTACGGGGCTAACACTGGGCAGAATGATTTCCTCTGCACAGCGCTGGGTGAACTATTGCCGTTTTCCAAGGGTCACATTGTCCTGGGGGGGTAGTAGGGGGAGATAATCACTTGCCCATTGACCCCAATTGGGATGAGTCTAAACAGGATTATTGGGGGTCGGCACGTCCTTCACCTGCACACCTTAAGCTGCTGGCAGATTCGTACCTAATCGATGCCTGGCGCCACATACACCCAACGGAGAGGGATTTTACCTTCTCACGTTCCCATTGCACATTTATATTTTTTGTTTGGTATTTATTAAGTTATGTTACTTGGCATTTATATAGCCCTCTATATATCATTGGTATGATCTCAAAGCACTGGTAGGTTGAGCGACCTTGGGGAATCGAAGCTCACAAGAAACGTAGCGGGAAGAGAGGTGAGAGCGTGGGCCAGCTGACAGACAGCGGTAAAGCAAGCGGGCTGCAGTGACTCGGGCTTGTGATAAGAGTCACGAGCGGGCGAGAGACGGAGACGGCTGCTCGCAGAACACGTTGGGCCAGAAGAAACGAGGAAGGGCCGCAACAACTGGAGAAGGGCAGCCAGCCCGGGACCAACGGAGCAGCGGAGAGTGAGTCCTAGCATGGAGGGGGGGAACCGAAAAGACCACATCAGTGGAGGCCGAGACAGCAGAAGCACCACACTGGACCCCCAACACAAAAGACACAGCCCTGACCGATGGGAAGCTAGGCCCCCGGCTCCCTACCCCCCCCCCCCCCAAACCCCGAGAACACAATTTGGGCAGAGGAAGGGCACCGGAGTTCGCAGCGCTGATGCACCAATAGACAATAACTGAACAAGGTGCACACAGCACCAACACTACTGTGCCACCCTGAGCGGAAAGGCTGGGGCCCCGGTGCCAACAGCCAGAAATGAGAACACACGAGCCCCAAGACGCTTGGGCAAGCAACCTGGCAGAGAGGTGGAACTAAGGTAATGGCACACTGGGGAAGCAGCAACGCTAATTTGCAGCACAACGCAACCACATTCTGGGAGTATGGAGAGATAGGCGCTTACAACAGCGTTGGTCAGGACGGAAGAAGGTGAACCTAGGCCCACAAAGCATTACCACCTGCGATGCACTAACAGCACGACAATGCGCAGGACATAAACATTGCTGGCAAAACATGCTATGACGTTAAATAAGGGAGAGACACCTCCACAATTTGCGCCCAAGCGAGAAAGAAACATAAACCCTAGAACGCACTAATTGCAACCCGTCAGAGGGGGTGCTTAGTAAGTCTGAGGGACCCCCAGACGGGAGGGACAGCAACACAAATCGGTGGCATGCCGCAAGACAGACTGGACAAGCGAGGCTTGGGTGCTCACAGTGCCACTGACCAGGGACGAAGGAGAGGTCACAGGGCTCACAACATCACGGCACCTGCAGCAAAACAATAACCCAGTGCAGTAGGAGTCGCACGCAACACAGACTGGGCGAGCAGCGACACCGCACAGCAGGACGGAGGCCCTGACACTTGAGATGAGACCTCAAAGAACATAAACACAAGACTACATAATCAATATATCCCCTAAACAGGCGCAAGACAGACTTGGGTGGGGGGGGACCCGCAAGGGAGAGACACCGCACGAATCGGAGGTGCGCCCACCACCAACACTTCACTCTGCATATAACCAGGAGACAGCAAAGAGATGCCCTCAACACCACGATCATGGACTCCTTTCATGCGGCCAAACCGAAAGGGCAGCCGCACAGCAACCCAGACGCACCAACAGCACAGCTGGGCATGGAAACCTCCACTGATGATGGTCAAGTGCTGGAAGCAATTGCAGCGCTCCGAGCTTTCATAGACACCAAAATAGAGGAGGTTAAATCCGACGTGCAGCTGATCAGGCAAGATGTCGGCAACCTCACTGAAAGGGTCACAACGGCCAAAACGGAACTGAAAGAGACAGCAGCAACCACCAAATAACTAGAAAAGCGGCTGACAGAGCTGGAAAGGAAAAATGCGGCACTAGAAGCCCGAGCGGAGGACGTAGAAGGGCACGCACGGCGCAACATATGCCTACTGGGGATCCCGGAAGGAATGGAAGGGCCCAACCCGACGGACTTCGTGGAAAACTTGATCCTACAGGAAATTGGGGCTGAAACACTGTCACAGGGGTTCGCAGTAGAAGGGGCACAGATCCTTGCAAAAGAGACCGCCACCGGGCTCACATCCTCGCCCCCATGATAGCAAAGATACTGAACTTTCGGGACAGATCTCTATCTTGAAATTTTCCAGAGAGGGAGGGGAGATCCGTCGAGACCATGCAAACATGGCTATATATCCGGACTACACACCAGCAGTGCAAAGGGCAAGGAACTCATTTGTGCCGATCAAGCTCAAACTCCGAAAACTGAACCTCAAGTACATGCTAATGTACCCGTCCAGACTCGAGGTGCTCTACAATGTGGCTGGAACATAACCTGGACAATGGTCAGGAGGCGCAAAAGTGAAGAACAGCCGGCCCAAGAGAAGAATGGAGTACGGGAAGTACTCTTTAGCAAAAAACCTGAGGGTGAGCGACATGGAACAATGAAACACTTTGTATCACCAACGGCAGGAGCAAGACCGAACTCTCGAACAGAGTGGACAGAAGCACCCCACGAACTGGTGGGCGTCGGCCAGTTGCTGGTGCACCACAGCCGCACGCTGAAGCCTGGATGGGCCAAGCAGATGCAGGGGGGCTCGAGCGCCACAGTTGGAAAGTGGCAGCTGAGTGCAGTTTCTTAGTTTTAGTTTGGTTTGAAGTTGGAACCCTGCACGGAGCAAGGTATGTGTCAACGTGTGAATGTGGCCTTACACAGCAGAGCGGGGGTGGGCCTACCTGGGCAATGGAGCAATTGGGGAGGCTGGGGAAGCAACCAGGGACCATGGTGGTGAGAGGGTGGGGGGGGCACCCACACACAGAAATGGCCAATGAAATGAGTACTAACATGGAATGTCTGAAGTCTGGGAACATACATGTGCAGGAACCGGGAGAAATCCTTTATTAACCGGAAGAGGGTGGCCATTGCACTGTTGCAGGAGACCCACCTAACCAAGGAAACTATGGCTGCAGTAATGAAACACTGGAATGGACAGTGCTATGGCGCCCCCTACTCCAAATATGCCAGAGGGGTGCTTATATGGATAAGCCCGGCGATTCCATTTGAACTACTGAACTGGAAGGCAGACCCTGAAGGCAGGTACCTAGTAAAAGGGTGCATCGAACTGGCAGAAGTCTGTATAATAAACTCATACTTCCCCAATCACGGGATCCCAAAGCACCTAGAGACACTGGGGGCTAAGCTAGCCCTATGCCGAGAGAGTTTCTTCATGTGGGGAGGGGACCTCAACTGTGTTGGGGACTGGGAGCTGGACAGGTCTAAACCGACGGCAACCAGAAACTATGCTGCAACGGGGGCGCTAAACTCATTAATAGAAGCCCTAGATGTGTGGAGGGAGCTACACCCCACAGAGAGGTTACTCTTACTTCTCGTCGCCACACTCCCTGCACACGAGAATTGATTACCTATTTGTGGCCAAAGGATACCAAACGCAAATAGAATCAGCGCAGTACTTGGGCAGGTCGATATCTGACCACTCGCCAATGCTGATGAACTGGAAGACGTGGGGGCCCAGACCGGCCATACCACTGTGGCGTATGGCGCCAGACGCCCTAACGGATCTGTCCTTCACGGAAGGACTGCGGGATAAAATAGAGGAATATATGGAAAGGAATTTAGGTAGCGTTGAACGATGGAGCACAGTCTGTGCAGCAATGAGTAGTGGTGATGGGCGAGGCAAGAGAGCATCCATGATCTCAGACCACAGAGATCAACTATGCAACAGGCATAACATGTAAAATGCAACGAGAAATCAACCATTTTCCGAGATTTCTACCCCCACCTCTACAGTCACGATCATCAAGTACCGCAAACTGACACACTAAATACACTGGACGAAATAGGCCCGCCCAAATTAGATATGCCACAACCGGAATCCCTAGAGGCCGAAATAACAGGGGAAGATATCACGTAAGCGATACGGTCACGCGCCACTAGTAAAACACGGGAAGTGACGGGCTCCCTCCAGAGTTCTATAAAACATCTGAAGCAACCCTCACTCCGGTGCTGCTCAGGGGAGGTATACACCAATGGGGAACTGCCGGAATCCATGAGGGAGACCCTGGTTATACCAATACATAAACCTGGGAAACCAATGGACGAATGCGATTTGTACCGCCCACTAGCGATGCTGAACTAATATTAACCACCATACTGGGGCCGAGCGCCTGAACAGAATAATGGGGGGGGGGGGGGGGGTCTGATACATGGTGACCAAAATGGCTTTATACCAGGGCACAGCACAGCGCTGAATATATGCAGACTACAACAGATACTCAAGCAAACAGCGGCATCCCAAGAACAGTATGCCATACTCTCCCTGGACGCCACAAAGGCGTTTGATTCAATAGTTTGGGAATGGCTGGTGGCAACACTGAGGGAATTTGGATTCGGGGAAGGATTCATCCGGTGGGTGCAAATATTATACACAAACCCAAAGGCCAGGGTTAAAACAGGGAGGATGGTGTCAGCAATCTGGGACATCAGGAGAGGGACGAGGCAGGGATGCCCACTATCCCCAATGTTGTACATGCTGGGACTTAAGCCCATTGCAATATACCTCAGGAAGCAACACCTGGATGCTGGCATCTGGGTTGGGGGAAATGGGACACTTGCTGTCACTTTATGCAGACGACGTGCTACTGTACGTGAAAGACCCGCACCTAAATGTACCAGTGATCCTGGACATACTCGACAACTATGCAAAAGTGTCAGGGATACACTTCAGCAAAACCAAGTCCTGCATATTCCCGTTGGCGGGGCTGAGTGGGAAGAATGCAGATGGAACTACCTACGTTGGGACTCAATTGGGAGGTGGACACATTCAAGTAACTTGGGGTGAACATTAGGCACACTCCGGAACACAACACAGCGAAGGTGGTGCAGGGCTTGAGGAAGTCCATGAAGTTCTGGTTGAAACTGCCGCCATCAATGCTAGGCAGGGTAGCCATCACCAAAATGATAATTCTCCAGAGGTTCCTGTACTACTTCAATAATGTGCACTGCTATGTAGGGGCATCTTTTTTTCCGCTCCTTGGAGAGGCTGCTCCGAGAATTCTTGTGGGGCACTAACCGCCACAGACTTTCACTGGCAATTTTATACCTACCGTACAATCAGGGTGGGGTGAAATTGCAGAATCTCGAGAGGTACTACCTGGCAGCGCAGCTCAGTCACATAGTTAAATGGCTAGCAGTCGAGTCTACCTCTGAAACAGGCTTACTGCAACACCTAGTGGCTCCCACCAAATGAAAGGAAATACTGTGGGTAAAACAGGAGGGCCCGAAAAGCACCACATTAATGATAACACTGGGCAGGAAGGTATGGAAGAGAGCACATGCCCTACTGAAATTAGTAAACCCCTACTCACCGGAGGTGCCAATAGCGGCAGACACATGTCGAAACAGCACAGACATGGCAGTAGTAAGAAAATGGGGGGGGGGTGGGGATATACACATGGGGAGACATATATGAAGACGGGGGTCTTTCGGGAATTTGACTCATTACAAGAAAGAGAGGAGCTCCCGAGTGGACAATTTTTCTGGTACCACAGAGTCTGGGAAACAGACAAAATAAATGGGAGGGCTGGCCAGAGGAACCACAGGTGAATCCACTACTGACACTGATGTACAATTTGAATGACGGCTGGAGACTGACTTCTAGGTTGTACAGCATGCTGATAGACCCACCCAACCCCAAGGGTACAGTATTGAAAGAACAATGGGAGAGGGACCTAGGTGCAAACATAACGGAGAAAGAATGGGAGAGAATACTGGGCTTCCCTAAGGCGGGTATCTAGGAACCCACGCTTAAAATTAATACAACTAAATGTGCTGTACCGTACATACATGACCCTGCACAGAGTAGCCATGTTTATCAAGGAAGCGAGTTCCCAATGCCCATGGTGCAAGGGTGAAGGTGCTGACCTGTTACACATGTTCTGGGGGTGTACGCGTGTGCAAAGCTTCTGGGCACGCATAGAGCAAGCATGTAAGGAGGCTGGAGTAAAGGGGTATGAGTGGTCAATGAAAGAATGACTGCTTGGTGCCTACCCCAGGACCAGCAAATAAAAACATGTGGTTAGGTTTATGGACCTGGCATGCATACTAGCCAAAAGAACAATTGCCATGTCCTGGAAAGCTGCTGCGGGCCCACAATATGGAAAATGGCGCAAGGAATTTGAAAGGTGGGCAAAAGCGGAGACTAAAGGTGTGGGTGGAGGGAGCGAACATATCGAAACTAGATGACACTGAAATGTGTGGCTTGGAAGGCGCTGCTCTGGGACACATTCCACTCGTCCGATGACAAGCCCCCATGAATGCACCAACTAAAACGGGGAACACCCTAGATGCGCCCAACTGTTCTCCCCCTCCCCCCCCCCCCCGATACCAAGTGACATTACCCAATTGGAGACCTGTGGAGCAGAAATTACAACCCTGGACAACAAAGCGCCTGCCCCAACTGAGGTCACACGCAATGCAAGGCATGTGTAGGAAGTTGCATGTTAATGGTGGTTTGTTGTTAACCAATGTAGGCATGTGATAAGGAAATTTATTGTGTGATTGTAACTACACAAATGGCAATAAAAACATTCAAAAATAAAATAGCTGCATTCCAATTGAGTGATGGTGTAGGGTAGAGAGTGAGCGTTATATGATATGGGATGGGAGCGGAGCGTTTGTGTGGGTTTATGAGATAATGCTGCAGCTGCAATTTCTAGGTTGAAGTTACTGATCATATTTCTTCTAAGTGTGGCACTTTCTGAGATTTTGCCATCCTGTTTAGATGAGATGCAGGCTAATGTTCACAACTCTAATTTTGACATTGCTAATGTTCGTAGATCTATCAATGTGGTTTTGTTATATTCGACACATGTATCTAGTGTGGCAATTATTAACAATCCTATTGCATCTAGGATGCGCCTATACACAATATTTTTCAAAGCGCAACCGACAGAGGGGGTTGTGGGGGTGGAGAGGGCACGGGGATGACCAAAAACAAGACGTCCTACTAGACCTTGTGACATTCAGATCGTGCAAGTGCAGTAGCAAGAAGTGTAGGGGAGTGCAGATCAGGGCGAAAATGCCTGTGGGCTAAGCGAGTGCCGGGGGGGGCGGGCAGGTGGACAGAGCCCGGGTGTGCAGGGGAGGGAAGGTCCACGTGCCAAGTGTGAGGTGGGGGAGGATGGAATGGATCAAGGGGTGCCGGCACAACCAGGCAAGTGCAGGGGGAGGGGGTCCGGACAGTCAAGTGCAAGTTGGAGGGGGAGGGGGAGATCAAGTGCAAGTGTAGACTAGACAAGGACGGCGTGGCACCCTGTAAGAATCTGAAGGAACCAGGTTGCCATTCAAGCAGCAGATGGGAACTTAACAGGGGAAGAGGGAAGGCACAAGAGAAAGGGAAGGTCTTGAGAAGCTTCTGGGACTTGAAGGAGATCTGGCTCAAGTCTGTGAGGCGCAGGGAGGCCTATCCAGAGAGAGATCTAGTGCCCCCCCCCCCACCTTTCTGCTTTGAAAAGCATCTGATCTGCAGAGAGTCAGAAGACTGAAGGGATCTAGCACAAAGGTATTTAGGGAGGGAGAGTTGGATGTAGCAGGGTCTCAGGCCCCAGAAAGCCTTGTGAATGATGCAGAGGGTCAAGGATAAGTCTTGCAGTCCCATTCTAGATTAATTGAAGGGGTGAGTTGGGAAGATTGAGGAAGAGGTTGTTGCAGTAGTCCAGCCTGGAGAGGACCAGAGCTCTGCAGACATTGAGTTTGGGGGGAAGGTGAGGAAAGGGAGAATGCCACTGAGGAGGTGCAACTGAAAGTGGGCCTTTTTGGAAAGGTCTGTGATGTGAGGAGAGATGGAGCAAGAGGAGTTGAAGATTACTCCTACGTCCCGTCCCCTTTCCTCCATACTTAAGGGACATCTCCGTCCCGTGGGACGGGACGGGACCGGAGCACTTTGAAAAAAAATGTGGATGCTTTTTACAAAAATGTGTCCCTCTGTCCTGCGCGGGGCCCGGCACGTGGCCGTAACCCCGCCCACCTTGGTTCCTCCCTGCGCATCGCCCATCAGTCCTTTTCTCCGCACGATCGGGTCCGGATGCACTTGCATCCTCAGAAAACTTTCTTCCCTTTTTCCCCTCTCTGGCTCTCGCTAGCATTCGTTAACTAGTCTGTCTAGGTCTTTTAAACTAGATTTTCCAGACTGTTCATAGTGTCACCGTCGCTGCGCGAGGGCGGATCCCCATCCTCTTTGTTTAGAGTGTTTGGGTCCAGAACACCGTTGGGACTCCTGTTTTTACTGTGACTCCCTTTCGGTCCGGGCACTTCAACTTCGGTTGGAGCGGTGGGAGGAGGTGTTCGGACAAACTCCTCCTTCGCATTTTCAGGCGGTCATCGACGAGAAGAAAAAACGCCCGGTAAATTCTTTACTTTTCAGAGCACCCCGGCCGGGGGATACCTTTCCAGGTTCCTCTCGAGCCGGGAGGGGCGTTGATCGATCTGTTACCGGGGTTCGCCCTGAGATGCCGGTCGGGCCTAATAATTCTACCGGAGTTTTCTCCGAGGGTCTCCGTAAGGGGCCTGTGTCCACCAGAGTACGCTCCGAGGCCCCTCCTGTGGGGGCTGTGAGTCGTGGGGTACCGGAGCTTGCTCTGAGACCGCTCTTTCGGTTTCCCTCAAAGACAAAACCGGGGTGCGCCCCGAGGTCTTGGCTGGGCTTGAGGTTACCGAACGGATGTTCGAGGCCCGTGCCGATAAGGCTTCCACCGGGCCGAGGTCCCTCGTACAGAGGCTAAGGATACCAACAGTTCTGAGGGGCCGGGCAAGGCCCAGTCGGTGAAAGCGGTTGCTCACCTTTCCCGCTCTTGTGGTGACACCAGATCTGTTGAAGGGGCAAAGAAGAAAGTTTCTTCTTTTACTGGGAGTGCCGAGGCCCTTCCTTCGAAGGCTCAGTTGGCGGTTGGTTTATGTGGCAGAAACATTCCAGGCCTCATAGTACCGGCTCTGCCAAGGTTCCTTACGTTAAGGCTAAAATTAAGACCCCTGACCCATCGACGGAGATCCCTGCCTCACTTCCTCACGTGCCGCAGTTCCCCTCAGATGAGGACAAAATGGCGGCCGTTCCCCGCAAACCTCGCAAAGTGGATACTCCTGCGGGAAATAACCGCCGTAGACAACAGTGTACGCGGTTTTTCTCCCGCTCCTCAGCCTCCTCATCAGGTTCAGGTGGCACCGCCACCGATGAGCCTGCCAAATGAGGGTTTTCCGCGCTCGCACGAGACCCCGGTGGGAGGACACATTGCGTCTCATTGGGAGGCGTGGCAGGCCATCACAGAAGACAGATGGGTCTTGTCAGTCGCTCGAGCGGGCTTCCGCTTACCTTTGCCCCCTACTCGACCCCTCAACCCTGTTTTTCAGCTGTCGGGCTCAACCCCCCCTCAAGACCGAGGTTCAGAAACTTCTGCACCTCAGAGCTGTGGAACGTGTTCCCCTTGGGGAGCGAGGGGAGGGCTTGTACTCCCGGCTGTTTACGGTGCCCAAACCAAACCAGGCTGGCCTGCGCACCATCCTAGACCTTTCCCAGTTCAATCTTTTCCTACCCCAAGAGAAATTCAAGATGATCACGCCCGGGCAGGATCGCTCCTCTTTGCAGATGGGCGATTGGCTCAGCGTGGTGGATCTTCAGGATGCGTACATGCATATCCTGATTTGGAATCCACACAGGAGATACCTCCGCTTCTCTTTGGGAGAGGAGCACTTCCAGTTTCGGGTGCTTCCTTTTGGCCTCAGTTCGGCGCCTCGTGCCTTCACGAAGATGTCGGTGATTGCGGCCTATCTTCGTCTCCAGGGTATCCATGTGTATCCCTATTTGGACGACTGGCTCCTACGCAGCCCTTGTCCGTTGGCAGCAGCGGGCAACCTCCAGTCTCTCCTTCAGCTCCTGTTCCATCTTGGGCTGTCGGTGAACTGGTGGAAATCCTCCATGACGGTCTCACAGGACCTGACTTTCCTGAGTTTTCGTTGGAACACGATCGACTGCCGAGTGTATCTGACCGGGGACAGAATGGCGGATCTGTTGGCCACGTGTCAGATGTTTGTGCAGTCGGAGAGCATGTCGGCCTGGTGGTTCCAGAGGCTTCTGGGCCTCATGGCCTCGTGTGTACTGGCTCTTCCTCTTGCTCGTCTCAAAATGAGACAGATGGCTCTTCGGAGTTCCTGGCGTCGGGCTGTGGACCCGGATTCCAAGCGGATAATGATTCCGGATTCCATGAGGGTGGACCTGGACTGGTGGTCATCTCTCAGCAACCTGTCAGTGGGCACGGGGTTCCAGGACCCAGCCTTCATGGTGACTATCACGACAGACTCCTCCCTTTTGGGGTGGGGTGCGACGTTAGATCTTCAGGTCTCGGACCTCTGGTCACCTCAGGACAAGCTCCTGCACATAAATCATTTGGAGCTTCTCAGCCGGCGGACAGTGGTCGGCTACGAGTGGGAGTTGAAGGCGAGATCCTCTCATGGATTTTCTCGCGTTGGGGCACACCGGAGGTGGACCTCTTCGCCACAGCGGTAAACAAGAAGCTTCCTCAGTATGCCTTCAGAGGGGGGCTGGGAGCCTCCTCTCTGGGGGACGCACTCGAGATTCCATGGCACAACATGAGAGCTTACGCTTTCCCGCCTCTGCCCCTAGTTCATCAAGCAATTTGGAAGTTGAAGAGCTCTGTCAACTGTTCTCTTCTACTGATGGCTCCGTGGTGGCCGGCCAGGTTTTGGTTCTCAGAACTTCAACACCTGTCGGTGTGTCCGCCGATCAGGTTACCAGTAACTCCCGATCTTCTTCACCAAGGGGAACAGCAGATGTGGCACCCCTCCCCACAATCTCTCAACTTGGCGGCATGGTGCCTGAGTTCACGTCTCTAGAGCATTTGGGTTTGTCTGCGGATAACATGCGCATTATCCAGGCAGCCAGGAAACCCTCGACCAGATCCCAATACAAGAGTAAATGGCTCAGGTTCTGTCATTGGTGTTTGGAGAAAGAATTGGACCCGAGGGTGGCAACGATTGACACAGTGCTGTCCTTCGTATCCTCCCTAGCAGAGTCAGGGGTTCATGTTCTGTCTTGCAGGACTTATCTCTCGGCGATTTCCGCTTACCTCTCTACAGACCGGTGTTCTTATTCTTTAACCCGGTGGTGAAGACATTTTGCTGGCTTGACACGCATCTACCCTCCGGTTCGTAGTCGCACCCGCTTTGGGACCTAAATGTAGTCCTGACGGCGCTGTGCCATAAACCCTTTGAGACAATGGCTACGGTTGACCTTAAGTACGTATCCTGGAAAATGTCCTTTCTGGTCGCCGTTACGTCAGCGAGGAGAGTGAGCGAGCTCCAGGCATTGTCGGTGGAGCATCCTTTCTTGGTCTTTCACAAGGAAAGGTAGTCCTTCGGACGAACCCAGCTTTCCTACCAAAGGTAGTGACCGATTTTCCATCTGAATCAGTCAATTACCCTTCTGGTCTTTTTCCGAACCCTGCCACGGAGGCGGAAAGGGTTCTACACTGCCTGGATGTCCGAAGAGCTCTTAAGTTCTACCTGGACAGGACTTCCGAGCTTCGGAGTTCTTCCCAACTGTTTGTGACCTTCGGTAACCCTCAGGGCAGGCCGGCGTCTAAGGCATCTATTTCCAGATGGATTACCGCCTTTCTCACGGAATCTTTCACCATCCAAAAGCGAAACGTCCTAAAGGTATCCATGCACACCAGGTGCGAGGCAAGGCAGCCGCGGTTGCTTTTCAGAAGTATGTTCCCTGGGAGTCCATCGCTAAAGCGGCTACTTGGGCCTCCCCATCTGCTTTCTGTAAGCATTACTGCCTCTATATGAGCTCTAGAGCTGGCGCTCAGTTCGGCCAGGCTGTGCTGAAGAACCTGTTTAAGTAAGGGGTATTTCCATCCACCCATAGTTCCTGTAATGAGTGCTTGGGAATCTCCCATAAGTATGGAGGAAAGGGGCCGGGACGTAGGAGTATTACCAGGTTACTCACCGTAGTGACCACCTTACTCCTGGTCCATAGTCCCCTCTAATAAGGTTCATCTGTTATTGCTAATGGGTCTTTGACCTTGCGATAGAAAAGGACTGATGGGCGATGCATGGGGTGGAGCCAAGGTGGGCGGGGTTACGGCCGCGTGCCGGGCCCTGCCCAGGAACGAGGGACACATTTTTGAAAAAAATGTGGATGCTTTTTACAAAGTGCTCCGGTCCCGTCCCACAGGACGGAGAGATGTCCCATAAGTATGGAGGAAAGGGGACTATGGACTAGAAGTAGTAAGGTGGTCACTACGGTGAGTAACCTGGTAAATCACCAAGGGTTTTTGCCTCGCAGTAGGGTGAGGGGGGGAATGAGGCCCATGGAGGATGGCGAGAGTGTGGGAGGCAAGGAAGGGGCAAGGGTCCCAATGAGAAGGATCGCTGTTTTACTGGCATTAAGGCAGAGATCATTGGCAATGCACCATGCCTGGATAGCAGACAGACAGTCCGGAATTAATGAGGGATGAGGAGGATGATGATGATGAGGATGAGGAGGAGGATGAGGAGCGTGTCATCTGCATAACACTGGAAGTTAGGAGAGAAGACAGAAATCGAGTGAGCTAGAGGGGCTAGGTAGATGTTGAAAAGCCAAGGCAAGAGGATAGAACCCCGACAGTCACTGCAGGTGGAGAGTGAGATGGAGGAGAGAAAAGGGCCCAGTCGGAGAGGAAAGAGGTCATCCAGTCCAGTCCAGTCCAGTGCCTGGTCTGTGATAGCAAGAGTACCACAGAGCCCACTTATGAGGGTGGCATGATTAACCGTATCAAAAGCAAAGGAAAGGTCAAGAAGGATGAGAATGGAGGGAGAGTTGGAGTCAAGATTAAAGGGCAAATCCTCACAGGTGTTCAGGAGTGCAGTTTCTGTGCCTCTGGCAGCTCTGAAGCCAGACTGGTGGTCGTGGAGACAACCAACAGATTCAGTGTGGTGAGTAAGCTGGGAGATGGCCAGCTTCTCCAAGCGTTTGCCCGGAAGGGGGTAATAGAGATAGGGCGGTAGTAAGCCAGACAGGAAGGGTCGGCCGGAAGGCTTTTTGAGGAGAGGGGTGCACAATTGAGTGCTTGAAGAGTGAGGGGAAGGATCCAGTGGCATATTAGCGATCAGCCGAGGCTGGAGCAAGAGAGACATTGTTATCCTAGATAGTTCTGGAGGAGCAGGGGAGCACCTGTGTGGATGTGACTTTCATAGAGCAGACTGGTCTAGTAACCTCATCAAGTGAAATGGGAGAGAAGGAGAGTAGGGGAGGGGTTGAGGGGAGGAGGGGGGGGGCAAAGGTGGCCTGAGAGCAGATGAGGGGAGTGGTGCAGAGGAGAACAAGGACAAGATGTCATGAGTTTTAGTGATGAGGTGAGAGGCTAGTGCAGTGCAGAGGAGAAATGGAGACTGCAGTAGGGCTGGCGAGGTCCTTGCAGATTTTGAAAAGTTCAACCCTGTTAGTTGCCCCAGAGATGTGGGCTTGGAAATAGGCCGTCTTCTTCGAGCAGATGGACTCTATTTGCTTTGGACCAGGTGGCAGGCCAGTTTGAGGATGTGCTCGAAGCCTGCCACTTAACGCTTATCAGCTATGCACTTGCGTTTCAAAGAAGCCAGGTCGGAGCCATACCAGGTGTTGCGCTTGGAGGCAGGCTTCATGCAGCTCCTCATGACATGGGTAAGGATGTCAAGAGTGTTGGAGATGGAGAATTGAAGGTTAGTAAGGGCTGTGTCAGAGTGAGTGGCAGCGCAGGCGGGGGATCAGCCGGGGAACCCAGGAGTTCCAGGTGAGAAGACAGAGTATGATCAGTCCAGGAGAGGGGAGTGAAGAGAGGGTTGGAAATGGGGATGCCCGCAGAGATGAGCATCCAGGGTGTCTGGCTGAGTGCGTCTGACCTAATGGAAGAATGGCGAGGGAAAGAGTGGCATAGAGGCTGTGGCAGGGTCCAGAGTCTGCGGAAGAGTCCAGAGGCTGCATCAGGGGATTCAAGATGAATATTTAAATCTGAGGAGGAGAGAAGCTTGGAGGCCAGGAGAGAAGAGGGGCGGTCAGACCACTCTGAGGGGGAGACTGGGCCAGGTGGCCTGTAGATGGTGGCCAAAGTCAACGAGAGGGTTGGAGAGACACCAGGCGTACATGCAAGGCATTCGAAGGAGAAGTACGGCTGAGTGGGTATGGTAGTAGCAGGGACGATCAGGGCCATTCCACCCTGGGCCTCCATGACACTAATGACAAAAACGCACAAGTAATCAATAACAGCCCGTCAGAACTATGCTTCACTCAAAGACTCGTGCAACCGACGCACTCAAAGGGAGACAGTTGGACTGCATAGCTGACTGCAATACCACTATTACCGCCAACCAGTCGCTCGCATGGACCGACCATCACGCCATCCTCTTCTCCATTCCAAGAAACACCCTTACGCAAGACAAATCAATAGCCCCTCCTAGATCAGCCAGAAATACTAGAGATCTTACAGCCTCTAAGCTACTCCCACTATTGAAACCAATCCTACAGGTGGCTGCAGACACCATCTAACCGAAGACCCCACGCAGCTGGTTAACCTCTACAATACCACCATTCTAAATGCTATTGACAAAATAGGACCTATAAAACTAAACCCCTTGCCCATCTAAATACTTGGTGCACACCACACTTGAGATCAAGAGTGGCCGAAACAACCTGGAAAAACCTCCCCTTAACAAAGAAAACTTCCTTTCAGCGGCAGCTACATACAAATCTATCTTCCTAGCCAAGTCTGAATCCTACAATGATCGTATCCAGAATGCAAAATCCAACACTAGTGAACTGTTCACCATACTTGGAGAGCTCGAATCACCTACACCACCGCTTATCTGTACTAAGGACCGCCACAAGGTGTCAGAATATCCAGAAAGCATTATCGGATAAAATTGAACTACTGTAAAGAAAAATGGAGTCCAAAAAGGCGAACCTAACCAACAATCTTCCTTCACCTATAGCACCTACACCGCCGACTGACCATTGCGAACTATTAAAATTTACCCCACTCGGCGTCAAAGAAGTTGAAGAAATTATTCTTAGCCTAAAACCCTCTAGATGTATGGGCGACATTTGCCCTGCACCTATAAGAAGTCAGCAAAGGAGATCGCCCCCTTCATTACTTTGATAATCAACGCTACCTTCAAGTCCAATACCATTCTCACTAACCTTAAGGATGCATGGGTCGTGCCTCTCAAGAAACCTACCTTGGAACCCAACAACCCGTCGAACTACAGACCAATGACCACGATACTCTTCCTCCTGAAGATCATTGACAGAGCAGCCTACCTGCAAATCCAGCGCCACCTAGAAAACAACCTGCTGGGACTACAACAATCTGGATTCCGCCCAAGACATGGCACTGAGACGTCCCTGATAGATCTAGTAACCCAAATTGAACCGAATAAAGACTCCTGCAACCTTGCCTTCCTCCTCTTACTGGATCGATCAGTGGCATTTGACCTTGTTGACCATAAAAACCCTCTGTAACCACCTCTCTTCAGCAGCACACTTCTCTAATACCATTGCATGGATTCAATAATTCCTGAACAATAGAACGACCAGAGTATTTGCACCTACAGCCACTGCTTCTCCATCAACAGTCACTTGAGGGGTCCCACAAGGCTCTTGTGTCTCCCCAGCACCCTACAACATATCCACAAAACCACTATTCGACATACTTGACCAACTAGGCATTTCATATACCAACTACGCTCACGACACACAAGTCCTTGTCCACATCACAGGCAACCATGACATAGAGAAACGACTCAATTACATTTATCTCGTCATCTAAGCTTGCATGGCACAACATGGCCTCTGCCTTAACGACAAGACTGAGCTTCTCCTAGTAGGCACCCAAGCTGAAATTAACAAACTGGACAACAAATTCAACACCTACCTTCAACATTGACGACAATAACCTCAGTCTCAAGAGACGTCAAAACATTAGGTATGTACATCGACTCTACTCTCTCACTAGGAAGACAAATCAATGCCATAGCATGCACTACTGCCTATACATGTAAGCTAATCGATGCCTGCAGACCCTTCCTGACACCTGCCATTTGTATCACCCTGGCCAGAGCAATGGTACTAACCAAACTAGACTACTTCAATGTGCTATACTTAGGCACAAGTCAATATAACTTGCGCAAAATTCAAATCTACCAAAACAATGCACTCCGAGCAGCCACCAACTTCCCGAGAAAGCTACACATCTCGGAGTTGAGGCGCAATGTTAATTGGCTCTCAATTAATCAGAGTTAAGCTTGAGACACTCGCACATAAATGTATACACAACCAAGCACCAACATACCTCTGCAACAAATTCAACCTGAACACTTCTGCCAGACAACTACCTGATCATACCTAGGTTTTGTGGGATGTTTCAACCCACTAGTCCAGGCCCTGGACATTACTGTGCATTGCTTGCAGCAGAAACATCAGAATGGCCGCCGGAAAGCATGCTGCTCGCTAAAAATCACCAGAAAGTGCGCAGTAAAAATCTGAAAAATAGATCGCCATCCACTTTTGCCTATGTCAGTGGGAACACAGGAGACCACTGCCAAAACCCATCATTTGGCTGCCCACAGAGCAAAATCATTGCAAAAGAAACTGAGCTGTTTTTAAAAATCCGCTTTTCCCTGGCTGTCAAAATTGCAAAAATCATGGCTCACAAACCATACAAAAAGATCCAACCTCCTTGTTGGCTGGTGAACCTCATTCTACTTCGAATCCACATAAATATACAATGTCCACAGAAGTATATGCTATCTGAACAAAGTGAGGATGGTTGAGCTGGAATGGGTGTAGTACCATTACTCACCTCTGTCAGAAGCCGGCGATTTAAAACCTGGCATGTGTAAAGTTGTATATTGAACTCAAACTATGCCAAAGAAAGACTTGCTAACAGAAGCTTAAGAGGTGGATACAATTCAAAACTATATTCTAAAAAGGCTTGAAGTAAGAAATTGTTTGATGTATTTGTTAAAAATGTAAGTTATCTTTTAGGATAAAACAATTTCAGACATTGTGTTTAAAAGTTAAGGTTTCCAACACTGGGCTTCAAACACATTCCACACCTCCTCCCTAAACAAAGGAACCTGTTCTCCTGTACTCTGCTAAGAAACTGGCAGGCTGGTGTGAAAAGGAACTGGGAGGAGCACCCTGGCCTGTTGCTCCGAGTGCAGACAAAGGGCTCCCTTGAGCTGAATGGTGATGCTAATTTGGGATGTCAATAGAAACTGCCCTGGCAGGAAGACCAGCCATGTGACTCTCTGACTCAGCCAAGCTTTGAAGGCGGGCCAGACTGAAAATGTGGATTTTACATTGGATTAAATATGTTTAAGGAAAATGCTTCTAAAATATTGTACCGAACTGGCAAAAATATGAAATTTAGAGATTATTAAAATGAAAAACTTGCTCAGTTTAAAACTAATCTGGAATCTGTGCGATGTTCTGAGACTGAACCACAAATGTTTTTAATATTGTAGCTAGTGTGGTTGTGCTAGGAACATGAAACATTACAGAAGTATGACCAGGGGGTATGTGCATGTATATGTAAAAAATTGTACAGATCCGAAAAGCGCGAAAAAAACTCATTTGTGAACCGAAACTCGTAGGAACATGGGACTTGAACAGAGACGTGCCTTAATTAATCTGTGATGTGTATATGTAATAATAACAAGTTGTGCATATTGGAAATATGTTTTTTGGGAAAAATAGTTTTTCTAGGTAAAAGCAAAGGGGAGGTTCTTCCCTAGGTTGCAAATAGCAGCATCACTCTGACACATGACACACTGTTCCCTTCTCAAATCAGGGAATTCTCTGACCTATCAGATCCTTAGAGGGTTGGGCATAGACAATCATCCTCCCCACCCACTTTGGAAAATTGATAAATGGGGACTGTTGAGGACACACACACACTTTCTCACTCCTCAACTGATCCCCTGGCGAAGCACCCTGCAGGAAGATCCAGACTCCAGAACCAGACTCTAGAACCAGACCCAGAATCCAGACTCTAGAACTTTGAAGCAGAAAGGCCCAATCCAAAAAGTTGAACCCTTTTCAGCAGGCCTTTAAAATCTAGCAACCTGATTTTAACCCCTAAACCTTCAAAGGGCACCACAAAATCCAACAGCCTGGCTGAGATGTTTTGCTGTTCTAGCTAAGAACCTCGTGCTAGAACCAAGATCCAGACCCTTAGAGCAGAGCTGTACCCAGAACCAACCCGTCAGATCCAGTCCAAGAGGCCGCGCAGACCAGAGGGCCTTGCTGAGAGCAGAACCCAGTGCCTGAGACCTGTCCGGTGGCGATTGAAGGCCAATCCCTTGACCAGATCTTTGACGGGCCCATTCCATTCCAAAGCCATAGGAGTGAGTATTTAGTCTAGAACTGTCCATAGTCATCTTAGTTTAAAGTAATCCTATTCAATCAATTTTAACCTATCCAGAACTACATTATAGAATCATGCGTCCATCCTGAATTCTTCTCATTATATAGTCTGTGATAATTGTAGCGATAATCATCTGTGCGCTGATATTTTCTGAAGAAAGTCAAGTGTCCTGGCGCACAGCAATCGGAGCGGAAGGAGTCCTGTTCTGGTGGTTGTCCCGTTGGGTATCTTGTACTTTCATAGCAAGTCCATCTTGGTTCCTAATCTTTAAAGTGCATCTTTCATTTTTGAAATCTTGACTCTGTTTCTGAAAAATCTACCTTCACAAAAACCTCTGACGTACGGTTCAGAAGTTAGAAACAAAATTTAAATGTCATTTTGAAGCTAACATCCTCGGCTTTCAAACAAACCCAAAATGACATTCCAATTCCTTAGTTTCGCTGTAATCGCGTTTCCCGCACACGGAAAAGTTGCAGCGATTTGGCTCAATTTCACCACATGTACAAATAGCTATTTCTTGATTTCAACTTCTGAATTTCGTTTTCCATCTGCTAATCATTCTACAATCATTGCTAGTGTTGACCTGAACCTATCCCAAGCCACTCTCACTAGTTCTGAATCTCATTTAGTGAATTAAAATCATTTTTAGCATTTTCCCATTCATTGCAAATCACATTCAAAAGCATTTTGACCTGTTTTTAAAATCATACCTGTTCTCTCTAAGCTTGCTGGGGGAAGTGGGATTGAAACTGCAATTGTTGATTGTTATTCCCGATACCTGTGTGCCCTCATTCCATATCTTCATATTGCATGTTTGGGGGGGGGGGGAGTGAGTAGTAACAGGGGAAAGAGTGATCACATTTTCTTTTGATTGAAGTCATGTTTTATTTCTGTGTTGCATTTCTTCCTATCATTGCAATTCCTTGAACCATACAAAGTATTCTGTTAGATTATTCTTCCTATTCCTACTCCTAAGTGATTATTACCCATTGGTGATCATTGTTCATATTCATAAGTGTGATAGATATTCATAAAAATATAATCTATATATTGTTCAATTCTTCAAATAAATCTTAACTTTGCAAAACAACCTATTTCTTGGCTCAGTGAGACCGGGGGGGATTCAAAGAGAGGGGTGTTATATAAGGGTACATCATCCAGAATTAAACAAACTTTTGACATAAAAATATATAAATAAGGGTTTCCATTGGGCATCCCATACTAGGCATTGACTTAGTTGGAGTGCTGGATTGAAATCACTTACAGTTTAAACTGCAAAAAACAGGCGGAAAAGCTTCCCAGTCCTTGCAGCCAAAACTTGGAACACAATACCACCAAACATTAGACTAGAACCCTCATTAAACAAATTCATGCTGAATGAAAACTAATCCTGCCGACCCTGCCACACAGCTTACCTCTTGTGAACTCCCTCACGACATTCTAACACTACTGTGTAAATGTTATGTGTAAATATGGCGACTATATGACCTTTATAATCATAGTACCTGCAAAGTGTATAAAGGTTGTATATGAATGACTGTAACTGTAAATACTGTAACTCCTGTACCAAGAAATGTGCCCAGTTGCCTCCGGGCTCGGAGCGCTATACAAATAAATACAATACCCTCAGACCTGTTTGGCTTGTAGGGGATCTTGGTGTCCTCTGCGAGGAGTGTGTCAAAACACGTGACAGAGTTGGCTCTGAGCCACGTCACGTGAGAGTGAGGATGTCAAGGTCGACGTGTTCCAGGAGGTGGTAATGTCAGGAGCGTTTGACAGCAGAGCGAGAGTTGAGGGTAGCTAAGTGGAGCAGGTTTCCACTTTTTTGAAGGTCTTCCAATGAGGAGTACAGGAATGTGGTACACCGGTCAGTGGTGGCCGTTGGGCTGGGCCAGCGGGAAGGCAGAAGGAGTGGCAAGAAAAGGGAAGAAGTTGATGAGACCGAAGATGCCTATCAAAAAGGAGAAGGTTGGGCTGAAGGCCCTGGACCATGACAATGCTATTTAGGTAGACATTAATGATGGCCTTGGAGGAAAGGAAGTATGCCAAGTGTACTTCCCAACGTGTCGCCATTGAAAGGAGAATAAGAAGGGGGGTGGTGGGGGGGCACTGAGACGATATGGGGAATCCAAAGGATAGGAGAGGGAATGATGGAGGATGTCGGTGACAGTCTGCCTGGAAGAAGCGTTGACATAGGTGATTGTGATGGGCAGGCCTGGATTGGAGACCAGGAAAACCTTCTTGAACTTTTTCCTTCCCGACTTCGACAGAGAGCTAGCATAGTTGATTAGCAGTTAGAGAAGATAGGGGAGATATAAAGCACCATGGAGGGAGGGCGCAGAAGGAGAAAGGGGTGAGATGGAAGGGAGAGAGAAAGACGGAGAAACGGCACAATGAACTCACCAGGCAGCCTAGCAGCAAGACTGGTGCAGACGAATCAAGTGCAAGACGTCTCGCAGGTCGCCGCTGGATATTCCACTTCTCCAGCAGTAGAGGAGGAGGGGAAGGCGACTCGGTGGGATGAGCACATCTCCAGGTATGATGATTACCAATGAAGATGGCCAGTCTAAATCACCAGTCGGAAGTGTGGGCAACAAGGTAGGACTGCCACAATACTTGAGGCAAAAAGTACCCTATCGACCAGCCGCCTTCCACAATCTGTGGCCCCGCAACTGCTCCTTCATGCAGTGCTCAGCACCCAGAATATCTCAGGATAGACTCGAGGCTGCTGCGGCCGATCCTATCCCGAACACAAAGCGATTGGTTCAAATGTTGACAAAAGACTACAACTCCCAGGACACATTGGTTTGTAAAATGGAAGCTCCGCATTGGAGGTGTGTTGTCACAGTAAACGTGGTCAGCCTAGCAAACACTGCTCGAGGAGCATTCCAACGTGCTTGAATCGAGGCTTTCACCGGCTGTTCCTGATCAGCACAGTCTCTTCTGGTGAACCAACTCTGTGCACAATAGGGCATGGGCACCAACCGTCCCTAAAGATCACGGCGTTGCACAGCAAGTGACGTCACTCGAGGGGGTGAAAGCGAGAGATGCGCCGCCATGGAAAAGGCGAGCAGCAGAGGTTTCTTAAACGAGCCAGAAAAAGAACAGGGTGTGGGAGAGAACGTGGCCTGCTAGATACAAGGCTGGGACTAAGATTGTACAGTGTGTTGCAGACTGCCCGGACTGGCCTCAGCACCTCACGGATTGTGACTGCTTTGTCATGGCAAAGATGACCGCCTCCCGTTCTTCTCCACTGTTGATGAGGCAGAGAAGTTCGCCTCGTGTTCTGCTGTAGACTCGCAAATAACAACTTCTGTGTGTTCATCTCCAAAGTGACTAGCATAGATATTGGTGCCATCGAGTTCTCTGATCATGCTCCGATCTCTTGAGTCTCACTATACTCCCTAGTGATGCAGGCCACAGGTGTTGGAAACTATCACACTCTCCTAAATGATACTATAGTGAAGGAAGAAGTTCATGGGGCAATTGCAGAGTTCTTTTGGACTAACCCAGTGGTGACTCGATTGGGTGCATTCATGGCTTATGTAAGGAATCGGGGGTATTTTCAAGGCAGCAGTGGTAAATCTGCTCAGGTGGGAACAAACCGCCCTACTCGGTCAGGAAGTGGAAAAAAGGGAAGTGTATCATAGGGATACGGACTCATATAAGTTGTTTAGGGCCCTTCAGACAGCACGCAGACAGGTGAACATGCTTGAGGCCTTGAGGGCAGAATTTAGTATCCTGCGGGCTAAGCAAAAATATTTTGAAGAGAACCGACCAGGTAAGGTCCTGGCATGGAAGCTGATGCAGAGACTTTTCTCGGGGAAGGTGGGCGGGGGGAGGATTGCTGGTATCAGTGATGGAACTGGTACATCATTAAATGGCAACTGCAAGCTACTGGGGGGGAGGGGGGGAGTTTGACTCCATCTTTAAAGAATGATATACCTCCAACCAGACCAGGCAACTTTAGGGGAGTTTTTGAGCCAATGCCTGTTGGCTCATCTGCCTGTTGAACAACGAGAGCTGCTGGAGAGGGAGATCACCAAGGAGGAGATCCTGCAGGTGATCTCATCCGTGCAGGTGGGTATGGGCCCCGGGCTTGATGGCCTAACAACTTCCTTTTTAAGGAAATTCGCTGGGAGTGTTCCGGAACCTCTTCATACTCTGTTTAGTGGGATGATTTTTGCAGGGTATTTCCTCTCGGGCATGAGCCAGGCTAGGATTTCCCTCCTCCCAAAGCCGAACAAGGATCCCACTTTGTGTGCGTCGTACAGGCACATAGCTTTATTGAATACTGCTATAAAGATATAAGCTAAGATCTTGGCGCCAAGACTAGATAAGATGCTTCCGTTCTGGTGGGGGAGCATCAGGCGGGATTTGTAAAGGGTCGCCAGGGGGTGGACAAAGTCCTGAAAATCGCAAAACCTCAATAGATGTGGTGAACCACTCTGGTACCCCTGCCATATTGTTTGGGCTAGATGCCGAAAACGCATTTGACTGCGTGGAGTGGCCTTTTCTCTGCCAGGTCTTACTAAGGTGTAACTTGGGTGACTGCTTTTATCAAAGGGATGTTCTCTCGGTACTCTGCCAGATGACGTGGGTCTTGGCTAATGGAGGGGATGGGGGATCTCACAGGGTTCCTTGCTTTCCCAGGGTACTTGGCAGGGGGGTCCCCTCCGGCCTCTCCTGTTCGTATTGGCAATGAAACTGCTCGCAGCCCGAGCAGAGGAGAGCTTTTATGGTATTCCCTATAGTGGGGAGGTGCATAAAATTTCACTTTTTGCAAATTATGGGATCTGACCCTGGCTAGGGCTGTAACATCGGTCCTTGCGCTGTTTGGGATTGAGGATGCTTCCGCCCGGTATCTGGGTTTAAGGTAAACCTCAGTAAGAGCCAGGCTCTAAATATTTCCTGTGGGGCAGATGCTATGAGCACTCTGAAACATGAGGCTGCATTTGTCTGGCCGGCTGAGCTCAAATACCATGGGGTCTAGCTCACATCCCATTGTGATGGCCTGTTCCGAGCGAACTACCGTGGCCTGTTTGATGCCATCAAGGCAGACCTGCGATCCTTGTGGATGAAGGATATTTTTTGGTTTGGGAGGGTAGCAGCTATCAAGATGTGTCCTGCCAAGGCTGCTGTACCACTTCCAAGCACTCCCGGTCACTGTCGTGGATCACTTCCTGGCGACTCTGCAGAAGGAGATCATGGGGTACGTCTGAAAAGGATGGAAAGCCAGCATCTCTAAAGCTACTCTATAGACCCATGGATTGGAGGGAGAGGGGGGGTGGGGAGGAAGGGGGAGTCCCACTCCCAAACATACGTAGGTACTATTGGGCAGCCCAACTAAGGGTTATTCGGGACTGGATCAACCCATCCTCCACTAAAGTGTGTCACCGCCTGGACGAGGATGTGTTGGGAAAGCCTCGGATTCTTCCCAGGGATACCCGATGGGTGGGGTGGGGGTTGGGGGGTTAGGCCATTGAGCGTTTCTGAATTGCCCGCTAAGGGGCTAACCAAGCAAGCCTGGGACTCGGTGGCGGTTTGCTTGGGCTTGATATGATATGGCATTTGTAACGCGCCTATACACAAGTGTGTATTCTCATCCTTCCCCTTCCCTCTCACTCCCGTACACACCCCTACTTTCCAACCGGCCTATGATGGTATAGCCTTTTCCAGCTGGAGGGCGGGAGGCTGTGAATTTCTAGCACACACGTTTGCAATGGCCTGATTCAATCTATTGAATCCTGCAAAGACACCTTTGGGTTGAAGGAAGGAGACTGGTTTCAATATTGGCAGCTGCGGCACTGGGCCGTGCAACCGAATAACTGACATTCTGCCAGCAGGGCTCTTAATGGTTTTGAGAAGCTAATTTGCGCCGGCCTTCTCCGGGGGCCTTGTTTCCAACATATACTCTTGCCTGGGAGGGAACTTCAGTGGGTCTCTCCTATCCTATTCAGGACCATGGCATGAATAATACCTTTGGTGTGAGCTCTCCCCGGAGGTTTAAAAAAGGTGGGTTGGGCGTTTTAGGAGGGCAACCAAGAGTGTGCAATACAGAGCGTGGGTTTAAGTTCCTGGTGACTGGTGAGAGGTTATTTAACACTGGATAGGATGCAACGCATGCAGAGAGGGGATGTCAGTGGGCTGTGTTGGAAGGCCTTTGGGAGTTTGGGTACTTATATGCATATATGGTGGCATTGTCCTAAACTTGGAGGATACTGGTATGGGGCTTTCGCTGGAGCAGAGTGTCTGCCTGCTGCAGGTTCTCTGGGGAAGAGCAGAAGGTGGGCGGATCCCCAATGATCGTTTAGTGCTTACTTTGCTCCCGGCTGCAAGGACCTCTATAGCCTCCTTCTGGAGGCCATCGGAGCTGCCGGTATGCAGTGATTATGTAGAATCACAAAATAATTACGATGACTCAAAAATAACGAATTTGGGGGGAAAAAAGGGGTTTGAATGGGAATAGTGGTTTTGGGGGTGGTGGAAAAGTAATAGGAACAAAAAAGGGGGGATTGGAGGGGATCCCCCTAAAATAATGAAAAAGGAATCTGTTATTTTTGATTAGTTATTTTGGATTTGAGATCACATGTAACCCATTCCAACAGTCCCATCGTTCTCCAGCGAGCAGGGCAGGTTGAGTCTCTATTATTTGCCCGAGCAAATGCCCAAAACCCTCCCCACCTTTGGAAGGTGGCCTGGGTCTCGTTCTCATAAAACACCTTCTCGGAGGCCACTATTGACTACAGGCGTGCCCATCAGTCCTCCACATTAGGCAGCTTGGTTACATGTGATTCATCGAATCCAAAATTACTTTTCTAAATAGAACTAATACCAAATAACTAATTCCTTTTGTTTGGGTATGCAGTGATTATAACTATACTAACAAAAAAAAAAATCCTTTATAACGAGCCTAAAATATCGAATTCCGAAATAACTAATTTTGAAGAAGAAAAAACAAACTGGGTTGGGGGTGAGGATAGTGGTTTTGGGGATGGGGGAAAAGTATTAGACAACAGTAGCTTAATGAACTGCTGTCATTTCCCCTGGCAAATATGAATTGCCTTTGGCCATATGTTGCATGGCTCCAAACACCCTTGTTATATTTATGCGTTTCATGTTTTATTTGAATTTGGTGTTCTTCATAAGACCTCCTGAGTAGTGGGGGTTCAAATGTAGATACAACTTGCACAATAATTTGTTTTTTGTCATAATCTGTGCTGGGGCCTGATTATGGCTGAGTGTTATGATGGTCTGGTGATGTCACTGACATTCTAGGTGGAGTGTTGGTTTGGTGATGTCACTGGGACTCTAGGTGGAGTGTTGCTGGATGTTTGGAGTGATGGGTTCTACTGGTGTCAGTTGGACCTAATGTGCTGGGCTGGCTGGATGTCCCAGTGTTTTCTCTACTTTATATCTAAGAGAATAAACCTACATGTAAACTACTTACCTTCTGGTGTTCCTGATTGGGAAGGAGGCTTAGTTTACCACATTTTTCTGTTAAAAATGCCAATGAAAAATGATATCAAATAAACTAATTCTATCTATGGCCGAAGCACATTTCGAAACGACGTCAGTCTTTGTCCATGATAATGTGTTGCTCTGCATCTATAAATGGAAAGTGAGCTATAGAATTTGTCACTTTGTAAAATGTGTATGAAAAAATACAACACGTATGTTGCCTTTAAAAACCCATGTATGGTCTCGTGAGCATGTTTCCTCGCGCCCACAGAAGAGTCCCAATGGGAAATGCCGCTCACAGAAGACTCGCATGGAAAAGTAGGCGCAGTATGGACAGATAAGCGGGTCAGGCAGATGCAAGAGGGGGAGGAATGTATTTTGTTTTATTTTCCTTCTGTGAACTAATGTTCCTGAGTGTAGAGGTATACCTTTTGATCCCTTTTTGCATTTTCTATTGTGAAAGCGGCACACCCAACCTTATGTGGTGTGCTGAGGGGTACATAGTATCCCCTTTCTCACTGCTCCTGTAACATTTTTGTTAGTGATGGGCATACCTGAATGGCTGGTGGTAATTTTCTACTGACTTTTGTGTTGATATATACCCACAATTAGAAGTGGAAGTGGTTACTGATGGTTCGTGGTGGAGCGGTGTGGAAGGTTGCTGACCCAGGAGCTGGTCAGTTAGCCACGTGCAACGCCACGTTTGTATTTTTCTAGCGGTGACCCAATGGGGAAAATGCACTACCCATCTGTAAGATTTATAATCTTTGTTATATTCGAATCCTTGAAAATTAGTGAGACTCGCCAGTCTGCGCTGCGATTGCACTGGTAATTCTCCCGGAGTGACTCTTACGGTTGGAAACCTTAGCAGGAGGAGGGCACTTTTTAAGCTCTCCATGCATTGGTGTTACGGACTGAGTAACTGTGCTTTTATTTTTCATTAATGTTTTAATCAACAGGAGGTGGGGCCAGGGGGGAGAGATGGATTTAGGCTGCTCCTTAAGTCGCTGGGTGTTCTATTTTCTGCCCCCCTTGCGTTCTTGAGGTGTAGGAGCTGGTGGCGAGGTGCAAACCTTTAACACGACATTCTTTAATTTTGAAGCAGATAACATATTACTTATACTGCTTGCGCGGCTTTCATTGGTTTCATCCGGGTGGCCTCCTCGCGGCCCACGGTTGTCTGTGTTTGCTTCCTGGGTTGAGAACGCTGTGGACACTATGCATTGCGCATTTGCCCGAAGGTTCGTGGGCTTGGCAATGGCCAATCTGACACTGCCGCGATACAGGGGCTCCTGCCTCGTTGATTTTATTCTTGTTTTCGAACCTCAAAGTTACTATAGTGCTAATTGCTTCCAACTTATTTTATTACTTAATTGCGTTTCACTGTGCTTTTAATTGTTATTAAAAAAACTGTTTTAGGTGTTCATTTATTATACAGTTTTATTGTAATTTTGTATTTAAGGTGGAAAGCTCCTGTGCTTAGTTTTTATTTTGGCCCACACATGGTGAAAAGAAAAGCGAGGGACGAGGGTAGGTCGGGGGCACCTGGGGCACTGGCTGCGAGTGCCAAAAAATCAAAACAAAGATGTGCCGGAAACTCATTAAGGTTAAACCCCAGTCATTACAACGCTCCCTGGGTATGTACCTGGAAGATATGGCAGTAAAAATTGAGAACTGTATTATTGTTACAGAAAAGGCAATTTGGGATGTTTCCTCGTGCATTGGGGGGGGGGACCCTAAATGGTTGTAGAGAATATTTACAAGGAGGGTATGGGTGTTGCCCAGAGTCTGGTGGCTAAGGTGATATCTCTGGTTACGGTGATGAGGGACAATACCCCTTTTGCTGCGGGCACACACTAAGGTGTATGGATACTGTCTAGGAGAGGGGGGGGGTGGAATAGGTGGAAATGGGAATAGAGTTGGGGAGGTGAGGGGGAGGAGTGGTTCCCTCCCTTGATGTATCAGAGAGTAGCTGCCTGGGCGGGAGTACAGGAAGGAGCAGATAACAGGACCTAAATACCTCCTCTACTGGAGAGGACAAGCTTTGGCTGGAATCGCTCCCGTCGCGCAAAGCTTGGGCCCTTGCAGACCATTCTAGAGTTGCTGCAGGCATTTAAGTCTGAGGTAATGAGTACCCTGGCCATACAGGATGACTCGACACCTAAAAAAAAAAAAAAAAAAAAAAAAAAAGTGGGGGAACTTAATAAGGATTGGGTGGAGAACGAGGCCAAGATGGGTGGTGTGGTTGGAGAGGTGAGGGGGGAGGCAGCGAAACACGCAATGGAATTGGAAGGGACTCCAAGCCCACTACCAATTTAAACTAATAAAGGCCATCCTGGGGTCACTAGGACTGAGCAAACCCACTTTTTGGGTCCTCCTTTAGGGGTGCCCGGGGTTGGAGGGCATTCTGGGGTGCCAGAAAGGATTATATTGAACCTTCGACCTGTAGCAGCACCACTTGTGGGTATAATTGTGGGTGTACCAGGGGTACCCAAGGGAGAATTTGAAACCAACGTTGATTTAATAAAACCACACATTGGAGCAACTCAAATCTGATGGGTCCGAGTATGAACCCTAATCTCATATTAATGGCTGGGTGGGCTGGGTAGGTTGAAATCCAAAATCTATGGAGGGAGACTGTATACTGGTCTCCTTCACAGACCCAAGGATGGTCAATTACTTGGTTAACTCCAACCTGTCCAGAGGGCTTAAACCCGATGGTTGTAGATTACTCAGTAGGCTGGTGTCACTAGATTTCCTTTACCCTTGTACAGGGAGGATGACTGAAAGGTACAGCCCGGGAAACTATTCGGGTTCGAGGGAACATCGGAGCGATGTCCCTTTTCGGGAACACCGCCCAGCAACTTGAGGAAGGTACCTTTTTAGAGGCCCAAAGTCTAACCGTAATCTGCATAGTCTAAGTCAAAGGAGCAGAGAATCAACCATCAGTGGTCAAACTGGTTAACCGCTTTGAGCCTTTAACTGCATGTGAGGAAATAGATTAACGGACTGCCCACCTTCCATGCCAAAGGGACAAGGAGGGAAGGGCTAAGTGGGAGGGGAATCCAGGCCCGGTGAATGGGGCGGTTCCTGGGGTAGCAAAGGCTGTCCCTTGGGTGGCAGGCCTGCTTTCATGGAACATGCGGAAGCCAAGGGCAAATTTGCTAAGGCAGACATTGTGGAGTTCTTCAAGTCCTACAATGCCATTCTATTGCAAGAGACCTGGGAGTTGGAGGCCTCCCTCTTGGATGGATATATATCTTATGGGATTCCATCGGAAATAAATGCGAGAGGCAGATGTTTTGGGTGCTTGGCATTTTTGATCAAGACCTCTTTTACACTGTGGTTTACTTACAAGAAGTATTACATTGGTTTTATATTGCATTTGCTTATTGTGATCGTACTTGCCTTACCATTCTAAAAAAACTCCTGTTACATATATTGATTATTTTTACATAACTAAGGGTACAAGTGTTTTTTTGGACCATATGTGTCGTACTCCAGGGACAAGGCACCTAGGAACAGTGTAGAACGAACTCCTACTGATTTCACCAAGACACGTTCAAAACCCAAGAAGGGTCTCCTCAATGGAGGGTGACCTTTCCTTCGAGAGACCGTGCTACACGTAATTTAAATGGGTGTCACAGTGGTTCGAATGAAAGAGCAAAGTACAAGGAGTACACACCAGGATAAGGAAGAAATCCGATGAAGGTTTTATGAAGACAAGATTAGTTGCGGGCAAATGAAACCCTAACCTTGCGTAGCGAGTAAATCCCAGGCGTGTACAGAACGTGCTTTTATCCAAGATCCTGAAGGCAATGTAGAGACCAACACCGGAGATGGGACTGGAGGAGAGGTTAGTGGGTTAGTAGGACCTCTCCCAAACAGAACAAGGGCGAACTAAAGTTTAATGAAAAAACATCTATTCCAGGAGCAATACTGCATAGCGTCCAAGTCAGTTGTGAAATAATGTTCTCCAATAATCCAATCCGGTAACTAGAAACGGTGTTTTCCAGGAGTACTTCAGGAAAGGGTAGGCAATTCGCAGTTCAGGTAAGGCAGATAAGAGCAGGTTGAAATGGATTGCGAAGTCGAAATGAGTGTATCAGAACTAGCAGCAAGGAATGGGCAGAGGGATACTGTAGGAGTTCCGAGAGTGGAAGACGGACCTTCTCCGTAGAGCAGTTAAGGAGCAAGCGGTAACGATCCGGGAACGTTCCGAGGTCGTAGGTAAGGGAATATAAATACGGCCAACCAGGAGTAAACTAAGCAATCCGTAAGGCGATCCAAGGTCAGTAACAAGGGGCTCATTGGAATACACAATGGAACGTAGTAACGCAGAACAACCTTAAACGCAAGCGCACAGAAAGGGAGCGCACAACAGAAATACGTTCAGGTGTGGTCACGTGATCCCACCAGCCTACGCCGTTGCCTAGGCGACGGAACGCTAGGCAGCCTGCCTATGCGCTTGTGATGTCATATGGTAACCGCCAGGTACGCAGCCATAAGGAATGCTTAAACAAGTATTCGGTTACCAGAGAAACTTATCGATTTGTAGCCTGTGACAATATGATAGTTACACTTTATTTACCTACAGCCCTCTCTCCCTCCTGAGATAAGCCTGGTTGCTCTGCCATTGCGATCTCAAAATTGAGTTGTACAGACGACTTCGAGTTGGAGTTGCTGTATTGTCAAGTAAGAGTCTTATTAAAGTCCTTTGTGTGGACTTTGGAGAAAAAAACAGAAATGTTCCCACACAATTCTTCAGTCTGCTGACCAGCCTTCATTAACTAACTGTGGCAAGTGACTGTTGTCCCTGGCTTGTAGCATACAATTCTCCCTGCCACATAAAATGTACCCTGCCACTAAATACGCTCTAATGTAAAACTAAAATGATTCCCATGAAGTAGGCTTACACCACCTGCACATTGCATATCTATACAAAACGTAACCATGTAAATGTGTCAATATGGCACTTAAAATGTTGAATATTAAATATGCTTGTTTGATTGAGAATTGGATTCTTTTCTAGCGCCAGTAATCACAGAGGAAACCACATTACACCTGGAAGATATCATTAAGCAGAGGATAAAAGACCAGGTTAGTTGCGTTGCGATAACATTATTTTTGTATAGCACCTTAAAAATAACGGATGTACTTTTTTTCTCATATGGACACTAAATTGCAATTCATAGCAAGCCATATATAAAGTCCACAGAAGGAGTAAACACGCTCTACTAGATGATTATTCATCATGCAGACATTTCTTTAAGAGTTGGACACCTTTTCCCCCTTTGATGGGGAAATCATGTTCTGTAACCAGTCTTGAAGCTTTGGTTTATCAATACTTTTCCAGTTTCTCAGGATCAGATTTCTCTAGCAGATATTTCATGTAAATAACCAGGCTTTTAGTGGCGTTTGATGGGCATTATACTTGGACGGTAAAACCAATACAAATGGCTTATTTTGACAGCTGTTTGAGCTGGAGAATGACATCCGCTAGAACAGACCAAGCTAAATGAAATTGTTCAACTAGTGATGTAGAGCTTTACTTGAAGTGTACTCCCCTTCACAGTTTAGTCTTTTCACATTTTGAGGGATTCGGAAATCCAGAAACTGGACTGTTGCTTTTGTGTGCTATATCAAATGGAAAATGAATAGCCACCATAACCTTGTAAAACCACTCTCTCCCACCAACTAATAACTCGCCTTGCACTCTCCAATAATTCTACTCCACACTCCTCTGCTCAGTCCTTCCTCTGCTTGTTCTCTTGTTCCTCCCTACAACCCACACCTTCATGTTTCCACCCCTTCCTTTTATTCCCTCTCCCTCCGCCCCTCTCCATTGGTTCTCTCCTTTAGCTGGTTGCCCCGACCAACCGATAGTTATCCTCTTACCCAGGCAGATGTTACAACCAGGCAAAGATTCAGAAGGGGGGGGTGTTAGGCCCTTCCCTGTTTCCATCCATGGCACCGCCTGTATTCTGTAATGGCACCCGTAACAGTGAATGTCTCAGTTTGTGTAAGGGTCTTCCGGGCGCCTCTAGCATGACATTTGTGAGTGGACCGCTCCACCTCGCCACTACGCATGAGTGTAATGTCTTTACTTATGCAAGTTTCACTGGGCGTCCTGCCACCTGTCTTGGGCTATGGTTCTGTTGACGCGGGTCACTGTCTCTTGGATTTTGTAGGAGCGATCGGACTCGCTCTGCTCTTTCAATGGGAGCGGATCTTGTAGCGACTTGGGTTTGTCCATGCAGCTGTGCGATTTGTTCTGCCTCTTGTCTGCTCCTCTTGGTACCCCTCTGGGCACTCTTGACTATTCCATTTCAGCTGTTGAATTGACGCGGCGATACAGTAGTGCTTTGGTCACACAACCTGGTTCATTGGAAAGGGATTTGGGCTCCAATTCTGGCGTAGGACTGGCTCACATCAACCCCGTTGGGTATCGCACACAGGGGTCTGAAACCTGCTGCTCTCCATATGCTTGGAGTACACCGCCCATGATCCTTCATTAACTATTATGGCTAAGGCTGCTAATGAGCTGTATTCCAAAACATCCGGAAAGCCAAGACCTCTACCCTACCCCCACATGATGGATCCCTGGCCATGTCGCACATTCTTCTTGTACATGATTTTATCAGGAATGCTGCACTGACCAAAGTCTAAGTTGTTTCTTGCCCACCTACAATACTATCATTCGATGACGTGCACACGTGGAGAAATTATCCACAGTATTGTTCTCTGTTTATGTAGTGTTTTGAATTTAATGAGAAATATGGGTTGGGGCTGAACCAATTGCATATTCGTTTGAGAAATGCAAGTGTTCAGCAAATTAAACTTTGCCACATTCACATTTTTATTTTAATATTTTTTGACAAGATATAGACCTAAATAAAGGGAAGAACGTGTTACTTATTTTCGGAATGTTTTCTTTGAAAAGAATACGTTTTCATATTTGTTGGGTATAATCGTAATCCTATTGAGTGTTCAGGGGCTGGAGCCATTCTGACATGAATATATTTCATCAAAAGAAAGTTATGGATGCATGCCTGCATGCCCATATTAAAAAAAGCACTCCACAGTGGGGTAAGAAACCAGTTCCTAAGAAGGGGCCTAATTTAATCAAAGCATGTTTTCTAACATTCATTATTTCTCTTTCAAGTCGTGGGATGATGTTTTACGCAAAGAAAAGCCAAAGGAAGATGCTTTTGAATACAAGAAGCGGTTAACTTTGGACCATGAAAAGAGCAAATTAAGCCTTGCTGAACTTTATGAACAAGAATATGTCAAACTCAATAAGGTAAAAAAGGTTCAACTCTGAAAGCGTCTTAAATGATTTGCATAAGGAAACCCTTTTTATAAAGCGACTTTTCATATTTAGCTAAGAATCAACACCCTAGCAGTGGTGGTCCACCTTGAATACACTGCGCCAGATGTCTTGGTTCAAGAAATTGAGTACAACTAATGCCTTTTAGAAACAGCAGTGAACTTGAAATGCAAGTTTTCTGGGGTGCATCCTCCAGACCTTCATGGATGGGGGTAGCTTTAATGTATATTTGCATTGCTACGGTTCCTGGAACAGTAATGTTGCCTTCGAACGTTGTGTCCACTTTCTTACACACAGAGTATGGTGTCTGAAAATTAAATTGTGTTCTTGATTTCTGGGTTATCTCGGAAGCCAACCTTGACAGCAAAGCATCGAACCAACCTTTTTTCAGTTCCTGCTTCTTGTACCAGGTTTTGGGAAAGGTCAGCTACTGATGTCCTTGGTTGATAGACGTTTGCATTTACTTTCCATGTGTGAAGACGTGGAGTAGAACAAACTGAGACTAGGGGTTAGTGGATGACTTACAGAAAGGCTTTATTGTGGACGTCAGATCAGTTTTCAAATCTCCATGTGAGGTTAGCCCTCTTCATAGCAGTTTTAATTCACGGTAAGAGCGCTCATCTGTGCTTGTTTTCTCTTTTGCACCCTCTCTCACTTGCACACTCCTTTTCTCATGTCCTCTTTTGCTTCAGGTAAAACTTTGCAATACATTGACTATGTATTTATTGTTCCAATGACTGCAGGAAAAGACGGAAGAAGATGAAAACCCAAAGCATGTAGAAATTCAGAAGTTGATGGACTCCCTTTTCCTAAAACTCGACGCACTTTCCAATTTCCACTTCACACCCAAACCAGTGAGTATTCATTGAAACTCTGCTGATCCAGCTAATGACAAATATGTGCAAGAGCTGGTCATTATCCCACTGAATATTCTTTTCTCACCCTTCAGTAATACGTACTTAAAATGTTTTAATATTATTTGGACACTGCGTATATGGACTAATGTTTAAATCCCAATGTGATTCAAAAGTAAGTGTTTGCTGCTCCCTTGTGTTGGGGAGATTTATCAGTTGAATGCTTAATCCCCTCTCCTAGTGAGGACCCCAGTGCTTTTTGCTGCACTTTTGGACCTTTTTCTTGTTCTCCTGAATGATGGGAGCCTGAACCCACCCCTCTGCACCACTCGTTATTTCTTACATGCTCTATCCATGGGAACTTTGTTCTTTTTGTTTTACCTTATATTATGGAGTCTTGCTTTTCTCCATTCTCTTAAAGGCATCTGTTACACTTTTGCAGCACACAGCACCCTATGAGCAGTGTTGCTGGGGGACCCTTTGGGGTCTCCTTTTATATTATTCCATTTCCCCCTGAGAACTACTGTTCTTAAGGAAAGGGGGATACTTTGTATCCTTACTAAATCACACCCCACCTTAAGTGGAGTGCTAAGGGGATACATAGTATCCCCCTTCTCTCGGCTCTTGTGACCTTTTGGTACCAGTGGCAATACTATAGCTAAGGCTGGTGGCAGTGGATATGTTCTACCAACGGTTGTGCTGTTGTCTACCGCAGACTGCATTCACAGCCTTGTTTATACACAAAGGGTCACCCATGTGCTAACATGGTGGCTCCTTTCTTTTTTTTGCCATTTCTTGTGTGGTTGTCCTTTGTTATCCCGTCTAACATTCTGGGGGGGGAGGGGGGGGGCCTCTGTCTGAGTTTTGCCTTTGCCTTTGGTGGAAACCCTTTGTGTCACTGCCTAGGCTCCAGTGTGTCTGTGAGGACAGGATGCAAGGGAGGAGTTTTAACACTCGCCTATCCTTTTGTCTGCTAGTGTGTCTGAATGCAACCGGTTCCCACTCGGGACAGCCGATTGGACAGCCACCCGGCCCTTTCTGTACACTGCAGGGAAAGTGTGCAGAGGAGTGAATGGGAAATCTTAATAAACTGTGAGTTCTTGAGGCAGAAGGCAAGTCGACCACTGGAACAGAAGATCTGAAGATGACCAGAGATGCCTGCAACCCCTTCCAGTAACCGTGAAGCGACCACTGCTGTCCTGACCCAGTTTTCCTATTTACATCGGAGCTCCGAAGAGGATGACTCGTTCCCTTTGGCTGGTGGGACCAACCAGCCCCAAAACGAACTGCAGATTGAGCCATCCCACAAGGTGCCATGACCTTCAAGGGCTGCAAACCGTGAATACTAGGGGACCTCTGATCCAATTGCAGTGCAACATCTTTCCATGAATGAATCCCCCCAGAACTTTGTGGCCAGTTGGACCTCCAGTGCCACGATCCCACTCATCAAGTTCCCTCACCAGAATGCAGGACTGCAGAATCGAGGAAAATCTTCGGGCAGTAACTATTCACCGTTGGTGCAGATAAGAAGGTGCCCAAACCGCAGACCAACATGGGAGACCGAAGAAATCCTTTGAGTGTCCTTTCTTGCGACTGCTGCTGTGACATCCCATTCAGAGTCCTTCCTTTTGTCACCAGACCGTGGAATGGAGAGACCAGGTCCGTTGCTGCTGCACAGGAAAGAATCGAGCTACCTTTTCTTCAACCACCCTGGCGGTGTACTGTGAGTTTCAAGGTAGAACTTGCCTCAAGCCGGTACCAGGTGTTTGGGTGTCCACCCATACCTGTTGCCCAGGCTCAACAGCTAGTGTGCTTTTAGGGAGTCCTTTGCATGGTCCTTATTGTGTTATCCTACTAATGCCTTTTTATTTAAGTATCTAAAGTACTACTTTGCCTTTGCTGCTGCATAAGACTTTTGCTCCCATCCTACACTGACATTGATGAATGCTTGAATAGCAGGGATTTGACTGCTAAAGCCTTCGGAGCCTTGTAAAGTGTTGCTAAGAAGTAAATCACTGCCATTGGTGTTAAACCCTCCTTTTCCTTCCTACAGACTGAGTGACTTTGTAAATGAATGACACTGTCACTTCACTGTAACAAATGCAAGTGTGCGCCACTGTTATTTCAACAGTAGAACTTTCATAACTGTCATTTTCTGTAATAATTGTAAGCACGAGCAACTACTATTGAAGCCGTTGGGAATGTTCAGGGGAGAAACAACCGAAGATTATTTCAAACAAATAATTTTTGGTCGTTTCTCCTTCAAACATTTCATCCGCAGTAAAACAACCCCAAATCAATGTATTGACTGGATTCATTGTACTTACCTACAGCTCACATCCTCCTCATAAGGTAAGCCTGGCTGCTCTGCCATTTTACCAATCCTTTGGTAATACAGACCTATACTACGAGTAGTTTTAGAGTCTTACCTCCAGGTGGACTTTAGGAAAACTCCCCTAACATCTTGCAATCATAAAACCTACTATATTCAACCCGTCTGACTTGATGTCTTGGTAATCTGAAATTTTAAGTTTGCATACCTCTAATTTTCCTTTCTCCACTTCTCTGCAGCACTTTGAAGCGGTATGAAGGCAATGTTATGTTCTGTAATAAGAACAGCCATACATACTATTGTCAGTAGTAGGAACATTTTGCTTGGTATACTGGCTTATTTTTGCAGGTTGATCTTTTCCTAAGTCTCCCAGAAAGTTGCAGCTGATGTATGTCTATATTTTAACGTGGTGCCCAAAGTAGCCCCCAAAGCTAGTTCTGCAGAGGTACATGTTTTCTAGGAGTGAGTTTTCCCACCCAGAAACTGTCGGGCAATAGGCCGGTCGGTATGTGTTTTACAATTGTCTACACTACTGTGTTGCCTTTTTACTGCTTTTGTAGCCACTTGCTCAACGAAAGGGCGCAAAGTTACCACTAAGTTATTTTCAAGTCATACATTCATACCCTTTTCTTTATGGTCCATCTTTTTTGTTTTTAAGACAAAGAACTATCATTTTGGCTGTTTTACTGATGAATTCCGGCAGAACTCAAAGGCATCTGAGTGGAAGGTATCTAGTTTAGAATAGATGAGGGTTTCTCAAGCCCCCTAAAACTATACACGTGCCTAGGTTGAGCTTGGCTGGACAATCCTGATTATATGGCTGGCAACAATTTTTAAAAGGTGCATGTATAGTGATTGGAGGGCCGCACTAACCCTGACCTGATGCTTTGTGGAAAGCACTGGAGAGATGAGGCACCCCTGATGATACTAGAAGCTGGTTCTATTGATGACGCCTCATCTCTAGAGGTTGAAACTGGTTTTTCAACTGAAGTCCTTTTTAGGCTCTTCCTCATCCTTGGTCCAGCAGGAACAGCTGGATCCTCTGGCCCTCAACCCTGTATGCTTCCCTGAAAAATCTTGTATCTGCAATACTCTTTGGGCCTTGATTGGGAGCCCTTACTGCCTTCTGGAACTCTAGTAGCATTGTCAGTTTTGCTCAAACGTGTTTACTCTTTCATCATTCCTCCTGCAGCTGCTCCTAGTAGGACTTGTGATGAAAGGAACTCAATCCTCCTCATAAGGACCACCTTCGTGGCACCAGGAAGGGCCCTTCTTTCTTATCCTAAGGACATGTTGCCCACACTATTGGGAAGGAACAAACAAACGTGGAGTAAATCTCCCAGAATCGCCATCCCGCAGATGGAAAATCAATGTGTATAGGAGAAAGTCGACAACCGATCCAAGGGCAGGAAGACACTAATCGACCCACAGAAATTCTCTTTGCACCCTGCAGAGAACATTCTGGTGGCATCACTCCCATTTAATACTATAGCTGACAAGAAAACACTCCTCTGCTCTCTTAATCAACGAGGCACACAGAGGGAACACCAGTCATTCTCCAAATTAGAGACTTAAGCAAAGCGAAAACACACAATTTCACAACAGCTACAGTACCAGTAATCTGGGAGAAACACCCACACAACCACAGACATAGTTTTACACTCCCAGTCATATTCCTCAAACTTATCTGCTGAGGAAAGGAGACAGCCAGAGCGGACTCTTGAAGTCGATGCACTGAAGCCAGAATAGGAGAGACAAAAACAGCAGCACCAGCCGAGCAACTCGCAGCACTGCACATGAAAGCAAACCAAAATGGAGGCTGATGGATTTAAAGAACTACAAAGGAATCCCTGCCGCTATACATGCTCATACAAGACTCTCAACCTTACAGAAATCACACTCTGGAAGAAACTGTTCAACCTAAAAAACAGAGCTGCAGGATGAGCAAAGACTGCAGTAGACTTTCCAATGAGTGAGAAGAAGCAGCCTGTAAGACCTGGAAAATGGAAGAAGTTGAAACAAATTGGAAGACTTGGAGAAAGGTGGAGCGAAGCAGAGCCCAGAGAAATGTCGGGCAGAGGGAGGTGGAGTGAAAAAAAATGTTTTAAAAAAAAGATACTCTGAGATGGGTGGAGCAAAGGGTGATGGTGGAAAGAAAGATGAAACCCGGGAGGGAGGAGTGAAAGTGTTTGAGAGGACCCGAAAAGTGAGTGGGGCAGCAGAGACTGAGGCAGTGAGCATGCCAAGGTTGTGGCCTTTGGAAAGACATCAAAAGTACAAAGCAGGGACTACAACCAAAAGTGGAACAAGAACAGGACAAACCCCATCCCATGGAGAGACTGTAGTGAGAAATGGAAGAAGCCATGACTAAAGAGATAACTGGGAAAGAAAAGACTGAAGCTTTGGCAAGGGAGGGGGCTATGGAAAAGCCAACGATCCTGCCAAGGAAAATGCATGAAGGAAACTACTGAGGCCTTGATAAGAGGAAGCAAGAAGATAAGCCAGCTAGTGGCCTGGTCAGTAACTAGGGACAGTAGACACGTGAAAAGGTTTTCTGTCACACCGATTTTATGGACTGTGTATGAGTTATGATAACTAACTTTGGTACCGATTGCTTTTTAGGCTTGTTTGGTTAAGCAGTACCAACCTCCTATCCCATACTTTCTTCCATTTTATGGCATTTGTTTGTCACTGGCTGTGTTGGTGGTGCAAATTATATTATTGACTGGGTGTATGAGACACCAGCAATGAGTCACCCTAGACCTTTCACAACATTTAGATCTTCTGAAGCCCGTATTAATTGCATTAAAGTATATTCCAATTAACTGATCCACGTCCTGTTTTCCGCAAAGTACTGTACACACAATTTAATCTTCGGAGCAAATGGAGATATGTAGAGGGTGAGCTTGATCAATGTTCTCTACGCTCTTTGTAAAGTAGCTTAGACTATAGTAATCTACAGCAAAATGTGTGAAATCTGCCATTCATTTGAATTTTAGTCCGTTCTGAGTCTGTTGCTGCTTTTCCTGCTGGATAGCATGCATTCAGTGTCTAGCAGTAAGTTCTCTGCTGGCAACAAATTTGTAGAGAAACCAGCTGGTCAAGTTTGAGAGAGGAGGAAAAACAATCCTATACAATTCCAGAACAACCAACAGCGAAGTGTTCTGAAAACCTGAATCTGGATAACCATTTCTTTTTTCTCTTCCAGTCGGTACCAGAAATTAAGGTAGTCTCCAATCTCCCAGCAATTGCCATGGAAGAGGTTGCACCAGTGAACATCAGCGATGCAGCCCTATTGGCTCCTGAGGAAGTCAAGGTAAACAATTGAATTAAGAGTGAAGGTGTTTTTTCTTTTTTTTATTTACAAAAAATAGTCTTCTTATACAGTACTAAGAACTGTATTGCAGAAGGAAAGGCAAAATGATCTGTGGAAAAGTAGACTTTTCAACAGTCCGGTTCTATCAATCTTCCAGACCTGGTTCATTATAATGTTCCAGAAAAGGACTCTAGTTTTCTGCTTGTGCTTTAATTTTTTTAAATCGTGTTTGACAGTCTTAAAATCTAGAGATTTTGTTTTCTGCCTTGTCAATGCAAGTAAAATATGTATCGGCACTACCAAATCGCACTGTCAATATGTCGCAAATAAAAATCTTCCTCTGACCGTATCCCTATGTAGCTGGGTTATTGGAGTTCTTTGGGTTACCATCCAGATACATTTTAAATAGGAAATAGACCTATAAAAACTGCCCAAAAGATGAATGTGATTTTGCGTGTGGGGCGGTGGGAGGGAAAACTAGATCTACTATATAGGCCATCTTCAAGCAAATAACATAGTAGGTAAAATTAATAGGTACCAGCAGACTTTGAAAGTGTTTTTTCTTACATTGACAAAATACTAAGATTGAAGTGAACCCAATCAATTACACTCATTTATCATCCAAAGTGCATGTCTGCCCGCTCCTTATTGTATATTTAAAAAAAGGTATTTTCTGCCTGACACAAATGTACCTTGCACCAACAAGTCCTACTGGATGCCAATAAGCAATAATGCTTTAAGTTATTCACATATTATATAAAAATAAAGCTATTGAAATAATGCCCCCAAAGCTAATTTGAATTTCCTCGTTAAGTTGACCCTACCAATTCTTAACTTTCTTTTGCAAGTGTAAATACATTTTCCACATTTCTCATCTGCTTCAAATTCCCCCTCTGTGACCTAATCTTGAACAGCTTTAAGTAGATCTTTTTTGTGTGTTTGTATGTATATATATATATATATATCAAAGAAGGATGAAAACAGTATTTGAACTTTAAAACTCATTAAAAGGCAAGTTTGAATGCATTCCTACCTTGCTTGTCTTATGCTGCTCAAGCAATGTGGGAAGTCAGTACTTAAGGGCAAAGACTACATTGAAGGTTTTTTTAAAACCTACGCTGCCTTAATTTTGCTTCATAATATGTTACGATTCTACAAGGTTTAAGATAATCTACTTTTTGTTGCCTTCAAAACCATCTTCCTACTGCCTTATGGGAGATGTATCGACACAGATTTTTCTTGAGGTAAATGAGGTCGCAGAGAAACCCTTTTCTTTGTTGGAATATCTTGGTGGATTCAGTATTGATGATCCCCCAAAATGGCAAGATAGAGGTGAAATGTGAAGTCTCTTCAATTTGTGAATTTGCAAAATGTTCAAACTGCAGGAAAAAAACAAAGCAGGGGATCTGAAAGCAGATGCAGAGAAGACGGCCACAGATAAGAAGCGCGAGAGGAGAAAGAAAAAGCTAGTGAAACGCATAAAACTGAGAGAAAAAGAGAAGCGCCAGAAACTCCTGCAAAAATTGAAACCTGAAGGAGTTAAGAAACTCAGCAAAAAAGCAGCTGCCGATAATTTGAAGAAACTCACAAAGGATGGCAAAACCACATTATTGACGGTAAGAACATTTTAATGGGATGTATTGCTGAACTTCACTTCCAAATATATATATATATATTTTTTTAATTTAGTTTCTCATATGTCGCAGCCCCCATCTCGCATCATGCTTATTTTGCCCTATTTGATAATGTGCTGCTCCACGTGTGAACTCAAATGTTTCTCATTTGTCTTACTAAACTTTTTTGATCGCCTTATTTGTCACAAATTGTTCTTTGCTTTGGACGTTTCACCACGTTACGGTGGTTCAAATGCAGATACTGAAGTGGTAGATTAAGTGGTGTGTGAATTTCTGATTCTGGAAAGAATGTTTTTTTAGAACAGTGTACAATTATGGGATGTTGGAACAATGCCATAATTGCCACAATGTCATTTTCCATAAATGTGCAAACCTGTTCAGAGATGATTTATTCTATAGACTTTTTTTTTTTTAATTTTTTTATTTTTAACCAGGAGAGGTTATTGTTTTTAAATACTTGGGCTTCATATTGTGTTATGACATACTACCCTAAAATGTTTTATAAATATAGTACCGCTTAGGGTTTTTTGTTTTTGTTGCAATGTTTGCAAAATCACTTCCGACCTGTTCCTGCGTCAGAAAAGGTACCGCGATTGACGAGGGGCCCATCCCAAAAAAAACTGGATTGATGCCAAGGGTAACTTCTGATCCAACCGTGGCCCGTTCACCTAGTGCCACAGTGATTTATATTCTATGCAGTCATGTTAACGCTCTATATAGAGTTGCCCGTGTGCCAAAAATATTTAGGGTTCATTATTGACCGCAGTCTGCCCACCAGGTAACATATCAACATATGCCCAAACCTCGTGTTAACTAGCATTCCTCTGGAACATAAAACCCTCCTCTCTGAGTATTTCATAATAGTCCATGCCCTGGTAACCTTGCACCTCTATGGAGGTAATGCCATCTTAACTGATGTCCTTGGCAATTCCGTGAAACTCCAAATGGTTACATTTCAGGAATTGGTGATAAAACTCATGTGTCCAATATCAATCTCTCACTGGAAAGGAGCTTGGCGACATCCGTGACGTGACCAATATGGTGAATACGCTGTGAAAAGGATCCCTGTTTGTTCTCTGTGAAAGAGTGGGGGGGGGGGGGGTCTCTGTGGAGGCCAACATTCGCTGTATGAGCCTGTTTTGGAAGTAGTGCTTCCTGGCAATTGAAGTGCTGTTCTAAACTAAGATGAAAGAAGACACAGAAAAGGTTGCCAGAGAGGGTGGTGGTGAAGAACATGGAGTTTGGGGCAATTTGCCGAGGCACTGGTTTGGGGGGGGGGGGATTCTGAGGGGCAAGCATGTGAAGCCGACAAACTGGGGTATGCTTTTGTGCAACAATTAAGTTTTATCACCTCTCAATCTGCCCCCTGCCAATGTGGCTCTGAGGCAAATGTGCACCATTTGACACTACATGCTCTCACAGATTAATTGGGCTGAAATGAAGCAAGGCTACCTTTTTACCAAACTAGACTTACAGTCCCAGGTTAACTTGCAGCGCTTCACAAATACCACAGGCATAGCCACTCCACAGCACGGTCATCTCCGCACCTTGATTCAATTTCTGAACTGCATGGATGGAAGATTTAAGTTATGGAACATAAACCACTCTCCATGGATCTCTTGGAACTTGAATAGAAAACCAGATCAATGGAAATGCAAGGAAGGGAGGTGACGCTCAAGATTGACGATATTTAAGTCATGGTCAAGGACATTGCTTGCTAACATTTCTGAGCAGAAGGAGATGCTCCTCAACAGAAGACAGTTTGGGGAGAGGACCTAGGCCAACAGTGGCAAAATGTCACTACTATAGTGATACAATGGACGTACTTGGTAAGATGAGGCAGAAAAACACTAAATTTAAGGGATCACAAATTCAAATTTTTCAAGACCTATCCAGGCTCGCATTTAACAAGTAGAAGGAATGCCAACCCCTGACCATATGGTTCAGGGGGCATAATATCCGTCCAGTTTCACTCAACTCCTGTTAATGAAATTGAACAGCTTCTCAAAAGTGATGGCGTGGGGGGACATGCATCAATCTGGGATGGCAGCAAGTGCGAGTTAGATCCTTGAAGGGAAGGTGGTTCCAGAAGGAGGATGTTTAAATTAAGAAAACTCATGAAAAGAGGTGAACCATGAAGGGCCTTTGTCAAGCTTTTACACTTCTTGATAATAGAGAGGTGGACAGACTCCTGGGTATTTCGGGGAGGGCGGGAATGGAGTTGGTGTGGGAGGGAGAGGACGGCATGTGGTCGTATAGGCTCTGTTGGATTGTCTCTGGTCTGGGGTAGAAAGTGAAACGCTATCTATCTGTATATCTATCTAGAGAAACGCTATCTGGTACGTTTGAGAACTTGAACGGAAAGATCTGTTAAATTAATAACATTGAGTGATCTGATGCAAAAAACGAAAGTTGTCACATTAAACCTGGCAGTGCTGCATTTGCCATGTAAAAGGTCACTAAAGAGTTCAAAAGAATGGAAATGTGTCCATTATGTTTGTCCAGAGAATACACATTTCAGGAGAAGAGTACCGAGTGAATGGTTTTCAGGTGGCCCAGTCTTACTGGGCTTCACACGACCATAATTTGATACAATACAATGAAGTGATGCTGGATGAGGAAGATTGTAATTTTTACGCTGATATACGGCTTGGTTACTAGCCCCAATCAGGTAAAAATGCTAGAACTGCTGTCTGCCAGGGTCTTTTGCTCCTTGGCAGGGACTTGCATATGATAATAGATTGAAGAGAAACACACCTATTTGAATCAGGCCTTTGCTTATGGGACAAGTAATCTGAGAAATGTAGAAGATACCTAAAAGAGTATAATTTTATGATCGATATGTGGAGAGTAACCCAGCGGCACAGGTTTTGTTCACACCCTCACAACACTTATTCCCAGATACATTATTTATTCCTGGAAACCGGGCAAGCCTATTTAGTTGCCTCTTGCACCATGCAGCAGATACTGTGGTCGACCATGACATGGTGACCTTAAACCTTGACATTTATCGGTCTACCAAGGGAAAGGGGGTTGTTGGCATTGTAATGAGGTCTTTTTGAGGGATGGCTTGTTTGGAGGTCATCTTCAAGAAGAAATACAGCAGATTAACACCACTCTGAGGGACATACTTGAATATGTTTGCCACATTTGGAGGGATCTTTCATAACAGAGTGAGAGGTGCAAAAAAAGTGGTGTTGGACTAAATGCATAAAGAAGGTAAGTAATGAAGACCAGAACAAATTCCTTTCTGAGATACTTTCGTGGGGAAAGTGTTTCAAAAATGAAGTTGCCTTAAAAAGAAGTACTATGAACAAGGGGACAAAGCTGATGCTTTCTCAGCGGCTATGTTCAGAAAGCGAAGAATTGTGAGGGGGGTGACTATATAAATTGACAGGGCTGTGAGAAACATGCAACCTGCAGGAAATATGTTATTATTTTTCACAACTGTTTGAGCACTTCTATGGGATGGAGGAAAAGAGAACCCAGAGCAGATGCCCGATTGTAACCAGACATTGTGTTTACCAAAACAGTTGTGAAAAGACGTAAATATGCTGGATTCTCCAAATGCGTATTAGTTTTTTGGTAGGGGCAGGCCACCACCAAACATTTTAGAAGCTCTTGTATCCGCCATCCCAAAGTAGGGTACAGACTTGGAAGTTTGCCTTGGATAGGGGGTTGAGGCTAGGCCCCCCCCCCCCGTTTGTTCTGATAATGGAGCCAGTATCTGTTGGTTGACGGCATTCCAAGCAGTAAACTTGTTGAAGTAGGCAGCAGGGAATTTAAGCAAGCCGCCTTGCTCACAATGTTTCGGCGTGGCTGATTACTATCCTAGTCTTAGAGTAAATCGGTCCTTTGCTCATCGGGTGTCTCAGACAAAATTGTGCAGTCCCTCCTGTTTGCATCATTCAATAGAGATCAAATACTTTATTTGACTTACCAGGCTGTTAGAACACTTGCTCAGAATTTCCCACTCTTTGGGGAATGGGGTAAATTGCATATACATAGGTGGTCCCTAGTGAAACTTTCTTGGATGGATAGGCTGACCACAGTTAAAATGAACGTGCTTCCTAGGATTTGTTCCATTTCCAGATGTTCCCTGTTAATGTGCCTGTCGGCCTGTTTAATGAAATTGAGACTATTTTGACTGTTTTGCCCCCGAATGGGATGATGAAACGTAAATGATTAGATGTGGTACTTTAACACTCCTGATGGTAGGGTACAAGTCCGGATTCTTTCTTTCCAGTTCTGATGGACCATGTGTGGATTTGCTCTGATGCAATTGGGTCTTTCAGGAAAGCGGGGTGCTCACCAAACACAGGGTGCATGCGTCTCCCTGCTGGAATTAGACCCTGCATGCAAGGAATAAGAAGCAAGGAACACTCGGACCGCGCTGGCTATGACCAGGAAAGATCCAAAGCTCAACAGACAATTTCATTGACAACAGCCCACATTGGCTTATGTACTGTATGTAAAGAAATCTAAAGCCACAGTCGTCAACCGACAGATTTGCGATGTCGAACTTCCAACGCTTGTCCTGTAGCCTGATGAAACCGATGTAACTGTAATACCCTAAGGCCAACACCAATGGTTAAAGGTCCATCCATTGCCAAAAAATCTGATCTGAGACTGCTCATGCAAGCCTCTCTGCACCTCCTTCCAATGAGATTCAGTTGAAAGAATGGTAAGCGTGGGCAGCAATATCCTGCTTCTGCAAACCAATGCAACAAGAAACAGTGGTCCATTTAACTATCAATTGGCTACGTTCTAAATCCCAAAGACGTTCTGTCTCTGGAAAACACCTGTTCTCTAGGGAAGGGCTTTAACAGGATTGTGAAATCTTTGGCTCTAGAGATGTTTTGGACTAAACATCCCATCACCCTTGCCAGCATAGTCAATAGTGAGGGGTGGCGGGAATTGTAGCCCAAAATAGCTAGAGATCCAAAGCTTGCAGACCACTGTCTTTAGTCTGCTAGCACTGAGAGCATCTTTGGTTATCTAGACCTGCAGCTTTGTCGCAAGATGTAAGTAGAGGTCATCCATACACAGTGGGTGTTAAAAAAAAAAAACTCCCACCCTCCCCTGCAGCTTAATCATTGTATTATGAGTCTACAGTTCTAGTTTCTTTCCAGGTCTGCTAGAATGACCAGAACTGTTGCACAGATGAAAGGGTTGCACAAGGTGTGCAACAACTGCAGATTTTCAAATGGCGATTGTTACAGCCCCTGCTTACAATATCACCCTCCACACCATCTGACCTGACCCTGCAGTGTGCTTGTCAGGGAGCATTAACCTTGGACAAAACTTATTCTGTGAGATATGTTAGGTTGACCATAAGACTAAATGCAGACACTATTGCGTGCTAGTGGGATGTAGTAATGTAACTTTTACCAAATAACGGGCATGAATTGCAAGAGTATTATACAGTTTGTATTCCATTCACTGACTAGCGATATCGTATTTTCAATGATTCTGGAAGGATTTGGAAGCCATCACCAGGTTGGGAACATATTTGTTTAGCTTTTATTTCTTATTCTGATGGGCAAGAGTGTACTACAGTACTGCAGGGGTCTGGGACAAGATGACCGGTGGAGCAAGTTAGCGTGAGAAAATCTCGGTTTTTACAGCTCTAATAAAAGAGGGAAGTCTTAAATGTTCCTTGTGTATTATTGGGATGGGGGTTCCATTTTTGGGAGAATGCTCCTGTGACCAGTGGTTTGAATGATGGTTTGAACGCTAGCCCAAGCCTTCTTGTAGTTTGGGATTAGTGGGAAAAACGTATAGGGGTGCGGCTCGGGTAATTTCCTGCATTTGTGAGTGAGACAAATCCATTGAAAGGGTCTTGAACTCGACCAAGAGAAAATTAAAATAGTTGAGGTCTGGGGAGGTGCTTTTAAATCTAGACTAAAGGTCTGTGAATAAAGTTTTCAGACACGGAAGGTCCATGTCCGTCTGAGGGGACAAGTGCAATCTAAAGGTATCCACCACCTCCTCTTCCTTTATTGGTTCACAACCATAATACTAGAAACCGGTTATTTTTGAAATTTGTCTATTTAAAATGAGAGAATATTTGGGGAATTCTTTCTGACTTGAGCGTTTATTTTTCTTTCTAGGATACTGGAAAGGATAAAGCGCTAAAGTCCTCTCAAGCATTCTTTTCTCAATTGCAAGATCAAGTCAAAATGCAGATCAAAGATGTCAAGAACGCACAGAAAAAATCTAAGAAACAGGAACTTTCAGCACAGAAACTCAAGCTATAATCTATGATGTGAACATATACGTTGTACATATTGCTCAGCTATATTTCCGCTATATATGCCAACATTTGGTGTGTAAATTCTATTCTAATTTGTAATAAACGATTGTCCAAACTAAGTTGCTAACCAGCCGTTTTGTGATAGGTAGGTGATTTTGGGCTTTTTTTGTCCCATAGGACATGCGTGGACGGAATGGAAGAGAAGGGTGGGAAAACTGAATGGGAAGACAGAATGGCATACATTTCTGAAAAGTAGACAAAATTTCAGGTTTAGGAAGGGGTGATTTGCACAGGTCGGGCAACAACTATGTAGGGAAAAATTCCATAGTTTGGGGAAAAATTGGGAAAATGACAGGAAAAAAGGTATGTGGTGGACATGGTTGGTCAGCTAAGTCAATGGCTTCTGTGAATTTTAAGAAAAGCAATGCTCTGCTACATTCCCTATACTGCTCCAGTTAGGGACTCAAACATTTTTCATGTTTCACAAAACAAGCATTACCACAAGCCAAAAACTGAGCCATGGTACACAGGATTTTTATGCTCGTGTCCTAAACAGACGTACTGAGCATGTGCAAATAAGAAAAAAAAAGTCAAGGGCAAGCATACATTTTTTGAAAGCACACAGGCAGACCTTTTGAAGGGTAAGTGACCTGCAATAAAGTGCCTAAAGCACCGACTAAATGTAGGTCACATTTGGGAAATGAAAGGGTTGTGTGACAAAGTGCAGCATCAAATGTGTTGTAACGTTATGAAAACCACGCAAACACAACAGATGTCGTACCTTCCCGCGTTCCCACAGGTGTCCTGTCAAAAACGGTACCTCACGTGTGGGTGCACCTACCTGGGCGCAAAGGAAAAAGGCTAAACCACTGGTAACGGCCAACCTACAGATTTGAGCCTAGGGTATCAAAGCCGCCAAGGAAAAAGGGGAACCCAATGCACTTCCAAGACACCCATGGGCACCCCCTTTCCATTAAAAACATCTATGGTGGTTTAGTCCCCCCCCCACCCAAAACAAGTGTTTTATTGCCCCTTTCCTACCCCCAGGGTGGACAAAACCTACTGCCCCATGCATTGGGGGGCCATTCCAGTGTTTTCTGATGGCCCTCTCCCCCCCACCCCAAATGGATGGGGGGGGCATCTCATGTACTCCTTCCTAGGGGCAGATTGCACTAGCCATCTGCCCCCAGGGAGGGCTACATGAGATGCCCCCATCCATTTGGGGGAGAGGAACACCCCCCTTTCCACTAAACACCCATGGTGGTTTAGTGCCCCCCAAACCACCCCAAAACAAGTTGTTTTTGTTGCCCCATTCTTAGGGGCAGATGGGCATGTGTGCCCATCTAACCCCGGGGGGTGGCAAAACTTACTGCCCCAGGCCTGTACCAATATTTCCAGTGGCCTCTCTCCCCCTTCCACTCCAAATGGATGGGGGGCATCTAATGTACCCTTTCCTAGGGGCAGAAATCGGACCCCAGGGAGAGCTATGAGGTGCTCCCCATCCATTTAGGGTCGGGGGAGAGGGCCACCACCCTTACAAGGTACAAAAATCCTGGTGGTCTAGTGAGCCCCCCTCCAGTCCCCACCCCTACCCAAATCTTTTTTTTTCTCCTCCCACACCGCTAGGGTAGATGGACACCCACCTGCCCCCAGGGGGCCCAATACTTGTGGCCCCCATGCCTTGGGGGCAGGGGGAGAGGGCTGCTTACAAGCAGCCCCCCACGTCACAAACAGAACCCTGGTGGTCTAGTGGCATTGCTGGGCGCGGATCGAGTGCTCTGTGCCCGATCCACGCCCAGCAATGCTTCAAAAAAAGGTGTCGTTGAAAATGGGAGTCTCCCCTTTCCAACGACACCTCCCTCGATCTGAACGGCACAATAGTGCCTCAGACCAAGGGAGAAAAAGAAGGAAACTTGCCTTCTGTTTTCACCGCGGCAGCCTGCCGCAATTCAGTTTCACGTCCGCACGCATCATGCGTGCGGATGTGAAACTGAAGGAAATCCAACTCCCGGACTGTGAGGAGGAACCTCCTCCTCACATAGCCCAGGGGTTGGATTAGTTTTGTGTGATCCCTGCTTTGTTGGGATCGCACAAAATGAAGTGCCAAAAAGGACGAGATATCCCGTCCGTGGCACTGCGTACGTAATGTCAAGGACGCGATAGCTCGTCCTTGGCACTTAAGAGGTTAAAAATCGAATTTAGGTGTGTACATCCTGCATTTCGTACAACTGCACTGACGGACTACTCCCTCTGACCTCTGTTAATCTGTTCCCTTACCCCCTTTAGTACCCATTGTCTCTTCCCAGTCCTGTTTTCATTGTGCGTCTGCTCCCTCCATCCTACTCCTCCCACGTACCTCAGCTGCTCTGCCTGGTTGTGTACCATACTCTGTGCCCCTCACTATGGCGCTTTCTATTGCTCCTATCTTTTCTAACTGCTTCTCCATCTCCTATCCTTCACCTCTCACTAAGTTTGGCAGGAAAAAAATCGAAAGGACACACTGGGCTCCAACCCAGACATGCCTATCGCTGACAACTACGTCAGTGCTTCTGCCAGAGAGAGACTCACTGACATCCTCTTTGTTGTTCCTTCTCCCGACCTATGGACTCCTCATATGTTCGCTCTGCTCTTGCCTTACTCTTCATCACACATAAGTGGTGAAACCCACTGGGAGGTCCTTGTTGCCATCTTCTCCACCTGCAGGGTCATCATAAATGTCTATCAAAATGGTACCATCCTGGTACAAGGCCCTCAACCCAACCTCCTACTTTTTAATAGGTTTTTCTTTGCCTTATCAACTTTCCACTTTTCTCCTCACAGGCACTTTTGTCATCTGCCTCTACGGCCGCCCTAGCTCCCTTGCCAGCTATGCCCACCTTGGTTACTCTGCCTCCTACTAACCTCACTGCCTCTCTCACAACTCTTACCTTTTAGCTTTCAACTGTACCGGCTCCCTTGCCTACACACACTGCACTGACCACCTTGTCAGCCTCTTCCACTCTGGTGCCCCTGCCACCCATTGCTGCCACATCTGGGGCTCCCTTGCCTCCTGCGGCCCCTCCTACAAAGGCTCCCTTGCCATCTCCTACTATCCTGGATCCCTTGCATGCACTCTCCTCGCTGACATCCCTCGTCCTACCTCTATCTCTCGCTTATGGGTGGGGGGGCACTGACCCTCCACCAACCCCCCCTCCACCCCCCCTCCCTTATAAGTACTTTGGAAGTGGCAATCGGCTCCATGTTAGAAAAATTAAGATGGGTATCCCCCTAAACCGTGGACCAGGGGAACTATATAGATTGCAAAAAAGAGTGGGGTCACACGGATGAATAGAGATTCAAAACATCAGGAGGGTGAGTGGGCGATAAGAGACATGGACAGGTCAAAAGTCAAATTCACATATTTTATTCAATTTGTGCAATAATCACAGTAAAAACCATTTTATTAATCCACACTAACATTTTCTAAAATGCAAACAAATACATAATATATCAAACAGATTCTAGAAAAAATATCTAAAAAACGATTTGATCAAGCACTGCTAGGTATAATACATGTGGCCACTGATTTCACCTCTTGCCAAAAATGTTTAAGCCGCTGACATCCCCACCAGATGTGTTCCATCGTTCCCATTTCCCCACACCCCCTCCAACACTCTGCAGACATTGGGGGGAAAATTTGATGGAGTCTCTCCGGGGTGTAATGCCACTGGTGTAGGAGCTTATATTGTAATTCCAGCTGTTGTACCGAAGTGTAAGAGGTATACCAGCTCTATAGTGCTGTGTACTATTCCTTGTCAGTGAGCGCCTTCCTTTTTACCTTCCCCCATGTATCCCTCAGTGCCCCTTCACCTTCCTTCTCCCCAGTCAGCAAGATCTTATATAATGCTGATATTAGTCCTCTGTTGCTCTCTGCGGATGACCGTAGCTTTTCCCATTCTGTGTATTCCCTTGTAGCCCCTTCCATCATTGTGGGGGTTCCCGCCCAATGTCTTAGTTGTTGATACACAAACCGGTCCCCTTCCTTTAGGCCCAGTTCTCTTCTGCAGTCTGCAAATGACTGGAATTGTGCCCCTTCATAGAGATCGCTGATCTCCATCCCCTCCACCCATCGCTTGAACGTGCTGTACTCTCTACCTGGTGGGAAGGCGTGGTTACCGAATATGGGTGTCCGCAGCGATGGCCAGGGAGATGCATTAAACCTCTTCAACTGCTCCCAGATCTTCAAGGCAGTTCTTGTGATTGGATTTCCCAATAGCCCCACTGGCCTGTCCTCCTTTCTCATCCCAACACTTTCCAAAGGTGATCTCCCGCCACCGCTTGCTCCATGGTCACCCAATGCTTCTGATTTCCAGCCCTTCCCCATTCTGCAATTGCCCTTAGCTGTGGCGCCTGGTAATACTTAATTTTGTTGGGGCAGGCCACTCCCCCTGTGCCTTGCTCCTGAATAGCATTTTCGTCCCTATCATCAGCTCCCCCCCACCCCCCAAATAAAACCCATGATTAATTCCCGAATGTCCTTCATTAACTTCCCCGGGACTGTTAGGGGAATTGCCTGGAAGCGATATAGAAGCAGAGATAGTACGTTCATTTTGACTGCAGCTACCCTTCCAAACCATGGTATGTACAAACCTCTCCATCTTGCTAGGCCTGTTTTGATTTGCTTCTGCAGCGGCTGATAGTTTGCCCCCACTATTTGTTTTATAGAGGTTATGTTCACACCCAGATATTTGACTGGGCCTGATGCCCACCTAAATGGCTTGCTTCTTTCCAGTTGGCTCCTTTCCTTCTCCCCTATGGATACATTTAGAATTTGACTTCCCAAAGTTCACTTTAAAGCCTGACAACACTGAGAAGGCTTTTATCTCCTTCATTATCGCTGGTAGGGATTTCTCTGGCTCAGTGATCATCAAGATCACATCATCAGCGAACACGCCTATTTTGTGGTCTTTGCCCATCTAACCCCTCCGAACGCCCTGTTCTCCCTTATCCAAAGCGTGAAGGGTTCCATCAAAAGAGCAAAAAAGTGGCGAGAGCAGGAAACTTTGCTTTGTTCCTTTCCTTATTAAGACTGGGTTAGTCAGCGACCCTTTCACTTTTAACTTAGCTTGTGGGTTCTGGTAGTTGGCTTGTAACATTCTCCAAAAATGTGGTCCTAATCCGACCTTTTTGGAGAATTTGCTTCATAAAGGCCCAGTTGACGCGGTCAAATGCCTTTTCGGCATCTAGCACCAAGCAGGTGGGCGTGGCTACCCCACCTCTCATCCCCGCCTTACCTATAACATCTAATACCCTCCTAATATTGTCAAACGTTTTCTGTCCTTGAATAAACACGGTTTGGTCTTGCATCACCAGCCCCGGTAGGATCCCCGCCAACCTTGCCGCTAGTACCCTCGTGTATAATTTGGCGACCACATTGAGTGCTATAGGGCGGTACGAGGAGCATATGTTGAGTGTCCGCCCCCCGACTTCGGGAAGAGTGTGATGTGTGCCATGTTTATAGATTTCGTAATCTCCCCCTCGTCTCAAAAATGGTTAAATACTTCCATAAGGATGATTCCCTAAATGTTATATAAAATGCTGTCGTTAGCCCATCTGCCCACCCCGCACCCCCCCAGACTTTTGTTTGCCTTTAATCGGGATATTGCCTTCTGCATCACTTTGCATGTTATGGGTTCTTCCAATTGGTCTTTTTGCTCGGGGGTTGGTTTTGGCCCCTCCCAGCCTGCTAGGTAAACTGCTTGCTCTTCCCTTTCCGCTGGGTCCTTGTACCGGTCTGCATAGAAATCTCTTAAGATCTTTTGTTTTGGCTCCCTCTGCCCCTACTTGCTTGCCCTCTCTATCCTGCAGTACGTCTATGAATGCTTTCTGTTCTGTCACCCTTATCCACCTCGCTAGGGCTGTCCCCACTTTGTTTCCTTGTTCATAGAACCTCTGCCTGCTCCTTAGGAGGGTGCTCTCCACTGACCTGTTGGTCATCGGTTTCAGTTGTCCTCTCACATGCGCTAGCTTCCTGGCTACTTTATTTATTCCCTTTTCCTTGTGCCTCTTCGCAAGCTCCCGTATCTCTCTCTCTAGTCCCACCTATGCATCCCTCCTTTCCTCTCGACTCTTCTGTGCGGCCCTTATGAAGTATTCCTTAATGTGCTGCTTAAACTCATCCCATCTCTCCCGGATTGTTCCCCTCTTCCCTCCGTGAATTTGCGTGTATCATTCTCGGTCTGTTGTCTCACCTCGCAATCTCTGATCAGATACTCTTTTAGTCTCCACCCCGTCCCTCTCTGCGTGTTCCTTCCTTCCCTCCCACTGTGTGACCGGCGCATGGTATGACCGTGTCATGCTCCACATATGTATTTTGCTGGTTGTTTGAACTATCCCTCATGTTTCCATAATGTAATCTATCCTAGAGTAGGTCTTGTGAACATGGGAGTAAAAGGAATAATCTCTCCTGCAGGTGGTGTGCCCTCCACACATCCCTGAACCCCCCTCTTTAAACCTTCTCAGCAAGTGTTTGGACGTTGTCCCTGTTGCATGTCCCCTCAAGCCCCCTGACCTATCCCAGGTGGGGGTTAGCTGCCAGATTGAAGTCCCCAGAAATGATCATTTCCCCCTCCCCGAACTTGCCCAGCTCTTCTAGAAACCCTCCCAAGTACCCTTCCTGTCCCTGGTTGGTCGCATAGACTGACGCCCATGTATACATTCAGCCCCTCATGCTCAATTTCACCATCACATACCTGCCTTCTGTATCATGTTTCACCTTCGTCTCTTCAATTCGTACGTTCTTAAATGGAATTGCCACCCCCGCCCGATTAGCTCCTGCTGTGGAATGATATTGCAGTGGGTAGTTCCTACTACGCAAACGACCCTCATCCCCCTTAATCAGGTGCGTCTCCTGCAAGCAGACTATTTAGAGCTCCTCTTTATCAACTTCCCTCAGGACTGTCCACCCTCTTGTTGGGGCTGTTTAATCCCCCTACGTTCCATGAGTTTAATCTATACATCCCCTCTTACTTTTACTTTACCCCGGTTGCCCTGACAGTCTGTTTCCTCTGAATGACTGAGCCTTCCTCCCATTGAACCAAATCGCCCTCCAAACTGGTTTTATATTCCCAACTGATCACTGTCCTTGGATCCATGTCCAGGTTTTTGACGTGGTCCTCTCTCGGTGGACCGCATATGGCATCACCCGTCCAGCCCCTTTCCCAATTACTTACCCCACATCAGGCTATATTCTAGTCCTTAAATTTTTTGTTGTGAGCCTCTTCTCAGGTCTGTGTTCCTCCTTGCGTCGTCTTGGCCTTTTTCGTGGTCCAGCCTTGAGGCCTGGACCGAGCCTCGCACGTCTCTCCTGGGTGGTTTTTCATGGTACCTTCTCCCGTCTCCCTTTGAGCCACTGTCTGGGCCCTCAGACCATCCTCCACCTGAGAGTTTTTTCCTAGTTACCCATGCAAAATTGGAGGCTTATCAGGAAGAGCCATCGATATCTCTGCTTCCTCTTGTTCAGTTCCTCAGAGTGAGCGTCTCGTCGCTAGAGTAACTTGAGACAAGTCATTGTATAGCTGGATTTCACATCCTCCTACTTGAATCTTCTCCTTTGTCCTGGCCGCACCTACCAACTGTGCCTAGTCCGTATAGTTGTGCATTTTGACTAGTAGATCTCAAGGTCTCTCCCCTGGGTCCATCCTCCGACTGCCCACTCCGTGTGCTCTCTCTATCCCCATATTTCGGACCAGCTCCCCTTCTACCAGATACTCAAACAGTTCCCAAATGCAAACTTCCAGATCGGGGCCCTCCACTCCTTCCTCCAGGTCCTTGACCCATGCGTTATATCATCTCAACCTGTTTTCTAGGTCCTCACACTTCTCCTCTAGTGCCCTTATTCTCTCCTCTCATGTGTCTGCTGTGCCCACTCGGGGCCCCTTTGTGTCCAACTCAGTCAGGCGCTCCTCCATTTCCATTACTCTCTCTCCTTGGGAGTCCAGTGTCTGTTTCAGTGAGTTTGCCTTTAAATTTGGACAGTGCAGCGAGCAGGTCCTCTTTGGTGAATGCCATTTCCCTGTTGCTCTGACCTGCCGGGCTTCCAAAGGGGAGCTTTGTTTGTATATGTCCCTTGTTGCGTCCTTCATGTTCCCGCTCTCCCAGGCTAAGATTCCTCCTCTTTGGTCCCATCGACTTTCCACTATACCATTACTGAATGCCCTTCTGCCCGCTGGTCCCAGGTGCCCCAGCTTCTCCTGTTACGCTCTGTTCCAGTTTACCTTGCAATCCCCTCCTGCTTGTTCCTGTCCGGACTGTTTCCCAGTCTTGGGCAGCTCTCTCCGTTGCCGTCTCCACCCCCTCCTTTCCAGCAAGGTACCCCCTTTATGTGCTCTGGGGATGTTTCCCTGGCATTCTGCGGGCCTTATCTCTTGTTGTGCCTTGATTTGCCCCTTGATTCCATCCTGGTGCCTCAAGGTTTCCTTCCTCCTCTTCCTGGATTCCTCTGTGCCCCCTTGGCCCCGGGAGCTGCTCCATCCACAAAGCTTAACGGGCTATTAGATCAGCCCCCCCCCTGGCCTTATGGATGATGCGCTTTCAGCTTCTCTTTCAATATGATCTGACCTGGGCAGTGCTTTTAGGAAATGTATTCACTCAATTGTTAGATCCCGGCCCCTCTCAGCCCGTCTAAAATTGTGTTGCCAGTTCTGTCCTTTTCCTCCTCATGCAGGCCTTACCAGTGTCTCCTGGGTTCACTCCGGGTTCTGTTGGTTGGGGCAACCAGCGCAAAGTCCCCGCCGGCAGCCCTCCCCAGCACCCCCTTTACAGCTTGCTGCTCCTCTTCGCCTGCTCTCCCGAGGTACTTGATTTCCTGGGCCACCATGGTGCTGCTTTCTTCCTTCTTTGGTCCTCTCTCCGTCAGCCTCACATCCCTCTTCAGTGCTCCGTGCCTTCCTGTCATCAGAGCTCCAGCTGCATGGACGGGGCACTCTTGTGGAACAGGCTGCTTCCTCCTGTATGCGTTATTGCGTTGCCCGGACGGGCTCCACTGTAGGACCGGTTGGATCTTTCTATGTTCTCGCTTACCGTCCTTTCACTCCAGCAGGTCCAGCTTTATGGGCGGGGATGCCTCTGTGGACTGGGTGCTTCCGTCTGCGGCCTGTGTTGCTTACCCTCCTCCCTACTAGCGTCCTTACCCTTGAGTCGTCCTCAGTGCCCTTGCTCCACTCTGCCTCACTGCAAGTCCGGGTCAGGTTCCACCCTTCTCCAGCTTCCCTTCTCCCCCGGTAATGCTCCTCGATCCTCCTCTGACTGCGAGCCCCCTGCTGTGCAGCCAGGTTGCTTGGTCCCCAACGCTCACCTCCTCTGTGGATCTTCCCGCCTTATGCTATTGCTAACTTTCTTCCCTCAACTCTGCCCTCATCTGTTTTACCCCGGGGAGCTTTGCTGGGTCCACCTCCTGTACTTGTCAGTTCTCTTCACCGGCTCTGGGTTTCACAAGTTTCGGGTCCACTGTGCTGCTACGGAGTTAGCAGGAGCCGGGCGCCATTTTCCCTCAGCCTTCTCTCCCTCACTGCTGCCTCGCTTGTTCCACTCTCCCCCTTTCTTATCGCTTTACTGTTTACTGCTCCCTTTCACTTGCGAGTTTCTTCCCGCTTCAGCTCACAATATTCCTTTTGTTTATTAGCGTGCCTGATGTCGGTTTTCCCCTTTGTGCATCGGGCAGGGACAGAGCTTCTCCAATCCACCCAGCCCGCCATCTTGGCCACGCCCCCCTGTCACGAGTTTGACACACCTCCCTGAAGGCTACAAGATCCTCTCTGAAGCCAGGCCCAAAAGGCCAGGAGGTGGAGTAACTCTGATCTTTCCTGAGTGGATCCCTGTTTCCATCATTCCCACCCAGGTCTACTCTTCCTTTGAATGCCTGGTCAACAGGCTCTCCCTCTCGCCTGTATCCTTGCTGTCTCTTGCCCCTTCTATCGGCCGCCGGGCCAGACCACCCTCTTCCTTTCTGAATGGGCTGACCTGGCCTCTTCTCTACTTTCCTCTCCTTCACAATTCCTCCTGCTGGGGGATCTTAACATTCATCTTGACTTTCCTGACTCTTCAGGACCTTTCCGCAATCTGTGCAACTTTCTCTTTACATTCTACCTTCTGGTCCGACGCACATCTGTGGCCACACCAAGAATGCTCTCATCTCCACAGACATCCCTCTCTCTATCCGTCTCATTACCTCACTCTCGTGGACTGATCATTCGCTTTTCTATTCTCACTTGAAGCTCTCTTCTCCTTTAGCAATGGCACACCCTGCACTGCCTTATGCCTTCAAGATCATCCGAACCATGAAAATAGTGTTGGTGGCTGCCATCCACCAACTCTCCCCGTCTACTCCTGCGGCTGACTCCTACCCTGACACAGCCCTCTCTAACTTTCACCTTTCCATCTCCCAATACTCTTGACATTCTTGCCCCTGTCATGAGGGTCTGACTGAAGCCTGCCAAAAATTGCAACTCTTGGTACTTCTCTGATCTGGCTGCCCTTAAACGCAAGTGCAGGGCAGCGGAACGGAAATAGGGATCTTCAGATGCACCCTCTGACAAACTGGCCTGCCGCCTTCTTCAAAGGCAATATAGACTCTGCATCCCCTCCAAGAAAAGAGCCTATATTCAAGCCTGCATCTCCACGGCATCTAAAATGGCCAAACGTTTCAAAGTCTGCAAGGAACTGGCCAACCCTACTGTACCCACCCAGGCCCTTTGCTCGGCCCTGGTGGCACACTTACACTTCCAAAATGCAGGACATCCTGTCCACTTTCTTCACCCCCTCCTGCACCTACATCTCTTGGGCCCCCCTTGGCTGTCTCCACCCCTCCCCCTCCTCTTCCATCCTCCCTCTCACTTGTCACATTTGATGAGGTCTCTAAACAAGTCTGGTCTATGAAAGCCTCTTCCAAACAGGTGGACCTCTGCCCCTCAAACCATCAAGGATCATATTGACACGCTTGCTCCAACCTTGGCTGACCTCTGCAACTTCTCCTTCGCCACTGGAGTTTTCCCCCACTTCTCTCAATCACTCTTGTGCACCTTCTGCTAAAACAAACCTCTGCCGGCCCTTCTATTCGGGCAAACTATCGCCCGATCTACACCACTCCTTTCCTGGGCAAACTATTGGAGAAGTTTGCTGTCTCCCAGCTTACTCTTCACACTGAATCTGTGGGTTGTCTCCATGACCATCAGTCTGGCTTCCAAGCATCCAGAGGCACGGAAACTGCTCTTCTGAAAACCCGTGAAATCTTCATAACTCCCCCTCTGTCCTCATTCTTCTTTACCTCTCCTCTGCTTTCGATATGGTAAACCACAACATCCTGATCTCCCATCTCGTGATACCTTGGGCATCAAAGATCAGGCCCTGGTGTGGCTCGCCTCCTTTCTCTCCGACTGTCCTTCCCAGGTGGAACTCGGCTCCTTTCTCTCCTCTATCACTCTCTACTTATGGTGCCCCCCAGGGATCTAACCTATCCCCCTGGTTCTTCAATGTCTGCATGACCCCCTTGGCCAACAGGATCCTTACCTTAACCTCTAACTTTCAGTGTTATGTGGATGGCACACAGCTCTCTTTCAGGCAACCCTCCGCCTCCTCTTCCTCCTCGCTCATCCCTGACTGTCTGCAATTCAGTCTTCTGTGACATTGAGGCAGATTCTCTGCCTCACTGCCAGTAAGGCAGAGATGCTTCTCATTGTGACCCCAGTTCCTGCTTTCCCACTTTCACTCTGGCCGGCCTCCCTTGGCCCAGCGTCCTCACCTGCTAATGAGGCAAATAAATCTGGGGGTCATCTTCGACTCCGCTCTCTCCTTCTCTTCTCACATCTGACATCTCAAAATCTCACTACCAGCTGCACCTCGTCCAGAGCCATGGTTCTCTATAGACTGGACTACTGCAACAGCCTCTTTCTCAATCTAACTACTGCTACTCTCCACCCTTTACAACTCCTCCAGAACAGAACCGCTAGAATTATCTAGGCCTCAAGCCTAGGGATCGCATCTCTCGGGCGCTGGAATCCCTCCACTGGCTCCCCATGGCTGCAAGGATCAAGTTCAAGGCCCTCTGCTTAATCCAGGCCCGGGGCCCACACTATCTACAATGCTCTCTTCCCAAATACTCTCCCTCTAGAGCCCTCCACTCATCGTCCTCCAACTCTTTGCAGGTGAGCCGTTTTCCCAAACAGAGATTTTGGGGGTGATCTCTATCCGCTGCAGGTGCCTCCCTCTGGAACAGCCTTCCTACCTCTCTCCGTCTTGAGCCAGATCACCTTAAGTTCTGGAAACTCCTCAAGACAGTCTGTCTTTTCCTCCTTTGCTCTGTCTCCCCTGCTAACCACCTTTCCTTTCTCTCATGCCTCCTCCGTCTCTTCTCTAACTCGGTTTAGCTTCTTACTGACTGGTTGCCTGTTCCACCTCCAGAGCCTTACAGGTGCCAGGGTCACTGCCAGTCTTGCGCTTGCCTCCAGGCCTCTGCACTATGTTCAGCATTACTGCTCTTTCAGCTTACACTCTAGGAGAGGTGTAACCTCTCTGCACTTAACCCAGGGCAAGAGAGTGATGCATGGCCAAGAGGACTAGCCAAAAGTGTGTTTTGACTGCTTTTTTAAAACCGAACAGGGAATAGAACGTATTTTGTTTGGAAGGGTATTCCATTCCCTGGATGTGTGCACTGACAAATTGCATCCAACAAATGTAGACCATTTGAAACATGACTGTTTGAATGGGGGATCCTATGCACTACAGGAAACCAGTGTAACCTTTTTCTGGCCTCCGAAATGTGATCTTGTTTTCGCAGACCGAAAACGGCACAAACAGCACTATTCTGCACCATCTGCAGCGACTGAATATTTGACTTCGAGGTCCCTGCCAAGAGTCTATTCCAATAATTGAGTCTCGAATAAATAAGTGCTGATGCTAAGGTGGCTCTATTCTCAACCGAGATGTAGGGTCTGATTTGGTTGAGTTTAATCACAGGAGGTCTGTAACAAAGTGATGTCGAGGGAAGCAGTTAAGTTCAACTTGGTTTATTGTCCTAGCCAGCGTTATCTTCTGTAGTACATACACAGGGATGGTAGGGTCCACAAGACAGGATACAAGGGAGAAACACCGGGATTGCCCCACACCCAAATAGCCACTCTCACTCTGGTCTCCCAACCATCACTCTCAGAACACTCAGAGGACCCACATTCCACATAGGCTAACATCACAGCACTAGTTACATCACAGCCTACCAGCTACATTACTACACTTCTCCCTCCCTAGAGAAACCACAGGAAGTAGAGAGATATCTTCGCATACCAAGGGAACACCACTGCAAACCAAAATCTAAAGGAAGACACTACACAGCGAAAGTAGATGGATAACTGACCAGCACTAACCCACACTTCCCGAAGGACGAAATACTACAAGCACCTAACTTCTAATACACAGCGCCCGTCCATGATCAGAAGCTCTGCCCCAAGGCACATAAGGTACCTTTACAGGCCAACTGAACTCGTACAAAATGCCAAACCAGGTCACCTAAAAACAAAACACCCTAACTTGAACAACCACGGCCTAAAACCATCCCGGCAGAACCCTCAAGGACTAAAAATAACAAACAGCACTTCCACCAGTCCTGAGCTGGCCCTCAGAAAATGAGCCTGCCACGCCTATAACTACCTTAAGTCCAGAGACACAACCTAATCACTAACTCCCCTAACCAACATCACGCTAACTCCTTATGCTCTGGGCTGCCCCCCAGAACCTCAGCACTGCCACAGCTGAGCACTACCCCGCTCTACCAAGAGCAACAACAATTGCCCAACACCTGCCGAGAAGCCCTTAAATTGATGAAATGAAAACACACTGCTCCCTGCCACCACCTTAGCCTGTACCACTACCAAATGGTCACAACTCCACCTCCCAAGCTCACCTAATCTTGGCAAATTGCACCCCAACGCACAATTAACACCCATCATCCAAACATACAGGTATTGAACTAATTCAACAAAGTGGTAATACCATTCCCTCACCACTATGAACCATAAAACGGATGCTGAAATCTAACAAAGAGCTCCCTAACGCCTGTACCTAATTGTGTACACTTGCTCTATGCACACTCAGGAGAAACCAACTTCAATAACTCGGTGAACAAAACAACCCGCCCTTGCTTTAGACACCAACCAAAGGCAACCATATTAATGTTCAAATCAACAACAGAACATGCCCTTGCACTAAAATCGCACAAGACTGCACCACTGCCCTAGTTAACTACAGACCCATCCGGCATCTGTACTAGCACCACATACTAACCGCAAAGCTGCGCTAGATGCCCACGACCCACCTGGCATCTGTACTAGCACAACACACCCTAGCTCCAAAACTGCCACAGCTCATTGCCTTAGTCACTACCATACTCAGACGGCATCGGTCAACAACAGAGTCCACAGTGCCGACAGTCGTATGACAACGCCTAAGAATTACACCATTAATGACGCCACAACTGAATTGATATACAAAGACCCACCCGGCATCTGCATTCTCTTTCATCTTACACCCTACAGCAATCGCACCTATTATGGTGAACACTACGGACACCCCCGTGCCCACAATGGCCAGTCGAGGCCAAGGCCAAATTACATAGGTGAAGAAATACGCACTATCCCGTCTCACCCTCTCCATATCCACCACACACAGTTGCATTCTTTCACACACAACTCACTAGACATCACTCGATGAAAGAACAGTCCACTTTAGTGATGCGTGGTGGAAATGTCAAATAAAATGGGAGAAAAACATCATCTTCATAACAATAAGCTCCTCATCCGGTGTTGGTCCACCAACTCCTTTATACATGTCCCCAATTTGAAAATCCAAAAAGTGAAAGTCCTCAAACACCCTCCAGTTCGGAAACATGAATACCATAAATGATCATGACTCCCCAGATGCAAAACGTATGCACCCGCCCCTTCCCACATAACAGTTGAGAGGGAAAGTACTTTGCAAAATATAACCCAGGGCACCTACACCCACAGAGGCCACAACGAAACACGTGACAGGAAAGACAACGGCCTTTAACAACATCACCCCACACTAACCCTGGGAACCAAAATGAACCTACACCCCTAACAACGGGCCACAACATAAACACAAACAAAAGAGAACCGGCCCTCGACAACTCACCTAATGAACAGTGTCTCTACCCCGGGTCACATCCTGCTGGCTCACGAAAACTTCCCAGAATGTCATCCAGAAACGCAAACACTTTTGCTCCATCTGTATTCCGCATGGACTTCAAAAGCATCTCCTGACTGCCCGCTTTACCCGAAACACACTCTGGAAGTCTTTTGCTCAACACTTCCTCTTGAAGATGATGTACAATAACATGTTCCATACCGAAACCCTGGAAGTTCCAGTCATTGCTTTTCACTTCTAACGACCTTCCGCCGGTCTTCACGTAGTAACCTGCCATGCTCCACATGACTTCCACACTGGCGAGGGCTAGGCATCTCCCGCAGGCACACCAACGGCTGATCACATGACCTGGCTCCGTTACGCCGCTCCAAACCGACATCACTTTGCTAGGAGGAGCGGTCCCTGCCAGATCTTGCCGATACACAGTATTGGCACCCGCTGCCCTACGGGCAACAGCCACACGTGTCTTCTGCATGGAGGGCACCGGACGGGTCTTGGGCACCCATGGTTGCCGGCATTCTATCCTCAGACCAGTTGGATGGTGCGTCTGGTGCGCCTCCTCAGGACCTACACACCGTCCTTTTGCCTTGCAATCACCTGCATGGTGCTCTGCCTCCAGATTTGGGCACTCAACATCCGACGTCCCACCAGCAACGGCCACAAGCCTCATCCTCAAGTTGGACAGCCCACTTGTTCTGGGCAGCAATGCCTGCTGGTGCCCTGACCTGTGGCCGCTTGGGTAACATTCACCGTCCGACCCGGACCACAATGCAAAAACGACTCATCCATCATCCTACGGAGCTGCGGTACACTGTGCCTTGCCACCGGGAACACGGCGCCAGCCACCAATAGGAACAGGCTGCCAAACTCACTACACTGGACAGTAACAGCAATGCCTGGCCAGCAGATGAAACGTCGCAAGCCAGCATAAGTGGCGTCCTACGCACTTGAACTCTTCAGTCCTCCCTTGCAGCTGTGACGGGCTGCAACCCGGAAACTCCTGGGTGTGGGGAAGGATGATGGGGGCAGTGTCCTCAGTTTGCTGCACCCCCCCAGCACCGCAAGATGACATCCAGTGGGACCACCTACCATCCCATCCTCGTCGCCAGTGTAACAAAGTGATGTCGAGGGAAACAGGTAAGTTCAACTTGGTTTATTGTCCTAGCCAGCGTTCTCTTCCGTAGTACATACACAGGGATGATAGGGTCCACAAGACAGGATACAAGGGAGGAACACCGGGATTGCCCCACACCCAAATAGCCACTCTCACTCTGGTCTCCCAACCGTCACTTTCAGAACACTCAGAGCGCCCACATTCCACATAGGCAACATCACAGCACTAATTACATCACAGCCTACCAGCTACATTACTACAAGGTCCTAATGTAGGATACATGATCTTTCATATTTAGCTCTGCATCCACATGGGCACCTAGCATTTTACACTGGTGGACACAGGAATCTGACTACTAGCAACAGAGAAATTCTTATACAAGGCATCAAGTTTATTTAGCCTGTAATTGGTTGCTACAATAAGAAGTTGTCTTGCTATCATTAAGGGCAAGTATATATACGATCATCCAGGATTGGATTGCTGAATAGACTTCATTAAGTCTCCCAGAGTCCAATTTGTGATTTTCCCCCAAGAAAGTTTATCACCTGGGTGTCATCAGCATAGTTTGTATAGCAGACACCCAGGTGTTCAAGCAAGTCCAGTAGTGGTTTTATATAAATATTGAATAGTGCTGGTTGACTACAAGAACCCTGAGATACTTGGGCATTAAAAATATCAGGAGAGTATAGGCCTGACCCACACAAGTATGTTGGTAGCAGTGGCTGAGCAGCCAGGTCTATCTTAGGAAGGAGAACAGGGCTGTAGGTGGTACACATAACTTGCATATAGACCAAAGAAACACAGGCACACTAAATGTTGTATACAAAATAATGGTTTATTTTATATATACACTGAGGTAAAGTTCAAAGGTAAGTACTATAACACAAAATAGGTAACTTTAGAAAAACCAATGCATTATTCACTTTAAGTAAACCATGTTGTAATTCTTTTTAGAACGGCAATATGCAATTCAAAGTTAAGCAGAGCACCAAAGAAGAGTCAGGAATGCATGCTAGAGTGTATTTCTTTCTGAAGGTTTAGTTTAATTCAAATTAATTGCCCAGTGAGCTAATGCTAACGATGAAGTTTCTTAAGAGTGTGCAGGAACAGTGGGGCGGATTGCTCCATACATTTGGCTATAAAAATGAGCTCTATGATGCTGTGATGCTGAAGGGCGTTGAGGCTGGGAGTTCAACCGCGGCACTAAGGCTGCTCTGTGCCAGCAGTGGCATGAAATAAAACTCTATGAACTTAAGTCTCTTTGCCAAATCCTTGAGTTGTCCTTATTGAATTGTGTTGGAGTATGTGAATCCTGCTCCCTAACCTCCTCAAGGTGCAGCTATCTTGTCTTAAGGTATTCGAGGGTGAGCTCTGATTCTATGGGCCCGTCAGAGGTCACTCGGTCCTTGTTTACATTTCGTAGCAAGGAGGATGGTTTTGACAATCAACTATTGATTAAAATAAGACACCTAATGGCCGTTGACACAAAGTAACTCTAGGTCTTTGGCAAAATTATGAGTCCTTCGCCATTTCGGGCTGAGTAGACTGTGAAGCTCCCCGTAGACGATGGCAGTGTAATTGAGACTGCAGTCAGGATCTGAAAGAGCCCGTGTTTATGAACATCTCCATTTCCATTCCTATGGGTAGCGGACCAGATGAAAACCTGAAGAAGGCAGTGATCACAAGGGTCGGGAGAACAAAAAAGGTGAGTGACAACTGCCTTAGCCAATAGAGACAGGGACACAGGGAAAAAGAATAATGGCAGTCAAGATTTGGGGACAAACCAGAAACATTAACTGCATTTAAAAATCAATAACATGAGTAAAATATCCATGAGGGGCTTGCATGCAGCCGACCAGATTGTGTCTGATTTTGACACGTCATGTTATGTTGTGTGTCTAATTGTTGTATGTTACGGCTGTTCATGTGATTTATCTTATGGCATAACTGCATGTGCACTGTAAAAATATTGGAATTAGTATAACATATTTTAAGCTAAATAAAAAAATTGGCGTCAAGCCAAGGTTTTGAAATTGCAAATAAGCCATTGAAATAGGTGATCGGATATTATAGTTTAAAGCACACACATTCGTGGTGATTGCAGCCCAAAAAGAGTTAAACAGCCTGTGAAAAGTGCAAAAAGCTGGTACACTTTAAGCAAACACATTTTGTTTCAAACCAGCAGCTATGGAGTTAAATTTGTGATGTTCTCGTAGAAGACAAGAAAACTGATAAATCGTGCCAAGAACGATAGATTTTCGCAGTAAAATAGCTGAATTATAATGATTTATAGAAGTACTGTTCTCATGCGTTAAGCGCGCTGAGTGAAAGGAATGCACTGTATGGTAAATGCAGGGCTCAGATCTGGCTGGGTGATTACATTTTTTCATTATGACTCGTGGTGGACATGCTAACGGCCGATTAAGTGTGAGGTTATTTCAGTGGTCTGGAGAATGCTCGAGTGAATGTGTCTTATACATTGCATCTCTTTTTTTGAAAATAAAGTGCATTAAAGTAGGCAGGGGCTTGATTGTATCTTAAAGCTTCTAGCCTGTTGAGGAAAGCAATGCAAGATTGTTTTATTTTTAGTACTGATGGGCGGGCATGCCAGCTTTAGGAGTCGGACTAAAACTAGGCCCCCAGTTGTGAATTTTTAAGTCAGATATATATAGGACTGACAAGAAGGGACTGATGGGCCAACAAGAATGATGCATTCTGATAAGTATGAAGGGGCATGGGCAAAAAGACATTTTTGCATGTTTGCCAATAAGTTTGACAAAGAAATGCATTAATTTACCGATAGCCTGTGCGCGTTTCACCTGTCTCATGAGAGGCATCTGTATGGGAATATTCAGTAGCGCCTAGAGGCCTTATTCTCTGTGAGACATACTCATGCTGCTGTGCATCATTCAAGATAAGCATGTTTACGCCCTTTTGAGTCCCCTACCCTCTCCATTCCTGCGCTATTCCGAATGAGAAACAAGTAGCATTTGAAGGGCAACATTAGCAATTTACGAAGCGGTTACTTCTCTTCTAGCATAGAAACAAGATACCTTTAGCATCCGGGAAAGTGTGCAGCCTGCAGCATTAATGTAGGACTGTATGTGAAAAGATACATGCAGCCCAGAATATGCAGATTAGAAGCTGCCAGGAAGGTGTCTTTATCCAGACAGACTGAGTAGGAGTGGGACATGGTTTTCGAACTGCGTTGCCATTAGAGATCGAGAGGACAAGTGCCTGTAGTATGCAATGTGTCAATGCTCACTATCATAATGGAAGCAACCCCATAGCCAGTGAAACTATGAGTGGTGCCTCGATGAAAAACATACCCTGAGAAGGAAATCACCCTGAAGGGCTGACGATTTTGAAAGGTTTAGAGACTGACCATTAAGAAATGTTAGGCAATAAAAGATTAAATGAGATTCCCAGGATCACACAGTGTTTAAGGGGTGAAGCTGGGATTTGTGCCAATATTGCAATTCCTGCAGTTGAGCACTTTCTCTTCCAGCTCTTAACATGAACCAAAACAATCTAATGTTATAAAACTGACTTGCAAAAGTACGCAACCCGCATTTCCAAACCTGACCATTTTTAAACCAAAATATTACAGAAGGGGGTTACACAACGTGGAATGTTAGCATCAGTTTCTCCATTATCAAGGGGAGTTCCAGCATGCAAGTAGGTAAAACCTCACAGAAGACAGCACAGTAATGCAAGGGATCCTGTATAATCTTACCAGGATCACTGTGCCGTCTGCTGGCATAGCCAGGATACAAGCATGAACACTTTGGCTGCACAGTCTCGAATTTGCTTGCTTGTTTGCCGCTCAGACGGATATTCTATGCACATCTTCTAAGGGATTACTTAGGTTTTAAGAATGCCCAGCTGAGCAAACTAATTTCAACCCCTATCTGGTGCAGGAACAGTGCTGTTAATCGCGCCGCTTGTGCTGCAAACCCAAGTAAATGTGCAGGTATGTTTGGGAACTTCCGATTTAAAGACGGTTCAGCCAGTCTTACTGGGATGTGCCCTTCTGATCTTTCACATCAACACATATCCCTGCTATAAGTGCTTAACACACTGAGACAACTTCTAAACCTCTGTGGATGAATATGGATTTTAACTTTGGCTATTGCACACGATCAGCAACATTCCCACAGAGGGGAAGTAATGCTACAAAGGTCATGTTACCCAAACTATGTATTCCACAACAAAAACGAAAGGCGGTGCATGTTTTAATTGATCAAGGCAGAATGTACTTGTCAAAACCGACAGGCAATGGGTTTGGAGCCTCAGCAACATGCAATGAAATCTTCCTGGCATGTGCTATTTAAGCCTGATGTAAACTGGAATCTTACTTCAGACCAGGCAGCATTGTGGGGGGTCCTGGGCAGCCACCCCATGTGCCCTCCAATAAAAATGTCTCTGGCGCCTACTGTCGTCTGGCAAGTAATGAGTGATTCCTAGTAGCATGGAGCACACAGAAGCCTGTAGGCATTGTGGTGCTATTACAAGGAAGGGGCTTGCAGATTACAATAAAAAGGCATACACTAGGGGCTGTGTGACGAAGCATCGCCCGTAGTTATAGGATAAATGATAATGATGTGTTATTTACATAGCGCCTTAATCCAAAGTGCTTTACAGAACACATATTTACATACAATATCACCCAACCGAAATTGGTGCTCATTTGTCGACCTCGGAAGGATGAAAGGCTGAGTTGGCCTTGCCGAGATTTGAACCTGCGACCTGCAGATCATGCTCAGATCTCAGCGGCGAGCGCTCAACCCGCTGAGCTATCTTACCAGTACATATTTTAATTACTATGAACAAGCTGCATGTTAAGCTCACACTGGATAGAGTATATTAAGTAAAACACAGCATAGTGGTTAATTTAGCAAAAGGGGGATGAGTACAGACACCGCTGGGGGAACTGATAAAGGTAGGTAACCAAAGTAGGGTTGAGAGTTTTGCAGGAAATGAGGAGGGATGGCTCCGCTCTAAGTTCACTAGAGAAAGCATTCCATGGTTTGGGGACAAGACGGGGGAGCTTAGCCCTGCGGCATTAGCTCCTTTGGTCAATGGGGACAGCAGCTAGTGACGAGGAGTCCATGAGCACGAGCATTGGGTGGTAGCTCAGGATTTAAGATATGCTTGCCTCTCGCATTGCATGTCGGAAAAGCTTCTCATCTAGGTAGGCACTGCATCGACGAGTGTTTGAGTTTATATATATTGGTAAGTGCTGTATGGAAACATAATGCTAGCAGTAGTGGTGAATTTTAAAACAGAGTTTGCAGGGTTAGCGCGCCTAATTGACTTGTTAAATTGGGATTTTATTCCTTGCATGGGGAGGGGGAATTCAAGGCTGTGTATGACCATCCTGCGCACCCAATAGGGGAACCAGCGATGACAATGAAACAGGTCATAGCTCCATTTCTATTTCTTTATATTGTGGGGTGGCAAGCAGCCTGGTGCTGGTAGGCAACCTGACCCTGGCTGAGCATCACAGAAGATATTGGCTGGGTCAGTGTGCCAGCAGTCCCAGTGACGGATACATGCAGGACTACCAGCAACTTAGGCAAATGGAATATGCAGTCAGAGTAGGAATGCTGCTCCCTATAGCATGTGTGGCTCAGAAGGAGCTAGAGAATGGGAGTTAGAGTCTCATCTAGCTGCCTCCTCACTCTCAACCCCTTTCTGGGTTGGCAGAGATCCTTCAAAGGGCAGAATCTGTGTCTGTGCATAGCTGTGAATGCCACCAGTCTCATACATGTCACTCAATGGTGTGCTGTTTGGACACTTGGCTTTCATACACTTTGTTTGCAGACACCTTGGCACAGATATTGCTTTGTATTTCTGATATGTGGACTTTTAGTTGAGTCTATTGTGTATGTGTGTTGTATGGCAGAGGCACAGTGCTCCCATTTTTGTGAACTGCCTTTGATGGTGTTGATCGGTGCTTCACTTTAGAAAAATGTATTCGTACGCATTATTTGTTAATGCCTTCACATTAGTCCAGTCCAGATGTCCTTTAGCGGAACAAAAACCATTGCCGACATTTCAGTGGATTCCAGGCTGTTTCCACTCATAATTAGGCCAGGATTTGTGATGTCATATTTCTGTGGGCTTGGACAGTAAATTGCACAGCTTGGAAGCCATTATTTCCAAAGTTCCTTGCAGAGGGAGAAGCCACCGGCACATTGGTTGGTGTGAGGTGGCCTGGCTCGCTCCCAAATTCCCGCCAAGATATGTACACCCCACCAACTTCCAAAGTCACCAGTCGCCACTGGGCTGAACTGACCCTAGTAGCAGCAGCATCAGTTAAATAAACTAGCGCTGTGTAAGACTTACATTCGTGATTTTAAAAATTAACCTTTCCTCCATGGGTAGCCAGTGCGCAGCTCGTCTGACGCAAAATCATGTCTATTCTCTCAATGAATACTGAGGATTGCGCACAGCAGCACTCTGCACTTTTAGAGCTTGTGAAGATTTTGTAAGATGCCTGCAAGAATGGCAGTGTAGTAATACAATTTAACGCTGATAAGGACACGAGAAATGAATGAGCAAGGTGTTGTAAGTATGGCGGGGAAAGGAAAGGGTCGGAGGCATTAGCATATGTGGTAGTGAAAAGGAAGTAATGACACAGGGACGTCATTCCACCAAAATGATAGAGGTAGCGGGAGTGACATCTCATGACCCTTAACCTCTGATTATATCACTGTAGGAAAAGTTTTAAACATTCTTTATTTTAGGGTAGCAAAGGAGACCACGGGGCAACAAGGGATACCGCGGGGGGGTTGCAGCCATGACCCTTGGCGACCCCCAAATGACGTCCCTGTAATGACAATCAAACAATAAGTGCAACAATGCAGAGTGTAGCATGTAACCTGGCATGACATGAGCAAAGGTTATTTTACAGCTACAGAAGAAGTGTCAGAATTAAGAGATAGTGGTAAACTTCATGAAATGAGAAGCAAGCGATTTTACATGGGGTTTTAAAACAAGTGTGGGCAGGAGCAGGCACTGCCCTGTAGCTGAATGGTCCATTGCCATTCATGTGTTCTATCATTTTTGACTTGGAATGCCCCCTGAAACTGAAGGAGGTTACTGGGTCATCTGCGACCAGCTTTTGGGGAATTTTAGGGATACCACACATGTAGTGAAGAGGGTTTTTTTGGGGTGCTCCTAGAGGCTTTTTCTAGGAGCTCCACCGTGAGGGATAGGACAGTTTGCATGGAGTCATACAGGGGTGGTATTTTATAATTTGAGGCCTTGACGGCCAGAGTGGAGAATATTTTTATTAAATAGGGAAAACCCTTTGGTGATCTGAGACGAGCCGCTGTGATTCAGGTATTATATGATTTAGATGAATGAAGAAAGGCTTGAATGACAAAGCGTGAAAGCATGATGACAGTTTTGGGGTTACCAAGGAAAGCATGATTATTTAGGGCATGCCTTAGTTAAACACAAGCAATTTTGAAGGCATGAAAGTGGCAGAAGGTCAATGAGAATGTTTGGGTGAAAACTAAAAGATTTCATTATCATGGCAGCATGGTAAAGAACAGCTAGCTGTATGACCTGGTGAAGAAATAACGAAAAGGGAGAGGAAGGATTTTAGAATTTCAGGCGCAGGCCACGAATTATGAACATTTGCAGACACGACGTAGAAACAGAGGACCTCCAGGAAAATAAAGGCAGCCATAAAATAGGGAAATATGGCAAATAAATAAAGAGCCAGCAGAATGAAATAAGAACAGTAGTGGTTAAGTGAACGGTTTCCGGGGGCACCCGAGAGAAAAACGTAAGGTTTTGGGGGGGCACCCGAGAGAAAAAAACATAAGGTTTCCGGGGGGGGGGCATCCGAGAGAAAAACGTAAGATTCCTGGGGGGCACCCGAGAGAAAAACGTAAGGTTTCCGGGGGGCACCCGAGAGAAAAACGTAAGGGTTCTGGGGGGGGGGGGGGGGGAGGCACCAGAGAGAAAAACGTAAGGGTTCCGGGGGGCACCCGAGAGAAAAACGTAAGAGGATTCGCCTTGTTCCTGCGCTTTAATACAGCGGTCAGAAGAAACGTGAACCCAGAGCCCACATAATAGGGGACGATAGGCTACAGTGACGATTAAAGACGGCATCAAAGGGGTTCGTTTACACCCCATGTCAGGGTATTGATTAGAAGGCAGGTATATGTGTGTCCAGCTGGTGTTTGTCTAGTTTGTCAAGTGTCTGTTAGACATGTCCTGTTGTATGTCGCATGTAAGGAATTTTGTCTCCTTGTTGGTTGAAATCAAGAAAGGGTTTTATGTGATTCTATAGTTGAGAGGGAATCGCACACAGATTGATGTTCTTTGAGTAAACTGGCGGTATAAATAATTAGGCGGGAAGTGACTGGATTGGAGCTTGCGGTATTTGGTGCTCGGTCATAGTAATGGGAGTGTTGGACTCGCATAAGGATATCGTTAGAAACAGAGTTAAGCCCGGAAAACATTGCTCCAATTGGAGGAGTGGGTTAAAAGTACCACCCACAAGATGTTTATGCCGCGGCCACAAATTGAGTCTTCATCTAAAGCCATCTTACAAGCATGTCAACTTACTTGCATGCCGCATATACAAGAAAAAAGTCAGAAAACGCTATGCTGTTCTCAAATTGTGAAAAATATAAGAACAAGGAAAGGAGGAAGAGCCTCCAGAAGCTTGGTTGCAAAAAAAAAAAAATGCACTGAGGGGGGTGAGACACCTGCAGCAATGCCTGCCCCGCCTGAAACAAGAACCGAGGGAAGTAAGCCTAAGGGACTTTACCCATTTAAAGAGAGCTAAAAGCAGCCACAGGGTATAGCAACCCTGCTTATGAGTCGCCTACATCCAGTAGTAACAAAAATCAAGGGAAGGATAAGGACAATAATCTCACATCCCTAGCCCCAAGGGACAAGGGGAGACACAATGATGCGTTAATAAAGGAGGGGGATCAGGCAAAAGACAAGTGTATCTCTCGATAAGGGGAGAGGGAGAAAGAAGAGGAGAGGAAGTGAAGACAGAACTGATGAGATGGCATTTACAAAGGACGAATGGACGGGAGGACAAATCTCATTGAAACTCGATGGGAAAGAAAGTGATGATGGGAGACCTAAAAAGAAGTTGGATGAGGCACAGAGGAAGAAGAAAGAGAAGGAGTTAAGGGATGGAAGGATAATAAGAAAGGTTAGGCTAAGGCGAGAAACAGCTATATCGCGAAGAGCAAGAAAAGCAGCTTGATCGCAAACCAGAGAACAGCCTATGAACAAGAAAGACCGAAACAGCAAAGGTTAGAAGAAAAGCAAAAGGTACGTGAAAGAAGGGATGAGGAAGTTCAAAAGAAAGGTGAACGTAGAAATAAAGGGAAAAGGAAGAAGGTAGGGTCAGAGAAGAGGCGAGGAAGCGCAAAAGGATTGGTCACAAAAATAAATAAACAAATAAATAAATCAGGAAATACTGAAAATGAGTGGTTATCTTGAATAAAAAATGAATGAAGGGAAAATTGAGAAATAGGAACAATTGGGCAAATTAATAAAAGGATAAGGGATTCACTCAAAAGCATAAAGCGAAAAAAAAGCAAAAAGTGGAAAACAAATAGCAGTTATGAGGTTTCCTGGCCAACAGAAAAAAGGAGTGTTGGGCAATAAAAAACATCAAGAGACCATGAAGACCAAGAAAAGGATTCACTCAAAAGCATAAAGCGAAAAAAAAGCAAAAAGTGGAAAACAAATAGCAGTTATGAGGTTTCCTGGCCAACAGAAAAAAGGAGTGTTGGGCAATAAAAAACATCAAGAGACCATGAAGACCAAGAAAAGGAGCATGGATGATAAAATTGGGTCAATTAAACAAAGGAAACTCGCAAAGCCATTTTAAGATAACATGGTGAAGTAAGCAAAACAACTTGTGAATGCCAGTAACAATTTTGATTTATTTTACAGACAAGCTATGAACCTCTTGCGTGGGAGCACAAGAAATTGTCTGCATGGCCTTCAATAAGGGAGAAAGAGAAAAAGGTAAGTACTAGTTCACGCCAAAAGGGTGTGAACACACAATTGATCAACACTAAAGGTAAGAGAATCCAGGTGAGTAACAGGAAAACAGGGAGAAAGAGTGTTACGCTCACCTGGTATCCACAGGGATGCCACCCAGCCGGGTTACTCGCTAGTATGCCTCTCAGCTTTGCCCTGTTGGTCTGCGGGGAAGGTTCTGCCTGAAAATACAGGAGGACTGTGTTCAAGACTGACCAACTGGGGTAAGTATCCTCCCTCCACCCCCCGTATGATTTCAGTCCCTCTGGCGCCCTCTCCTCACCTTGTGGTAGAATTAAGTGTGCTCTCCGTCCTGCCTTCGTTGCAGGGGCGCGTTGTCTTTCATGGGCGAGTGCGGTCCAGTTACTTCACTGATGCCGGCCTGTTTGATATTGTTCAGGTAGGCCTTATTGCTGTTCTTTAGTTTTGTTGCTATCCTACATGCCTTTCTTTGTTTAAAATGTCTCTTTTTTTTCTTCCTTAGGTATGCAGAGCTTCAGCGCGGCGAACTGGCTTGGTTGAGTCCCGCTGGTAAATAATGCTGCATTAAGAGCACTATGATGCGGTAAATAAGCGCTATGCGCAGCGTTGCAAAGTCTTGCCTTTGCTAACCTGTGTTTTCCTTCCTTGTAGGTCGCAGTGATCTTCAGCGCGAGTGGAATGTCCGGAGTGGTGCCAGCCGGGAGGCGACCAGCCAGGTAAGCCTTTTGAGCAGTTCGTAATTTGTAAATGTCTCTACTGCTTTCTTTAATGTTGCCTCTATCTTCCTCTTTCATGTCGTTCTGTTCGGGAGGCGTGCAGATTCGAGGAAGCTGTTCTCAGTAGCTGCGAGTGTTTAAAGATGAAGACTGCAGGTAAGATGCTGCTCCTAATGATGTTCCTTTTGTCTCCTTGCAGGTTCTGCTTCTCCGAGGTTCGAGGGAATAGCTAGACATGGTGAGCGTCACATTGCAAGCTGCAAAGTAACGCGAAGCGTGTTGTCTTGCTCGGGTGTGGTTTAAATAGCCACAACAAAATAGTCCAGGTAAAGTAGTCCCTAGGCTACCACACCCAAAACACTAGACCGCATAGCTTGGTTCTTAGGAATGTGGATGCCTCCATGTTGGCTGACAATGCAATAAAGTAGTTCCCAAGCACATTGTTTTTCATGGTGTGTGAGCCTGGCGCCATAGGCGCCAGGACTGGCCCCATGGGGGTTTTGAAGAGGATGCCAGGCTCTAGAGGCCCGAGTCCTGACTCCACCTGGCCAATGGGTTTGCCAAAGGGGGTTTTGGGCGAGGGTCGTGACAGAGACACAATGTCATCAAAAGTTAGTTGTTTCTCCCAAGACAGGTACAACATGTGTGGAAAGAGTAGAAAATAGATAACATGGCCATTTCAGACAACCACAGAAAACAGAAGTAAAATTAAAGGTGAGTAATCATTTTCATGTTCATAATGTCAAAAGGATTGTTATGATAGAGGTAGGCAAGCATTAGAATAGGCAAACATTAATGGGAACAATAAAGGTAGAGGCGCGTAGTAAGAATTGGTGCCATAATCTTAGAAGACACGGGTAGGCTAGATCAAGTTAGACAGGGACGGTGTGCAGCGAAATGCCTCTGTTTTATCTCCCTAGGATGAACACAAAGCACAAGCATAGACCATGGTCCAACTAAAAAAAAACAAAATAGGAAGAATGGCTGCTAAGCTGAAGAAGTATGTGTAGCTAACCAGCAATTATTTACTGCTAACCTGAAAGAATGCAGCTAAACTGACCCAAAAACCAAGTATCCCCGCGGGGTGGTTGGAAAATAGTTTTTTGTGCACCAACGAATAGGGGAGAATGACCCAGAGAGTATTTTCTGATAGCAGAAAAGGAGGAAGGGGGTTAAAGTCAGAAAGAAAACCTGACCCCTTGCCGATGCCCAAATGACTTTTGTCGTTATTTTTTACTTTCTACAGACAACGGGGATCCCCAAGGACGTTTGTGTCATCTACTACGGACGTGCCTAGAAGACCAGGAAAGAAGACGACATCTTTTTTAATTGTTTTGTCTCCTTAGGGTTGCCCTGTGGCACCCGGAAGGGGAAAATGTGTCCCATGAAGGACAAGGTGTATTTTGTGTTATTGAAAACAAAAATCATTTTCTAAGCCAGCTGACACAGAGCTAGGAATGGGGGATATTTTAGTTATGGCGTGAAAATGACCCACAAAAGGGAAATGTTTAAAAGAAAATGTTTTGTAGCTCGTCTAGGAGGCAGGGGTGTCAAATAAGAGGGAATGGCTCGCTATTTGTAGGCAATAAGGTATAGGAGCAAATGCGAAAAGAGGTTTTAAGGAAATGGGTTGGTAGGAAATGTATTAAATAGTAGAGACCTGTTTATTTTACAAAAGAAACTTATTCCGTTTTATATTACAGGTATACGTCGAGGGACCTGTAAGCCTTGGGAAATTAACGTTGAACCGCGTGAGGAGAAAGGGAGGTCGTAGAGAAACCCAGCGAAAGCCCGACGCTGAATTGCGTCTGCAAAAAGACTCCTCCAACCCTGCATCCCCATGAACTCATTGAACAATGAACCCTTTTTTTGAAAGAGAGACACTCTGGGGGAAAAAGAAATGAATTTCTTGTGAAAAGGAAAAAACAATGGACTTCTGGTCTAAGCATCAAAAGAACGTGGGAGACCGACTGTGAAAACAGCACAATGGAAAGGAAAAGGCGACAGGACGCAGACGGTCCACTAACGCTAAACTCATGACAACTACAACGTAAGATACAGAAAAGGAAAAAGTGTGGAAAAGAGTTAAGGACAAAGTGAAAACGATATGCATGGGCAGGAAAAGATGATCAAGGAGAGACTGAACAACTTCTGCTATCTTGGCAGAGCCCTGTGATGCTGTTGATCATCAGCAGTCCAGCATGGAAGCTGCGACCCGTCGAGTGGAGGGAACATCCTTTCCTGACATCTGCTTGGTTTGCTGCGAAGAGCCTTCGGAAGTGTCCTGGGACTGCCCTGTGGCTGGTCAGCTCTGAGTTTGGGCTATTGTGCTGCCGACGTCGCCGTTCCACATCGGGGCCTGGAACTTTTGGATTCCTAGCATCAACGGGACCGGAAACAGGAGGGAAAGTCCAACCATGACAAGTAAGTCCTTTGCTTAGTCGCGCTGCGGTGACCGCCGTCCGAGACAACTTACTCCAGTCCAGTCCTGAGAGGGGTCCTGCATCGTGCTTTGCTGCATTCTGCCACTGAGAGTCCTTGCACCAGCTAAAGACACCGACCAGAGATCTGCTCAAACCTGCAACCACTGCAAATCAAGGGCTGAGGATGATGGTGGGAAAAGTGACCTGAGACCTTCTTCCATTGACCTGCCAATTCCTGTGAAGAATCAGAGTATGGGGGGTGAGTTACAGCGGTGCTTACTTGCCCCTAAACTCCCATTAAAAGTTTTGCTAACTTTTCTAAAACCTGTACAAAACAATTGCGGGAACCTTTGTTAGAATAACTTGTCCTCTAACCCTTGGAATCGTTCACTGGACCGCAGAGACCATAACTTCATCTTTTCCAGCGTTACAAACTGTCTCTGAACTTTTCCTGACCAGGGTTTTGACCTGTATTATGCCCTATTCTAGTGACTGTATATATGTATTCTATTATTAGTCTACCTGTTAGTCATTTTTCATTGTGTCGTTTGGCCATAAATAAATGTATTTGTATACTTACTGTCCAAGTGTAATTTGTGACTCCCATTGTATGTACTCGTTGTGGACCCTTTACAAGCTCACCACCTCTTCAGACTTAACTTAGACCACTTGTCACTGCTACCTTGAACTGATGGGTCAATCTGCCATCTGGTTTTGGAACAGTACGATCAGGGAACACCATTGACTGTGTGAAGATTTGATGACGCCCAACTCCAGCATTGACTGTACCTATGCGTCCCCGGCCTTGATGCGGGCTTCAGTATTTTGATATGGACGAAATTGTACAGTAGGTCCTGGTGGGGAAGATATTGTACATTATGCATCAGTGGTTGGACCAGGTAATTATGAAAACGTATTCCAGAACTCGCTGACAAGGTTGTCCAATTCCACCTTTTGTCTCCAAGTTCTGGGTTGACACACAAGGCCTCCCTTCCAATGGCTTCCAACTCGAGGTGCATCACTTTAGTGTTTTGTGGTTCCGTACTTCTTATGGCTATGGTCATAGCTGGATCCAACCATTTTTTTAAGGAGCTTGACATGGTAAGTCTGTGTAAGAGAATCCTCCTGCTGGACTTTGTACGTTACTCAACCTAGGAGCTGGTGTATGACATAAGGTCCCCTCCACAAAGCCAGCATCTTGTTCTCAAAAGTAGGCAATAAAAACCAGGCACTCGTCTCCAACTTGGAAGCTTCAAAGACTGGGCCCTTTGTTGTTCTGCTTCTCTTCTTTGAACCTGCAGCAGGTGAGTGTGCACAATAGCCTGCAACTTCACCACTCTTTCGGCGAGCTGGTCTACATACTCTTGTTAGCGGTGTCTCCTTTTGGGGGTGGTCCTCCTATTCCTCCTTCAAAAGGTCCAATGGTGTCTGTACCTGCCTGCCGAAAAGTCATTCAAAAGGTTCAAACCCTGTGGCTGACTGAAGGGCGTTCCATAACGTCATGAAGATCCACAGAATCAACCAGTCCCAGTCCTATTAAGCGGGGCTCGTGGTCTTCTGGAGCATTTGTTTAATTGTCTCTTATCTTTCGCTTGGCCCATCCATTTGTGGATGGTAGACAGCCGTTTTCAGCTGCTCAAAGTTGCAGGGTTTGGCACGCTTGTTGAAGTACAGCAGACCTAAAGATCGTACCTTGGTCGGTTACAATTTCTCATGGTATCCCACATGTGCCAAAAAAAGTAGCAGGACATCACAGAACTGTTGGGCCGTGGTGCTGGGCAGGTGGAATGCCTCTACCTGGTAGCATAGCCTACTATCACCAACCAGTATTTGTGTCCCCTGCTGGTGGTCCCACAATATCCATGCCTATCGATGGAAGGGTGCCATGATCTGAGGCATTGGCTGCAACAGCACCCTTGGTACATTTGCTCTGTTTTTTTCCTCTGACATTCCTTGCAATGCTGGCAGAAACTGGATATTTGCCCATAAACACCTGGCCAAAAGAAACACACTAGGAACTTCTGCGTTGTCTTCTCCATACCGAGGTGTCCCTCTACCATTTGTAGATGGGCTACTTCCAGCACCGTTGTTAGATATCTGGCGAGAACCAGTAATTGAAATACATGGTCCGAGTTCAGGTTGTGTTTCTCATTAGTAGTCAGTTTTTCTTCTCAAAATAGGGTCATGTTCCCCACCTCTCCTTCCGCCCTGCTGATGTTCTGGTATTATGTAGTGTGGGGTCTAATTCCTAGGCCACTCGGAAGCTGTCTCCTTGTTCATTTAGCTTGCAGTCCACCACGATGGGCAACATAGCTCGCTCATACCATTGCTTCTCCAATTTCCTTTTTTTCCCCTTTGGCTTTTAGGCATTTTTGTAGAGTGATTTGGAATGTCCCCCCCATGAAAAGAAGCCTTGAGCTAGCCATTCTCCCTCGACTCCCTTTATAAAATGCGGTATGTGTGGTGACATTGTAACCCACAATCAATGATTCTGGCAGCACAGTTAGTACTGCGGCTCATAATGCAATTTGTTCCCCTACCGTTTTAACCCTAATGTTTTTGGTGGGGTAGGACTTCACATCTCGGTGCACTCAATGTATTTTAATGTCCCCCGCAGCCCCTTGCTTCCACCTGCCAGTTGTTCACTGATGGCCGTCTGTAAACTTCCTGAATCCAGCATGGCCTGGGTAGGGATCCCCTCCACCTCTGCTTCACAGGTTTATGAATACAGAGAGACCCGATGTACATATTTTGCTCAGGGTTTAATCTTCTACGGAGAGGCATCAAACGGGCCAATGGCCATAGGCTTCTCAGACAATGTCTGGCTATCTGGCCCCATTTGTAACCTTGTGGTTGTCGGGGAAGCAGGATGCAAGGCTTGGGGATTGATTCCACCATGTTCACAGCTTGACCAGGGCTTGCCAATTCCCCCTTGGTACATCTCGCCTGGATATCCGTTTGTCTCCCCCTCACCCCTAACCCCACAGGTCTGGGTTACCGGGCTGTTGTTGGACCTACTGAACGGCGAGACACGGGGGTGAACTGGCCTAAAAGGAACTCTGGAGATTTCCCGGTAGGCCTCTCACCCTGGGCCTCTTTTGTGTGGTATTTCTAAATGTTCTCATAGGAAAAGAGTGGGGCTTGATGAAAATGTGTATTATGGGGCCACATTGAAAATTATTTCCACTGCCTCTTTTGGCTCCCAGTCCACCCCTGGCGAGAAACCATATGTAATGAGTCTGCCTTGGTATGTGGATGAGATAATTGCCTAATCTAAATCTAAGATGGGAGCAAGCTACGACCATCAAATAATAAGGCAGTCCTAGTGGCGGCTTGTCAAATAAAAAGGGACTATACTAAAAAAAAAAATACTATTGACAATTCCTTACCACTAAATTACAAAGATAAAGTTTACCAGAAAAGCAAGAACTGTTCACAAAAATGAAAAGCCAGGATGGTATGGCTGGGTCTACCTTCCCCACGTTCGAAGCACGGGACAAGGCAGGACTCTCGGGCACAGGAAACTCCTGGGCCTCGTGAGCACGAGGTTCACAGTTCGGTTCAACAATATCAAAACCTTCAGAGGCTGAGGTTCTTTACTGCAAAAGTCTCTTGCCCTGAAAGGCCTTCTGGTTCAAAACAAGAAACAGAAGTTCCTTTCCATATTTCAACCTTGGATCCCCCTCTTCCGGGCTCAGATCCACAAAACCTTCTTGGTAATATCAGGACCATCAGTGGATAAATCTGTGGCTTTTGAGGGCCTGATATGTTTAAAATAAGAAACAGGAGTTCCTTTCCTTATTCACTTTAGGATGATGATTTTTCACCCCCGAGTCCCCCTCTTCCAGGCCCAGACACCTCTCGAATATCACCTTCCCTCTATCTAGTTTACTCTGGCTTGTTGGCTTGTATTCAAAAGACTATCTGTTGCATTCACGTGTTGTTGGGTGATGGCTTTTCACCCCTGGATCCCCCTCTTCTGGGCTCAGACCCTTCTCGAATGTTTGCCTTTCTCTGTCGGGTTCACTATGGCTTTGTCTTAACACAGTTTGGGTATTTCTTGCACAGTTCATGTATTGCTCATGTTCATCAGAAAGCAGGGTTTTCCTTCTCATAACTTTCCCTCGGCATCCCTCAGTCGGGTTCACACTTGCCTTATTCCACAGTTCACAATCTTATCAGAAAGTGGGGTTCCTTTCCCCTAGCTTTCCTCTGGTCACGGGTCAGAGACTTTCAATTGTCTAACTCTAACGCCTCACGGCACCCCTTCCTAGGGCTTCTGGTTCTTGTAATTTCAAAGAATAGGTCCCAGTCAGAGTCTTCCGAGTGAGTGCCCACGTGGCACTGGACCCTTCTGCACCTGTACCTCAACTGGGCTTTCTCTAAAGTTCAACAACATACACAAGTTATTTGTCTTTCGGATTCCTTGCGTTCAAAAATGTTGCCACTTGCATTGCAACCTTGGGCTCAATACAGTTCGGTTTACTATCGGCTTCCTCGGATTCACCAGCTGTGCTGAACCCGCTGGCTTATTTGATCTCTGGAGTCAAGGATAGTACTACGGTTGTCAGCTTGCCTCACTGCCTGCGTTATCAAAGTGGGTGGCCCCTGTGTATTGACGTCTGTTGCTTTATGCGCCAGCTGTAGCTCCTGGCCTTACGCTTTCCCTTTCTGAGGCTTTGCAGGTCTGAGATGAAAAGGGCAAGGGCAATTCCCCCTTCGCCGTCCTTCTAGGTCTCACCGCCTTTCTTCTCTTCTTGAACTGCCGGTTTGATGTAGCTGTCTCTTCGTGATTTGGCCTTGCTCGAAGAGTGCTTTTGTGCTCTGCCTTTTATCCCTGTGGGGAAGGTAAAGGGCCGTCAGGTGTGCGTGATTGTCAATTGCCTGACCTGTGTATTGGGACAGGTCAGGTAAACGGCTCTGCTGTTAGTCTGTTGTCTGTTATCGTGTAAGAAAGAGCTTGTTCTAAATATTCTACAGGGTAGGATGGGGAAAAGGTGTTATAGGGAAGGGGCTACCGCGTCTCAACCCTCTGTGTCCCACTTCCACTCCCTGAAGACCCCTCGGCCAGGTGATCCTCCCCCACTGGTCCACCCCCAGGAATTGAATCCAATAGTGATGGCCGTATCCTGGCCACCTGAATGACAAATCCCTGCGGACTAGTGAGTGAGACACCCTCAGGTTCCTCACAATGCTACGTTTACCGCCTCCTCTAGACTTGATCTATGGTGTTGCTTCACCCATCTTTGAATGGGATTGGGCAGTGCTTCCACAAACTGTTCGAGCATGATTCGATATGCCATTTTGTTTGTCGTACTTGTAGCAGTCTGCAGCCATTTATCTGTCAAGTCTTTGACCCTGTAAAACAACTGTCTAGGTTGGCAGTAAGAGTCTCACGAAACCGCACTCAATAGGTTTCCTCCTTATGTTCCATGCATTCAAGGACTGCTTTTTTCATATCAACATAGTTGGTATTCCCCATCGGTTTGGCAGCCTGGTAGGCACTCTGCATTTCACCTGTCAGCAGCGCTGTGTATTGGCTCAATCGGTCCTGGCGCCGTTGGGCATTTCGGGGGACCAGTTTGAAATTAAATAAATGCACCAGAATCCTCTCCTAGTGTAAACTTTTGAAACATTGTAGCCGGTACTTTAACATGGCGTGGCATCAAGTAGCTTGGCTTGCTGTACTCAATGGTCTGCTGGAAGGCCTGTCGATCTGTCTGGGCCTGCTGCCTTTGCATCTGGAAGGCTTGCTGTAACTGTTGCTGGCCTTCACTCAGGGTCTTGATGGGCGATTCCATGGTGTTGTCTGATATCCCACTGCTGCCACCACTCTTCACCTTTTGGCACCAGACACTGGATAGACAGGGATTGTTTTCTTTACGCTCCTCTATTTCAACATACAGGTGCTTCTATGCTCACACCTCCCTCGTTCTGACTAAAACCCAAAGTCTGAGATTTTTGTCTCTGTTCCGCTCCGAATCTCTGCTCCCTCAGGTTGTCTGTCCTCAGTACTCACATGTACTCATCCGGGTCTCTGTTCTCAGCACCTTCCTACAACAACGATGCGAAGCAAAGAATCGCCTCCTTGCACAACTATCCCCTTTTTACACACCCTCTTCCCACCCTATTGGTTTATTGCATTCCCTGCACCTGATTACTATCCTCCTCCCCACCCCCCGGTGTCCCAGAGCCGTATCCCAACGACACCCTTCACTGTGGCTAATCACCTCCCTTTCTGCAACAATCACTCTGAGTTTGCACTGAAGCCCTACTCCCTTCATCTCTGCAGCGTGCGAAGCCCTTACATGCTGCCCAATTCAGGACCCCCAGATAAGCAGTACCCTATCCCGGTGTGGGCCCCTTTTCCATTGTCAAGGTTCTGTTTCTTCAGGGCTTTCAGTCAGGTACTTGGGTTTTCGTTTTCCCGGTCTGCCGGGATCAGCATCGTTGGCCGTCCTGTTCTGCCTGCTAGCAATGTACTTGGTAGTGGTAGATCGCCCTCCCTCTCAACCGGGTTCAATGACGTCGCAGACTTGTTGCTGCCTGGCATTGCATCCGTGCGGTCATGGACATTTGTTAATAGTGGGGGGTGGGGGGCAAATTGTGGGATTATCACTTTGTTTTCCTTTTTTCGAACTGCAAACTGACCTTCCTAGTTTTAACAATGATCCCTAGTCTTTGGGCATTCTGAGGTTACTCTTATTTCTGGACTGACCAATACTAAATGCTTTGAATTACAACATCTGGTCAGGGATAGTTGAGTGAAAAATCTCTTTCCGTACACTGGTCACGATATAAAATGTATAAAACAGATGGGGAAATGTTTACAAGCCACTAACTGTTAACCCCTAAATATATGCCTCTGTCAAAGGTATAGAATAAACTTGCTGTGTTTTTTAGATCTTCGCCTAGTGCCTGAACTGTTACGCAGATGCTCTTCTGTAATAGCCAGAATCTCCGATCAGTAATGTATGAAACCCCTTAAAGTCTTCCAGGTCTCCTATTTGCAGTGCCTCATTCCTTTCCTCTTCGACTTTCTACTGCTGGGCTTTCAGCTTAGCCATGCCCTACTCGGGCATGGGGCTCCTCCCTTCTCGGAAAGCGCTACCAGGTGCTTGGCCAATGGGGACCATGGCTATGATCCTGGCCGCTGGTCCCCCTCTAGCTGCCACATCCTAGTCAACGCTCTGGATCATCTTCTGGCATGGTTTCCATGACCACCACCAGTGGGCTCCTCGATTCATAGCCAGCTTCTTCCTATGCTTCTGTGCACTCCCTGTCTGGGGAACCTGGACATGGGTTTGGATGAGGGAGGGAAGATCTTGATTAATATCTTGGGCCTAGCTTCAACAGCATATAGACTATGTAATGGTCTGGACAGTGCGTGCGGAAGCAACACTGCCATAATTGTATTTCCAGCTTCACTCTCCCACCAGTTCCAAGAAGTCTGTGGTGCCTGTAAGGGGTGCTCGAATTTGACAGAAGCCTCATTCCTTCCAGATCGTCAACAAATCCATGATACAAAACATAGAGCCTTTTTATCGTGCAGTACTAAAGAGATGAAACATTCCAGCATCTTCACGCTCAAACCAGTGGATAAGGAATCCAAATTCTTGACCCAATTGGTGAAAGTACCAATCAGAGCTCGCCAGTGTGCTTCTGCCAGGCTAATACAAATGCTGCACGGATTGCATGCAACAGCACAATGTGAGCAGCATTGACTGATTACATCTCAAACCTGTAAGGTAAATAAGCAACATTTGTGGGAAATGCCAATGAGCGCATGTGCACCACAGTGTTTCTATTGTACAGTCAAGTTGCATGTGGTCATGAGCACAAACATGGGGAGTGGGCGTGGAACACCAGACCTTGCACTGCTCATTCTACCTCTGCAGGACTACCCAGAGAAGTTGGACAGCAGTTTGATTGTGAAGAAATGGTCTTTACGACCACTGAAATATATAAATCGGGGAAGATGATTTCTATAAAGCCTACCTGTTGGCCTAGTTTCATTCTTATGTGCCCAGGCGGGTCCTTGCAAGCGTTATGCAGCTATACCAACCACATGAACCCACTGGAAAGCGCAACTCAAAGAGCTGTTTTCCTTGTAACTAATAGAAACCACCTCTCCCTGAGGTGCCCCAAAAACCCAACTCTTAATGCACCTTCGTCCTGTAAAATTATCAGCCAAAAAATCAACGTCTCCCCGTTAGTGGGTCGTTTTATTTCCATGTCACTTCCAATAGACTGCATTCATTGGATCCTTGCCATCCTCCTATCGCCATCTCGTCTCTCGAGATTTTGGTGAAAGTGCTGGAGATCCAGGGATTGGAGGTAATTGCAGTGGGAGAGGTAATTGCAGTGGGAAAGGAAATTGCGTGTTTACACCAGTTTCTTTGTGGTAGACAAGAGGTCAGGTTGTCTTTGTACTGTTGTATAGCTCCACCCAGTGCTCCAGATAAGATTTGGAAGCAGGAGTATTTTACTCCCTATTTTTTAAAGTTGAGAGTAAAATGATTTGTTAGGGAGTTAAAATGTAAGTACCATTCTCAATGAGAGTATTTTCTAAGTGAGCAAAAATGTTTCAACTGAAAAACGGAAATGCTTTTGTAATATTTATTTCTTTGCACCTAGTTTTTCGTGCACATTAAAAAGATACATGTTAATGTCTTCCAGTCATGCAGTTACTTCGTGCACTACTGGTCCAAACATATCCATGGAGCTGTGAGGGTGAAAGCAGGGGCGAAATATTCTATTTGTCTTTTCCCTGTTTGTTTGTTGGGAGTATTTGTACTCCCTACTTTTATTTTTTTGGGGGTATTTACCAATTTTTAGGGAGTAAAAGTAGCAGATACACCCCCCTTATCTGTAGGGCTGGCTCCACCTGTTCAGCTTCCTCCCCCCACTGCTGCTCAACTAATCCTTCCAAATGGGAACCTATGCCAAATCTGTGTGTCCAACAGAAAAGGGTTTTTACTTGTTGCTACAGACATCTAAACATATTTTCACATTCTATCCTGACCACATACAGTTACAAGTTAGAGAGTCGGTGGGATTCACTACTAGTACTGGGTCTTCTTTTAAGTTGTACTATGTGCTGTCTTCACTTAGGTGATGGCAGTGATACTGGCCTTCCTATGTTACCAAGGAACGTGCATCTAACCCAACTTCCTGCTTAGAGCTTCCCATCATCTTGCAACTATATGGGTTCCGTGCTGGGTATTACCCCTGCTGCATGACCTGGTCCATTCAATCGCCGATTTGCCACAGCGACTATTGAGGAAGCCTTCCTTCTCTCCTCTCAACAGCTAAAGTGGGTGGAAGCCCTTCATCTTATGTTGTGTCATTTCTTAGCTGGACGATTTACCTGGTTGGTCACATGGGCACCTTTTGAGAAATGTGCAAAATGTGCATTCACATTTCGCCCAAAGACCATGCGGTCATCCTTTGGTTGGTGACGGAAAATGATTGTCATGCTTTCTCTGCCACTTCAGAAGGCTGCAGTGGCAATTCCGTCAGATTCATCAGAATACTTTTCGGGAACGGAGGGGCCAATCTATGTTCACATTTAGGTTCAAAATCTTTGGACCACTCAGGAACTGGCTCCTCACAAAAACAATTTTGAGTCGAAGACTTATTTTAACCTCTCGAATTTTCTGCAGTCTGACATTTGCCATATTACTTACAACTCCTTTATTTTCGTGGGCCCGTCAACCTGGTTAGTTCTGACCCTTGGCAAAGAAAATCAAAACGGCCTCCAGACTTTTGTTAACTTTAATCCCCCTTCATGAGACAAGGGAAACAATCCATCCTTAGGAAATTCAGAGGAAAAGGCAGGGTGTGGTAATCCAGGCATCTGTCGGGTGGCAGTTAACAAGAAACGCAACAGACCCACCTTGTAGAAGGAGAAGCAGCCAGTTGGCTGCTCTTATAGAAACCATTGAAGGATCACCATCTTGTGGGACAAAGACAAGAGGTGGACAGTGGTTTTTAAAGAACGACTGCCTTACAGTGCCAAGAGCTGATGAAAGTGTGTGAAAAATGCTTGTCTGACAAACCTAAAAAGTTGTGAGCCACTGGGGATTTTTTGTTTAACTAATATTCCAAGTACATCATTTTTATTAAAATTTCAAATTTTAAAAGAAAAAGCAAACTCCTTAAAAAGGAAAATACCATACAATATAGGTATTGAAATACAAAAACAAAAATACAGATGCATAACACAAAGTACATACAGAAATATACAAATATCACATCGAAAAACACAAGTTCACAACATACAAATTGAAAGAGTGCCCTGCTTGTTTCCTCATTTGTTTTACAACTTGAACGTGCGTGTGGGTTCCATCGTAGGAGATTTCAACTTATTTGATTACATAAAAAAAATGTCCATCGAATTTTGTTGCACATGTATGGGGGCTAGGGTCATAATAAATGACGGAGGGATGTAGGGTGGGTGGGCTGCCACTTGTCCATGTACCTACAGTACCATTTGAGGCCTGCCAACATTGCAGCTAGCTTCCGGGAAATACACCTTCTAAGAAAGTTATAAGTTATAAAAAACGTCACAAAGCACCAAGTCCAGGCTATGAGAGGTCATAAGCACCATGGGGAACGCAGTGGCTGTGTTTACTTGCAGCCTATGACCTTGGTGTAGCTCTGGTAGGCTGCACCTTCGTATTAGACCATCTGCTGGATAGCCCATCAGTGTCAAGAGTATGGCTGTCGAGGCTGGACAGAGGGAAATATTAGAACATGGAAACAAACAAGTGGAGGCTATTTGTCCAGTCGGACCAATAATGTATGTAGTGAGAATGGAAAGAGGACTAGCTGTCCATTAGGAAACACAAGAGGCATGACATGAGGCCAGGTCTTCCAACCTGGCACCTGTGAATGCCTTCTGGGCAATGACGCAGACACTCAACGCTGTGAGTGCCTCAAATATGCCCCTTAACCTGCATCTGGGGGCCCACAATGTGTTAATTGCTACGACTCGGGCCTAGTACGGTAGCCGCTTGTCTGTTCTCATTCTCCTTCCCACCCCCCTCCCCACCTTATTATTGTCAAAGCTCTTGCACTATCTGAAATGTCGCCAGGCCGATTACGATAGTTAATGTCACATTCTCAATGTATCAAGGACTTGTAAGAATCTCATTGTATTCTCCTAAGTTCCCTCCCTGCCTTGAAGCGCTTTGAAAGACTGTGTATAGGCACTATATAAATAAAGTATCATATCCTTGGCTCTTTTCCTGCAGGTAAAGGTATACTTCCTGTCGCATATGGCCATATACAGGCATCCACTATTGTCTGCTTAACTTCCCTTCCACCGTCTTAACAAAGAGAGGATCTGCAATTCCAGTAGGGCCAGAAGTCCTTTCCGCACCCAATTCCACAAGGAGAGTAGAGCAGTTTGATATGTTTTTGGATTAAGGAATGGGTGGGTTTGGAATGGAATCTAAGAATGTTGGCGGTTACGGAGGGATAGAAATTAATATGGGATTGCATTTAGGGCTGTTCTGGATAGGCTATGATGAGACTGGCGAAGTGAATGTTGGAGTTACAACTATGGCAAGATTAAATTGGGGAATATTGGGGCTCAGAACGGTAGAATGATGGGTTGGTTCAATTGGATGATTTGGGATTAGGGAGAGGGTAAATCGATATTGGGGTATGTTTACTTCAATTGCAAATGCCAATCAGCATTTCCAAAGACCTATGAATCACGGGAAGCCAGGATGTGTGCAGACTCTAACTCTGCTGGTGCAAGAAGGAAAGAACCAGAAGGCAGGCCTTCTCTGTGTACGCCCCCAGCCTCTGGAATCTACTCCATGTCAACATCAGACTTAACCTAACTTCTAAATTTCAAGAAGGAGCTCAAGACCCTCCTCTTCAAGGAATGGCTCGTCCTTAAAAACTAGGTCCACACCCCTCCACTCCTGACATGCAACTGGGTGATCTGCTCCCTTGTTTCCTTCCCAGGCTGCTTGTAGATTCCTTGTTGACCGATTGCCTCCCTATCCCTGTTGTTAGCTCCTTGCTGCCATGTATTGCTCTCTTATGATCTGCTTCCCCCTATCGTGTTCTTCTCTCCTATGACTTGTTAGGCGCTCCATTACTTTCCATGCTCAATACATTCCCTAATAATAATATAAATAATGATTAGGTCAAATAGTTTTGCATTGTATTTTCCATTATCAGTCGGTGAAACAGCTTTTATTTGGCATGGACAAAAAATAAAATCACAAAATACAATCAATCAATAATAAAGCAATTACAATCCTCAAAAATAAAGAGAAAAATAAATCTGAAAACGTTACATTTCAAAGTAAACATTAAAAGAAATAGCCCTAAATCATTAAAACTTAGTAAAGAACAAGAACATAAATTCAGTCGTGAAATCTCAAATAGATCATAATGAAGAGGGTCGCTTTAGCCTTGTGGAAGCAATAATATAGAAGAACTATCTTAAATGTGCTGTAATTCTAAAGGCAGTAAATAAGTACTGTTGTAGTGCCCAAGCACAACCACAGCACTTAGGTTGCCTTATCTGAAACCAAAAGATCTAGGTATTGGGATAAGTCAATGAACCTATTTTGGACACAAACATAAAATGCATGAATGTTTCTTCTTCTTCAGGCTAAAAAGGGAAGAGGTGGGTGGTTGCTTTTAGAATGATACCAGAACTCTAGGTTGCAGCTAACAGACCATATTTGGTTGGAACCCAAATCGGGTGAAACATTTGCCAGCAAATGGAGAAGGGAGGCAGTTTAGATAGTTCTCTTCTGCCGGAATGAGTCTAAGACATAATGGGCATGCGTTTCTGTCATGACTCATCCTTGACAGTTCAGGTTTTCATACAAAGTGAGGTTCTAACGTCTTTTTGCCATCTCGAAACGAGAGTTAAACCAACTGCTAAAATTAATGGAACCAAACCTGTCCTTGATCTGTCAGCCACAGTAGGTGCTTAGCATGTCCTTTCGAGCTGACATACATCAGGAATTTTCTTGGAAAATGAGTTGGGCGGGGATTCATCGAGCTGCCGTGGGTCTAAGGTTGTAGTCTTCCATAGTATAGCTCTGAACAGTGTCACATGATAATCAACATGAATCTAAAAACCTGATTATGGGAAGCTGGAATACAAGAGGCTTTAGACACCTTTTCGGGCAGGGGGACCTGGCCCCGGACTCCTACATAATGATTTGCCTTCTGGAAACGTGGAGGACCAGCCCTCCCATTTTGCACAGTTTCACAATCTATTTCAATACAGCTTTCAAAGGTTTGAGGGGCTGAATGATGTCCGGTCTGGTGATAGCCATAAAACAAAAGGCGAATTGCAAAGATTTGTCCATGGAGAATCCAAGTCCTTATGTATCCAGATATGGCGCCCCCTGGAAGTGCCTTGCAAGTGCCTGCTTGAAGCCCTGCCGAGATCGCTGGATCAAATCCGTTTGAACTGTGGATTCGCGCACATTGCTATTAGGAAAAACGGTGCAAGTATAATCCCGCCCCCAAGGAGGCAGGAGGGGGGCCAAGGAGGCAGGCACTACTATAAAGGCACAGGACACATGGCCCCATGCGCTCCCCCCTCCGCAAGTGCCTTGTAAGTTCCTGCTTGAAGCCTGCCTGTTCGCCGTCTTCGCAGGCGGACAGGAGCTGGTCTCTTGTGGTACACACGCTGGGCCTTGCTGAGCTCTTATGTCCCCAACTAAAGCAAGGGGAGTGCGGTCTTCGAGGACAAATGTAAAGTACACTTATTCACGAACAGAGCCTGTAACTAGGAAAGCAAGTATGTCGGGATGCAGGCAATATGAGGACATTTTGTCGGCACCATTGATATTTACGCCGGTAAAAGTTACAATGAGAATGGCAATGCCCTTCCCACCAACGAAGCATTAGCAGCGGAAATAGTACAAGACTCCTCTCTTCTACTAATTGAATGAGGTACGCAGGGATGTAGCTTCAGGGAGGGTGTCAGGGATGCCTCCATTCCCTCAGTGAATCCCGCTGATAAAGACATATGTCGTGCTGGCACAAACTATAACCTCCCCCCAAATCCCCATCTCCCCTCCTTGACACCTCTCTTATGGCCTTTTCCCAATACCTTCTGAGTCAAGAGAGTGTATGAGAAATATTGTCTGGCCAACGAGAGGTTCAAGGCACTAATGAGGGTGAGGGGATGTTGAAGGATGAATTAATACAAGGGAAAATCCTCCAAGAATTAAAACATCAAACAGCTTTACTGGATAAACTTTTGTGATCTCTTGAAATGAAGCAATGCCTGGAAAGGGGGATCTGTAGGGAGATGCACTGTGATATAGGGATACAAAATGACCAGGGGTCCCCCAAGGCTGATATAGAGGCGCCTTTATCAAATAAATCAGTAGGCAGTGATGTACCCAACGCATTAAGGCAGCCAGAAAAAAAGAATATTCCGGAGTGCTCCTCTCCCTTAAAGAAAAAGTTTCAAATGACAAAGAGGAACAAACGTTTGGACAGTAAAGCCCACAAAAATAATCCTAGAAACGCTTGACGAAATATGATTAAAGTGGATATGATATGTCGCGACAATACATCCAACCTGGACACTTCAGGAGAATGTGAGGTTATATCTAACCCAGAGGGAGGAATTTTAGCGGCCGACGCTATCACTGATCACATGAAGAGAACTCCCCCCAAAAAAAACAATAATAATGAAAAATTGATTACGAAATGCCCTACTTTTGTCAAAAGTGTTGGGAAAAAGAAGGGCACTATGCTGAAGTGTTTTCCAAAGAAACTAACCAAAGAGAAGGTAGTGAGCACATTGGAGACTCTTGTTGATTCTCTCAGTTCCCCTAAGGTAATTAGTGATCAAGGGAAAGGGGTTGACTATGTAAAACAAGCAGCTGGCCAGCACTCCAACAAAGGTTTGTATAGTTAAACTGGTACTGTTACAGTAGTTACATCAATGAAATGAGTGTATTTACATGACACCTTTCACGCACTACAATTAAGAGCAGAGGCCCCAGTTGTTAAACCAGGAATTACCAAGAGTCTGAACACACAGCACTCATGGCCGAATCTGGACCGTGAGTCCATAGAACTGAGGTTTTGTAAAACAACAAACATGATGCATATTGATGGAAAGAGTGCCAACCGGGGGCATGTCAAGAACAAATGTCTGACTCACCATCCTTAATGAAAATTATCTACCAAAGAGATTAAATGACAAAGAGCCATTGATTGCGGGTAACCAGTTAGGCAGTAGCCTGGATAATCATTTGACTGAAACCCCTATGGGAACCAATAAACAACACTTATGGAATCCTTCGGATAAACATTTACATCCCCAAGGGCATAGTCCGGTAGTGGTGCTGAGATCTGATCCACCTAAGATGGTTCAGTCCAGTGACTTCAGGGGGGGGTAAAATGGAGACAGCCCTGTCATCTTAGCTGTCTGAGTGTTCTAATATATTATCTGTTTGAACTTGGGGGGTCCTGTCTCGCTGCATAGAGGGTGAGTACTGGCCCTTTTGAATGAAATTCCGGCTTTGAGAATCTTATCTGCGGATATAAGGCTGGTAGATTTTATTCATCCAAGACGACTGGACCATGTTCGATTGGTTTTAAACACAAGAAGGGTGTATGATGTAATTCTGCAGCAGGTGGAGCAATTTAACAGAATGGGCTACGATGTGCTATCATTTTCCCCCCGGGGCATTTTGAAGCAGACACCACAAATGCTGCCACGTTACCTAATGATGTTAATTCGGTTAGGGGCTTGCCGCCAAATAATGGTGGATCACAGGACAGTGGGGAGGATGTTACAAGCTGGCGCTGGTTAGCAATGACACTTAGGGACTCCATTCACCAACTGAAGGATTTAAGGTCCAATCTTTAATAGCGGGAATCTCTCGCTGTTGTCATGGAACACTAGGGGTCACGGTCATCTAGTGAGCTCCTTGGATCTGTGTGCTAGACTTGCTGCTTACACCTTTTTATGTCTACAAGAAACCTGGATGATATACCCTTATGTCCTTGATGGTTTTGAATGTTTCTTTGAACCTGCCCGACAAGGCCCTTTTGGTCGCCCGGCCGGTGGTTTACTAATTGCTGTAAAATTGGATAGCAACATCAAAGAAGTCAGGTGCTCTAACATTGCTCTGGGGTTCTTGGCAGTAAGGATAGATATAGTAACATCAGAATGTAAATTACACCTACTGCTGGTCAATAATTATTGGTCACCAAAAAAGAACTTGATCTTGCATCTAGATTTACTGAATAAGTATATTTCTGATGAAATAAAAAACTGTTGGTTTGCAGATCATTGTGACAGGTGACCTGAACACTCATATAGAATGTGTAGAGAGTTAAGCTCTACTAAACAATGTATGGGAAGTTACCAAAATTATGGGAAAGAAAACTGAGCAGGTAGAACTATGGCTACTTTTTTTTTTTACTGGGGCTTATTATCTTTCAGAGAATGGGACCATACCCAAAATCACTGTCCGACTTGGTCGAATGGTAAAAGAAATTCTGTGATTATGTATTTCTGATGCAAGGTTTGCTCAATGTAAAATCAGAATTCAGAATATTACCGACTGAATTGAGTGATCATTCTATGTTGATAACAACTTGGGATCTGTGTACCAAACAAAAATCTACCCTTTGTGGAGCAACAAATGTAATGGTAAATCAGGGTAAAACAAAGGTGAACTGGCATGAAGGGAATATTAAGAAAGTTAATAAGCTCTTCTTGCAAGACAACACGAATTACACATTTGAGGTAAAACAAGCCCTGTTTACTCTCACATTTTTTGGACATTACATAGATAAAATAATCAGAAAAACAGTAAGCAAAACTGAAAAGACTCATTGACATGAAGACAAACATAGACACGAATTTGATACACAAGTTAGAGACTTAAAGAATGCCTGCCTGCCTATAATAGAGACATTTGACGTCTCAAAAATGTGAGCATTAAAGGGAATTTATTTCTCTCGGAATTAAGAAATTAAAACAAAAACGAAGAAATTGGCTAAAAAACCATAGGATGAGTCAAATGCAAGAAGAAAGTGAAAATATGCTTGGAGCATTAAAAGATGGCCCTAGTAGAACTTTTTGGACACTAATGATTAAATTAGAGTCAAGTCAGTGTATGCTACAGACTAATTCCATTAGTGAAGTGGCCTGGTCGGGGCATTTTGGGGAAATTTATGTTCAAAAAGGGGAGCTTTTGATGCTATTGAGACTCTGATTAAGAAAGCTAGTACTTCCAGAGCGGCTGGTCCCAATCATTTGTCTAATCTATTAATGAAGGGTACACTGGAATATGGGCTAAGGCTTTACCATTTTTATTTGATGACATAATTAGGACAAAGATCACTCCATCAACTTGGAAATTATCTTATATTGGCCCCATTTATAAAAGTGGAGACAAAAATAATCCCAATAATTATCCCAATAATTATCGCCCTATACCGATTATGGACGCTGACTCCAAGATTTTCTCCAGATAGATATTGAATGACAAACTGCAATGGGCAAAGTCAAATAATATCCTGAAACCGTACCAATTTGGCTTCTGGAAACAAAATGGAACTGATGCCGGAGGACTTTTATTGTCTATGCTGCAACACAGGGCCTGGAAGGTCGATGCAACCCCTTTATATCTCTCAGCCATAGATTTAACGATGGCTTTTGATTTAGTGGATAGGGACACCATGTAGTGTAAACTATAAAGAAAATTGTGGCCTATAAGGTAACCGTTTAGCATTACTCATACACTTGCATCAGGATTCATATGTCCATGTTTGGTTGAACTTGGAGGGTTTATTATCTGATCCTATAAAATTTGTCAAAGGTCTAAGACAGGGGTGCATATTTGCTCATACATTGTTTAATTTATATGCATCAGATGCAGGCGATTGCTTGGACGAAGCTTCCTTTATTCTACCTAAGATTGATGGTAAGATGGTTGAATGGTGTGCGTACGCCGACGACTTTCTGCTTTTTGACCAATCTGCGAAGGGACTGCAGCGAATGATCTCCGCTTTTAGCTTGTAGGTCAAATCAAACCACTTAAAAATTAATGCGAACAAAGCAATGATTATAAAACTAAGTGGACGAGATATTTGATGAGTTATAACTCTCATATCGACCATGTAAGGTTAATAGTGAAAAATTAGATGACATTTCTGGACTTTCCAGTTTTCAATAAATGTAGGAAGAACCTTTTTCAAGATCATTTTCTGCATAAAATATCTTTGCAGATTGCTCAGATGAAGAAAGTAGACAATAAATTTGGTGGGTATTCAATGATCCCTCTAATATGCTTTTACAATTTAAAGGTTATTATTTTTTTTTATTATTATTGCATCAATTAGTTACCAATGGAAACTTTAAATGCATTATGAAGGTAAAAGGAAGAAAAAAGAAAAAACACAATTATGTCAGTTATATATATATATACGGGATAAACAGTATAGCTCGAGTAAAATCACTAGATGTCCAGAATTGTAAAAGTTTCTCTCATAAAGTTCAACAAAGCCAAGGTCACAGATACTTTTTCCCCCCTTCTCAGAATTACCCACTTGTCCTGCAAGGTTAAAGTACTTAAATTTGAAAGGTGCGTCCCCAACCATTTCTCTCTGGGATTAATTAAGGTGACACAGTTCATCACTAGGTGCTGTAAGGTTTCAGCCTCTTGCCCACAGCCTCGACACAGCAAACTGGGTTTTTCCTCTTTTTTGTTTCTTCTCCCTAGAACTTCTCTTGTGTGGAAGAGGTTTAATCTGAATTTTAAGAACCACTGTCTTTCCGTATTTGAGGGAAATTTGTCCAAATAATGGTGGGCGGTGCCTCTGCAATAGTGCTCGTCCATACCTTGGGTGATTGATGGCAAAGCACTGAGCCTATCCAGGGTGGCTATCCAGGCCCAGTCCAAGAGTTTCCTCTTTACCATGAGCGGATTTGACATAAGATTGTCTGGTTTTAATGCTATGGTATTCAGGATTTCTGAACAAATTGTTTGCCACTTGGTAAGGACCGGAATCAGTTGTCTTTTAATTGCTTCATTAATTGCCACAAATCCACTTCTTTCCTGGGGGTGCAAACATTTGCCAAGGAGTGTCAGGGATTTCCAGACCGTAGATATGTAAAGGGAGGATAGGCCTAGTTCCTTACGCACACTTTCCATTGGAATTGATGTCGGTAAGGCCAATACTCTTTTCCAGAATAGGCCCTCCAACAGTTTCCAAACATCTGAATTGATGAAGAAATTCGCCTCCGCTGCGTAAGTGAGAATAGGCACAACTTTCAGTTTGTAGAAATCTATCAGGGGACGAAGGGAAAAAGAGCAGTATCGTCGCTTGATTAACAAAGCTTGCGAAGCTAAGTTCATAACTTTACTTCTAAGCCTGCTAATACCTGGACCATCTTGGATGCTGTTGTTTAAGGTTACTCCAAGGTATATCATGGACGAGACCACTGGTACTTCTTCCCCGGAAACGTACCACCTTAGGTTTTTCATGCCGATAATAGGTCCTAGCCTCAAGATCTTTGATTTTTTCGGGTTTATACGGAGGCCGTTTCCTTGTGTGTATGACTCGAGTGCCTTTAGTTGCCGCTGAAGTCCGATGGCCGTTTGGTCTAGCAACAGGAGATCGTCCGCAAATAACAGCCTTCCCACGGCGGTCTCCGCGATTTTTGGGGGGGGAAACACTGCACTGCTTAGAAAGTTTCCTGCATGTCGGATATAAAAAGGCAAAAAACAGCAGGAGCCAACCGACAGCCCTGTTTCAGACCATTCATGGCCACCACATTGTTTGAGAGGTTGCCCTGTCTATCCAACCTTACTTTGAGGGTTGTCCCCGTATGTAGTGCTTCGAGAGGTTCTCTCAGGTTGGCCGGACATCCCCATTTCCTCAATTTGTGCCATAGCATTCCGCGGTCAACAGAATCGAATGCCTGTTCCAAGTCTATTGACGCGATATAGATGTTCTTATATTTCTTGGCCTTGACCATACGTTTGATTGTATTGATGAGTAGCACATTTAGGGATGTTCCAATGCCCTTACGAAAGCCTGATTGCCAAGGGTCCAAATGGTCTGCCAGCCGACTCCAATCATTTAGATGTTTCAAAATGAGTGCTGCAAATATTTTGCCGACGACATCCAAAAGGGCAATCGGTCTGTAGTTTGTGGGTACGGACCTGTCTCCCTTCTTAAAAATCGGCACAATTATGGACGTCGTCCAAGATTTAGGTAACTTTTTTAGTCTTGTTATGTTGTTGTACAAAACCATCATGAACGAAGCCCATTTTTCCGGGTCCCTTTTAAGGATGCCGTTAGTAAGTCCATCAGGTCCTGCGGCCCTTGAAGAATTGGACTGTTTAATAAGGTCTAGAATGTCTTGTTTTCCAAATTTAAAGTCCCAAGGCTCATTCGATGGTAAGGATGAGGCAGGACCACAGATTTTCCCCGTAGAATAAAGGTTCCGAAAGTGAGTTTCCCAAACTTCTGAGGCTATTGGATTTAACATTTTTGAGTCGGAAGGGATGTTTATTTCATTGATCAACTTCCAAATACCAGTGATGTTTTTAGTAGATAGTAGATGAAGCATCTTCTCACTGTCTTGTTGCATTAGTTGGTGTTTGTGTTGCTTAAGCCAATTCCTGTAGGTGTTTCTAGCTTTAGTATACAGGACTAAGTCAGCGGGTGCACTGGTTTTAACATATAGCCTCCTGGCTTTTTTTACCAGTTTTTTTTCTGTCACTACTTGATGATCGTAGTAGTGCCGCTTGCATTGGTGACTTTCCTTGGCGACTACTTTTGGGCGAAAGATCTTCAGTGTTTCAGCATATTCTGTCAAGTTGGGACCTTGGTCCTTGATTAAGGAATCCAGCACCAGAGCCATCTCTTTTCTTCCCATACGTAGTCTATTTCCCCCAGGAGTTAACTCAAGAAACTGATTTGGTAGATGTTTGCCTGGTACAGACGGGAGCTTGTTCCAGGCCTCAGATTTAAGTTCCAGGATGTTGTGATCACTCTGGATCGTGGGGATCACTTCCAACGATATTAATTTGCCAAAGAGGTTTTCTGATGCAAAGATATAATCCAATGTACTTGTTTGGGCACCCCGTTTCCATGTACGGGCGGCTGGTTTATCGCCCGCCAAGTTTCCATTTACCATGTGTATATTTCTGGCTATTAGTTCCTTCTCCATGGCCACGCCTCTCGTTATATTTTTGAGGCGTTCAAAGGTTATACTAAAAATACTCTACGGGTTGGAGTTATATCCTGATTCAGTAATAGCTACGCATGACAAATTTGAATCTAAAATTTGAAAGTCTATGCTGTTTTTTTTTTACCAAATGCAGTACCAATTGAAGTAATACGGCATGAGTTAGGTCTCCTGTCCCTGGGCTTCCATGTCTTCTGGAGACAATTATCGCTGTTCAGAAGATTGATCTTAGATTCAGGTGACAATCTGTACAGACTAGTGGGGGTGGTTTATTGCAGGGGAACTCCAATGATGCTCGACTCTTCAATTTAGAGTTACTTTGTCTTAAAGGACTAGATAAATTGGGCCTTTCTTGTAAATTGCTGATAGAAAATCCTATCAGATTAAATAAATTGTTACAGCTTGCTGATTGGTCTGGAACATTGGACAGAGATGGAAACCTATTTAAAAAGATTTCCTAACAAGGGTTGGAGACAAAATGACATGAGATTTCACTTCAATGTATGCTCGACCGGGGAAATAATGGAAATCAGGGCAGGCAAAGGAATATCTAAAGAATGTTTTCCATGTCGATTTTGTAAGCACCCAACTGAGAAAGAATCACTTAAACATCTGCTTCTTTTTTTTGCAAGGATTTATTACTTGCTAGAATTAATGCTTTTAGAACATTTGTGTTGAATCCAGAATGGGTAAATTTGGACTCCCTTTGGTGGAATATGATGTATGGACACTTTGTATCACTTAAAATTGCAGTAGTGGACTTTTAGTCAAGAATATGTGGGGTTATCTCAACAACTAATAATACACTCCTCGAATAACATCTGCTTGAGGACTAAACAAAAGTGACTGGCCTCACCTATTGTCCATACTGCATATGTTGGTTATGGGCATTATGCTTTGGTTGATTTAATGTTTGAAACTATTGTGACTGACAGAGTACCTTTCTTTGAAGTCTTTAGCTATGGAAATGGAGAAACTATAAAGAGCACATGATTGGAACACAAAAAGAACTAAGATAGAATGGTGATGGAAGTTTAATAAATGTAAACTCACCCGACATATGTCCTAAAGATAGTTTGTACAATATTATGCATTGTGGAACCGAGTCCTAGTAGAGGGGCTGTGATACCGAATGTTTTATGTTGCTTTTAGTGGTTTTTGGGATGGGAAGACTTTTATACTATGTGTCTGTTTTGTGTTGTTTGCTATTCTTAACTTCAAATGATGAATTCTACCTATCTTGGAAAAGCTGATATTTGTGTAAAGGCTTGTTCTTGATAGTGTATGATTGTTATTTGTATATGTGTTATTTTTAACCTTAAAATACTTGAATTTGAACTATCTTGGAACACTTGTTATTTTTGGAAAAATGTGCTTTTGCAAACCATAAACAAATAAAAAATTTAATAAATATATATCCAGATCCTAACCATCAGAGTGGGGAACCTAACTCAAGTAAACCAACAATATTGATTGTTTCAATCTTTACTGGAATCCACTGGGGCGGGAGAATACCTCCTTCTTAGCAATCATCATTGATCTTCTTGACGCCAAAAGAGAAAGGTGGAAGTACCCCTATTTAATCCTTTGTGGGTACCTTAATATTCATTGTTTCGATTAAGCAAAAAGCCTCCTCACCACTGGAAATTTGGCAGCAACTGAAGCGGAACTGAGAGACCTAAGATGGCGCAAGGAGCTTTTGCAGAGGAACATCGAAATCTTGAACGGATGCACAGAGGGGGACCGACCGGGTAGATTAACTTGGGGAAATGGGGCAGGTGAAAAAACCTTGAACTATTTTTTTGCCTCGCGTAATTTTTCTTCCCCAAATGAAACATCTAACCGTCTTGAAGACCTCTAAGAACGATCATAACATATTAAACCTGAGATGTAAGCCATTTGTTACGCAGTTGTCTAATCACCCAGGACCAGCCCTCGAACTAGCCCCAGGTAGCCACCGCCTAGGTATACATTTAGCTAGCATTAAACAAATGACTAACAAACTAAAAACCTTATCGACCCACGACGCGAACGATAGGTCCAAGCAGATTTTGAATACCTGCAGCTACTGATGGAGTTTAAGGAAGTGAGACGACCAGGCGTAAAACCCGCCTTTAAACCAACACACACATTTGACGTAGAAAAGGGTGCTTAATAGCGAGCTTAGAATCACTGAAAAGGTGGGTTCGGAAGAAGCAATGAAGCAGTGCAAGAAACTTAAACATACAGGAACTGGATAAAATCAAGGAAATACACCATGATACAACAAGATTCTGAAGAAATGCTTCAACTAATAGCATCGAAAAACACAAGTGAAAAATGGCAGCTGATTAACGGCCTGAAGGCACCACATGAAGCTCTGCTGACAAATGCTGTCTAGCCTAGCTCTTGGACTGATCATTTCTCAGCTCTTTTTAGATCAGATGATGTGGCGCAGAAGATCAACTGCCTATCAGAAATCAAAGACTGGTCTTTCAACATTACCATAGAAGATATCTTGCACCTGATTAATAAAGCTAGTAACTTTGGAGCCCCTGGCCCCGATGGAATGGCAAATGCCATGCTCAAAAAACACCCTGAGCAGTGGGCATCCTTCCTTTGGGTTTTGTTTAGTCACATCAAGAAATCAAGGAACGTCCTGAGTTCATGAAAACTTCCATAGTTGTGCTGATTTTTAAAAGGGCGACCGTTCCAACTAACTACAGGCCTATAGAGCTGTTGGACATAGCAGGAAAGATCTTTGCTACTTTGCTCCTCCAGGGCATGGAAAACTGGATCAAGACTTCGGGACTCCTTGATACATGGCATTCTGGCTTTGTGAAAGGTATAGGTACTGCCTTGAACGTTTTCTTAATAAACATCTTGAAAGGCCATCTGAAAACTAACAAAAACTCCAAAACACATTTGGCCTTTATAGATCTTGTCCAGGCCTTCAACACAGTTGACCGCTTGAAACTCTGGGCCAAGTTGGAAGCTCGGAACTGTCCATCAGACATCTTGGAAGCTATAAAAGATCTATACGCCGAGACCTCATTAAGGGTAAAATTGGATGCAAACGGTCTGTTATCAGACCCAATTGAAACACAGAAAGGGCTAAAGCAAGGCTGTTCTTTAGCTCCAATGTTATTTAATTTATTTATTTCGGATGTTGGCAACTCTCTGATGAAAGCTAGAAGCTTCCCACCCAAACTGGGTGGTGAACATCTGGATCGACATTTGTATGCAGCTGACCTAGTGCTCATTGACCAAACCCCGATAGGCCTGCAGAGGCAACTCAATCCTTATATTGGAAGTATCAACTAGAAGGAAAAACAACAAACTTTCTTGGATACTGTAGGGCGTGAAACGTGAGAAAGTAAGCTTGCTTATGTATCTGGGAATGAGTGTAAGCATCAGCAAAAATGATGCCCCAAGCGAGGCCCTCCTGTGAAGCAAGATCAAGACCTTAGCAACACAGACTAGGATCATTCTGAGCAGATATTGCAAGTTTATCATTGATCCACTACTGGCATTTTATCGATGAAGGTAGTTCCCATCATCACCTATGGAGCAGAAGCATTTTTTCCCGGCCAAAACCGGGCCCCTTTTAGAGGGCTAATCCTGGAAGAAAGTGTTGCACCCGCAACAAAGCATACCAGTTCAAGTGTTAAGCATTGAGCTAGGCTAGACTTCCATGTATGCTATGGTGGTTTGGAAATCACAGAGCCTATATATCGCAAATGTGTTGATTCAAAACCACTTCTGAGCTTCAGGTTGGTATAAGAAGTTATTGCTGAAGGGCTTGATGGTAAATTGAGAGAATGGAAGCTGATTCATATGGCTATCCTTGCGGATTTGGGTGCTTCAGAAGACTTACTTCTCACTGACCCTACCAGAGTCAAAAGCAAATTATTAGCGCAAGATTGGATTTGCACGCAAGAAGAAAGATCTGGTTTTAAGCTTTATGGCTCCAGTTGCGTGGAAGCAAGAGGTTTAAATGTGCTTCCACAATACCTCAAGAAATTCCCAAACCCTCAACTTTGAGTACAGTTCATGTGCATTAGATTCCATCTTTACCCCACTCAAGAGGTGATGTGTTCCGGATCTACTGGACCTAATGGTGAACAAAGTTGTCGATTGTGCCCTCAATCGGGTCTGAAGTAAACCTTGTACCATCAGGTTCTTTTTTGTGAAGGACTCACTGTATGAAGAACCAAATGGTTGGGTAAATTTGTCATAGAATTTCCGCCGCTTCCTGCTGAGGAGTGGTGGAGAATTTTGTTACAAGGGTAGAGACTGTCCGTACCAATTGCTTTGATATCTTATCTAAAGGAATCCTTTTTGCTAATTGGAAAACTCTGAATTTAATTGATTACACAAGGGACTTTTAGAAATTATTGTATGGAGTTATGAGGCACTGTTCATTGAAGATTGGATAATAATGTAAATGATACGTTTTTTTTTTAAACCACATGTCAATAAAAAATAAAAATATGAACAGTGTAATTTGAAGCAGAATTAGGTAACCTTTAAATCCTTTAAAAAAAATTGTTTTAACTTTTTTCAAAAGGCATTTGGATTTCTTAAATCCCCTGAATCCAGAAACAGAAAGTGACAGTGCCCAATGCCTTTGCCTAGTATATCCACGGTGGGGCCCTCAATAGTTAGTAAAGTGCATATGTGCCCCATCAACCTGAAGCATAAGAGATGTATGTTTTAAAAAAAGTATGGATCATACCCATCACATTTTCGAAGAAGGAAATGCCTAAATATGCAAAATCTCCCACTCTTTTCATTCAACCTCTTCCAATAAAGGAAGAATTGATAACCAGACTCCCTATTTGCACAGGCAATGAAAACGTTCAATTTGGCAACATTAATTGGAGATTGAGTCATAGTATCAGCATATATGTTCTACAGTCATTGGAGGGCTGTGCAATGTCAACAGCCTAGCTCACCAGTCTGGATCCTACACGCCCACCACTCTTCACTGCTGCATACCGATATTCTCAGACTCTTTTGAAAGCATGACCACAGTTTTGAAACGTACAAAATGCCCTGCATTCAGTTGCCTGCTTCATAGTTACTATGTCGGACCAAGCTCATTCCATGTTCCAGTCTGGGTTTTGGTTAAGTCCAGTGGGGGTATTCTGGTAGATGTATGCTTTTAAAGAGGCAGCGAGCTGGAGGACGGACCTCAATTGCTCTCACCTGGCTCTAGTTGCTGAGAGCTGGAGAGACCTTGATTGAAGTCTGACATAGCACGCTGCAGAGGGATGCACTTGATTGCTCTCAGTTGACTATTGATTGAGCCGTGGCTGACCCATATAGGCATGAGCTTTAAGGACTCTCATAAGCGGTCTTTCGCCAGTTGCAGTTCTATCCACTGCCTTCAGGTGGCTGCTTTGTGCTCCTGTAGCTAGAAAATTCAACCTATCCTGGAGATCATGGATTTGTGTTTGAAGCTTGCCTTCCGTGGCTGCTATGTGCAGTGTCCTGCCCTGTCTGCTGATTCAGCATTCCAATTATGTGTATTTTCTGTGCTGCCTTTCTGTTGATTTCTATCAAACCTTGATTTTTCTTTTGTGATCTTTCCTCTCATAGACTCCTTTTGTTCTCCAAGTAGTTTCCTTTGTTTCTGCAGGCAGCCCCAGTGGCTTGCTTTCCACTCTTTCCTCTCCTGTTTACCAAGTATTCACTGCTTTGTCAGCAACCTTATGTACTAAATTTCCTGCTTGTTTTTTTGTTTTGCTCTTCAACATCTGACCACTGTTTTATGTGTTGGTGTCTTCAGGACTTGAAGTTTCATGTTAAGTCTATATATTTGCTGAATTGGGCGAAATATGCCATCTTCTCTATTTGAATTGACATGAACTGTCACTTCTCTATGGAACAATATGGTGTGGAATGTTTACACTAATGCAATTTCAAGTGCACTTGTGTTAGCTCCAGGAACCGGTTAAGGATTTCAATCAAGCGACACACACCTTGGTCTCGGCCTAGTATTTAGCACACAATTGAGATGCTTTTCTCCTTATTCGATGCAAATTCAATTTTGGGATGGTACACCACTCATATCACACCTCCATTTCAAATACCCCGGGTCACAATGGACCATGAACCAGGCTGGTTGGTAAAATGCAATATTTATTTATTTTAAAATTCAAAAGAAATCATACACTTTTTAATATGGGGCAGCAATCGCCAATGGGGTGATAATTACAATGAGAATGTGAGAAATGCACTGGGTTTAACCTTCTAGTGGAACAGATACACAGCACAGCGAAATAGGAGCACTTTTTGGTTTAGGAAAGATAGCACCCAAGTTAGGATTTCCCCCTGCAATGTTCCCTCAACCCACAAATAATCAATTTTGAGTGGATAAACAGAGGCAGCAGGTAATCAGGAATAAGAAACAGGAGACTGAATCCAAATCTGACCCCCCCGCTCCCCAAATAAGAGAGAAAAACGGATTTTAAACCTCTTGCAATGTTATGAAATGATACTCTGAAATGGGCAAATAAATAATGAATGTGTGTTAAAACCTTGAAACAAATATAATTCCTCACTAAAGCAACAATGCAAAGACACTAACGATCACAAAGAATGGATTACCAAAAGCATACAGTTTGAAAATGAGTGGAATGTTTAAAACGGAATGCAGCAAAATGACACGTTTAAAAATGGGTGAAAAACACTGTTTTGGAGTGCGGTTCTTTGGGCTGGGGATAGAGGTATATCACAGGGATAATATGGAAGTGTAAGTAAGTCTCTAGCTGGTAAATTGGATGAGTTATGCAAGATATAAAAAGGTGTGCTTTGAGTAAAATGATAAAGTGAAATAGGAAAGGAAATCAGTTGTGACAAGAACAGTTTTACTCTACACTATAGTATTCAGGATAGGCCACCAAAGACTGACACAGTAAGATCCAAGGTTGATTTGCGAGTTCAACCCCATCACCCCAGTGCCCAACCCTGGCGAAAACATTCCGATCACTCGAAATATGACTATTGGCATAGGATTACACAAGACAAAATTGAAACGAGAGATGGCGCTAGCACTAGAAATCAAGGGTAGGGTTACACAGATAAGTCTGACAGTTTTACAGATTATCAGGATAAGGACAGGATGGCTTACAGAGCGGGATAAGGACCAAGGCAAGACAAGATATACTATGGATTTCTATGGAGTGGTGATTTATAGTCACAGTCCACTTTTAGTTTTGGGATTTTTGGACCGTCAATAGGGTCTGGCCACTACACGGTGGCACGCCTGGCAAACAGCTGGGCCGTTCTGGTCACCGGATGGCACTTCTAGACTGGCAATTCTGGTCACTGGATACTAAAGGTGAGATGGATGGCAGTAGGCAGCAAGCCAGGCTGGTTAAGGATGCAAAAGGTACCACAGCTTTCCCCTTTTTAATGGGAGATTAGTGGGTTTTCAGATTTGAGGCCTTGCTGGGAATAGGATCAGCACTGCTTGGGTTTTGCACTGGGCCCTGGAGTAGGGTCAACAATGCTTTGGCCTTGTAGTTGGGGTCTGTAATCTGGATGATGAATGGAACAGGAACGCAGTGCAGGAACGTCAGGAAGAGTGTGTCAGTCCATAGTCTTGTCAGGGACTCTTATTTATAATACATAGTGACATCGAAGTATATGGCTGGGCAGGGTCTGCTAATCACGCCTAGACGAACTGGATTGGGCAATCAATGTTGGCTGCCTGCCCTCGGATGTCACTCAGTTTAGGGGTTGTGCTGTTATGAGGTGAAAAGACTTCCCACAGACCTTTTAGCCAAAAATCAGAATTTACACATTTGTACAGTTGTGGCATATTACCCAATGACATGAGCAGGTTACATATTGTATGCAGACCATTCCACTCCCACTCTGAACTCTGTGAGACATTGTTTTGCCCCTCTGATACATTTTGGTAATTTTGAGTATGAATGATTCGGCCTAAAATTCCATAACTGTATACACATGTATGGTTTAACATAAGGGAAGTAAGCATAAAAATGTGCATTGGTATCATTGGTACTTTTCTTATAATCCCCAATACTTTGCCATTTCTGCTCCCAAGGTGTCAGTGACTTCTACAATGTCTCACATTATAAAACACAAAATCACTTTTAAACTGCAAGATTTTTACAAAGTCTAGCTGCAGAGGTAAAAGTCTTTAAAGTTTATTTATAAAATAGTCTTTGGAAGCAAATGGCAGTCCTTTGTCCTGCCCTGGATCATTATTTTTCTTTTTCAGCTACCACCAACTGTCACTTCCCCAAAAGGGAGGATGGGTTTTCCAGCTTGATTGAAGGTTTACAGCCCTTTATTCAATTCACACTTTGATGTCTATTGAAAGCGGCCCCTGCTCAGACTGCAGTCTGATTAGTATGTGAAGTTTCTTTTTGCTGGTCAGTCACAGTTTTCCTACCTAGCAATTATCACTTTCGTGTCCTGGATGTTTATGGTGGCTCCCTTCCTCAGGGGAAGCCTTCTCTGCCAACTAGAATAACTTTTTTGGAAGCTTGCAAAATCTAGCCAAGTCAGTTTAAAACCTTTATTTTCTTTGGTCCTGTATAAAAAAAACAAAAACAAGCCTTTGGAATTAAAAATAGCCCATACGTGTTTCCCAGCAGCCAACCCCTTCTCATTGCTAGGCATGCTTTCATTCAACATATTACTTTTCCTTTAAAACAGACAGGCATTTATTTTCTTTGGTTTGCAAAGTCCATTTTATACATGTGGTGAAAACTGCTAGCAGTTTCCTTTCAAATTCGATTTTGCCACCTGGCTTGTTAATATTGTCTTGCAGCCATAGTTAGTTTCTTGTACACAACAGTCTGTACAAGGCAAAGGTCTCCTGGAATTGCCTGTGCAATGAGCTATGATTTCTTGTGTAGGGTTTATTCCTTTGACACTTTGTAGCACAAAATAAAGTGTTTCCCGTGCACGGCAGAAAGTGAAATTTCTTGGGCCTTTTTTTCAGATTTGGCTTAACAGGCCTGTCATTCAGAAATCATGCCTGGTTTTGCTGAGGCACAATGAGATACTGGGCATGGCAGGGCCTTATTGATCCCATTGGTTTAAGAAAGAACAGATGGAATTAGTGTCAAAGCAGCATTTTTTAAAGGTGAAAAGGTTTCCTTTTCAATGGGGATTTTGGGGTTTCAGCAAAGCAGTGCTGCCTTTTCACTTTATTCCATTTGTATGTGTCAGAACACACTGGCACGCTCCTTCAGTGTGTCCCCTGGTTCCATCCTGCCTGATGTGTGCTTGGCAGGACGGTGCAGCCATCTTTTCGTTGCTGCAAAATGCAGTTTTGAGGTCATTGCGCTCACAAGAGCCAGCGCAGCCATTTTGCTGTATCTGCGCAAATGCCACTTGGTGATGTGGAGAAATACTGTTGAGTGGGTCAATATATCCCCACATATACCCCCCCGGCTTCTTCTGAGATTCCAAGTCGAGGGAGAATCGAGCAAGTGGGATTCCTCAATGGGGCAAAGCAGGATCAGTCAGGTATGAGTCCTTCCATCAGAGCGCGGTGTGTCATGATCCTCTTGCCATCTCTCGTTGGGACGTGGAACAACACCCACAGCTTTCTCTGAGGGCTTCCTTCATGGTGTTGAGCAACACCTCCTGATTTCCTTTGGTTTCTCCTTTCCCGGTCCCTGGGTAGTGAACATGCAAACAGTACAAATCTATGATTGAAACACAAACCGATTACTACAATTTCCCACTAACTGCCCTCCAATAGGGTTGGCAGTAGTGGGATACGCATACGTTCATTACTGACAGTTGACAATGAAGAAAAATACTGTTACATAATTATATTTATAAATCCTATCGGTTCCCTTCTGATTCTTCTTTTTCTTATTCTAACGTTTCAGATGTCTCCTCTATTTGATTCTCTTTGTGCTCCTCAATTTGTTGCAAAGTATGCCTAGGGTGACAACTCTAACTGATTAACATGGACCCATTTTTCTTCTGTCATTTCGTCTTTCGGGGTGCAGATTCTGTAGGCGACAGGTGAAATTTTATCTACAATTTCAAAAGGACTGCGCCAACTGGGCAAAAATGTGCACTCTTTGGTCTGGTTCCTTTGGAAATTGTACAGGTAGACCCTGCCTCCTACTTGGTACTCCTTTTTGGTTGTTTTTAGATCATATTGAGTTTTCATGCCCTCTGCAGATCTTTCTAGATTCCGCTGAGCGTACGCAAAAGCATGTTGAAGGTGTTTTTTTAGATTCTCAACATACTCATGAGTTGTGGAGGCATTTCAGTGTCTGCTCCTATGTTCTGTAGAGCAAATGCTGAGGCAACACCATCCTTCGTCCAGTCATCAGCTCAAATGGAGTCATCTAAGTTTCAGAGGAAGGTGTAGATCAGATGGCCATCAGGACAAGCGGTAATCTGATGTCTCAACTTGGCCCAGAGTCTGGCACAAACTTTTTTAGAATGCTCACAATGGTTTTATTGTACCTCTCCACTCCACCACTAGGGGACTGGTGATATGCAATGAGAAGTTTCCTTTTTACCCCAAGTATCTCCCACATCTTTGTCATCAATTCCCGGTCAAGTAACTACCTCGGTCTGACTCAATCCTTTGGGGGTAGGCCAAAACGCGAGAAGATGTGATTGATCATCAGGGCAGCTGCTGTTTCTCCCTTGCAATTTGGGGACGTGAGACATTCCATCCATTTGGTAAAAAAACATGTTACGGTTAACATGTACTTGTTCCCCCTAGAGGAGCAAATCACGGGCCCAATTAAATCTACTTGTAAATCTGACCAAGGCAGTGTCATTCCCCCTCTTCTGGAGGGGAGCTTGTTGTGTGAGTGATGTTGGCTGAAATTGTGCACACACAAGACACCCCTTCAAGTATTGGTTGAGGTCCTGCCCCATGTGTGGCCAGTATGCAACCTCTCGCAAGATTTCTAGAGTAGTGTGAAACCCCCGATGACCGGCTGTGGCTGCATCATGGGCGTGACTTTCCATCAGGCTTCGGAATGAGGTAGGGACCACCCACTGGTCCCAGTCAGATATGGATCTCCTTACCAACAACCCGTCTTGGATTCGGAACATTTATGGACATTGCATCAACACCCTGAGGTCCTCTTTCCAATGTAATCGGTACTGGATACCCTTTTTGTGACGTGCTTAAATCAGCATCTGGGGTCTACTTACACCATTGGGCAGTTGAGAGTTCATTGTGAGCATTTGTGTGGGACCTAGTGATAGCAGTGACCTGGATTTCTTCCAACAGAGACTCGATCTCGAGGAGATCCCACTGGATTTTGGCCAACTTATCCACTAGGTCATTTCCAGTTTTGTCTGGCCTCTCTATTGTGGAAAGACACTTGATCATCTTCCAATAGAGGGTCATCCCACTAGAGGTGACCAGATCATCAATATTTTGGATTAGCTTGCCATGTTTGAGAGGTTTGTTATTAGCACATAGCATGCCTTTGGTTCTCCAACTAACCAGGTGCTCCACGAACCCGCCCCAGGCATAATCTGAATCAGTGATTATGACCAGTTTGTGGAGTTGTGGTTGGACAGCTATGAGGATGGCTTGATGAACCGCCATCAACTCCGCCACCCGACTACTACAGGGACCGATTTTGTTCCCTCACATTTGTCTTCTTCATAGACTTTGTGTTGGGAATTCAAGTACGCCTCCATGTTGTCCTGGGTTTTAAGAGTTCGTCCTCAAGACAGTTTTCTCTGGCACAATCATGCAAGTCAGCCAGAACTTTGCGAGGGGACTCTTCTTGTTTTGGCCATATCTGACCTCCACAGGAAAGCCTTGCATTGACAGAATGCAGGAAGTAATTCTGGAATTACTCACATTTCCGGCCTGGATTCTGTCACTTTGGAGGTATTGCAAAGGCTGATGTGGAGTCTCCTCTATGATGTTTTCCCCCTGGATAAACGAGCGGTAATTCTTCAACGCCCACACCGTTGCCAGGAGTGCCTTCTCACAATTATTGATTTTTTCCTCCACAGAGGATAAAGTCTTGCTTGCATAGGAGATTACTTTATTGACCTTGTCATGCTTTTGATATAATACTGCTGTCAAGCATGTATTCGAGAACTCTGTCTCCAAGAAGAACTCCTTGTTTTTGACAGGGTAAGCTAGACAAGGAGCTTGTGAGAGGCTTCTTTTAAGTTGCTTTACTGCCTCGGCTTGTTCTGAACCCCACTCCCATTTGACCTCACCCTTCAACAGATGGATCAGGGGTCTTGTGATCTCTGCGTAATCCTCAATGAACTTCCTCCTGTAGTTATTCAGTCCAAGGAGGCTTCTTAGCTCCCACAGAGTTGTGGGGTCTTTTAAGTTTTAAGAGTGCTTCCACTTCCTTCTCCTGAGGGCAGAGACACTCGGGAGTTCTCATGTCCCAAGAAGTTGACACAGGTTCTGCACCACTGTGCCTTTTGGAAGGATAGTTTTGCTCCGGCAACCCTCAACTGTGTCAGAACATAACAGATTTCCGCTATGTGTTCCTCCACAGTTGAGCTTTTTATCAGGACATCATCCACATAGGGCATGGTCTTATGTAGGAAGATGTTGAATTTGTTGCTGGAGTTGATGTATACGAAGGGAGTCCGGGTACACGTGTACTGCTGACCCCAGAAGTTAAAGGCCAGCTTGTATTGGCCCTCCCTACTGACAGGCATGGTCCAGTACCCATTAGTCAGGTCAATGTCAGTCTATACCTTTGACCCCTGGATCTGGGCCAGCCCCTGGTCAATGTAGGGGAGAGTCCATTGGGACATGTGGACCCGTTTATTCAGCTCCCTCAGGTCAGCACAGTCTCTCCATTGGCCGTTCGGTTTTAAAATCCCCCGCACTGGATTATTCGAATGATCCCACGGGACTCAAGGTTTTTGATGATTTCCGTGAGGGACTTCATGGATGCGAGAGGCAAGCAATATTGCTTCATTAACACTGGAGTCATTCTAGAGTCATTGGGAATTGTTGTGCTGTGGATTTCGGTGTGATCACAGTCATATGAATCCACTGCAAAGAGATCTTGAAATTCTAAGAACACCTCTTTCAACTTTTGCTTTGGAGTCTCACAGGCATCAGCTAGGTCAACTCGCTCTTCAACCATTTGCCTGAAGCCTGGAAAGATTTCTGGTTTTGCCATCTCAGCGGCCTCCTCCAGCTGGGTGTAGAGGTCCCTGGTTAGAGTATTGACCTGGACAGAGGGTTTCAGGTAGGGGAGGCTGTCATTGTGTACCTGGAAGATCACCTCATCCTGCCTGATTTCACAGGTCACCTCTTCCTCACTGTAAGGGCAGGAAGAGTACACCAGAAAATTTCCCCCTTGCCGGGTGACGATCCTGTCTGGCGGCAAGTCATTGTCACTATCACTGAGCGGGGATTGGTTCTACCAGTTCATTAACTAGATCCATGTAAAAATGTTGGTCATCAACCGCCATTCCAATAATGGTACCTGCGCCCAGATTGATACTCCTAGGGTCGCTGTTATCCATCAATATTGGAATGATGTTGTGTTCTACATTGACTAATGGTTTGTTTGTTTTGTTTGCTTATTTTATTTATATAGCGCTCCGGACCCGTGAGTAAATGGGCGCTGGTACAGGTTACAAAGCACAATACATAGTAATTGACAAATTATATACAGAGATTACAGGCAATGGCAATGAAGACATCCATTAAAGACATAAGTGATACATGTACAGTATATACAGATAGTAGCTGTGTCTAACATACTAAATGACTTTGTGCCAATGGCAAGTTTCCTGAAGGACTGGAAGGAATTGGCCGACTTAATGTTTAATGGCAGGGTGTGGGGTTTAATCCCAAACCCTGCTGTTGGAGATGGGCATTGAGGTGTACATATGTGTCAGGATTCTGCAGTTTCTGTCCTATTAATTTTTAATTCAAGTGGGAATAGTCGTGTCCGCCCTGGGATGGTGACCGCCTCTCCAATTTGAACTTCAGCTGCATACAGCAGCAATTGGGCTGACCGAAATGCTTTTTCTGACTCATCGAAGTCCATGGGATTACCCCCTAGTCGGGACCAGGCTTTGTAATTGATCAGGTCCAAATTAATGGCAAACCGATTGAGAATGTCACTGCCTAAATAGAATGCACCAGGGACATCTCGCACGACCCAACAGTTATGTACTATTCTTTTATTTCCTATAAAAATTTTGAGCATACACCAGCTAGGCAGGAGATGTTTGGAATTGGGAGTTTCCAGGCCCATTTCCCACTTCTCGATCAATTTAAATGTGGGAATGGCTGGATCTTTTGGGAGCTTTTGGAACATAGCTTCGCTGATGAAGCTCTTACTGTTGTTTAGGCACAATCGGGAACAGATTCCTTCCCCTCATTTAAATGAATAGGGATGAATAACTGTTCTCTAATTTTCTGAATATCAGCTAAACTTTGAGCTGGTTTCTCATCACTTGTGGCTATAGAATTGGAATTTTCAGATTGTGAATTGGTATAGAATTTCAAAGTATTTCCTTCCAGTGTGGAATGCCACTTGAGACTGGAAGGAAGGTTGATTTTCAGGAATGGAGAGGAGTTCCCATCACCAGTGTGTTGTCCTACAGCAATTACTGTCACGTCAGGTATTTGATTGTTCTGGAAATTAAACTCAATAGTTTTTGTTCAACCATGTGGCATGTGCCATTTAAACATGGTTGACACTCCATTTCAATTTTATTGGTCTGTTAGTCTGAGTCCAGAGGACCTTGTTCACACAGTCTATTAGGGGGGGGGACAACCTACGCAGGATGCAATTCCCTAGTAGATAGGGTGGGCCCTCTGGAGTCACGACTAGGACCAGGTGTTTCACATTGTGTCGCCCAATTTTTATTTCCAAATCCGCAGTCCCCTCGTCAGGAATTTCATTCCCATCGAAGTTGTCCAGGAAGAGGGGTGAGAGGGATCTGGTATCTCTCCCCCTTCCTGGATATAGCTGCTCAAAGGCCCTTTTTGACAAAAGAGCGGCTTGGGATCCAATGTCCACCAGCGTCGAAAATGTACATTGCTCTTGCACTTGGACCGGGGCATAAAATCTATCCTCTTTCTCAATGGTAAAGGGAGTAAATAAGCCATCTATGTGTTCTTTAAAATAAATGGCGTAAAAAGCTCTGCCTCACGGGTATAGCATCCGTAACTTCCAGCAGTGAAAACATAATATTCAAAAGCATTACAATGCAAAAAGGAGTCTTTGAATGCCAGACAGTTTGCTTTTTAGGGGGGGCAGCTTTACAGAACCTCTTTAGGTACGATTTGTCCTTGAACTTCACAGAGTACCTGCCCTGTACACACTTCACATTACACAAATCTCAACTATCTTCCCCAGCTTGAAAAGGGGGGATTAGGGGGCAAAGAGGGCATCGAGACTCTCCTTTAATGCAAATTCAGATACTGGACAATTAATGGATGCCACTTTCTTTTAGTTGGCTGGTGTTCAATGGCTTAAGTGAAAGCAACGATCAGGTTGCAAGCATTGTTAAGAGAAATAAATAGATGGGGGGCATCTGTCCACTGTTGGTTAGAGGAGTCTTTTTCTCTCCCTTCTTCATGAGAGCTTGGATGGCCAATATCTGCAACCATTCTCTGTGCGCAGAATCACAACAGCAAATTTAAGCCCAAAGCACCCTGTGCAACCAGAAGGAGAAATACAGGAATTAAAGAACAAAAGGCATAAAATAAGCAGTGTCACGGAGAAATTTGCTATGAAATTCTGTAGGTTTGCTAGTTAAATTGGCACTTGTGTAGCAAAGTTAGCTATTTAACTTACCTTGTTCAATGAAAGCACAGCTCACCCTGCATTCCTCTCTTGCCTTCAGAGTTCTCCCCACCCTCTTTTCTCTGTTCATTACAAGCTCAAAGGGGCCAATGGAGAGAGAGTACAGCAGTAATCATGTGTGGGAGTGCTACACATTTTATTTTTCAAATATTTGCAAACCAGAAATAAATCGGATAATACTGTTAATAAGCGAACTGTATCCTGTCTGCCAAAGACCAGTATGTGTTTTTTTAAGGCTTTGAATTACTTTTCTAAATATGCAATGGGTTACATAAAGCACATTTACAGTATTGCTACTATAAAACACTGCATTGTCTTCATGCTTTACACTCAAGTGTATCTAAATCTCAGTGCCAACTAGATTTCATTTTGTTAGGGAAGATGTATCATATTGACGAGTGGACCCGTTTGAAAATGTACATGACCACCAGGCCAAACGCTTTGACAGCAAACCTAGTCCTGTGGCCTGCTGGTTACATACAGCTTGCAACTGGTTCTCAACCCATGAGCTGATTCCATACTCCTTGACATTCTATCTTGCCATGTTGGTTTATACCCGCTACCCTGAAAGTGAGATGGCTACAAACTACAATATTCTGTTTAGTTTGCCCAGTTCTCTGCCTGCTATGCCATCCACTCTGCTTAGTCTTTTACATAATTAATACACAAAGCTAACTTGACAGTTAAAGTAGCGATCAAGTTTCATCCAGTCTGTACATCTACAGACCTACTGCAAAACTGTACACTGTAGTTGGCCTCCAGAGCTGACTTTGCTCTATGATTATATTTGCACCTGGAGTATAGAGAGCTAGCCTAACAGTTTCAAGAGCCTTTTTATCATATCTATTTATTTGTGTCCACTCATGCAGGTAACCTTTTTACAGACACTCGTCCAGGGCTCGCAAAGTATTTTCACCCACTTGCATAGTCGAGTAGATTTTAAGAACGGCCAGTACCATTTGCAGGGGATGCTGGAAACATTAAATATTTACTCTGTTTGCAGTAAATGTCAGAGAAAAGTTTCACTGTGCATTGCTGGCCTCTGGGTGGCAGCAGTGTGCCAAACTAAAGCGGGTCAGTGGTGACATGCACCGTTTTACAAAAAGAATTTGCAAGGCCTGACTTATCTCACTAATGTCTTACTTCACCGGTATACAAAACTGCGTATTGTTGCCCATTTTATATCTTGGGTACAATTATCTTCTGGTGGCATTAAACACATTAGTACAACATTGCTAATCAAATGGGTTTGTTTGCTAATCAAGAAAAATTGTATGAACTAACTCTGCTAATCAAGTTTTGAAAACAAATGTATGCCTTGAAGAACTCATTCATCAGGGCGTTTCAACCATCCCCAGCCTGAGACTACACCTGGCGGTGTGTGCAGCACACCCCCATACCACACAGCGGCTCAAACAGTCTGCCACACAGTTCAAAACTTTGCCAGCCTTCATGCCAGCCAAACAAAACTTTGCCACTTGGCACCCTGCTTCAGAATTAAGCAATATTAAAGATGCTGCCAAAGTCACACACGCTTCCCACAAGCCACACATCAACAATCACCACACAAGGGAAATCTATGCCAGCGGGTGCCTGTGCACTGGCATGCAGCTGTCTGGGCAACTTATTGAAAATTACAAGCACTGTGCCCTCTATATACAATAGACACATTCTCACAGGGGCTATGCGACACTGCAACGGTCTTAAGCAGACGACAGAGTCAAATCTTGAGTATCGCTGGGTCCATGCAACTCTTTCATTCACAGTAAAGCACTGGAATGATTTCGCTCGTACCCACTGAAGGTGCAGTTATATGCACGATTTGTATATGCACTGTACCGGACACATAGCAACGTCGCACACAAGGGCACAGCAAGCACGTGGATAATGGACCACTTAAAGCAACCAGGGATTTTGCAAAGTTTGTTTAGTACATTAAGCTTCTGGCGTTCAAGCCCACACGTGTACTGTCCCCTAGGGTCCAGGGAGGACAAGTGCTCATCCAAACTAGCAATCAAAATATATATTAACATATAACAGCACCAGCAAGATAGCAAAACGTTTTTTTGCCTTTAAAAAAAAATAAACATTTTCTTGATAACAAGATGGTCTTCAAACTTTTTTGACCCCCAAGCCCTCCCTATGAAAACGGTGCCTGGCTTGGGCCCCTCTATACACATGGACTCAAAAATGTTTAACTGGTGCAGAACGGTGCCAACAAATTCTTTCAAAATCATTGCTTGCAATAACTCATAATTAGAGGGAAAATATTTGTAAACACAGCATTCAGATTGTTTTGCTACAGGGGACTTGACTAAAAGTAGTGTTGGTTATTTATTTCCTACAGTAACGTAGGACATACTTTTTTTTAAAATAATTTTTTACAACAAAACTTAACCATCACACCCGACATTTTCAGTTACAAGTTTCTTAGCATGTATTTGCGTGTTATTTATTAATGTCTTCCCTCTTTGCCCCCCTTTAACTCGAGCTTCCACCTCAATTCTTCAGACTTCCCTCCTCTTGGGGTTGATCCCCCTTCACCGTGGGCGTGTCATATTCACTGGAATTGGCATGGGAGGACCCCGACAATGCGGTTACCATTTGTCTCCATGCTATCACAGGTCCCACTCCATCATCCGCCCCTCTATTGGCTGCCTCATACCATACTACTGTCTCAGCTTCTGCCCATTTCAGGAGATCATTCCACCATACCTCTAGTCTGGGCCTATAGGTAGCTTTCCAGCTCATGGCTATTCTCCTTTTGGCCAGAATGTAGGCCAGGTCCTTGAGTTTGCATACATGTTTCAGGTTGCATGGTCTGGTAAATCCCCCCATCATGCATGCCCACACGGATTCCAACGTAGGACATACTTAAGTACAACAACTTGATTACTATCAATGCAGTCACTTGCAAGTTGGACAGTGGCATACTGGAGAACTAGTGTGAAGGGTGGGCCTGCCTTTCAGCAGCCAGCCATCACTATTGGGTTCAATGTTTGCACTAGCCAACCACAGGTTTTCTTCCAGCTTTGACCGATATTTAGACTTTAAGGCTGTAAGTGTTGCAAATCCAATCTTGCAAAGGTACGAGGTGCTGAAAGGGAACAGTACATTGACTGTGAATTTGGATAAAGTAGGAAACTGCATTTTGCCAAAATCCACCAAAGCACAATTTTTTGAATTGGCTCTCCAATAGGTGGTCACTTTGAAGTTCCATTAGTTCCTCCTAGAGGTGCATTGGGAGGTGGGCGGGCACCTACGTCTGCTAGGTAAGGCTGAACCTTACTGAACCACTCAGTCATTGATGCCACAATTGTCCTCTGAAAGTACTTTTGAGAGTGGTTCTGAGATGGTTTCCCATTAGTTCAGCAACACATGAAAAGATCATACTCCGCCTCCTCAAGAGCATCTGCTAATAATGGAAATACATCAGACTGCAGACATTAACCCTCCTCCAAAGCGCCAGCTTCTTCTTGAACGCTGACATTTTTGCATTCATAGCCAATGATGTGGTTTCTTTTCTGTGCCTTGCAGGGAGGGGTTTAGAAAATGTAGCTTTTCAGTGAGATCGCTGTAGCTTTTCAAAGAGGTCGCCATAGTAAGCTAACCGTACAAGCCAGTGTGAATCAAAGACAGGCTCTTCGTTCGTCTGGTCTAAATCCAGGAGAAAGTGTCTCACTTTGTTCCAGAGTTCCAAAACACAATTTAAAACCTTTTGCCGTGGAGAGCAACCCGACCTCCGTGTGAAACAAAGCATCATGTTCAGTTCCCATTTCTACACATAATGTAGCAAGCAGACAGGTCTTGTGCGGTGCATCTTAATAAAATGCACAATCACCGCAACAGAAGTCAGCACCTCCGAGAGTCCCTTCCCCATATTGCGCACAGGCAAAGCTTCCCGGGGATCACGCAGTGTGTCCACAATATATGTGGAGCTACTACCAACACTTTTGCTTTTAACCCAGTTCTAGCACCAGACATTGAAGGAACACCATCCAAGCAAATACCAACACACGCCTCCCACTTTAGGCAGTGGGAATTTAAGAAGTATTTAACAATGTCAATGACTATAGATGCAGTTGCTCTGCCCTGAATTGGTTTACAAAATTATTCTCCAATATTTCAAGCATGATATCAATTCTGTACTGATATAAGAGGTCCATGATGCGGCGGAAAGTTGTGGTGTCAGACATAAGGATACTTTTGCATTTCTCTGCTGCACCGTCAGGATTACCCGGTTGACAGCAAGAATTTTAGGCAGAATTACTCTCAGCATCTGTAAAGGGCCTCCCCCCAGATAATGTGGTAATTAGATTTCAAAGCATTTGCAGGTACTGAGGCCACGTTTTAATAGTGTCTTTTTGTTTGTGTATGCCTTGCAGCTGCCGTACAAACAAATCCCTGGTCTTTTTTTTGCTAATGTTTTGTTTCCAAATGCTGCCTTACTAGTGTTGGCTTCAGGCTTGCTAATGTAGCGCCACAAACCACACACTAGCTTAACTTGTCAGCAACTGTGATCCATGTGAACCCAAAATGTAAAAAAGACATATTTCCGTGTTTTTGCATTTCTCGTGTCCGTTTCCACCTCTCCTTCCGCTTTTCGTTTGAGATTCCTACCATCTTTGGACACTAGGAAACGATCCAGTTCTATGTGTTATTTCTACAATTTAAAGCCTGAACACAAATAAAGATAGATTTTTTTTCCAGCTGTTTTTGTATTGTCTTTAAAGTGCAGAAATCACATACTGCCCGCCTCCTTCCCAACCTGCTCAATAACTCGTCCATCGGGGGGGGGGGGGCGAAACAATTTCACCCTACCCGCTTCCTACCCACATGCACATACACTCCAAAACTCACCTATGCCTCGTATGACGACTCTGCTGGGGTTCACAGCGCCCGTCAGCCTGCACGTACTCGTGTGCGACAGGGGTTTGACAAGTATGATAGTTTGATTTAGAAAGACTCTTCTGTTCGGTCACAGAGCGGTCTTTCTAAATCGCCCTCCCCCCCCCAAAATCGGTACAGTGAAAAAGATATTTTCACTTAGTACCAATGATCCATCTAAAAAAGGAGTCTGGCTCTGAAAACATTGCAAACCCTCACGTTAATTTATGTCACGTTATTTCTTTTAAAACATTTCAAGTTTTCAATAATTAAAAATGCTTTAAATTGACAAACACCACATAAGATTTAAAACGAACCACATGAAAAGGCTGGGGGGAAAAAAAAGTCCCCCAAACGAAACCATGTGAACAGCTTGGGGGAAAAGAAATACTCAGCAGAAATGGGTCAGAAATGCTGCTTGGAATAAAGAAAAACCACATTGATACAAGTCTCAGAAGACTCCTTGTTCAGATCATGAAGTGCTAGCGCAAATTATTTGTTGAAGTGTGGTCCTGGACTAGGCCACAGATTGGCAGCGAAAACCACACCTGGATGCACATTGCAGATATAAACCTTCAGCACTTCTACTCAACCAATGTTACATAGGGAAAATAAATACCTGCCTGCGTGACTGGGTCAAGTGCTTTATTGGATTTTTCTTGCTGGGACACAGGTGGTTAGGTTGACACACAGACTCTTGGAGCGATGCTGCTGCAATGAAAACAGTTAGTCAAGGATACCAGCTCTTGGGTGTTATGCATCACCGAGTAAGCAGGACGCAACACTGAGAAACCAGGAGAGAGTACACAATGCACTGTAAATGCAACTCCCACATGAGACGTGATGTTATCTCGCTCTACTTTCTGACAAGAACTCCTCTCTCTCATTGACAAATAGACAGTACAATCAGAAGAGAAGCTTACCTTGCCTTCGGAACCACTGGTAGAGATGAGAAGTTCACCTACCACGCTCTCTCCGTGCTCACAAATTAAGCAACAAGAACCTGACTTGCTAATCTGTTAGAATTACCTCCTACCAAGAGCGCTACGGATGACATCTGTGGCGTGAGCGGAGTGAATTCTGGGTGATGTAGTCTTGGTTCTACGGTTCTTGCTTTGAAGTTGAGCAAGCTAACACAAGAGTGAAAACACTATTGAAAGAGGGATACAAACAAGACACAGATTGGTTGTTAGCTAAGGAGCAGAACCTACGATCGGAATGGGAATCCAAGTTCTATTTAGAACGGCTTGGTAGACGCGTGGCAGAGGATTGTCTAGAAGCACAAAAGAAAGGGAGGTAAGGAATGGAAGGTACCAGAAAGAAAGGTAAGTAAGCAGTATAATGTTAGGAAACTATTCTTCGGTAACTCACGTAGCACAACCACCATAAGCAGTAGCAACGCACTGCGGTCCTGGTTCAGAAATACTGCTTCTGGGTATGGGGGCGGTGCTTCTCGTATTTCGGTCTGCAAGGCTGAAATGATACTCTCAGTATGGTACGCCATCTTGGGGGTACTCCAATAGACTGAAGAAATGTGACGCCAGCGATGTCAAATCGATCAGGTCCGTCGGCTCTTCGTAACAGTATGCCCCCTCCTAAGGGAGGCATAACCCGGTTTACCCGGATGACACCAGTAGAACGAGCGAATCAGGCGTGGAGCGTGAACTGCAGAGGCAGGCTCCCACGAGTGTTCTGCAGCTGAATAGCCCTTCCAGTCAACCAAGAACTGAAGGACCTTCCGATGATATCTGGCGTCACAGATCCCCGAAACCTCGTATTCCGGACCAGAATCAGTTAGAACAGGGGGAGGTGTACCAGAATGTTTAGGATGAAAACGGCCTCTAATATCCGGTTTCAGTTGAGACACATGAAAAGTTGGGTGAATGCGTCTCCAGGACTGCAGAAGTTGCAATCAATAAGCTGCAGATCCTTTCCTTTCCAAAACAGTGAATGTACCATAATATTTGGGAGATAACTTGGATGGGACAAGTCTCCTGGGTAAGAATTTACTTGCTAACCAGACACGATCACCTATTTGTATTAGCGGAGTGGGGGTCCAATGCTTGTCAGCCTGTCTCTTGCTCGCCTCTTGAGCTGCTGGTAGAGCTGCCTTCTGGTGTCTTTGTTGAATCCCATCAACGATGCTCTCCAAATTGGGAAAGGGAGAGGCTTGTGGCAAGGATGCTACAAAAACGGATGGATGGAATCCATATGTACAAAAAAAAAAAAAAAGGACTGGAACGAGTAGCTGAATGGTTTGCATTAATATACGCGAATTCTGCTAATGGTAATAGCTCCTTCCAGTTGTCTTGGGCCGAAGATACATAACATAGGAGATAACCTTCTAGGGTCTGGTTAAGATGTTCGGTCTGTCCATTTGTTTGCGGGTGGTATCCTGAACTTAAAGCTCGAGAAATCCCTAAAGTGTTGCAAAGATGGCGCCAGTAACTGGATGTATATTGTGGACCACGGTCCGATAAGATGGTTTTGGGTAATCCGTGTAGAGAAAAAATACGATCCAAGAAGACCCGATCCATTGTGCTGGCTGAAGGTACTGAGTGGAGAGGAATAAAATGTGCCATCTTGGTTAGAGAGTCTACCGTGACCATAATCGTGGTACAACCTTCTGATGGGGGTAGATCCACTATGAAATCCGTAGAGATTATCTGCCATGGTTTAGTGGGAAGTTGCATTTGTGTCAATTCCCCAATGGGGGGGGTTTGCGTGATGATTTGGTTTGTATACAGACTGGACAGGAACTGATATAATCTTGAAAGTCCTTTTGAAGCGATGGCCACCAGAAATGTCTTTGTATTAATTCCATCGTATTTGCTAGTCCTCTGTGTCCGGCAGCTCGGGAATCGTGACACAGTCGTAAAACATCTCTTTGCAGCGTTTCTTCAGGGACAAATATTCTTTCCTCCTTAAACGATAACCCTCTACTACATGTGAGGGTATGTTGTGCAATAATATCGGTATTGCTAAGGGCCCAGGTTCTACTCTTGTCTTCCACTTTTTGTAAAAAGTTATGCACAACTGGAATTAACAGTGCCTTGGGAAACAAAGGTTCCTGTTTAAATGCAGCTTTTTCCAAAGGATCCCTCCTGGAGAGTGCGTCTGCCTTCAAGTTAGTTCTTCCTGGAATAAAGGTGAACACAATGCGGAATGGAGGAAATAAATAAATAAATAAATTAAAAAAAGGGCCCATCTTGCTTGTCTGCTGTTGCATGTTTGGGCGTACTGCAAAGTGCGGAGATTTGGATGGTCTGTTCTCACTTCGATGGGATGTTGGGCTCCTAAGAGGAGATGACGCCATTCTTCAAAGGCGCGTTTGATTGCCAAAAGCTCCTTTGCAAGGACCGTGTAGTTTATTTCTGCCAATGTCAGAGTCTTGAATAGATAGACGATGGGTCTCTCAGTGTTTCTATGGTCTGGTTGTAAGAGAATAGCGCCTACGGCGTGATGAGAAGCATCGGATTCCACTATGAAACGCCTTTTTTGGTCCGGAACCGATAAAATCGGAGCCTTTGTGAATAAAGCTTTCAGATCTTCAAATGATTTCCGTTTCTTCGGCGTCCAATCGAAGTTAACTCATTTCTTTAAAAGGTGAGTCAAAGGCAAGGAGAGCATGGAAAAACAGGGTATAAAGCGCCTGTAAAAATTAGCGAACCCTAGAAATCTCTGAATGTCTTTCACCGATCTTGGCGAAGGCCATTCCCTGATAGCATATACTTTTGCCGGGTCCATTGCGATACCCTGTGGAGACAGTATATATCCCAAATATGCTACTGTTGTCTTACGAAACTCGCATTTTTCCAATTTGCACAACAACCGGTTTTGGTGTAGTCTTTGTAGGACTTCGCGTACATGTTGAATGTGTTCAGATAGTGATTGAGAAAAGACCAGTATATCGTCAAGATATATTACGACATAATGAAAGGAGATGTCTGCACAAATGTGGTCCATAAATCATTGAACTACTGCTGGGGCATTTGCCAGGCCAAAAGGCATAACACGATATTGAAAATGCCCAAAGGGCGTACGAAATGCTGTCTTCCATTCATCCCCAGCTCGTATGCGAATCAGATGATAAGCTCCCCGTAAGTCAAGTTTAGTGTATACTTGAGCTCCTCTGATAGCCTCCAAAATGTCTGTAATGAGGGGCATGGGATACTTGTCTGTCACAGTGATTTTGTTCAGTCCCCTATAATGAATGCACAGACGAAGTTCCGTTGTATTCTTCTTTGGAATAAAAAACAATGAGGCAGCTGCTGGTGAGGTTGATTCCGTAATTAGACCATTCTGTAGATGAGCATGTAAATATTCTTTCAAAACTTCTTTTTCCTTGGTGGATAGAATATACATTCGGCCGAATGGTAACGGACTATCAGGAACCAGATCTATTGCGCAATCATCTCTTCGATGAGGTGGAAGAGAGGAGTATTCTGTCTGAGAGAAGACAGACTGAAAATGCTGATATTCTTGAGGCAATGAAGATACCTGATTGAGTGTTCTGCTGGTAATGCTGTCCTTTTGTTGTCCTTTCGTGTGTCCCAAACATTGGTGATCACAATGCTCCGAACCAAGATAGAGTTCCCGCCATCCAGTTAATGTACGGATTGCGTCTCCTCAACCAGGGTAATCCTAGTATGATGGGATAATGTGCAGTCCGGATTATATCTAGGACTAATGCTTCCTGGTGAGAGGACATGTTTAAACCAAGGGAACAAGTTTGTTCTTTAATGGGACCAGATATTAATGGGCTCCCGTCAACGCTTTCTACTGGAATTTCTATAGATTTAGCTACTCTGGGTATCCCATGATGTCTGGCACACGATTCATCGATAACATTTCCTGCTGCACCACTGTCGATCAATGCAGATACTTTCTCCAGCCTAAAGTTATCCCAAGATAAAGATATCTCAAGAACGATCATGGTGTTCTCCATGGGTGTAGAAAGGTGAGAAGATTCCATAAGAAGGGAACCGGTAACTGAAAGATAGCCCTGCCCCGTCGTTCCCTTTACGTTCAGGCTCTGGCGTTTCCCGGTTTCATTGGCGGTGCCACAGTACATTCTTTCACTGTGTGAGTGTCCGATCCACAGTACATACATAGACCCTGTGCCCTTTGTCTAGCTAGTTCTTCTGCCAAAAGTGGTCCTCTAGTAATTCCTAGTTGCATAGGTTCCTCGACGGAGACCGTCTTGTTTACGGGTGTACTGCTATCGGTCTGCTGTCTGAAGGTGCGTCCCTTCTTCCTTTCTCGATGTCTTTCTTGTAGACTGAAATCCAGTTGCATAACTAAAGCAATGAACTTAGACATGTGATGGGGGTGAGGTACTCTGGACACTTCATCTTTAAGTTCTTCCGAAAGACCTCTTCTAAAGATGGTGATCTGGGCATCATCTGCCCAAGAGGTTTCAGCCACTATTTGTTTGAATTTAGTTATATAGGACAGTATGACCTGGTTTCAATTTGAAATCCAGTAGTCGCTCTTGGGAGGCGATAGTAACTTCTTGTCTCCCATGCATATTCTTCACACTATTACAAAAGGCGGGATAAGAGTCTACGATGGGATTATTGCTGGTCACTAGTGGTGTGGCCCACGCCAAAGCTGCCCCCGTCATTTGGGTTAGCATATGGCCTACTTTATCTCTGTCAGCAGGATTCAAGGAATTCTTTGACTAAATGGGGGTTTGCGTCGAATCTCCCACAAGGCAATGGACCCGGGGGGACACCCGAACTCGGAGCTGAATGTCCTACAGACTGGCGTAAATTGAGATTTTCTTGTTTAAACTGTTGCATCTCTGTCGAAAGTGCTTGCATGGCGGTAACTAATTGCTGCACTTGTTGTTCCATGCTGGCAAGCCACTTCGGTTGTATTCTCTAAATGTCAATGCTGAGCGGAGGTATGGGCGTTGCTATCTGTTATCCCGCTCTACTTTCTGACAACTCCTCTCTCTCTCTCTCGTTGACAAATAGACAGTACAATCAGAAGAGAAGCTTACCTTGCCTTCGGAACCACTAATAGAGATGAGAAGTTCACCTACCACGCTCTCTCCGTGCTCACAAATTAAGCAACAAGAGACCACGGCAGGGAAACCCTCGGGAGGGGAAAAAACCCTGTGTGGCTTGAGAGCGCTGGTCAAGAGGAATAGGGATCGTCACTAGTGAGCGTAGATTTCTCCCTTTTGGAACTGAAGGATGAAGGATTTAGATGTTTTCTAAGGCTCAGGGATGGAACTAAAATATAAAAAGGAGAGTTAATGGGATAACTTTGGTATAGGACGTTATGTATAGAGAGAGAAACTAGAGTACCTTTCCGGTGCATGGAAATGATCAGACAGAGTGTAGACTGGCAGGAAGTCTTGCTGATCGTAAACACGCTTGATTTCTTTCGAGCAAGAAAGGGATAACATTGGTTAGAAGGCAGACAGAACCTGACTTGCTAATCTGTTAGAATTCCATCCTACCAAGAGCGCTGTGGATGACGTCTGTGGTGTGAGCGGAGTGAATTCTGGGTGATGTAGTCTTGGTTCTATGCTTCTTGCTTTGAAGATGAGCAAGCTAACAAGAGTGAAAACACTATTGAAAGAGGGATACAAACAAGACACAGATTGGTTGTTAGCTAAGGAGCAGAACCTATGATCGGAATGGGAATCCACGTTCTATTTAGAACGGCAAGGTTAACGTCCGCGCTCGGTAGACGCGTGAAAGAGGATTGTCTAGAAGCACAAAAGAAAGGGGTACCAGAAAGAAAGGTAAGTAAGCAGTAGAATGTTAGGAAACTATTCTTCGGTAACTCACGTAGCGCAAACACCATAAGCAGTAGCAACGCACTGCGGTCCTGGTTTCTGGTTCAGAAATACTGTTTCCGGGTATGGGGGCAGTGCTTCTCGTATTTCGGTCTGCAAGGCTGAAATGATACCCTCAGTATGGTACGCCACCTTGGGGAAACTCAAATATACTGAAGAAATGTGACGCCAGCGATGCCAAATCGACCAGGTCCGTCGGCTCTTCGTAACACGTGAACTTTCAGTACTGCCCTAAACTGGACACGAGAAAGGAACAGCCTCAAAAATAGGTTTGAAATCCCCGATTGTGACTTCCTTTAAAATCACCCCACCATCACCCACAGCAAAATACAGTCATTTTTAAAAAATAAATTCTTAACGTCGGCAAGTCCTAATACTGATGTCAGGATTTTTGATGGTGCCATTGCTGCTGGGGACTTTGCTGTCCAAGATGGGATGATTGAGCCAATTTGTGTTCCTGCAATTGAAAATTTACAATAAAAAGAAATATTATAGACGTACCAGAATGATCCTACCAATATTTGCGCACTACACTCTGCCAGTCGGCACACATCCTCCCCCACACACAAAAGGTACATAGGGTGCAGGGTCCAACCAGGAAATCTCCAAAGTTCCCTTTAGGCCAGTCCACCCCAGCTGGCAGAGAGAGCAGTCAGAGCACACACCTGAAAATGTGACACATATTCAGTCACAGAGACAAAAAATTAATAGAGCGAGCGAGAGAAAGAGCATCAGCTTGTTATATTTTACCCTTTCTATTCCCTGCCTAGAACAGTTGAGAAATCCAGCCTGCTGGCATTCCAATCATTCATCTACATATCTTACATAGAATACGACACAGTAGTTCTTATCTCACCTAGCTAACTTTCGGAAGCATTGAGTAATAGCCATGTAGCTTATACTGCAGTTAGGTGACAGCGCCGATGTAGAAGCAGACTGCCGCGGCTGCCATGCCAGCCATGAGGGCCCCCGGCTTCTCTGCAACATATGGTGCCACAGCAGGACGATATACATGAATTCCACTTTAAATCACTTCTATGGCAGCGGTGCACCCAAAGTACTGTTGGTAATGCAGTGATTTTAGTACATCAAGGGATACATAGACTTGCTCTATAGTAGATGGCTCCTGGGGTAGCTCAGCAGGTTCACAGACCATTGCTGAGACTGTGTTTAAGGTTGAATTTAACCAAAATAATAAAAACAAAAAAAATATATGCAAAACGTGTTAATCAAATGACTTTTTGCAATTACTTATAAAAAAAGGAAGTGCTATAAAATGTGTTTGGCCAAGGGATGGGTTGGGGTATTTCTGCCTCCGTTTGGCACCCATGAACCCAGTTAAATTTCCTAATAACTGCTCTCAGCACAAGGGAAGCATTTATTTGTAAAGATAACACCTGTGATAAAACACAAAGCAAGGGGCACACAAATTAAAAAAAAAAGTATTGGTGTGGTGCTCAGCAAAGAAAACTAGTGAACGCAAGCAGCGTTTTTGAGTTTGGAAATTACTTTTTTCCTATGAATGTGTAAAACGCACATTTGAACAATAATGTGTCCAGCATGTAGAATGCCTGCTTACAACTGTGACCACCCCCTCCCCGCCACAGTGATGTTCATGTGCCATTGATTTCCGTGGTGTCCCTTTCAGGACAGAAAAAACAAACGGGATGAGCAAAGAGAGCCAGGAAATGTACAAATGGTGGCTGGGGAAAGGAGCACTGCTTAGATTAGGTCACCGAGCCCCCAGCTTCCCTATGCAAAGCTGGGGGCTTGCTAAAGCCTGGTCATGGCTGAGGCAGGCCGGGTCCCGAGATCTGGCCAGACATTTGATGCCGGATCTCGGACCCGGCCAGCGCCGTCCCATGGACTAGAGGGGTGACGAGGCAGAGGGACAGCCAAAGCAGGGGGACCGGTGTTGTATATCTGGCTCCCCCCAGAGCCCAGCAATCTGCGGTGGGGGAGCTGGATATCATACAACACTGGCAATGCGTGCTTACGTCGCCGCTCACCTCTTCTTTCCCCCATTGCCAAGCAAGGTGGGGGCACAGAGGGAGAGGGGCGCAGGGGGGAACCAGCATTGCAGTGATCCTGCCCCCCTGCTCACCTTTCCCCACGTGTTAGTCTTTGTGGTTCCAAAGGGGGAGAGGGAGGCAGAGGGACCGGCAAAGGCCTGAAACGCTTGCTTCCCGGCACTCCCTCCAACTGTGGTGTGGTAGTCTGAGCCGAGAAGCAGCATCCCTTACCAGGCAATAAGACGCTGGCGGCACCAACAGGAAGCAAAGCAGCGTGGACATGCGATCCAAATGCAGGAAAGCACACATCCAGGCTGCATTTATTTACCGCACCCCATCACGTTGCACTGACTGAGCATGTGGGGCAAAAAAAAAAAAAAATGTATTTTCTCTTTTCTCGCTGTCCTGTATCACACAGATTGAAGACCTCTGTTTACAGCATGGCTATCTTTTTAGGACTAAATACTCTAGGAGTTTGCATTTTCACTTACTAGCAAAGCAACATGAATGCACCGAGTCAGTGAGACAACGCAAGTAAATCAAGGAAGTCGCAGGTAAATGAAGGAAGTCGGTCCTATACAGAGAAAGAAATATTTCAAGAAAGACATCTTGTGGTACAGACTCTGGCCGGCACAGCTCAATGCACTGGCTGGCAGCACTGAGCGGTAAAGTCAGGCATAACTCCCTGCAATGTTCAGAACCCCTCACCTCATGAAGGCAGTAAAGTTACAGAAGAAAAGTTCAGGGAACTGCATGCCATCGTAGTGAGCTCATTCTGTTTTAACAGTGAAAGCCATGTTGCGCAGATAAGGGCAGCGCTGGTCATTGGGCTGGCTCTCGCCGGATCCGAGATCCGGCACCAGATGTGTAGCGGGATCGCGGGATCCGGCCACTCAGCCGCCGCAAACCCCAAACCCATGCTCTGTGCTGGGTCACTTTGGAAAAAACTTTGGAAAAAAAAAAGAAAAAGAAAAAAAGGAAAAAAAAAGAAAGCGCCCGCGACAGCACGGAGTAGGGGGCAGCAGAACAGCTTATTCCCGCCAAGCGCGCTCTGATGGCTTTGCCCCCTGTGTGTACACAGCAGGACTTTGATACAGGTCACAGCTGTATGTTAGGAAAGATTTCGTTATTGTAGGGAATTTTCCTTCCATGTGGCAACCCCTAAACTTTTTGCTATTGTTTTTAACCTTGTTCTTGACTTTGCCAGAGAAGTACAGCCTTCTGCCGCACTTCTCTGGGCTTTCGCTCCTTTCTTACGGGGAAACTGACATGCCCTTAAGACAGTCAGTACCGGGGAACGTGGTTTCCCGTAGTTTCTTTTATCGTGTCGCAGCTTTAGTGCAACACGACACAAGAGGGCACTGTAAGCTAAGTTACAGCTCTCTTGGGTCTCTAGCCTTCTACAGGCCCTAGATACTCTTTTAGGATGGTATTTGATCGGTGCAAGTCATTCAGGGACTCGAATGGTGGCAGCGATCGTATTGTTTATTTTGAGCTCCTTTTGGCGTTCTGAGCACGTTTTTGCACTGAACCCAAAATGGTGGCCTGGCTCCCAAAATGGCCAGGCCGCGAGGCTCCTTTGTCTTGTCCACTGACCGTCTTGCTCCCTTCACCTTCCCCAGGTCCGGCGACCCGGGGCCTTCCTTATTTGGGCATGTACTTTCCCGCGAAACGTGGTTGCTTTCGCGGGCTTCTACATGTCGTTTGTGAGCCTCCAGGGTGTGGGCTGGGATGTCTGGTCCCAATACACATCCTGGGTGCCAGAGAGTCTAGGGTGGTGTGAATCCCTGGGACCACCGTGGTCCGTGATTGGTCCACGTATGGTATGTGTTTTGATGAGCGGATCTCCCATTGGCTCCCCTCCGTTTTGGCGCGAAGGGAACCGTGGATAAGAGGGGGCTGGAAACACCACTACCATGTCGATCTCCTGAGTTCTCACGAACGAAGGAATACAGGAGCCAAGTATCCTGCAACCAAGAGGCTGGACCGAGGAATCGCTGGTGACCCGCTGAAGGAATCCTCCTTTGCACTGCTGTCGTCCTGTGAAACCCTTTCCTCCTTGGATCGAAACAGAAGGCCTGTACTGGTGCTTCGACCTTTGGAATAGCAGGAACAGCTATTCCCGGCGACTTCATCAACTCCTGCCAAGTAAGCCTTCGGAAGTGTCTCTGGGCCATCCAGTTGACTGACCAGCTTACAAGGGAGTCCTGCTCTGTAACTGCCGACAGGTTGTGCTGTATTTCGAGTCCTGGTCACTCTCCCACGCTTCGTACGCTTGGCGTTCCCAAGTCTGAAGGGAGGAGTGTACATTTGACTTGAATACACACGGCCGCTCCGTTGTCCTGCTGCGGCAACAAAACTGTGCTGGTTTCGTCGATTGGGACGTCTTTTTGCTCTACACGACTACGAGGCGTTCCCTGCTCTTCTGAACCTGCCAGCTGCTGAAACTAACGTGGAGAAGCCTGGGTCTGCTTGCTTCGGGGACCGGTGAGTAGTTTAGCTAGGATCTGGTCGCCCTCCTGCAGTATCCCATTGCTTTTCCCTGCTGTGTAAAAACAGCACCCTTTTGGCCGTACTCGCGCTCTGCTTCTGCCCGCTGTGGAGGCTGTGCTTGAGTTGCGGAACCTGTTCTCCTTCTGCTGTGCACTATACTGAACTGCCTGACTTCCTCCAAAGAGCTTCCCCTTTTGCCCGTTGGCACCGGCGTGGCAGGTACTTTGAGCACAAGGCTCCACTCTTCGCAGGGCTCGGACTTCCATCTAGTTAGGTGCCTCTGAAGGCGAACTGAGTCTAAAGCGTTATCGCACTGCCTGTTTTCCTTTCCTTTCAGGTGGACTACATATTTCGTGCTTTAAACGCTTGCGACTGTGTATTTGTATATATATTGTGTTGATATGGTATGTGTTGGTTTAATATTGTGATATTGTGATTTTCTCGCTACGGTCATTGTTTTAAAGGCCTTAAAATAAATGTGTTTATATTTTTGATATAACAACTGTTTGGAGTAGTTTGTAAGCGCTCTTGCTTTGTGTGCTCATTGCGGGCTTTCAGTCACCCTCACCCCTCTCGAGACCTAGTCTTGACCGCCGCGATCGCTACCTTGATTGGTCTGGCTTGTCCAGAGGTTACCCTGTTCCAAGTAATTAGGTTGGCCTTCTGAACTTCTGCGCCACCAGGACAGAGTTCAGAAATCCGTCTTAACACTGTACGAAAAGCAAACAAACGTCCTCTGGTGACCCTGTGCAAGTTGCACAGGGTCACCAGAGGAAGTTATAGTCCTCAGCCACGATCCGGTTAATGCATGCAATGTTTGTCGGATACTTGTATCCGACAAACATTGCAAAGATAAATAAATACCCCCTATTAACATTGAAACGATCCCACACAACTATCCCACACGATGCAGCCACATAACTGCTTTCAGATAGGAGCCGCAGGAGCTGTGCCGGGTATGTTTCAAGTAAAAGAAAACGTTGCTTATGGCAAACAGAAATCAGCAGGTTTTAAGATTGAGGTTGCAGGACAATCCCTCTCTTTAAACCAGGATTTCCCCACAGATTATCTGCTCTTTCACCATTAGCTAGAGTAATTGCTCTTCTTAATGATTCTTTCAGTCTGCTTAAACTACTCCTCTGCATGAGCTCAGATCACAGCGTAGACTAACATTGCTGTTGGTAGTTTAGGTGCACAGGTGGCTGGTACGGTTTGCTCCCATGTAAATGTGTGGGTCGGACTGTGCCATAAAATTGTCTCAGGCACCAATGAAAAAGTGGCCCATAGTTGTAAATGGCAATTCATTCCTTTTCTGACCCTGTTTGAATAGTACCCAAGAGTGAGTTTTTGTTTTATAAAATGGGATGCAAATTGTGCATTTTAAAGAATATTTACTCAGCAACACTGGTCAAAACTATTATCATCCTCTTTGGGCATCGCCCCTTCAGCTCCGCCCACAACCCAGCCTTTTTGGGACCCCCCCCCCCAATCAAATTGTTTCCATTTCCACCACTGGATAAGGGTGAAAATGGCGTACAATGGTTAATCCCCCTTACTAGTGTGAGAGGGGGTTTAGATTCTATTAAAGACAGGAGGTGAGTATTATGCAAAACAATCTTTACTACTGACACATAGCAGCAAAGAAAAAACATTTTATGAAACAAAAAAAACACAGTATTCCGTTAGAACCACAAAGAAGCAATCCCAATCCAAGATGGGGCGCAGGTCAAGCCCTCCCAGGGTCCAATCAGCAGGGACCCACTCCAATAAAAGTCCCTTTCTCTAGCAGCGACTCCTCTTCTGAGACTGCACTCTGATGCCATCCTTAGGAAAACATTAACCAGCACAGTCAAATGGATGACCAGCTCTGGGATCCTTACACGCCCAACCATCCGGGACCTGGCAATACCCCTTTACCTGGAACTCCTCAACTCGAAGCTGCAAATAAGAGAAAAAAGAACAGGGTCGTGGGTGGATGTCTGGGATAATAATCGTCTCCTGTCTTTCATAGAACCTAAACCCCCTCTCACGCTAGTAAGGGGGATTAACCCTTCTATGACATGACAGGAGGCTTCATATTATGCAAGTTCAAAGCCCTTGCATTACATCAATTGTAACCTTAACAATACTTTAATGATAAAATGTCTTCAATGTGAACCTCCTAAACCTGTCAGCTGCATTCAACATTTTTGTTGAACCTCCGTCCAGAGGATGCTATGACAACTCAAGTCCTCCCTTTGGCTGAGAAAGCCCCGTAGGAAGCAGGAAGTTAATAAACCCCCCAAACCCGCATAGTCAGGGAGGTGGGAGATATATGCTATAAGGTTACTCTAGGAAAGCAGCTCAGGAGGTACATGGAGATCAAAATACCTTCACATTTCAAGACATCTTAAAATCTTGAAAAAAAAAAAAAAACACAAATTATTGCATTTTTTAAATGTTGGATACCAAAAAAGAAAAAACAAGCATTTATTTTTTCTAGACCCGAACAAAAACTACCCCAATGAGGACAAAAACCTTCTGCCAATTCCAAAGGTCCAAACTGACACTCTTTAAATTGAAATGAGAGACGAACAAACATTGTCAACTTTGAGAAAACTATAGTATGACGCAATACGAGGCCCGCGAGCTACTCTTCTGAGCCAAGAGAATAACCTAGGACCCCACTAACCTCCTACGAATTTAAAACTTGTGCGTAGGGGTAATCTTAATGCAGATAGATCTAAGGGTCTATCATACCAAAAGGCCTTGCCCACTTACTCCCTTTGCACTAGCACGTGACCAGCCAAAATGGTAAGCCATGCCTCCCTTGAACCTTTCAACTAAACTAAAGAATTGCTCAATAAATCCAACGAGTAGCAACTTGTATAGGAGGAGCAGAAAAGGATTGGAGGTGACAAGCCAAACACCAGCTCACGAAGCAGACCTATACAGATAAAGAAACTTACTAAGCAGAGGCCACCTAGTAACTCCTAGTGACAACAGAGACCTGAAAAACAGCTAAAGAGCTAACAAGCGTCCAAGGCATACGAGAGAAACACCTCGGCAGGACCAGGACGTGAAGAAGACCCATCGGGTCCGTGACGAGCCGTGATCAGATAGGGCACGGGATACCTCCTGCTATCTCCTAGTAAGCAGCAAACCACCCCAGAGATGAGCAACAAGTAACCGCTAGTAAAAAATGTTATCAACTTCCTACACACCTGTCTCAGAACTCTGACCACCACGGAAACCCAAGGACAGAGACCCTGCCCAAACTCGGGAGAAAAAACGGACATCAAATTGGAAAATCTGTCCTGCAACTGCAAAGAGAGAGGAGAGAGTGAACTAGACAGATGAGACACTAGGTCAAAAGGGCTGCCTACAAGAGGAAGCTTTTCACAAGCCAGAATGTCAAAGCTCTTTGCTATATCCACCAGGACCTCCAAGGGTTCCCCCTCCGTTCCATCCTAGATCCCCTATTCCAAACTATAATTTGTAATGGATCCAAAAAAAATCCAAAACTTTCCGGGCAGACATATGCCTGAGGAACCATACGAGCTATAACCTGGCCCAGGGAACAATACCACTACTTGAGAGTATAACACCTTCTGGTGAAAGCGTTTTTCCCACCCCAGGCGCTGCAGAACACTGAATGGAAGGGAGCTGAAAAGACGGTCTGAATGGAGGCAGAAGCCTCTCCCCTCCCTTCTCTGACAAACTTGAGGGACAGCATTCCAACTTTATAAGAGGGAAAGACCCTTCTGGTCCTTGCTAGTGTACCCATTGCGAAGGCTGGATCCACAGTCATTAGAAAAAACTAGTACCAACCACAGGGACCCTATCAAAGCAGGAGAGTTAGGAGAATCTGGAAATTCTGCGCTAAAAGGAGCATGAAGTCCTGGAAAAAATAAAACAAAACCTCTTTCCCCGAGACAGGTAATCACTGGTACGCTACGTAGGGGAAGCACCACAGGCCGTCCAGAGACCTAACAGGATAGAGGCGGAAACAATGGTGAAGTGGAGCCCCAACCCGGGAACCGGAGAGAAAAAGAACCCCTGATGAAAAGGAAAACTGGAACTACCAGGAAAAATGTCCCTGAGTACTAAACAGATCCCCTAATTATGATGTAAGGCTAATGCCTTACATCATGACAAAACTGGCCAACGCCCAAATAATTGGGAATGTAAAACTCAATGACTGGATGAAACCCACTTGGGATTCGGAACCAGGAATCTTGGTGTTGAGGGGCAGGGGAAAAAACTATAGGTGGCTGGGATCTTGTTGAACAAGAGGGGAGGAGGAGGAGGAGACAATTGACAAGGAGCAATGAATTCCCATTGAAATGTCTGAAACATTTAAAAACCACCCATAGTCTGAGGAGGAAAAAAATCTCTGAGGGAAGAAACAAGTAAAACCTATAAATACACATATGTGGTAGTACCTGGAGCGGACCCCGCTCCTCCCACAAACTTGGCGGTACGTCCTTACCATTGAAAATCTGTCTGGGGGTAAAAGGCCACCTGGGATCCTCTAGAAGAGGAAGAATGACATGCCCCTCAGGAAGCATACTGCTGCGGGCGGGTAGGGACCTGGAAGGAACAGCGGGCTGCACTTCGCCCAGACTCATCGAAAATCCTGGGGGCAAAGCCTTTGTTGAAATTTGATCAGACCTTATCAAGAGCCGTTAAGGTATGCCCATATGCAGAGAGATCTTTAATGTACCTGTGTCCAACAGGTTACCTAGGGCCTTAGGCCCAGCTTCTTACTCTGCCATGTGCAGCAGATTACAGTCATTGTGCATAAGAATGCATTTGCGCCTTTCCCTGGAGATTCCAGCATTGGCGTTGCCGTGCAGGCATTTTGATCTCTGCACCCAACCTCTGAGTGCCTGGACATCCACTGGGGAATTGGTGAGAGCAGCGTCTTCCGCCAATTCAAATATTAGAGCCAAGGGTCTAAGGTAAAACTTATCCTGACAATACCAAGGACCCCGTCAACCCCTCTGTAAGAGTTTTCCCCTTCTGCGACAAAAAGGACAGTATGGAGCGATCGATGTCAGGGGTACACACTACATTATCTGCAATAACAGGTCTGAGGCATTGAGTGTAATTTGCTCCAATCCTCCTCAAGAAGCGGTCTCTGAACGCAATGATAAATAAAAGAAGAAACCGCCAATGAAGGATGCCAATCCGCAAACCTTGGATGTTAGATGAGAGAGGGGTCAAAATATGGAACCCTGCTACCATCCTGGGATAAACCCACAGGGATCCCCTTATTCATATGCTTCCTAGGCGGATAATCAGAAATATCTGAAGCATCTGCAAAGGAAAAAGGAGAGGGAGTGGCCTGAGCCGAAGTAATCGGTTGAGAGAGACCCCCCCCACAGTTCAGGCTCCTGGACCCTAACGGGGGAACTAGCAGGAGAGGGAGACCTATACCTAGGACTGAGTTGTCCTCTTAAAGTCCTAAACTTCCTTGAACACTCCTATTGACCAAAGGGGGGGAACCGGATTACAGCTCAGATGGGAATCAGCCACCCTAGAAATCAGCCTATCAAAAGCTGAGACTAGCGTTGGGTTCAAATTAAATAGGGCAGAGTCCACACAATCCTGAACCGCCCTAGTTAACGCTGGGAGGGCCGCTAGGGCACCCTCACCTGCACCCCCCAACCCAGCATCCTCCCCAGACCTTTCAGTTTTATAAGAAGATCTTACTTGGAAAGAAACATCAGCCAAAGGGAAACCATGGGAACCTTTGGATGTAAACATAATGCAACAATCCACCAAGCAAAAGGGAAATATCACTACCCCAACAAATGACGCGAAAAACACAACCAGGGAGCACCTGGAAGCGAACAGGCTGGGGAACCGTGAAAGAGAAAATAAAGAATGTGCATACACAAAACTGTCCTACAATAAGAACACGTGGGCTGCAGTGGGCTAAATAGCAAGCTGAGCAGGCAGTGAAACGCTTCACGAAATTATGAATTGTACCAGGCTGAGCCTGGAAACCAAGCAGAATCCCATGCATTAATAAAAATGCATTCTGCACCACAAAGGAAAAAAAGAGCTGTTATCTCTCCCCACACTCCTACGTACCAACTTAGAACCTGCATATAGATTAATAAAGAAAGAGGAAGATATGCTCACAGTCGCCGAGCAGGCGAGTACTTAAATCAACATAAAGACGCTCCACGAGTGCCACTCCGCCGAGCAGGTGCGAGCGAATGCTGGCAGAAGCGAAAGAATCAGCATAGAACGCTGACCGGATGCTGAGGCGGCACCTTGCGCCATATGAGACCAAGCACTATGGGAAGGTGGGAGAGAGGGAGGGGGAGGCGAACGAGAGGGAAAGGTCTGACTCGCCCGCAGGGCCAAAAGGGCGGAGTAGAGGGATCTGTTTACTCACACCTGATAGCAGCGTGGGTAGGACAAGAAGACCGCGGCTACATAAACGCTGACAAAGCGTATTAACACACGTGACCACTGAGGGGGAAAAGAAACACACTCAGCAGTTGGGTAACACAATGAACACAATCACATCAAAGAAACGAAAAATATCACATAATACAGCAAAGTACAAGCGTGACAATAAGTGTACTTAGCTCATGCGTCTGCAGCAAAGAAAGAGGAGTTGTTAGAGAAAGGGACTTTTATGGGGGTGGGTCCCTGCCGATTGGTTTCTGGGAGGGCTTGACCTGCACCCCATCTTGGATTGGGATTGCTTCCCTGTGGTTCTAATGGAATACTGTGCTTTTCCTTGTTTTTTCTTGTAAGGAATTTTGTTTCACAAAATTTTTCTTTGCTGCTGTGTCAGTAGTAAAGATTGTTTTGCATAATATCAAGCCTCCTGTCGTGTCATAGAATCCGACTTGCTGCTGGCAGCCAAATCTTCCCTGAAATTCCCTCAGCGTGTGCGGCATGGCAATAAACCACTTCTGTTTGGGGGTGGGGCAAGCCGAGGATGGGATATCAGCCAAGAAGACACACAAAGATCAGCTGTTGGTGCAACTAAAATTAAAATAGGAAAAACAAACCCATCAATGTTTTGGTCTCCTCTGTTCCCCTCCCTTGCCGCGCTCTGAAACACCTGTGTATGAGCGCGATATAAATAAAAATATCATTAAATATACCTGGCGCTACCCCGAGATGAATAAGCGCATTATAAATGCGCAATAAAAAATAAATACCTGCCTGTGCACGACGTGGAGCGCTCCTTCCCCCGTGATCCTCTTACTAAGCACGTAGACAACCCACGTGTAAACGTCATGACAACATAACAGAAATATGTCATACGCTGAAAAGACATTTCAGAAAGTATCTGCAAACTTTTAAACAAGCACACAATGCCATCAGGTCTCATAGGGACTTTAAATGTGTGATTGATAATGAAAGCAATAAAAGGTCTCCGTTTAGCCTTCTCTGCCACACATTGCAAAGGGGCAAATGAACAACCCCCCTCCCCAGGGAATGCCAAATCGCCCCCATGCAGGAGAAATAAATAACTGAACTTTTATACTGGAAATTCGTACCCAAATACGTCTGTCTGCATAAGACACATATCCCCATCTGCTGCACATAGCAAATCCTCCAACCCCCTCCAGGGGGGAGGATAACTAACTGTTCGCTGTACTGTTCACTGGTACAGTGGAAGTCCAATTGGGAAGCGAGGAACGCGCTGTGCCCAGCCCCACTCCATAAAACACATCTTCCCTGGGCAAATCGCACATCTGCATGAGAAAACCCCAAAACGAACTGAATCCTCCTGTACTTTAAGTAAATCTCTACCGAAGCACATTACAAACCCCCAAAATACACAGAAATACCCCCTCCCCAATATTGCCTCATCCCTGTGATGTACATTGCATATCCTCAAAATACACTGAAATAACGAAAAAAACAAAACTGAATCCGCCTGTACTTTAAGTAAATCTCACCCCTGATGGACATTACAACCCACCAAAATACACAGAAATAGCCCCTTCCCAATATTACCGCTCTGCATTAAAGTAACTATTCACAAGAGATAACTTTAAGACTTACCAGAAACCTACCAGAAACCAAATAACAATCATCTATACGAAACGTGCTTTGCAATGGAGGAATCGCTCACAAAGCCTTGCCTTCCAGCTCATGCAAAAAAGATGAGAACGGAACGTTCAAACCCACGTGATGCAGAGCAGCTCACGTGATGAAGTCGACGTTGAATCCCACGTGATGCAGAGCAGCCCACGTGATGAAGTGTAGGCGGGGCTTGCCACCACCCTTTACGAAACGCTCGTGTCCAGTTTCCAGGCAGCATCTAGTGAGTGTATGCGATCCAGCTCTTGAAGTGAATTTTATATGCATTTCTTTTTGCAGCCATTAACTTAGACGTTCTCACCTCTTCGTTATATTGTTAAAATGAGTGAACCCTTTTGCAACCTCTGGAAATGCACGTTGAAGCTGTATTCCTCCTTGTATTGTACTTATCACTTGTTGAAATTAAATATTGTAAGTACGTGATTTTCTAAACATCTGGTTTTGAAGTTACACGGGGCAGCCTGTTGTTGGTATTGTAGACACAGTAGCTGCTGCGAACCTCATTTATGGTACAGTTCAGGCTCTGCAATGCCCGCAGAAGCTGTAACTGCTGTGCAGCTGCTACACAGACCCTGCTCTTGGTGTAAGTGACTACATATATAATAATACCTGCGCAGCCTAATGCTCGCAGACGCAGTAACTGCTGTGCAGGTACTATGCAGACCCTGCTCTGGTGTAAGTGACTATATATACATATTTACCTGTGCCGGCTAATTCTCGCAGACGCAGTAACTGCTGTGCTGCTACTACACAGACCATGCTCTGGTGTAAGTGACTACATATATAATTGTACCTGCGCAGCCTAAGGCTCGCAGACACAGTAACTGCTGTGCAGCTACTATACAGACCCTGCTTTGGTGTAAGTGACTATATATACATATTTACCTGTGCCGGCTAATGCTCGCAGACGCAGTAACTGCTGTGCTGCTACTACACAGACCATGCTCTGGTGTAAGTGACTACATGTATAATACCTGCGCAGGCTAAGGCTCGCAGACACAGTAACTGCTGTGCAGCTGCTACACAGACCCTGCTCTGTTGTAAGTGACTACATATAAAATAATACCTGCGCAGGCTAATGCCCGCAGAGGCAGTAACTGCTGTGCAGCTACTACACAGACCCTGCTGTGGTGTAAGTGACTTCATATATAATTATGCCTGCGCAGGATAATGCCCGCAGAAGCTCTAACTGCTGTGCAGCTGCTACAGAGACCCTGCTCTTGGTGTAAGTGACTACATATATAATAATACCTGCACAGCCTAATGCTCGCAGACGCAGTAACTGCTGTGCAGGTACTATGCAGACCCTGCTCTGGTGTAAGTGACCATATATACATATAATACCTGTGCCGGCTAATTCTCGCAGACGCAGTAACTGCTGTGCTGCTACTACACAGAGCATGCTCTGGTGTAAGTGACTACATATATAATTGTACCTGCGCAGCCTAAGGCTCGCAGACACAGTAACTGCTGTGCAGCTACTATACAGACCCTGCTCTGGTGTAAGTGACTATATATACATATTTACCTGTGCCGGCTAATGCTCGCAGACGCAGTAACTGCTGTGCTGCTACTACACAGACCATGCTCTGGTGTAAGTGACTACATGTATAATACCTGCGCAGGCTAAGGCTCGCAGACACAGTAACTGCTGTGCAGCTGCTACACAGACCCTGCTCTGTTGTGACTACATATAAAATAATACCTGCGCAGGCTAATGCCTGCAGAGGCAGTAACTGCTGTGCAGCTACTACACAGACCCTGCTGTGGTGTAAGTGACTTCATATATAATTATGCCTGCGCAGGATAATGCCCGCAGAAGCTGTAACTGCTGTGCAGCTGCTACAGAGACCCTGCTCTTGGTGTAAGTGACTACATATATAATAATACCTGCGCAGCCTAATGCTCGCAGACGCAGTAACTGCTGTGCAGCTACTATGCAGACCCTGCTCTGGTGTAAGTGACTATATATACATATAATACCTGTGCCGGCTAATGCTCGCAGATGCAGTAACTGCTGTGCTGCTACTACACAGACCATGCTCTGGTGTAAGTGACTACATGTTTAATACCTGCTCAGGCTAAGGCTTGCAAACACAGTAACTGCTGTGCAGCTGCTACACAGACCGTGCTCTGTTGTAAGTGACTACATATATAATTGTACCTGCGCAGGATGGCAGTAACTGCTGTGCAGCTACTACACACACCCTGCTCTGGTGTATGTGACTGTCACAAAGTGTTTGTGTGGGGGTGATGGAGTTCTTTCTGTGAATTGTTTACCGATTCTTGTGGCGTAGTATATTTTTTCTTTTTTTTCCTTTGAGGACTGTTGCTTTGTACAGTTTGCATTGTCTTTGGTATTTTATTTATTCTTGTCTGGTGTATTGTTCTCTCCATTTTGTTTCCATTTTTCAGTTGTATTTTTGGCGTTTTTGCAGTTCTTCTGCGAACCATTTTGCTGCCAGTTTTTTTGGTGTTGTTTTGAATGTTTTAGCTGGTGCTAATTGGTCAATGGCCTTGATGATCCAATTGTTGAGTGTGCCTTCTGTTGTATCTATGTTTGTATCAGTGGGATCTCTTTCACCTAGGTCAGGGGTGCTCAACCGATTTTGACAGAGGGCCGAAAGTACCTTACATGATGGCTATAGTGGGCCGAAAAGTAAATGTAGGCGGGGCGTGGCAGGAGGCTTTTTCAACCCTCAATTTGTATTAAACACATGGAAAAAGAATGTTTTTCAGGATTTACAATTTTTATTTGTATTTCAAACTTACATTTTGTACTACACATTTTCCATTGTTGTATATAATTTAATTAAACAGACGATATACAATAACTAAATGGAAATAAATTATATTTGATTGACCCTTGTTGGTCAGTTAGTCTTGTCCTTAGGCTGGATTTATGTAGTTTCATTTGTGAAAAAACATACTCACAAATGTAAGTACTGCCAAACATAGATACCATCTTTAAAGCTTCCTGTGACAGATTGGAGAATTGAGCAGTGTCCAGAGACTGATAGAAGACTAATGAAGGCATCTCTCTGTGCTTATTTTTGAGGGCACTACAGCATTGAAGTTCAATCAGCTACAGGTGCAGTTCAGGTTGCACACTGTCAACATCAGCTGACAAAGGGTCTGCAAAAAGTTTAAAAGAGGCTCACTGGGATTTGAATTGTGAGAAACGATTCTCAAAAACATTTTGCAGTTTCTTCAGGACCTTCACATGCCGATACCATCCTACATACTTGTCATCGGGGAAAACCTCTGCACATTCGGGGTAGTGTACCAGCATCCCTTTCTCCAGTTGGGCTGTCAGAAGCCTTAACTTTATTTCAAAGGCACAAACTGCCTCAAACAGATCCGGTATTAGATTTTGGCTTCCTTGCAACTTTAAATTTTAATCATTGAAATGGCCTGTCAGGTCAGTCAGAAAAGCAAAGTCAGCTACCCAGTCAATATCTTGCATGACAGAAGTGTCCATTCCCTTTTCATCAAGGAATGCTTTTATTTTGTGCCGTAAAGCAAAGAATCGCTTCAGCACATTGCCACGACAAAGCCATCGCACATCGGTGTGATATAGGACATCACCATAATCCGCCTTTACATCTTCTAAAAACACCTGAAACAATCTGTGATTTAAAGAGCGTGCACGGACAAAATTAACCGTTTTCACAACAAAGTCCATCACTTCAGTGAATTTCAAATGTTTTGCACATTATGCCTCCTGGTGGATGATGCTGTGATAATTTTTTTAATGGACAGCCTTCTCGCCCAAGTGCCTTTTCAAGCAGCCAATAAAACCATTTTGCTCCCCAACCATGGCTCGCGCCCCATCAGTCGGCACGCCTATCAAAGCATCCCATGGCAAATTTAAATCATCAATGACTTTTTGAAAGGCATTAAAAATGTCAGCACCAGTAGTCCTGCCATGCAAAGATACCAGAGAAGCCAGTTCCTAAAATACTTTGTATTGATTATCGACCCCCCCCGAATGAAAATTAAGAGTTGGGCTGTGTCACTTGCATCTGTGCTCTCATCAAGGGCAGCTGAAAAGAACTTGACATCCTTACACCGCATTTTCAGTTGGCTGTAACAATTGTCAGCCATGTCTACAATACGCTGCTGGATACTCGTACGTGAAAGGGGAACATTTGTAAAAGCATTTTTTTTTCTTTACATACTGCCTCGCAAATCTCCATCAGGCAATCTTTAACGAAATCCCCATCTGTGAAAGGACGTGCTGACCTTGCAATAAACTGTGCAACCTTATAACTCGCAAAGGAGGCACATTCAGATTCTTTTTTTTTCTGGGCAAAAACACCATGTTGCTTAGTCAGCTGTGTTTTTAGCTCCCCAGCTTTCTTAATTCTTGCTTCCCCATGCAAATCCTTATATTGCGAATGTTTTGTTTCACAATGGCGGCGGATATTATATTCCTTGGGGACTGCTATGCGTTCGAGACAAATGAGACACGAGTACACATTAGGTTTTGACTCGATGGAAAAAAAAACTTCTCAGTCCACTCATCCTTAAATTGACGGTGGTCCTGGTCAATCTTTCTTTTTTTTTTTACTGCACTGAACATTGGCAGGGACATCTATGGATAAAAATACAAACTCCACTGTTATGCTCCCACTACGACGGTCCAGGTCTAGAGTATATACAAATTATATACTTTTTTGAGAAGCCTAGAAGCGACAAAAGAACAAGATCAGATAAAGAACATAGCCTTGCCAGCATACCTTTTCATGCACTTATTGATGGATACTTTCAGGAATAGCGGGCTGCATACCATATCAAACTGCTATGTTTTAGATTAAGGTGGTAAATGCAGGGATTGACTGGCCCTACTGCAGTAGCCATTTGAAACACAGCTTCTCCCCACACCCCAGCTTCAGATGTCCTATGTGGTTTGGGGGATCTTCACCTATATGTAGTTTGCCTACATTTCCCAGTCGGCCTCCCCACTGTGGGCATCTTTTTGTGAGTGCCCTGGTTGTGTACTCCTCTTCCCCTCACTCATATGCACCTCATCCCCTCTTTCCATCATTCCTCTGAAGTACAAATGTGTTATGAAGTTTCCAATTTACTATTTCAACCCATTCTTTCCAGATTTACTTTTGAGAGAACACCCCAAACCCTGCTTAGAGGGGTTGGGATTCCTCAAACAGTGTAATATGGGGCCACATTTGGCTCCCACTCCACCCCTGTTTGGGCACTCTTAGATGGAATTCTTAACTTTAGCTTGTGTCGCTTCTAGATAGTAATGTGAATGTTAGCATGCGTCACACTTAGATGGAATTCTTAACTTTAGATTGTGTCGCATCTAGATAGAAATGTGAATGTTAGCTTGTGCCAAACTTGGATGAAACTGTGAATGATGGTATGTGCAACACTTGATTGGAATCGTGATCACTAGCCTGCTTCACATTTAGACAGAATATTGAAAATTAGCAACGATGGAATAGTGAATGATAGCAAACATCAGACATAGACATAACTGCAAGGACAGCAATGCCAACTAACCAATCCACTAACAATTTCATCACTCTGCATACATTTCTGAAACTCTAACCAAACACAACCACAAGCCTAATTCTCAGCAATGCGCACTAACTTCACTACACTGCAACAACAAAACAAACACCCCATAGACTTGCACAACAGCACACGACAACTACCGACCGTAAAACACCCCAAGCCCAGCCGACGGACCCACCGGGCTGAGGCTGCCATCAGCACATCACTGCTCTCTTGCACTTTTCCAGTTTATTCCCACTAATTCACCCCCCCCCCCTTCTTTCAGAGCCGCCAGAGCGCCAGGGGACCACTCCGGTGGTGATAATGCGCGGTACAAATATCCTTTAACATTAACACCTGGATGTGGGTCTGTATCTCAACGACAATATGAAATTGGAATGGCAATTTCCAATGGGCAGTTTTGTAACATGCATGAGAATATGTGCTAGACCAGGGCACTGGAAAACCGATATGTCAGTGTTGGCAAACTTGCATGCCCCATTTTCAAGGGCAATCCGCAACTGGCATAACAGTGTTGAAACTGCCAGGGCAAAATTCAAGGGCAAAGTGAAACTGTCATGGCAATTTTCTAGGCAGAATTTGCCAACCTGGCTGAGCATATTCTTCTCGGGGGCGATGTAGAAATGGGCAGGGCAGTTATCTGTAGGTTATATAGAAACTGGCAAGGCAATGTTGACATTGTAATGTCGAAGTGGAATCTAACAGGCTGGCACATGGAGCTACAATTGAGCAGATTTGCATGCACCACTGGGTATTTGAGAATCACATTTTAAATGCTGTCATGTTGACCCAACACATTATTAAAAACACTCTGGGACATTTGAATAGGCATTTGATATAATGGCAGCACAATGGCATATAACAGCAATTTAGTTAATTTCCTTGGGCATACATGTCTATGGACTATTAGCAAGCACATGGGCAAGGTGATGAGCTATAGCTCCTGTCACAGTATTTCAAACAGATGTACTTTTTTCTTCCACACCATGTCGCATTCACATTTTCTCTATTGGGCAGTTGCACACTATATCATAGCCCACTTCTTCAGCGATGCCGAACACATTTTTGCTGTGCATGACGTTTTTCAAAGTTTTCAGTAGGCACAAACATGAGTTGCTGTTTTGGAGAAAGGCCCTGGTTTACAGCTTGGAACTTGTCCATGGTTATCGTATATGTTCCTCTTCAGAGCTGTTTGTCACATGTTGGGCTCTTTGCCTAAATTCCTTAGAAAATTGTGCTCTAACCTGCAGTAACCTGCAGCATTTGGTCATACCTTATTCAAATTATTCATGGGGAAGACATTCCCATATCCTCTTGGGGCAGGTCAGGTGACCCTAAAAACCCACTATACTATCAGGGACTTGGTTCTAATATCAAATGAGACCTTCACGAATATCCAAAGACTCAGTTCCATCTAAACCACTTTTTCCTTCTGGTTAGAAATGTGGCAAGGACACATGGAGAAGGGACAGGGCTTACAAACACTTGTAAGCCCCCATGTCCCTCCTTGTCACTCCATTCCCCACTAAGCCAGGTAAGAATGGTTAGGTAGAGTGATCAATCCTTGGAGGGGGTGGGCTATTTAATAGATACGTTGGGATGGGTTAAGTGTGGGTTGTAGTTGGGTGGGGACAGGGGGTGGAGGGTGAAGTCTGAGAGACCAGAGGAGGAGAGTGCTGAAGGATTGTGGGCGTTATTGGAGAGGGGGGGTATGTGAAGTGTTTGTGTGTGGGATTGAGGAGTGAGTGTAGTAGGAGTGAGTAGGAGGTATTAGCAGTTGTAGCGGGAGGAAGTGGTAGTAGTGGTGGGGTAGTGGAGGGAGTGAGAGTGGAAGTGAGAGGTGGTGGTGGTGGTGGTGGTGGTGGTAGTAGTAGTGGTGGTAGTCGAGGTTGGTAGTAAGAGTAGAGAAGGAGGAGAAGCGGTAGTAGAGAAGTGGTACTAGCAGTAGATGGGAGTGGTAGTAGTAAGAAGTGGTGGAGTACGGGCAGTAGAGGAAAGGGGAAAGAGTAGTGGGAAGGATGAAGGAGAAAATAACAGCAAAAGGAGAAGTAGACCCAAACCCCCACCCTTCAAATCAGCACACACTCTCAAACCCCCACCCCCCCATCTCAACACACAAACTGTGAAACATGCACCCATACAGACCCAAACCCCCACCCCCCAACTCAACACACAAACTCTGAAACATGCACCAATACAGACCCAAACCCCCACACCCAACTCAGCACACACTCTCAAACATGCACCCATACAGACCGAAACCCCCCATACCCCCCAACTCAGCATACAAACTCTCAAACATGCACCCATACAGACCCAAACCCCCCACCCCCCAACTCGGCACACACTCTCAAACATGCACCCATAGAGACACAAACCCCCCAACTCAGCACACAAACTCTCAAACATGCACCCATACAGACCCAAACCCCCACCCCCCAACTCAGCATACAAACTCTCAAACATGCACCCATACAGACCCGAACCTCCCACCCGCAACTCAGCACACACACTCTCAAGCATGCACCTATACAGACCCGAACCCCCCAACCCCCAAATTAGCACACTCTCAAACATGCACCCATGCAGACCCGAACCCCCACCCCTCAACTCACCATACAAACTAGCAAGCATGCACCCATATAGACCCTGCATCTCAACATACACCACACTTACACTCCAAAACAAACATTCATGCACACCCGACACCCCCCACCCCTGCATCTCAACATGCACAACACAAACATACAAAAACAAATATTCATGCACACCCGACAACCCCTCCACCCCCGCATCTCAACATACACAGCACAAACATACAAAAACAAACATTCATGCACACCCGACACCCCCCCACCCCGCATCTCAACAGCACAAGACAAACATACAGAAACAAACATTCATGTACACCCGACACCCCCGCATCTCAAACACAGCACAAACATACAAAAACAAACATTCATGCACACCCGACATGACCCCCACCCCTGCATCTCAACAAACACATACAGAAACAAACATTCATGTACACCCGACACCCCCCACCCCTGCGTCGCAACAAACACACAAAACATACAGAAACAAACATTCATGCATACACGACCCCCCCCGGCCCCCGCATCTCAAACACAGCACAAACATACAGCAGAACAGACCCGACACACAAACAAACAGACCACTTACCGGACGTGCTGGAAGGCAGGTGCTGGAACGCTGGCGAGGTAACTGGAGTGGTACTACGGCTGGCGTGGCAAGGCTGAAATGCCTTTAGGCATCAAGCCTTATTGACCACGCCAGCCGTAGTGCTGGCACTCCATTGGTGCAGCACACACGCACTACGTGGCTCGTAGGAGCTACGTGGTGCGTGTGTGCTGAGCCAATCAATGAGGGCCAGTGTTTTGTCCTGCCAGGAAGACAACAAAGACTTTCCTAATGGAGGGTGGCCGATGCTGCTTGTGGGCCGAACTCCATTAGGAAAGTCTTTGTGCCTCGCGGGCGGTGTCCTGGTTGGTTCTGTATTTGTGGAGCTTGTTGGCTGTTGGTTCGTTGTTGCTGTGCTGTTTTTGTTTACCACATTTTCGTATGTGGACAGGTAGCGAGCATTGTATTCTGTCTTTGCTCTGTTATGTGTATGTCTCATTGGGCCATCTCAGATGTTTGCCTAGTTTTTTGGGGTTGTGGGATCATGCTTGTCCGTGCCTTCCCGAGTGGTTTGGGATTTCTTATTATTTCTGTTGTCCTTTCTGGCTTCTTTGTCTTTCTTGAAGCGAGGCATGATGTGTGGGTTGTGTTCCTTAGTGGGCGTCCTCTTTCGATTGGTGTTTTTCATGGTCTTTTGGCTTTAGTCTTTGCTGTTTGTGGTTTGTTGTTGCTTGTATTTGAGGTTGTGGGTAGTTCAGACCTCAGTTGATGGGACTTTGTGGTTCCGTTTGTTTATTGCTTCTTTCTTTTTGGGATCCTTTTTCTTTTTTCCTGGATGTACTTTTCGTTATGGTTGTTGATTATTTGATTTTGCGCAAAGCAACCATGAATACTGTGTGAAGGAGTGCATGTGAATACTGGCATATATTGGTGCAGTCATGTTAGGGAGAATTCTCATTTCTGTGGTAATTCCCTTCTTCCCTTCAACCTTAGAGACCCCCAGCTCTTTTGCTGGACTGTAGGACTTTTTCAGTTTAACCCAGGAGTCAGTGAGACCCTTTTCCCACTGCCTCATGTGTTTTGACCTTTGGAATATGTGTTTTCACTGTTTTGGGAGTCTGACAAACTCCATATGCATCTAATTTTTGTATGATGATACACATCACTTTCAGTGCAGTGTCACTGAGAAATCCTTTAGATTTCTCATAAGGTTTAAAATACCCTTTCTTGTGTGAACTACTGTTCCCAAGAATAGTAAAGTGAAATTGACTTTACTTACCTTTTCTCTTTGTTGGTCCAGCACACACTATCTTATGTGGAGTTCTGGGGTGTTACCTAGTAGCCCCTTATCCTACATTCTCATGTAACATTTGTATGTTGCCCTCCCTACTTCTAAATGGCGAGTGGCAGTAGTTTAATTTTTCCTACCATTGTACTTTTCTACCGCAGGCTGAACCCTCAGGTGCACTATAGCACCCAGTGGTGACCATTTTATCAAAACGGCCCCAGTCTTCTTTTTTTGCCATTTTCTGTTTGTGAGGTCTTTCTTCGGTTTTACTCTGTGCATCGAACAGGATGGAGCCCTTTGTTTGTCTTGCTTTTGGCACACTTCAGCCATGAAGCCCGCCTCTGGCTCCAGTGTGTCTGGAAGGAGAGGATGTGAGGGAGGGTCCCGAAACTCACCTGTGCTTTGTCTCTAGGAATGCCTGAATGAAACCAGTCCTGAAGGGCTGGCAGGCTGTCTTTTCAGGACAGCCACCCTGATGTGATTGACAGCCTAGGCTGTGCATGAATGGGAGAAACCTTCTTAAAAGGTGAGGGTTTTGGGACTAGAGGCAGAGTCGACCACTGAGAGAAACACCCGACGAAGAAACCGTGAACAAAGCTTGCTGCATCCTCCTGGACCTTTGAACTGCCTGGTGAAGCCCTGCTGCTGTGCTGAAACTCCCTTTTCAGACAGAGAAGCTCCGGAATGGACGACTTCTCCCCTTGGGTTAGTCGGACCAACTAACCCAGAGACGAACTCCACTGGACCATCTTCCGTGTCTGGCTGTATTTCTTCATTGCTGCAAGAACCGAGTGCCAGAGGTCGAGTAATCCATAGTCGAGTGAAACGTCTGAAATCCGGATAGAAGCTCCAGGAGTCTCCTAAGGACCCTCCAGAAGCAGGACGACCAGAGCTAGAGTCCCCTGACCAGACCCAAGGAGTGAAGGAAGCCCAACCAGTACAAGAGATCCGCAACAGTGCTGTTTACTAAGTGCTGAAACCGCAAAGTGCCGCTGAACCAAAAAGAGCCCGTAGCTGCCAACGACCTCCGAAGTACCGCCGCAGGAGCCCTACAGATGTCCTCCCTCTTGTCCCCACAACTGAGGCTCAGGAACACGGGATCTGCAACGCTGTGGCACGACAGAAGCCAGCTGGACCACTCTTCTTCAAACCAGAGGTACTGTTTAGACTTAGGGTACTTGCCTCACTGTCTTGTAGCCTTGCTTTTCACAGTTGGGAATTGCAGTGGCTTACTTTTAGAGTTGATTCCAACTCTGTTTTCACAGCTTGTGACCCTACAAGTGATTGTCTAACAAACTCTCTAACTTTTTGCAAGACTTTTGATTCTAAGAAGTGCCTCAGCTCCATAGACTGTTTCAAAATGACTTTGGCTGTCCTGGCTCCCTGCAGACTCTTCTAGCCCACTGACTTTGATGGGGTTTGTCCCTCATAGGTGGTAAATAGTTTTAGACTGTTACTGCTGGGAAAGGCTTGTCTGGATTCATTGGAAGATTTAGTTGTCCTCACATATACTGAGAACCTGTTTAAACTTTTCCCTTCCTTAAACCTTTCCTTTCTGCAACCTCAGAATCTGAAAAGTATAAATAGTGTGATATATAAATGCCATTACTGTCCTTCTAATTGAAGTCACCCCAAGGTGTAGCAATTGTGTAAGAAGCATATCTAAAGATTATCCACTAACTTGCTCTGATTCTGAAAAGTAATTCAAAAGTATATTTATATTGTTACATGAATTGCATTTCTAAAGAACGCTTATTTAAAAATTGATGTTAGTTAAATAACTATTTATAAATGAAACTTTGAGTGTAGGTTTTACTTGGCTACTTATATTTATAGATTTCATTTGTACAGCTCTGCTCAGTCTGTTGTATACTAATTGACCTTTTCACAATTGACGTCGGGAGAATTGACCTCGGGAGAATTGACCTAATTTTGAAGGTCAATTAGGACATATATGCGGGGGGAACCCCCCCGCAACATCCCACCCAAACCAAAAAAAACCCACAATCACCCACCCAATCCCTTTATGTTATTTATAATACAAAACTAACCCAATACATATATAACTAAAATAATATAAAGGTCAATTGTACAGAAGGTCAATTAGGACCACTATAATTAGGTCAAATGTGCAAAAGGTCAATTGTAAAAGGTCAATTTGGGTAATACCGCTCAGTCACACTGCCAACCTGTGTAGTTCAGACCTATACCAAAAGGTGGGCTTACCTAATACCAAGCAGATAAGTGTTGTGTAGTCTCACACAGTGGGACTACACCAATTCTTACCTAACAAGTCAGCATGGAAATGTATTCATTGTGAGGGTGCTGGGTTCGTGCTTTTGACTGGGATGGCAAAGGATTCTCACCCAGGGGGTGCATGCTATGTTTAGGCCTCTTTCTTCCACTTTGGCCCAACTTAATCTCAGGCTTTACCCATGCCACATTGGGGATTGTGAGGGTGATGGGTGCCTGATTTTGACTGGGATGGCAAAGGATTCTCATGGGTGCATGCTATGTTTAGGCCTCTGGCTTCCACTTTGGCCCAACATAGTCTCAAGCTTTACCCTTGCCACAGTGCGGGATCATTCAGCATAAGTTCAACTAAGCAAAAGCAGAATGACAATCTGTATTGGTCCGCATATCGTCCTACAAGCTCTGATGTTCTGAAGTAATCGGTAAGTCATCCCCAAATCATCAAGAACAAACATATTTCATGGGAATGCTCTTGAAGTGATCAGCAGGTCATCCTAAAAGCAGCAGGAACAAAGAGTTTTCTTAAATGGGGATGATGTTAGCATATTCATTAAGTCATCCTAAGCTCATACCCAAATCATCACCCACCATTCTGAGATATTTGTTGATGACTTTAACAGCGTGATGATGTCTGATGATGTGGGAATGACTTCTAGTGTAGTTCGATGATCATCAGATGACCGGGGGATGGTCTCTAAAGTCATCCTTTTAGACCAGGGTTGTATTTTTCTTTTAATTTTTCATGGAAAAACTACAAGTCCTAGAATTCAAAGCAAAAAGAGGGCTGGTTGGCCTTCACACGTATGGCAGCAGGAAACTTGAGAGCTATGCAAATAGCAAAATACATGCAAGAGCACTAACAACCAAACAGGAGTCAATGCAAACATGTCTACCCTTAATTGTTGCCAATTGGAGGACGCACCTGCAGTGTTTAATAATTCAAAGTGACAGAACAATACAGCACATTATTATATGTATTATAATATTGCCATAACAAAGCAGAGTACATATTGCCAAAGCTGTCACATATTTGATCAATATTTATTATTTATTTATTGTTTGCTTGTCAGGCTCTTATACAGCAAGTAAAATATTGTTTCAAAGCGTCCACAGGGCGAAGGGAGGGAACAAGGGAGTGAAACACATTACAAACACAATATTTAAGAGCAGGGGGAGTAAAGAAGGAAATGGGACCAGCCTACTATGCCTTGTGAGTATTCAAAACGTGCGAGTGCATCAAGGAAGAGGGCATGGGGGTAAGTGCTGGAGAGTCTGAGGTCATGGGTGAGCCACAGATGAAGTGATATGATTGTTGAGTGCTACATGGCCTTGACCCGTGTTGGGTCTAAGTGCGAACCTCCAGGGCGGAGGGTGTGCCAATGCAAGCTCTGAGGCTAGACAGGAGCTAGGTCTATTGGGTGTGGGAGGTAAGGGGCCCCGAGGATGCATAAGGGACCCGGACACCAATCACAGCAAATGTGAGATTAGCAGAGGGTATCGACTGGCATAGTTTGCCAATATGTTTGGTTAATGTCTCAATGTATGTTTACTGCCAAGCTCTTCCGTGATGAATTAAGGTTTTTAGGTGCCTCATGTCGTTTTGCTGCTTTGTTTTCACGCGACAGAATTGGCATTTTCTGTTAATCCTTTAGTTTTATGAAGTTTAAGATCTTTTTATCAGGGTCTCGAAAATAGCACCTTCTAGTATCTTCGATTTTAATGCAATGAAGGGGAAAGCGTATTTTATCATTGACAAGTTCCATGTTGTTGCACTGGTTACATGTCTGGTTCCTGTTTTAGTTGCTAGTTGTGGTTGCTTGCCCTGTAGCTTCTCATTGTTTGTCTGTATTTGATATTCCTGTTAGTAGGTATTCTGCAAGGTCGTATCCTCTCTTTAGTAGTCGCGTTTCCGCTTGCTCCGTGGTTTTATCTATTTCTGCCAGTGAGTTTTATACAGTGTTCTTTAGGCTGGGGTTGTAGGTGTTTTCTGAGTTTGTGACCACATTGGCCTGTTGAATGTCTGCATCGTTATTTGCTTGTGATATGATCTAGTGACTCTTTGAGATGTTTCCAGAACTTTATGAATGTAATGTTGTGTCTGGCAGTAGGGACAGGTGCACAACAACATTGAGCAAAATGGTTCAATGGTCCTGCTTGCGAGGTCAAGAACCTTGGTGTCATCTTTGACTCCACACTCTCCTTCTCTTCATACATCTCTGAAAAAATCAAACTTCTTACTACACCTCCTCAGAGGTACTGTGCCTTTCCTCTCCTTCCCTCAGAAGCTTATTGTCTCCCAAGCTCTTGTTCTCTCTAGGTTGGACTACTGTAACAGCCTCTTTCTAAATCTTCCTGCCTCCAATCTCCACCCTCTTCAACTAATCCAGAACAGGACTGCAAGACTTGTCCTTGGCCTCAAGCCCTGGGATCGTATCTCTCCAGCTCCGAATTCCCTTAATTGACTCCGCTTGGATGCAAGGATTACATTTTAAAGCCTCTGCATTGTCCACAAGGCTTTCTGGGGCCTGTGTCCAAGATACCTTCAACTATCCCTACTTAAATACCTCCACTCTCGAGCCCTACGCACCTCTACCTCGAACTCCATCAGTTTTTTTCTCTCTCTGCACCGTTCACCTGACCATCCTCTGTCCTTCGGGCACAGGTACCTATTCATCCTGCCACCCTCCTGCACTGCCTCCTGGCCACCCCCTGCACTGGGGTCTGTATCTGTATCCATACACCCCCATCCACTTCTCTTCTGCACTTATCAGATATACCCTATCTGCTTAACCTAGCACTTGCCACTTGCTGGCTGCACTAGCACCTTTAAATTATTTATTTTTTATTTATTTTTCAGTTCTCTCCTCTGGTCCGCAATTTCCACTTTTCCTTTCATGCACTTTACACCCTTTTCCCCCTTCCCATGCACTTGCGCGTTCTCAATGTCACTGGGCCTAGTAAGATTGTTGGTTTTGTTCTCCCCTGTTCCCCTCCGTTTGTCGGGTCGCGCTCTGAAAAACTTGTGTACGAGCGCGATATAAATTTCATTTCAAAATCGGGCTTTACCTCACCCCCTTTCCAACACCAAAGTTCTCGGTCAATTTGATTTGAACTTGCTCACCTACAGAGAGCGCCATCTGCAGGACAGGACGCAGATGATACACGGTGCCTCGGGCTGTTAACAAAGACCCAGCATTTGTTTATGTAAAGCATTTAATCGCTGTGAACTGCGCCATTCATGTACATTCAATTTTAGGGGCTATTAAAATGGTGATGGAATTTAGCCAGGGTTCAAGTCCTAAAAATTAAAGTGAGGGGACTCATCAACAAATGCAATGGGATGTGACGTCGCCAGAAATGTGCATATCAAGGCGAAATATGCACATTTTCTTAAATTGGCTTTGCATAACCACCCAAATTGAACAGGACGAATGGCGTTTGCCTTCCATAAAATCAACACAAACACAAAACCAAGACAGGATATTTTGGTCTAATAGTGTTTTTGAAAACGTTAAAAAGGTGTGCATGTTTTAAACTTCAAGAACCAATACAAATGTTTTCCCTGGGACTTGCAGTACCGGAATGGGATATTTCACCTTTAGTTTATTTTTCATCAGGTTATATAGTGCAGTGGTGAAGTGTCCAGCCTACAAACCTGATGACTGCAGTTTCATCCCTGAGGGTGGCTTGAATTCATAAATTCAAAGAGGACATCCAATGTTTCTCTTTTAGCTAGGGGGGACTGAGTCCCCCCTCTGAATTTATTTATTTATTAAAATTTGTAGAGCGCACTACAGCCCATAGGCATCGAGGCGCTATGACAGAGCTTAAGAAGGCTTGATTAAGGGTTACAAGGAAGCTGGCCAGGAGTGTTTGTTACAGTTCAAAGAAAGTGTTTGCAGAGTAATACAGAATACATGCAGGTGCAAATTGTCATAGAATCCAGGTTAAAGCAGTCTGACAAAGAGGTTAGTTTTGATGGCTTTGCGAAAGGCTGAGTGGGATTCAATGATCCTGATGTGGGGCAGTAGGGAGTTCCGGAATAGGGGGGCAACAGCAGGGAAGCTGGAGCCGCCTGCCCGGACCTTACGGGTTCTGGGAACCAATAGGAGGTTACAGTAAGGGGATCTAGAAGGTCTAAGGGAGGCGGGTTTGGTGATTCTGCATGACAAGTAGGGGGGGCAAGGTCCTGAAGGCACTTTTGAGTCAAAGCCGGGGCTTTGAATGTGATCCTCTCCTTGACTGGGAGCAAGTGGACCTGTCTTCTTAAGTACCGAGATGTGTTCTATACGCGTGAGGCCGGTGGCGGCTCTGAGCGCGTTATTTTGAACGATTTGGAGTTTGGCGACATTCTTGGCAGAGGTGCCGATGAGTAGTGCATTGTAGTAGTCAAGCCTGGAGCCAATTATGGCCCTGGCGATGGTGAGGCAGTTCTGTTGAGACAGGAAGGGTCTGACTGCGTTGATGAGTTTAGAATGATAGGCAGATGAGGAGGCTGTGGCGTTTACCTGCCTCTCCATAATTAGGTCTGGTTCGAGGTAAACCCCTAGTGTTTTGATGGAAGGTGACACAGTGATGGGGATGTTGTCAATGGAGAAGGTGGAATATTTGTTATCCAGTTTGCTCAATGTGGAGGGGGAACCAACTAGCAGTAGTTCGGTTTTCTCACTGTTGAGACATAGCCAGTTTTCTGCCATCCAGGATTGGATTGTTGTGTAGATGGAATTGAGGGTGTTCTGGTTGGCCTGAAAATCACCCGAGAGGGGGATGAGTCCCTGGGTGTCATCAGCATAGTTTGTTTATGAGATGCCCAGGGAGTCCAAGATTATGAACAGTGGCCTCGTGAAGAGGTTGTAGAGGGTGGGGGCAGGGCAGGAGCCTTGCGGGACCCCACATTTGATGGTGCTGGGGTTGGCGCTTGAAGAGTCAGAGAAGACCTTCATTGCTCTGTCCTTTAAGAAATTAGTCAATCCATTTGCAAGCCCTATCAGAGAAGTTGGCTACTGACGAGAGGTGCTGGCAGAGGGTTTTGTGGTCGACCAGATCGAAAGCTACTGAGAGGTCCAGCAGTAGGAGAAGTGCAGGTTTGCCTGTGTCTCTGAGATCATCGATTTGGTTTTTGAGGTCAAGGAGAGCTGTCTCGGTCCCATGACGAGGTCTGAATCCTGATTGCCTGAGTCCTAGGAGGTGGTTGTCTTCTAGGAATTTCTGAATTTGCAGGTAGGCTGCTTTTATCCAAAATTTTCAACAGGAAGGGGACGGTGTTGGCGGGCCTGTAGGTCACTGGGTTGGAGGGGTCGATGGAGGGCTTTTTTAGGAGCAGACAAACCCACGCTTCCCCCACGCTTCCTTAAGTCCCACTGGGACGTAGCCAGAACGGAAGGAGGCATTGATGAATGCTGTGATTATAGGGACTAGGGAGGGGGCACAGTCCTTGATGACTTGTGCGGGGCAGGCGTCGCCCTTACAATTGGAGGGTTTGATGGATTGGAGAAGTGAGGTGACCTCGTTTTCACTCATATCTCGAACACGGGGGGAAAAGGTGGGTTTGTCTCCTGGTGTGAGGTCACCTTGAGTACTAGAGATCAGTTTAGTGAGCTCTCGTTGGTGTGCAAGTATTTTGACTTGCAAGGTTTCCAGTTTGCTTAGCATGGCAGACTCAATGGCGTTACACCAGGCTTCATCCTTCACTATTGGAGACAGGGGAGAGGTGGGGGGTCTCAAGTTCCCTGAAAATGCCAAATATTTCTCTACTTCCGGATGTAGCAGTAGCTATCCTGGTATTGTAGGATGAGGCTTTAGCATTGTTGATGGAAATTTTGTATTGTTTAGAGATGGATTTGAAGGCGATTCTAGTGGGGTTGTTGATCCATGTATTGAGAGCAATCCTTTTTTCCCCGCGTAATTTTAGGAGATCCTGAGTGAACCAGGCGTTAGAATGTTTGGATTTCTTAGCTTTTTTGAGGGTGAGAGGTGCCACCAGGTCAACAGCCTGGGTGATGACTGTCTTGAAGTCATTGGCAAGGCTATCAGGGTCATCAGTGAAGGGAGGTAGTAAAGCAGGTACACTGAGGTGCTTAGATAGGTTGTCGTGGGTGAGCAGTTTGGGGCTACGGGAGATGGATGCAGGAAGAGAGATGGTAGGCGGAGTAGGACCTCTGGAGGTGAGGATGTTGAACAGAATACAGTGGTGATCGGACCAGGGTTGTGGGGTGATCACAGGGGGGCTTAGCGTCCCCGCGTGTACCCTCGACTTGAGCCCTGAAGTTAGCACTTGCATGTCAGGGAAGTGCTTGGAAGGTTAAGAGGGGACAGGAGGCAACTTCCTTCACGGTTTCAGACGTGAAGGGAAGAGAGATGCTGCTTTTCACCTTGCAGCTTCATCAACAAAGACATGCCAGAACTTGTAAAGAAGTTGGATGCCATAAACACCACATTTAGTTAAGAATGCAGAAAGGGACTCAGAAAATAGTTACCTCAGATATCTTACAGGGACATTTGTACCACAGGAAGGCAAAGGGATCACATGGATGATATTTAAAATACAGAAGCCATAATCTGCTTAATGTAAACGTTATGCAAGCCCCTCAGCACTGGGTGCTCCCACCACCTGTCAGAAAAGGAAAAATCTAGGTTTAATGTTTAATTTAGATCATATGTTTGTTTCCCTGTTATGGCACTAACTTGCGCTGTCCTTCTTCAGAAAGATCCTCCTGCTTCTCCAAACATAGGGTGGATTAGACAAGAGCCTTGATCCTGAGTCGCTTGGACCAGTGTAATGACTGAATAGGTGTAAAGACAGGCAACCAGGCTGTGCCTCAACTTGGAAAAGCATGATCAGTTCAGGAGTCCAAATTTGCCACTGGCTAGTGATAATTGACTGCCATTTAAGAAATGGTGTGCTGTGTGTATGGAGAGAATTGAGGGAGGGAGTTGCTTTGTTTCCCTGGCTAGCAGTTTGCAAATTGAAATTGTGAACCCTGATCAGGTGAAACTTGCCTTAACATGTCTCTGGTGCCTTCCACTGGAGGCAGGGATAATATTTAAAGTACTACACTCCTTGTACAGAGTATACCGCAATGAAGACCATGCTTCTCGCTTTTTCCCTGCCAGAAACCTGTGATTGTCTGGACACACATACAATTCACCAACCATCCTTCACGAGTCACAAAATGCATAACCCTGAGATTCCAAGGCCTTGTGCTTTAAAAAGCTATTAGGCCTTGCTTGGGTGGTGAATAAAATTGGCTCACAATTCAGAAAACCTTTAAAAATGAACTACTCCAACGTTTTCGGCAGAGAAGTGTAAGACGTGGCTGCTGCTATTGATGACCATTGGATAGGGTTATTCGCCTCACACACAACTACCAGCCACTGAAGTTACTGCAATTTTCCCTGTTGGCACCTTTCTAAAATGTTTAAATAAGTAAACACATCATCATTTTAATTTTCTGATATCTGTGTCTTGTCCATAGCTTCCTAGGATCTAGAAAGCTTAAAGGGATGGTCTAGTAAAAATTTGTATTTAAAAAATAGATAGGCAACATAAAAAAAAAATACTAGCATTCTCCGTTTTAAAACTTCCTATGTAAAATTTTGAGCTATTCAAGCTCAAAATTCGCAAAAGCAAGCACATGGGCGCATCCATTTTGTGAAATGGAGGCCCTCCTGTGCTGGCTTTTGCTTTTGCGGCACTAATGAAGGAAAAGCCAGCCAGCTGTAGTAAACAAAGGCTACCGCTGGGTGGCTTTCCCTTCATTAGTGCTGTAAGCGGAGGACGGGGACCGGAGACCAGAGCAGGAAAGCTGCAGCTGAAATAAGTGCTATTTATTTTTTTTTTAAAAATAAGCACTAGCTGCGTTTTTTTTTCTAAGTTTTCTGGGCTGGAGGAGCCGGGAAAACTTAGAAATAAAACCGCAGCTTTAAAAACGTTGTATTTATGTTTGCGGTCGCTTTTGAAGCGAGCGCAAACATAAATACAACGTTATTGTGTTGGAAAACGCTGCGGTTTTTCTTTCCAAGTTTCTCAGGCTCCTCCGGCACGGAGGAGCCTGAGAAACTTGGAAAGAAAAACCGCAGCGTTTTCCAACACAACCGCATTGTTTCTGCCTGAATCTGCTTTACCATTTGGGGCTCTCGGGCTCCCCGAGAGCCCCAAATGGTAAAGCAGATTCAGGCAGAAACAACGTGGCATTGCGGAAAACAACCGCGTTGTTTCTGCCTGAATCTGTTTTCCCATTTGGGGCTCTCGGGCTCCCCGAGAGCCCCAAATGGTAAAGCAGATTCAGGCAGAAACAACGCGGCATTGCGGAAAACAACCGCGTTGTTTCTGCTTGAATCTGCTTTTCCATTTGGGGCTCTCGGGCTCCCCACGGGGAGCCCGAGAGCCCCAAATGGGAAATCAGCTGCAGGTAGAAACACTACGCGGCATATAAACATAACCGCGTGTGTTTCTGCCTGCTGTGGCTTTCACTTTGGGTCTCCGGTGCTCCCCTGGAAAAAAAAAAAAAAAAAAACGCAGCTAGTGCTTATTTTTTAAAACAAAATAAATAGCACTTACCGAGATTCAGCTGCAGCTTTCCTTCTCTGGTCTCCGGTCCCCGTCCTCCGCCTACAGCACTAATGAAGGGAAAGCCACCCAGCGGTAGCCTTTGTTTACTACAGCTGGCTGGCTTTTCCTTCATTAGTGCCGCAAAAGCAAAAGCCAGCACAGGAGGGCCTCCATTTCACAAAATGGATGCGCCCATGTGCTTGCTTTTGTGAATTTTGAGCTTGAATAGCTCAAAATTTTACATAGGAAGTTTTAAAACGGAGAATGCTAGTATTTTTTTTTATGTTGCCTTTCTATTTTTTAAATAAAAAAATTTACTAGACCATCCCTTTAAGGCACATACATTTTGCCAGATTTTTGTCTTGTGTGGAAGGGTTCCACAACACAGCAAAGCCATTTGTTTTTGATGATTTACTATGCCAAAGCAAGCAAACAAGGCCTTATGTATGATACACACGCATGCAAACGTGGGAATCGGCAGATTTTAAGAAAATCACTGAAACAAAGTCCAGTTTGGACTCGGGCGGGCAGACTACTTCATTTTCACATTTTGAATATGTGAATTATATATGAAACGGCCTTAATGTATTCTTTTCATCTCCTTACAGGAAATTAAAAGATTTTCTGGCAGATACAGTGGAGTCCATCGAGATGAAAAGCTTCATTGGATATTTTGTCAATTAGAAAGTCATCTTTTTTTGTCATACAACATGCACAGTCTGTTTCAATGATGTCAGAGAGCAAGTCTCCAGAAAAGAAGAAACTTCGCAAGAGCCTCTCAATTAGTAAAACAAAGAAAAATGCCCCTGAGAATGCGACGCCATCCAAATCGTCCTCAATCATTGCATTTTTTAACAATGTACCCCCAGCAAAATTTGCATGTCCTATTTGTGGTGAACTCGTGCCGCGGTTTGAGATGAACAACCACTTGGACAAGGTGTGCCAAAAAACCCAAAGTTTACACAGTGATGACGTGATTTTGGTTGAGCCTGTGAATGTGCCGTCTTTGAAATCTGGATTAACTGCTTTGAGACAAAATAAACGCTTAAAAACTTCTCCAGCAGAGAGATGTTTAGATCCAGTGGCAACTATTAGTCCTAGCTGGAGGAGTAACAAAGACAAAACGGAATGTGTGAATGTGCAGGCAAGTCCTTACTTCCAGCAAGATGATCATGAATGTGGAACACACGACCTTCCAAGGGCCGGAGCTGTAAATATGGGGTCTGTGGGAAGCCTGTCATCTAAACTGTCAAAGAACTGCCAAAAAGGTCATAGCGCACCAAGTGTGTGGGAGTCCCCAATCTTACCTATTCACTGTGAAGGCGACGAGTCTGCAGATTGTGGCTTAATGAATGGTTCTCAAAAGGAAAACCAGGGTAAGGAAAATAATGCTGCTGCCAGGACAGAAACATCAGTCACGGAAAGTCCTGCTGAGCTCATGATAACTGAATGTGGCAGTGCAGGAGTTTCAGCTGCATGTGCCAGACCCAACCCCGAACCTTGCCTGGCCCCCAAAATAGCACTGGCTTCAACTAAAGACATCCCTAAAGTACCAATGTCTCTTGTGGGGAAAAGTCCTAGAAGGCAAAGGAAGTCTGCAGCCAAAATTCCTAAAATACAAGGAGGCAAGAAAGTATTGCATTCAGAAAACTCTAGCACAGTGGAACCGTGTGATGGTTCTGTGGCAGAAGCTCGGTTGGTGATCCGCAATGGCGCAGCCACAATTTCACACGCGGATTGTGGGAATCAAACTGATGGCGCTCTTATGGGAGGCGGGATGGAAGTGCATGCTGTGGAAGAGCCGGATTACTTAAGTGCTGACATAATTTCGGAATTTTCTAAACCCTTTGAGGAGAAAGACTTGCAAGGGGACGTTCCTGAAAATGCAGACGGTAGTAGAAGTTCCTCAACAAACCCATATGGACAGCCATACTACCTCCGAAACTTCCTGATGGTGCTTCAGACTGTCATGGACAATGAAGACGATATGAGTCTTTTTAATGAACAGGATACGAGTGTCCTGACCAAGTTCTTCCAACTTTCAGGTATGTATTTATTTATTTTTGCTTTTACAACTGTTGGGTGGGAATCCTTGTTAGAGTCCAATACTAATGCAAGTGATAGCAGCGGGCTTTGCTCAAAATACATTTTTCCTTTCATGTTTCTGACGAAAAGGGATGGAATGTTGCTTAATGGCAAAACTGATTCACCTGTCCAATTTGAGTAAACAATCCTGCCAGTAGAAGGTTACTGTTTTCATGAAATCCGTTGAAGTTCATGTTGATGTCTGCAGGTTTGTAGTACAGAGCACATTTGAAGGAATGAAAGCTGGTATGAAGTTACATAAAGGTGAGGGACCATATTCCTTGTTATCGCCTCTTTCCACCCTTACATATATCCCTCTCTTATTTCATCAAACCAGTGGTCTTTGATCAAAGGTCTCACGACCTGCTATATATCACAAATGTTTTCTAAGGCATCCGTTATGATATAGGTTATTTATAACACGCTTAATACCCAGAGGTTTCTAGGCGCGGATGCGGGGATCGAACCAGCGTTGCTCTGTGTCGTCTTGCTTCCAAGGCGAGCACATTGCCACTGAGCTATCCTCCCGAGACAATAATAATATGCTCCCATTGGTAATAAGCATGCCATGGGGTGCTTTACAAACACCCTTTTCCCTTCACCCTCTGGTACTGCATCTGAAGCATAGGATTATTTCTTGTAGACCAGGTCTACATTTTTATCTTCTCCAAGGAGACAGTTTGTTCCACAAAAGGGAGGCAATGACTGGGAAGCTGGAACCCCCTGCTCTTGTACGTCTAAATTGTGAGGTGGTCAGTCTTTGGCTGTTGATGGGTCTTGTGGATCTGGAGGAGCCGTGCTTCGAGAACCTCTGCGGATGGGAGGGAGGAGCGGAATTGGATAGACATCGATGAGTAATGGAAAGATAAAGTTGATACGTTCTCTGACTGACTTCTAGATCATGCATTTTAAGTTGGGGGAATTCCCTCATTCAGGCCACAAAAAGTATGGCAAGTGATAATTCACTCTTGGCAGGTGAGAAATGGTGTGCTGTGTGCATGTAGAGAACTGGCTTTCAATTCAGGGAGCGAGTGACATCTGTGCTTGGCTAGTATCTTGCAACATGACCTTTTTCACCCTGCTCTTCTCTAACATGTGAAATAAATTACTGACAATTTCCTAAGTGATAAAATCTTGTGTTGAAAAGATTTTAGAAAGAGAACATGTCTCCCAGCAGCCCTAAGACATCAAAGACTGACTGATGTGACAGCCATTCTGTCCTCACACCCAGATAGTGAGGCGGTCTTAATCTGTGTGTATAGTTCAATGTTGCAAACGTTTTAAAGTTGGGGTGAGTTCTGAGAAAAATGTAATGAGCACCAAACCCCAGTGTGTATCGTGCATTTAGTGATTGAAGCTTGCAGCCCTTTTTAACACAGGGACGTTTGTTAAATATAAAGAATTCTGGCCATTCCTTTGTTCCCTAATGCTCTTCTGATTTTATGCAAAGCAAGCTGTAATCTTCACTGGTGTTATTTGCCGTCTTCCTCTTTAACTTAGGTGTATTTCAGAAGAGTACAATAGGAGTGTTCCAGTCTGTCCATCTTCAATGATAACCTTCTGTAAATAATGCACATTGTTTTTATAGGTTTTGATATAGTACTTTGCTCAGTAAGAGAAGTGTACCATTCTTATTACGAAAAACTATATACAGGTCCAATAAGCATTGTTGTGCTTACTTTAATCGCAGATTTTGCAAAATATCACAGCCACCACACACACCAAGATATGTTTTTTCCCTCGGATCGGAAAACTGTCAGGAGTTGGCAGGTTGTCGGAGGTGCGGGGGGCAAACACGCACGTGACAACGGTACTCTGACCCACTTCGTTTTATATTTTCATCATTCTATTTGACAGTGCTGTAAGTCTATTAGTTTCATGGAGTGTAATGGAATGGGACATCAAGGGAAGCGTGCAGCCCCTGGGTTTCTCCGATATTTTAGTGACTTCACGCTACTTCCTGCCAATCCTAAAGACCTGCGATAGAGTATATATATACTCAAAATGAAATTGCCAATATTCCTAAGATGTTTGACCTCGCTATGACATCCTCACGAGGCCATTAAAATTCGGCCCCCCTCCCCTCCACCGATCCGATGCCTTCATTGTTTTTCGAAAATGTTTATAATTTGTTTGTGCGTGACTTCCATTGTGGCAGGGCATTTCATGAAACCAGCCAAAATATCACGAATGCGGGCTTGTACAGTCCATTAGACAGAGCCTGGGGCAGCAACGGAAATTATTGATGTCCCAGGTAAGCGAGATTGCAGACGTCTGTCTGATACTTTGCTTCTTTCTTTTGGGGAATGGAACCGCACACCTCAAGATGGCAGCCAGAAGCTCTACGTGAGGCTCTTTCAACGCAAACTGAATTGGATAAAAGTCGCTAAAATTGAGTATACAGAGATTGGCGCTGATTTATTACCTCTAATTGAAGAATTGGCGCACAATGGCTTTCTGCAGACAGGTATGACTTTAATCGCCAATGAGATGTAGCTATATAATGCCTGAAATAGTATTAATCTGTTATCGTTTCTTTTACATTACAGTCCCCAGTCTTCATTGCAATTAGGAGTAAGCAATATCACTGGGTGGGTGGCTCATGGTTCAAGCCCTATCCACTGACATGAGCCAAGATCTGCAGGGCCCACTCAGCCCGTCATCCTTCCGAGGAATGAAAGCACGTCCCTGCACGCTCACACCATAGAATATACAGCCCGCCAGGGAAAAAGGATCAAGACATGCTTGCAAGGATAACAAGTATTTATTCCTAAAAACTAGAAAATGCATCAGCAAAGAACTCTTCTGCCGCCAAGCGTTCTCAGTTCCATAGGGAGGTGCAGCACATTATAACCACAAAAGAAGTCAATAATGACGTCATGACATGGAGTACAATTCTACAATACGAATTGGAGGGACCCTATACATGTAGAGCCTGCTCTATATGGGATCCCAGGACATTGGTCCATCTTCATCTGTCCATTTCCTTCCACGTGGACGCTGACGGGCTTGTCACCTGAGTGAAGTTGGCCTAATAATTGGCTACCAACACAAACTTATTTTATCGCTGTAACAAGCACCTGGGAGATATAGGAATGGGCTTGGGAGATACAGGAATGGGCTTGTGGTGAGCCGAGGTCACACTAACTCGCATGCTTCACTCGCTCTGACAGACCAGCAACTCCCAAGGTCTTCCAACTTCCTTTTTGGCTATAATTGGTTGCCACCCTGCACCTCGCTGCACAAAACACATGACCCATTTATGAAGATGCGATAGCCTTGCCTTCTGATCTTAGTGATCGATCGAGGGGTGTAAATATTTTATGGTCGGTGGTGTGGGTTTGGATGGTCCTTTGGCATGCACGGGTCTCAGGATGAAAGCATTGCAAAGCTGTATTTCTTGTGAGGGATTATTGGGAGCAGTAGGGCCTTGCTATCTGTTCCGTGGGATGGTACAGCAAAGAAGCGCTCTGCTCCCTTCACATGACCTTGCCATGCGCATTCTTCCCAGGGCGGCGCGTGGGCCTGTAACTTCTCGGACAATGGAGGATCTTTTAGACTCTGCAAGACATGGCAGGGGTGGGATTAGGGGCGGAGTGATGTTTGTGCTCATGGGAGGGATCTAATACTAACACACAAAATACTATTCGCCGTGCTTGGCAAAAACAAATGGGTGATGGCTGGAAGGCTTAGAATGAATCTTAACTACAGGCATTGCTCTGGGCAACCCTCCAGACCATTATTCTTCGCCTGCCAAGCCATTACAGAAGGGGAAAGACTGCACTTATTCAGACTTACCCAGTCGGCTGCCTTAAAACAGCACTTGCCACTTGCTGGTTGCACTACCACAGTTTGCCTCAATTTTCTATTTATTTTATTTATCTGCGCTCCTCGGCTTCTGCACTTTCCACTCTCCCCCTTCCATGCACTTTTTCCCTTTTCCCTTTCCCATGGACTTGCGCGTTCTCAATGTCACTGGGCCTAGTAAGATCGTTTTTATGTTGTGCTGTGTTCTCCATTGTTCCCCTCCCTTGCCTAGTCGCGCTCTGAAACACTTGTGTACGAGCCTGATACACATAAAATATATCATATCATATCATATCATATGCAAATCAGGCTTGGCCCCACCCCAAAAGGGGCAGTCCAGCCCGAACTACTAGTTCACATCCCTTCTGCACGAGACCACAAACATCTCCTTTTTTAAATTATAGGAACCCACATGCAACCTGCCGATAAAGACTATTGGAAAACAGACATGCTTTGACCAGACCCCACAAAAGCGAAACTGAATCAAACAAATACCCTGCAAACAACTAACAGAACATTCTAATGATTTACCCAGCTGGTGCCAGTTCCTGTTGTCTACTTCCCTCTTCTCCCTGACTAAAATGTGGGAGGATGTACTTAATGGTTTGGTGCCTTGAGGGCCATGCAAGGGATAAAAAGGCGAGCACTTCTTCCTTAGTTCCCAAACCAGGAACAGCCTCAGATGAGAACAGTGATGCAGACCCACTAGCTGAACATTGCAGTTTTGAAGTTCAGATGTATTGGAACCTCACCCTTTCTATACTCTTTGCACATACTCTATCCAAAAATGTCATCTGACCTAGTACGATAGTAGCTGTTTGTCTTCCTCCCCCTCCCTCCTTGTTTGTTTCCTCCCCTTGCAGCACTACCTGAAATGTCATCAGGCCTAGTACGATAGTCGCTTGGTTTGTTCCTCTCCTCCTCCCCCCTCTCTGCACCTCGTGTCAACTACGGCTCTACCAGAAATGTCATTGGGCCTAGTACGATAGTTGCTTGTCTGTCCCATCTACTACCCCCCCCCATCCCCTCCTTATCCCTGTCATAGTTCTTACTTTATCCGAAATTGTCATCTGACCTAGTACGATAGTAGCTGTTTGTCTTCCTCCCCCTCCCTCCTTGTTTGTTTCCTCCCCTTCCAGCACTACCTGAAATGTCGTCGGGCCTAGTACGACAGTCGCTTGTTTTGTTCCTCTCCTACTCCCTCCTCTCCCCCTCCCTGCACCTTATGTCAACTCTCCGGCTCTACCAGAAATGTTGTCAGGCCTAGTACGGTAGTTGCTTGTCTGTCTCATCTCCTACTCCCCACCTCTCCTTATCTTTGTCATAGCTCTTGCACTATCTGAAATGTCGCCAGGCCTAGTACAATAGTAATTTCACAATCTTAATGTCTCAAGACCTTGTAGGAATGTCACTGTACTTTCGCTTGCTCCCTCCCTTGCCTTGACGCACTTTGAAACGCATGGTGTATAGGCGCTATACAAATAAACTATCAATCAAAAACCCACTCTTCTCTGAAATCTATTGCTTCCTTATACTACTGCTCAAATACCCCTGCACACAGCCACCAGCAGAATGAGCTTTTGGTTCACACAGTGCAAAAATGGGGCTGGTGTGGTCTCCAGTAAGGTGCTCTGGTGCCTGACCCAGGGGCCGATCAACCATCTTGGTCCCTATAATGTAAATAGAAAAGATTAGCGAATGGCTTGCGGCTGATACTGAGGGGCTTCCAGGAAGGTGGAGCTGCACCATAGTTCAGGGGAGAAGTGGTGCACACTGATGTATTGTGGGGGAAGTGATGGCACTTCGTTTAAGAGCTTTGTTCTGTTTGTGATTTAATTTCCCCTGTGCCTACCACCACCCTTCTGATCTTTTATAAGGGGGCGGCTCACCATGCTAGTAATGTTGAGGTTATCCTCAGAAATGTCATAAAATAAGGGAATATTGTGAGGGGTCAGCAATGCGAGGCGGACAACTGCTTGTAGATTTCTCAGAATATGCCATTTTATTAAAGAAATTATATAAAGAAAATACCTTGCTTGGCCTACAATACAGAGGAATTCTCCACGTAGTCTAGAGGCTAACAGAACATTCTCTAGCATGGATAAACTGGCCCTCACACTAAACAACAAACATACAAAGGAAATTATATAACAACACAATATAATAAACAATATCGACACAATATCTGAATGGCCTTCTCCTGTCCTGGGCAAGATCCCTTCCCCAGGATTCAAAATCATCTCCAAAATGTTCAAGAAAAGAGAGGTTTTGAACCAGTTCTTGAAAGATGAAATTTAAAGCAAAAGTTCAACAAACAAAAATCCTGGATGAACAGCTCCCCTTCCAATTTCTAGAAAAAAAATAGCACCAATGGTAATCCTGGTTATAATTATACATTTTCTCTTCTTCAAGATCATTTGTCACAGTTCAAAAGAAGGTGTAAAATTTCCCAACGTCAATAATACACAATACATTAGGACATCTTCAGTTTCAACTTTACATTTGGTATATTTGTCAGGATGCTTTATTTGTGCTACTGCTTCTATTTTCAACAACCACACCTTTACTGTTGGTACTATGAGAACAGTCACCTTTATCTCATAATACGTTACTGTTTCAAATCACTTCAATGTGACATCTGCTGACAACTTAATATACCACCACAGTTCAAGTATTACTACTGCTCAGTATTGTTGAATCATTAGGTAGGCTTTGACCAGACACTTCAACCTCTTCAGGTAAACAAGGCACTCTTCATTTTAATGGCTTTCTTAAAAGGGGTAGCCTCTTTGCCTCTTCGGGCTGTCTAACTACCACAAGAACAACTTGCTTCTGCTCACAAGACTCTCCTTTTTAGCTTAATCAGTCTTTTGTTTATTTATTTTGTCATTTGTATAGCGCGCGCCGAACCCGGAGGCATCTAGGTGCTTTTGCATAAGATGGTTGGTTAGAGAGGTTGCTTACATAGCAGGTTACATACTTTAGTTACAGTGGTTCTATCTTGCATTAGCTTACGGTAATTAGACATTGCATTGGGTTACTATATGCTGGAGAGTACATACAGGTTAGGACATAGTTGTTACAGATCGAGGAAGGTCACGGTGAGGGGTAGGTACAAGGTATAGTTGCGTATGCAGCTGGATGCTTCTATGCATCTTGGGAGAACCAGGTTTTGAGGCCTTTGCGGAAGGTCCGAAGGGAGGGGTCTGATATCAGGGCCAGAGGCATGGAGTTCCATTGTTTTGCCGCAATCACAGGGAAACTACATCCTCCATCTTTTTACCATCTAAATCTTGGGATGGCCAGGTGGCAAGAGTAGGCTGATCGGGTGGGTCTGTTAGACTGGACTTTGGAGAGTTGTGTGGCGAGATAAATTGGAGCACTATTTTGCACCAATTGTATTCTACTTCAGAGTATTCTTCACAAGCATTTGGTTCCCCTTCCCCAGCTTTACTCCCACCTTTCTGCCAGTTATCAGCTCAAGTAATAACCGAGAAGCTTACGTGCCACACTCAGCTTCAGATCACAATGGTATACTTGTTTCTTATGCCACGTGATTGTTAACAACTTCGCATTGTAATTGGATGGCTCTTAAACTCTTGGCAAGACAGGTTTCACTATGAAAAGGGGGTGCCCATTGGCAAGGATACTGATAGTTCTTCTCTTGAAGACTTTAGGCTCTTTACATCTATGAAATAGAACAAATGTCACTTCTGGATACAGTATAGAGTTCAGTCTCTCAAGTGAAAACCCAATTGGACAAACACAACCTCTGCAAGTAGGTTTTATGGTTTGAAGTTGAGTAATTAATTGTATTCCCATGTAACGGTAAATGATCAGATTCTGACTTCCTTTGGGGATTACAATTAGGCACACGCAACCTCTCTTTCAAGCAGTTTTCACTCTATAACTTCGAACTCTTATATAGACAATGTTCGGTATTCGGTAATGGTTTAGGAAGTGTTTCCTTATATTAATTAGAGACACACAACCACTCTGTTACACAGAAAGTCTTTAGAAACATCAACAATGGTTTTCAAGTACTTTAACTTATCACACGAATAGTGATCTTCAACGTTATGCGCAAGTTCTACAATTCCGTTGTTGGTAAGACTTCTGATATAACGAGCAGTGTTTACTCGCAAATAACAATATGCATGTCAATTAGGAGCTGGCTACAGTTACCGGCAAGGCTCGCATTGTGTTTCTGAACGCTGTGCTTCACTCCTCGGCTTCGTAGACACTGGTTTTGAAGGTTGCACTACTTTCCCGACTTCTTCTGCCTACTTCTGGCTCGCTGGCTTGCCTTCTGCTTCTGGCATTAGTCTCCCAAGGCTCTGCAATCACGGCAACAAGGCTCACATGGAGAAAACTCCGCCTCCTGCATACCTTCCGCTGCGCAGTATCTGCATTTAAGAGTTAGAGAGAACAGGACTCTCTGCGAGCTTGCAGGTGAAATCTGCTGTCTCAGGTGTGTGGGCCATTAGCCTTACTTGCCTGACTACTATCTCTGAATTGCTCATCATCCCCCTACCTCGTTTCAGTACCTCTAGGATTCTGGGTCTTGTAGTTTCATCCACAAATGTATTATTTCTAAAGGTATATTTAATTCCCTTAAGACTTCTAACAGAGGGACTATGGGTATTAGCTATTACAGAGGAAGTTGTTTGAGTGAAGACAACATTTCTATAATCCTTTACATTATACCCTTGGGTTTGAGAGAGCTGTTTTGTCTGGGATACCAAAAAGGATCTTTCTTTCAGTATGTCTTGTTCTGATTTTACAACCTTGGGTCTCATATGAGGTTGAGGGACATTAAAATAACAATAAGACATAACCTCTTTAGGTGCAATGGTAAAGAATCTTCCTATCCGAGGAAAAATACTGCGTCCCATCCCATGGAATCTCCTCACCACCCTGGCCCCTGTCTCCTCCCAGGTGATCCTCCCGTGGTACACCACCCCCAGGTTTGGGATCAAGAAGCATCTGCCTTCCCCTGGCCACCTGGAGGAGACTTTAGGCAGGGGGGAGCGGGGTGTCTGTAGGATTCTTCACAATATGAATTTTTGGAACTATCATCTGTATTGAGGTGGAACCCCCAATGTCACCTTGGGAACAGAGTTGTGGTAGAGCAAGATACTGCCAGCAGAGTGGAAAGGCAATGTCTCCTCAGAGGGTAGGCTGTATCAGTGCTGTCTGCGCTCCTATTTGGCCAGATTGCGGGTCTTTTTATTTGCTGGCCATATCTAATATTCTTTAATGGGCTCAGAAGGGTGTAATGTGAACGATACAAAGCTGAACACGCTCCCAATAGCTGGTTGGGTTTCAGATGTCGTTAAGTGCTGCTGTTTAATTGGCATAGCTTTGTCCTCTGCCTTCTTAATGTTACTTCCACAACATGCTTCCTTTAACGTCTATGTTAACATATTTACTACATGTAAACTTACAGAATCTGAATTACTGGACGTTTCTGAAGTGCTGGATTTGCTCCCTGCACCAGAACTTAAAATGCTGGCAAAAACCTTTCATCTGGATAACCCAAACGGTCAAAAGCAGCAGCTGGTTGAGAGTTTTCTTCGTCTGGCAAAGCAGCGGTCAATCTTCAGCTTTGGCAAGAACCAGCCTGGCATTGGAGCAGTTATTCTGAAAAGGTAGCTCATGGCATTCACCATCAAGTTTCCCTTTTAATAGGTAACTTTCTTCCTTTTCTCCATTGCTGTGTCCACACCCTAGAGCACCTGCAATGAGGCTAGTGCACTTTTCAAAAGCATTAACATAACATGAAATATTCTGTTGATTTACCTGTTCTCTTGCTGGTGGCTGATAACTTTGTATTGTGGGAGTAACCGAGGTTTCCCACATTTCTGACGTGTTCTACTTGAAAGTCCATTTGTACCCAGGTGGCACTAGGTATTGCTAAGAATATCTGCTAGTAGTACAAAGTGTAGACCACTACTTACATCTGAGCAAGAGGAAGTAAATGGCAGTCCTGTCATTTGATGATGCAGGCTGAAAACGTCCATTGGTTAATTTAGCATTGGTGCTTACGAGCATCGCCTCCGGTTTTTCAAGTGTTAAGCTTGAGGCCATTGATGTGCATCTGCTAGGAACACCGAAAATGAAGTGGCAGTGACTGCTTCTCACGATAAACCCTGAGAGGTAACAGATAATTTAAGAATATCAATTGGGTTTGCATTCTCCTGCCTGGTGTCCATGTCGCCACATTAGAGCCCACGCAGAGGGGTAAATGGACCGTTTGGAATAAAGGTTCCGTGTGCAGGATCTCCTGATGAGAGTTCACTGCGAAGGAACATCTTTAGCTCGTTTTACTAAAATCCCCCTAGTGTAGGACTATAGAAGACTCTCATTTTAGTGTACAGTGATCCAACTCTTAGTATAGGCCTGAACTACCAAAACGGTTTGGTAGCTATGACTGAGCAGCCAGGCTCATTTTAGGAGAGAAAAGGACTGTAGCAGAGTACAATTACCTTTGAGCACACAGACAGTCAAGAATACACTTGCACGCTTGCAGTTATATATACTTTTCATTATATATTAAACAAACTAGGCAGTGTTAAGTTCACTTTTCAATTAAGGTAAGAGAACCTATACATATATACAGTAAGGTTTTTGCAGTTGTAATGGTAAACCTTAAGTTGGAATGCAGGTAAGTGAAAGAGTTTCTCCAGGTTAACCATATTCATCAACCAACAATCATAAACTGAAAACAGTGCAAGTGAAATAACTTGTTACCTACTTGTAGAATAATGGAAGCATTTCAAGGCAAGTAAAGCACTTGGCAAATAATACTATAGACTCACTGGTTCAAGGGAGAATAGATGAATCAAGACCAACACTGAGCTGGTAAGACTTGCATTTTAATTCACAGAGGCCTTAGGCTTTAGAACTCCTTCCTTATCTAGGTATGAAAGACTCGGGGTCAGATTGGAGGATAAAATGGATGAGGCACACGCTGTAGAATGTCAAGAGTTCCAGAAGAAGACTTGCTACAAGTAATTATAGTTCTTTGTTGGGAAAAAGAATTCAGGGACATCGTAGATGGCTACCTGCAGGTGCACAAACGTTAGGCCCGACTGAATGTGTGTTGACAAACTCTCAAAGGCACAAATACATACTCCAGTAACAAAGCAGCTTGAGGTTAAGTTCTATCGAGAGCCTCACAGTACCTTAAGCATGAAGAAGAAGTTGCAGCATGAAGTTTCCAAGCAGACAGGGTCACTGGGTTCTTGGTCAGGCAGATTTAAGAAGGGACACTGGAAGGATCTTTGCGGCAGCAGTCGAGTGGAGAGGCTTCAGACAAAGGATTCTACAAGTTTCTGTGACTTTTGGCACCGTTTTGAGCACCAATGAAGAACGGTTACAGCCGGCCAACTGTGCTTACTCTCTTGGTCCAGCCTTTAGATGAGGGGACTTCAAGGAGTGGAATCTTGCCTATGGATGTCCAGAAGGAGTCCACCAAAGATTCGGGAGGATTTGATATTCTGTAGGTGATGCACCGGCCACTGGTCCCAGAGTATCGGCGGTTTGCAGCCTGTGAAGGTCACAGTTCTTCGTGTGATGGCTTGGAATGCATGTAATCTTCAGACCGGTTGGTCCCATGAGTGTAAGGGAGGAAGTCGTCCAAATCGGAGCTTCCCTGTCGCTTGGAAAAGTGGGCTTGAGCAACAGTGGTCACTGAGATTGCTCTGGCGGTCTCTGAAGGTAGCTACAGATGTGTCCTTTTCCTCATCGGAATGGATATTCCAATGGTCGACTCTGGCTTCAGCATCAAGACCCTGGCATTTTATGCAGGAACCCAGCCATTCAACATGCATGCTGTCAATCAAACATGGGGTGGGGCTGTCCTTTTAGGACAGCTAGCCTCCCAGGTAGAACTGGATCTAAGCAGGCACACTGGAGGACAAAGACCTGTGAAGTTTGAGTGCTCCCAGCCTTCTGTCCCAGACATACTGGCGCCTAGCGGCGGGCTTCACAAAGTGATCCTGGTGAAGACAAAAGACACACACGACCACCCCCGCCCCACCCCATCTAGCACGGCAGAAGGACCAAGAAAGAACAAACCATTGTGAGTTGGCGAAAAAAGAAGGAACCATTTTGGATCATTGGTGACCCATGTAAGCCTTACTGCAGTTGCGAATGCAGCCTGCGTTGTCTGTTGCACAACATTTGTAGAAAAAGTATCCACTGCCACTAGTTGCTCAGATGGAATTGTTAGTGTAACCAAAAAGTTACAGGAGAAGAGAAAAAGGGATCCCCTCATCACTCCACGTAAGGTGGGGGGTATTGGTTTTACAAGAAAATCTAGGTAGGTTAAAAAGTACCATCCTATTTTTGGGAGCAGCAGTTCTTGCAAGGAATAAAAATAAAACCAAAGAGGGGAGCTCAAGGAGCTTCCAGTAACACTGCACACATAATGCGTTGTGGTCTGGAATAGAAAATTACAGATGCCTGAGAAAAAGACGCAGGAAAGTGACATCAAAATAAACCCAAAAAGGCAGGCACCGAGTAAATAAATGAGAATGAGCGAGTGAGGAAAAAGATTCCCTCTCAAACATGAGTCAGAAAAACCCAATAGTCAAGCAAAAGGTGCATGAGTACTACCAGGTGAGGAGAATATCACATAAAATGGAGATTCTTCCTAACAAACACAAATGTAGGATACCTTTTCCCAGCAAAGCTTTCAAAATTGATTGACGTGGGAAGATGTTATGCTTTGCCACTGTCTGTCTCCAGTAAAACACAAATCTTATCACCAGAGTGAAGTCTTTGCAGAACCCCACCAGTCTGTTGCGTGCTCTCTGGGATTTTTCTCCCCAATTCAAAATTCTAATTTGTGACACTGGAAGTAAATCATTTTACGGATCTGAGCTTTGCAATGTACAAAAAGTGGTTTCGGGCCATGGTGCATATGCCATTTCTTTACCTTTTTGAAAGTTGTTTGTGTGAAATTGATGGTTTTCATGAACATGGAGGTTTTATAATGTGGTGTATTGAATACTGGACGTTTGTTTGGCTTGCTTTTAGGGCCAAGGAGCTTTCCGGGAGGTCTGTCCGGGTATGCAGGGCCCCTCGGACTGTGTTCTCTCGTGTCTTGCTGCTCTTTTCCTTGACTGATTCCATGGAGGTGGAAGAGGCTGCAAGTGGTGGCCAGACCCAACTTTCCACAGTGCTCATGGTCAACATGGGGCGAACGATATTCCCAACCTACGTGGTGAGCAGGCAAACCAAAATCTTCCAGGACAGAGAGGATCTCATCAGGTAATGGATTTTGATGTTGAAGTACTCTGTAGAGCCGTAGCACAGAGCTTGCTGTATTTCTTAGCAGTATAGGGTAACTGCAAGGAATGGAACATCTGCAGAAAACATTTTCTCCAGCCTGCTGTTGCCCCTTTGCATGCACATGAAACAGATAAGGGTCCCGGAACGTATACATGGGGTAGTAGCATGCACAACTGCAGTAGATGTGTATTTAGCAGTTAATTTAAGCCATAAGCAATGAATGTCTTATTCATGACCAGATCTGTTGTATTGTTGTATTTGTTACGCAGGTCTTTTCTTTCTTTTTTCCTAATATTAACTTTTATAGCTCGGGCTTCTTGCACATGCAGTATTATGCGTGCCTCATTGCTTGATGACCGGCAGATCGAAATGACAACATTTAAAATACGGAAGCTTGTATTGGTTGTCCAGACTGCACACATTTATGTGTGCACAGGTAGAGCAGTGTCACGAGACGGAAAGCGGCTGAACCATCATAAGCTAGTTTCACATATAGATAAGGAAATGGGCCATCCACTTAATGATTACAGAATGACCAGCAGAATCAGTTTTTGTGGCAACATTTTATCTTGCCGTTTTCCAAATGAGGAAGACGCATTATTTTTGGTTTGCTATGAGATCGATTTTATCTCCAGGGTAGCTTGTGACGAATACCTTTAAATGTAATTGCAAGGTCATGTCCAGGATGATTCTGATGGCCTTACTGTTTAGTAAAGGCGCCTGCTCCTTTTTGATTTCACTTTTTTAAGTCACAGCTTTAAGTTTCCCTTCCACGCTGCTAGTCTGTCCATAATGGAGCGCCTACCACCGCCCTGTCGAGCACAGCCTTCCCCGACAGAAGACTGCACTGGAAGTGATTTCCCTGCCTGGTGGCCTTCCTGGCGGTATGCCATCACATGGGCGCTTTCAAGGCCCATGTGCTTTTAGGATCTAGGCGGTGCCATTGAGGCCTGCCTCGTAGAGGACATGGCCTCCTATAGGCCTCCCAGAGGTCAGACTCTGGGAGGAAAGTTGTCAGTCTTCTTCCCTTCTTGCTTTCTGTTTCCGCACAGGGTCACAGAGCAGTGATGTGATGCGCATGTTTGTGGCCCAGTGGGGAAACCAACAGAACAGGAGAGGGTTGGTGCTGGTCTGCGTCATCGACAAGTTTCATTATTTTCTTGGCACTAGCATCAGAAAGTGCTCATAATTTTCTTTGGGCACAAGGGGCATGAAAAAGAGGTGTACAGTGGCACTGCTTGCATATGTAGCGAAAGGGCTCTCAATTTATCTTGGCTAAAGGCAGCATGGACAATAAACATGTTGTAATATGCTCCTGTGCACTGTGGCAGTCTGGAGTATTTCATGTGTTCCCCTGCAGAACGTATGGTACATTGTGTCGCTTTTAACTGCTTTGTCCACACCTTGCCGAGGTAAGCATTTCCCTTGTATAGTATCAATTTAAGGATGCTAATACCATGTAAGGGAAACCTAAGTGTGTTTTTCCATGGCAGCTAATCGCTCCACAAATTCTTTGGGAATACTGAAACCTGAGTGCTGTGGATAAAGTATCTGGATCCCCGGTAGGTGGTGAATAAACAGTTAAGCACCTGTATCCTCCCCCACGCTCCGGCCTTCACTATGTGGTGCTATCCTGACGAGCATCATTATGTGAGCCAGTGAGGATACACTCATCGAACAGATAAGTCACTTGAAACTATAAGGGATATTTCTTTTGGTAACTCTGTCATATGAAATCTGAAAATGATTGACCGATCAACGTGGTTAACGGATGCACCGAAGAATTGTAAGACAGGTTGCAAAATATGCACTTGCCATTGGCTAGTGAAATTTGACTCTTGGCGAGTAAGAACTGGTGTGCTGTGCATTTGTATTGAATTGAGGTGGCAAATCACTCTTTGATGGCTTGCCAGTAGCTTGCAGCCTGAATTTTTGCCCCCTGTTGTAAGGAATGAGTCGGATGCCCTGACCATACAATTTAGACCTCTTCACAACAAGAGAACCTGTAAAATGGAATGACTATAAAAAACAGACTCCCAGAGAAATTTCTAGGGATAGCTCTTAAGGACAAGGACCTTTATACACAGCTTTTCATTCCCTGCAATGGATTTAGAGAGGATTTCAGAAAATGTTATGTTATAGTATTTATAAATGAAGATTATTCTTATTTCTCATACATGCAAATATCGCTATGCCCATTCAGGACATTGTGAGTGCGGGATTCACCCTCCATAATGAGTGGAATGCTTTTTCATTTGTCTCTTAACTTGGTGTTTTAATTCTTAGTATTTGGTCATTTTTCATTACTACAAAACTGTGTATCAATTCTGAGAGAGGCAAGGAAACCTTCCATGATGCAGGGCTGTCCCTTGAAATGGAAACCATTTTTTTTGTGTGTTGTTTGACTTGGTTTGACTTTGGTTGTACAAACAATGTAACATATGGCCACGTTTAAATGTTTGCAACATGTGTAGTCCTGATCTGTTACAGTGTAATTAGTTTCTTTAACCACAGTGATGAAATTCTCTGCGTAACCTTGGGGGGCCAATTGAGGGGTGGGCCAATTAGATGCTAAACCTGGAGGAGGTATACAGGGGATCCCAAGACAACCCAAGCTGGGTGCCCACTTTAAGTCAGGTGGCATTCACAGGAGCACTGACACCCCACATACTTTAAATTACACAGTGACCAGTGATTAAATTGCAGTAAAAAATAGAGACAATAAACGAAGGGGTAACAATAATGCAATACAAAAAATAAAGAGGGTGCAAAACAGTGGTATAATGAAAAAATAACAAAATATAGGCAATTGTATAGTAATGCAGGTTTGAGTTTAAGTGGGGGGGAAAAAGTCCAGTTAGACTTCTTTTAAAACATAAAGGGGAGGGTGAAAAAGAGGAATGACAGGTATAAGTGGTTATGAGGGTGACCCCCCCCCCCCAGTAAATGGTATTAGCAAGGCAAAAGTAGATATAAAGTAATATGGTCCGATGGGAAAAGCTACTGAAAAGATATTTAAAAGCCACAAAACCACGATTCTACATTATTAAAAGGGCCACTAGATGGCAGTCACAGACTATAGAAACAGTCTGCATTTACATAATACGCGCAATGTAAAAGGCATGTCAATATTTATTTAAGTTATTAATGTTGTTTTATAAATGTGTTTAGATGTTTTAGGAATGATAAAATCACATAAAACCATTTACACTAGGGGAAAGTGGGGAGTCGAGGACCTTTAAAGATGCCTCTTATCTTAAGGTTCCCTCACTCAGAGAGCTATTTCAGTTCCTTAGCCAGACGCAAACACGCAATGTTGGAAGTAAATCTTTTCCCTTTAAGGAATTAACCTTGCAAAATTTCAGAGTCACAGCTAGTAGGAAAATAAAATTGATACTTCAGCACTGATGCTGTGCGACGGGACACATTTCCTATTGTGAGTCGTACTCAAGCAGACTGAGGAACACCCATGGATACAAAGTAACACATGGACAATTTGGAACAGACTTGCATTCTGTGTGAGAGAAAGAACATAAACAAATCACGTTCCCAGCCCCTTTGAGCATCAGAAGAGATACAAAGTGCCAAATTCACTTTGGCGGGGGGGGGGTGGTAGGGGGCTGACATGGCCAGTAACAGCCTACCAGTGCTCGCCAAGGTAGGGCCGAGCGAAGTGAGGGCCTCTGCGTGGGCTGTGGGCCATTACCGGCCATGTCAGCCCCCCACCAAGGAGGTGCAAGCCATTTGCACCATGGGTTTTACAGGGGTGCCGATGATTGGGCTCAGCATGCAGTGCACGAGCACATCTCCTGAAGAAAAGAAAAAAAATGGTTACTGCCATTAAAATGGAAAAGGGACTTGGTCCCTTTGCAGATGACAGCGGCCATAAGAAACAAAAAATGGATGCCGTCATCGGAAAAGGGACATAGTCCTATTTTCTATTTTATGTTGCGAGTGCGGCTGGTAATTGCACAATCGCGCCCGGGAAAAGCACATGATTGGTCAATCTGTCTTTCCTGGGTGCAAATGCAATATCCTTAAGTCTCAACGTTGAGGAGGGGACACCACACTATAAAAAGGAGTCCCTTCCGTCTGTAAGTGTGGGTCGTTTGAGAAGGGGTTGGAGGAAGGTGTATTAAGGATGTTGGTGAGTTAAATGTCTGTGGCAAGGACAATTGGAGTGGAAAGTTGGGGGAGAGTATTGAGGCTTTTGAAGAAGGAATTGATACCATCTGAAGGAGAGATTTGGCAGGTTGGAGGAAGAATACCAAGGAGTCGGAAGGGAGAAGTAGTACCATCTGGAGGAGGGAGTTGGAAGTGGGCAAAAGAGGGTGAGGTGATCAGAGAAAAAGGTTCATATGAGAGAAAGGAGGTTGGAGATGGGCAAGTGGGGTGAAACCAACCAGCACAGCCTGAGAAGACAAGATGAGAAGATGGGGCCCATGTAGAGTTTAAGAGCAGAGAGGTTTCCGGTGGACCAGGTCAGTCCAGGGCAAACTGGGTGGGAGGAGATATGAGATGATGCAATCTCTCTGAGGGCTAGGGAGCTACGTTTGTGACCATCAGTATGGTGCCTGTCCCAAAACCTTAGTAGAGTGATGTGGCCCGTCAGAGTAGAGACCCTAAGCCCGATCCCTTGAGATTCATAGGTTTCTGAGGTATCCAGGTAATCCACAGGAGTCAGTATTTATGCTCAGTGGAGACCCTCTTGTTGAAGATGTGGTCTGATCATCTCAACTCTCACTAAGCCTCAATTTATATACATTGATTTGGAAACTTAGAATATTCCATGCTACCCTGGAGACAACATAACATGTTATAATACTACTGGTCATCCACCTGACAACCTAATACCACATGCACATATGAATGCACCTGCTCAAAACATGTTTATCATTCCAGTTAACAGTCCCAAAACATGTTCATGATGACAGTTAACTGCTGCATATTCAAAACAGTACACCATGACCAACAGACATTTATAACAGTATTTGATATATCCATTCCACATTGAGCTATACATATATTATATATATTTATAACATTTTCATTCTATGAGAAAAGACCCAACAGTACCTCAAACATTGCATAGGATCATAAGATGGCTACCAATCTGGGAGGGTTGGGCCCCAGCCAGCCTACACCACACAGAGAAGCTTTGAAACCCTTGAAAACCTGCACCTTAAAGACAAGAGCAAACTACTGGACTGTGAAGTTGGGGCCAGCACGAGCCTGGAACTTTGTAAGAGAGACTGGTTTCCCTTTTAATTAAAGGAGAATTATCCAGACTCTTTTAGTTTTGTAAATAAACCCCCAGCTTCTAAAAAAATAAAAAGTAACGTCCCTGTGTCTGCCTTCGTGCTGCCACTCATCCTATCAGTGACACCCCTACATTAGACGGGTTCTATTATTCAGGCTGTCAGCTGTGCCTAGTTTCATGGAAGGCTTGAAAAGACAGCACCCATTTGCTTGACAGCCTGCTTCTAAGACGCTAGATTTGTTATTGGGTGGCCTTTGAATCCTTGCTTATATGTGATAACCTTTGTCTTTCTTATAATGTTCGTTGTAGCAGTCATTCCAGTTTTAGCAAATTGCAAGCATTATGTGTTGAACTACCCTCTGCATAACTTTCATTATACACAGTTCTCCACCACAACACATTCTTTGCTCATCCTGACTCCTACAAGAGTGTTGCTGTTTGTAGAGAAAGCCAGGCATATTAGAACTTAATGATAATTGCATATAACCTTTGGAATAGCTGTGCACTGTAAAGCTGTATGAAAATCAATGTGCAGAATAGAGAATGTATCCATTATTACCAACAGGTAGCAAATCTAAGTTCCATTACATAGGAGGGTACGCAGCAATAGCTGCATTCTTTAGAAAGCTTCCATTTGTTGAAATCTGCAAAAATGAAGCATGATACTGTGCAAGCTTTCTCCAGGTGTCCTTGAGTACATTAATGCTCACTAATATGCTTTGGTAAACCATACAGTTATTCAGTGTATCAAGAATTCCTTCATCTTTAACCCACACAATCTGAAGGATACTATTTCCAAAACATGTCAACCCATGAAAGATCAATTTTTTAATAGCAGACCCTTTTCTGTGACTGATTTTTAATCCTGAGATTCTTCAGTAAGTTACCCATTCAAAGTTTTCAACCTTCTTGTGGGGTATAGGTGGTCATAAAGAAAGCAAGTCTCAGGAGAAGGAGGCTTGATAAAGAATCTGAGGGTGATCATGGGGTTATTTTAGATGTGTGCATTATCCAAATGGGAAAAGTATGCAAACTTGCATTCTTTGGAAGATCCATGATGCCAACCAGCTATTATCTGTTAATTTGTTATTCATCCTTGTCTGTCCCAGTCTCATGAGATTCATATTTTCCTTTGCCAGGTATGAAACCGCAATGCACAGTTTGATCGAGATTGCAGTAGCTATGGCGAACGGAAAATGGGAAGTTGCAAATCTGCTTTATCAGTGTGCAAAGGATTCCTGGAAAGAATTGAAAGGTCACCCATATTGCAGGTAAGCATCCCCCCCGCAGTCCAAGAGAGAGCTTTACCATGTCTCAAGGATTACATAGACCCCCCCATCACTCTCAATTGGCACAAAAGGCAGGGGAAAAAAAGCATGAGACAAAATGGCGAATTCGGCAATGGAAAAAAAATCCAAAACCCCAAAATGTTGTAGAAGGTGACTGGGGGTGTCCCCCGCTCCTCTCCTTTGACATTAAGGGAATTCAGGGATCTCATGGGGGTTCCCCGCTTCCATAAAAAGGCAAACAAAGATTTAAAATAAATAAAAAAATGGACCCTGCAGCAGAAGTTCCGCCCCTCATTGGGTAGGCGGAACTCGCGTCGTAGAGACAGAGTTGTGGCCGTGCAGAGGAAACAGAGTTAAGTGAGGAGCAGTAGGTAATTTTATAAGCTTATGGGGCTAGTGGGCGGGGGGTCATGTACGTGATTATTTCGTTACGGGAATGTCGCATTCGTGATTTTCAAATTTAACATTTTTGTATTCGAAATAATCACGTACATCCAGCCTACCCTGGCACCTATGAGAAGCATCCGCCACAATTCTGCCCTTCTCATCAAAGGTCTTGGCATATATGACCACATAGCATCTGCACACTTTGAACTTCAAAGACTGATACCACCAGCTGCATCACACACACAACAACTCTCACTATGCACACTTGCTGCTACGGTAGAGCTGTTTACCATCTCTAGAATTCAGCATTATACTAGAATTAAGGCCCTGGGCAGACTAAAGCAACAGCAATGCAAAAATACCCACAAGAACACAGATTGCAACTATTCTCCTCTGTCTGTCCCCAGACTGAGACAGCTCAGACCAGTCAACCCCAGGCTCACTTCCACCCTCATGTGGTGTACCAGTGGTGAATATCGGTTTCTAAACCTTCAATTAGCCCCACATCTCTAGTACACCCCAAAGGATCTGACCAGATTGGAATAACAAGCAAATTATAAACCTCCTTGTCCAATTTTGGTAATGTGGACGGAACAGCAGGCTTATCTCCGAAAGGTTGTTGATCATTGGTTAACATAGCGAAAAACAATTATTACCCAATTATAAAACGGACTGTCCAATCAAGGTTGTATCAAAAATATCTACTTTATTTGTGTCACAACAGACAGTTCTCGCAACACTACGAAATGCAACTCACCCTTTAAAGGAAAAGGGATGCACTTTGGATACTGACAGAGGGGTAGTCGGTAAGGTTAATAACCGCAACAGTTCAATATTTCGTGGCTTCAGCAGAAAGGCAGCAATGGGTCTTGTTAGGCAAGATTGTATGCAGTACCCTTTGGGTGCACTACAGTAACCTTGACCTCCTGGCAATGGGGACCCAACCTTTGGTACAAGTCTGAACTACAGAGGTTGGTAGTGTGGCTAAGCAGCCAGGCCTATCTCAAGAGGGGTCAATGTGAGCAGTAATGTTGTGACACAGAGTTTCACAACATTACAGGAAGACAATTTCCCAGGCATAGTTAAACCTTATTCTTCTCTTACCCTGGGTGTTTGATCTTGCAAGAGCAACATTCGATCAATATCAGGATGTTTTAGAATCCGGGCAATACTCAATATAAACACTTACACTCAAGGTTTCTTGATAAAAGCAATTATTAATTGATTTCACAGTCAGTTGTATAAGCCTTCTTCAGAAGGGAGCAATATATATGTAACAATTACAATCAAAACACACTTAGTTTCTCTAAATTAGATAATACCCATTAGGGATGGCACACAGACACTTCCTACACCCTCAGGTGACTTAAATAGCTAGGATACTGTGGACATTGATTTATCACTTGTACATTTTGAGCAATACTGACTTTGGTGTAAACGATAGAATAAAGGAATACAATAAAGATTAACAAATAATTCATAAACAGGTAAGTACCTTTGAAACCTTCCAATGTTCAGTAAATTAACCCTTTCCTGGGGAAAACATAAAGCACAGAGTCGGAGGTAAGAAGAGTCACTCAGGGAGCCAGGCAGCCAATGTTAATTGCACAATGTTAAGGGGAGCTGGAGATCTTCTTTGCAGGTAGGTAAAAAGTCTTGCACAATGTTTTTAGAAAGGTTTGTAGAAAATGGAACACTTGAAGGACCACAAGCTGGGAGGCTTGTGAGGGGCAACGTTTAGCAACTCTGCAAGGTAACCAAGACTGGTCTCAACTGAGAGCAAACAAGGCTACACAACAAGAGGTAAGTTCTCTTAGACTTTACAGTACCTCTGGTTAGAAGAAATGGTTCCAGCTGGCTTCTGTTCCTGTACAGCTCTGCAGATCCTCAGTCTTGGGGACAAGGGGGAGGATGTCTGGGGACTCCTGCTCTGCAATGGGACGGGCAGCAGCAGTAGTCAGCAAACTTCAATTCAGCGGTCCTTCTGTGTTTCAGCTCCTCGTGTCTGACAGCAAATGGCAACACCGCGGTTCTCGGATACCACTTCTTCAGACTTTCCTTGCTTCTGGGGTCCAGCACTCTGTTGAGGTGGCTCAGGCTTGGTCAGTCCTGCATTAGGGAAGTCCGGAGGATCATAATAGCGCTCGGGTCTGACTTAAAAGCAACACACACAATCTGGTGTTCCTCTCCCTGGTACTTCGGTTCCAGCAGCAGCAGCAGCAGCAGTGGAAATACAACCAGCTTCAAGAGGATGTCCAGATGGGCTTACTTTGGAGTTGATTGGTCCCACCAACTCAAAGGAGAAGTCGTCCTTGGAGGGCTTCTCTAGTCGAGGCAAATTCGGAGCTTCAGCACTGCAGCAGGGCTTCACCGGGCAAACCAACGATCCAGGAGTTGCAGCAGCCGTCTCTTCCAAGTTCTTCTTCGGATTCCTTCGTCCAGTGGTCGGCTCTGCCTTCCAAGCCAAAAAGCCTTGCCTTTCATGCAGGCTTCTCCCATTCATTCCAGCCTAGCTGTCAATCACACAGCAGGGTGGCTGTCCTTGCCGGACAGCCAGCCGGCCAATCACCTTTGGGTGCATTTATGTAACTAAGGGGATTAAGCACAGGGTGTTTCGGGCACCTCCCTCACTTCCTGCCCCTGCCAGACATACTGGAGCCCGAGGCGGACTTCACTCGTGAATCCTGCCAAAGGCGAAATTAACAAAGGGACCAAAACCTGGTTTGGCGCGCAGAGTAAATCTCAAGAAGGACCTTTCCAACAAGAAATTGTGAAAAAAGAAGACCGGGGCCATTTTGACGAAATGGGCACCCATGGGTGCCTTACTCAGCTGCGAACGCAGCCCGCGGTAAAAAGACAAAAATTGTTGTAAAAAGTAAACCACTGCCACCAGCCGTTAGTTGTAGAAAGGGTAACATAAAACATCTTACATGAGAAACTAGACAAGGGGATACTAAGTAACCCCTTGTGTACCCTATTGTAAGATAGTGTGTGCTGGCTCTAGAAAGTTACAAAATGGAAGCAAAGTCAATTTCACTTCACTGCTCTTGGAAACAGTAGTTTCACCAAGAGATGGTATGTAAACCTTTGGAAAATCTAAGAGACTTCCCTGTGTCGCTACACCGAAGGTGCTGTGTGACACAATGCAAACATGGCACCTATGGGGTTGGTCAGATTCCACAGTTAAATGAAACACAGAGAATAAATCACATAAAAATTACATGAGGGATAAAAAGTCCTATAGTCCAGCAAAAGAGCTCGGGGTGTTTAAGGTGAAGGGAATTACACATTTCTGAGAATTCTCCCTAACACTCGTACCCCCTCCCCCCCCCAGACTAAGGGACGGGAGGATTTAATCCACTCCTGGATGAATCTCCTTACTCCAGTCTGTCATACTTTCTGGAGACGATCAGCATTTTGGTGATTACATCCTGACCTATGTTCTATAATAAAATCAAACCCCTGAAGGCTGATTGACCATCTTAACAATTTAGGATTCTCCCCCTTCATCTGCATTAACCATCTCAAGGGTTGGTGGTCTGTTTGGATTACAAAAGTAGATCCATACAAGTATGGTCTAAACTTCTTCAAAAACCACACAATGGCAAACATTCTTATTCTATGGTTGCCCACCTTGTTTCTCGGTCTTTCAGTTTCCTACTGATGAAGTAGATAGGGTGTTCCCTGCCTTTCCCATCCAGCTGACTCAGAACTGCACCTATACCTGTATTGGAAGCATCAGTTTGTACAGTAAAGGATTGGTTGTAGACAGGAGCTTGGCAAAGGGCTTTCTTAGCACTCCTCATTCTACTTGACATTCCTACTAAGTTTGTATAGTAACCTGTGAGACCTAGAAAGGCTCTCACTTGGGTTTGAGTAGTAGGGGTGGCCCAGTCTTGTACAGCTTATACCATGCTAGGCAAGGCCTTATTTCACCTCCTCCTACCTCATGTCCAAGGTAGACCACTTTACTCTGCTCAAATTGACATTTGCTTGCCTTTATGGTCAGGTGGGCCTGCTCAAGAGTCTGCAATACCAAGTATGGCTGAACACTGCAGTGTCATCCAAGTATGCCATGCAGAAGTCCTCCATCCCATTCAGAACATGATTTACTATCCTTTGGAATGTAGCAGATGGTTTTTTAGTCCAAAAGGCATTACCTTAAACTGCTAGAGGCCTCCTGGTTTTGAAAATGCAGTTTTCTCCTTGGCATGGTCTGTCATAGGTATTTGCCAATAGCTTGATGTTGGGTCAAATGTACTGAGGTACCTTGCTGAACCAAGTTTATCCACCAGTTCATCTGTCCTAGGTAAAGGATGGGTATCAGTCATAGTGACTACATTAAGAGCTCTATAGTCCAGATAGAATCGCAACTCCTTGGATCCTGACTTTGGCACTAGTACAACAGGACTAGCCCATTGACTTGTAGATGGCTCTATTACCCCGAGATCAAGCATCTCTTTGACCTCTACCTTTATGTGGGTTCTTACATGGTCTGACATTCTATACCCCCTGCGTTTGACAGGGAAACAGTCACCAGTGAGAATATCATGCTGGCCCCAAGGGGTCAAGCCTGGTGTCAATGAAAACAGGGAGGCAAACTGATTTAACAGAACTTTGCACTCCTCCTGTTGGTCCAAAGTCAGATCAGAAGAGAGATTAACTCCTATTTTTCCATCTAAAGGCTCTGCCCTGAGAAGGTCAGGTAGAGGTTCACTCTCCACCTCCACTTGATCCGATGCTAAGACCAAAGCTACCATTTCTGGTCTTGATACATATGTCTTCAGGCGGTTGGTGTGAAAGACCCTGGGGGCCTTCTTGGGATTGCCTGAATTCACCAAATAATTGTCCTCTCCAAGTTTGCCCACAACCTTGAAGGGTCCAATTCATTTGTCCTGCAAGGCCCTCTGCCTTGTAGGTACCATAACTAGAACTAGCTGGTCTTGAGTGAACTCAGCCATGTTGGCCTTCTGGTCATGCCAATGTTTAACCAGAGCCTGACCTGCTTTCAAGTTTTCTGAAGCTTCTGTCATCATGTTGTCATTCTCCTTTGGAGACCTAACACAAAGCCAGTGACTCACACTGGCTTGTGGGAAGGAGCACTCGCCAACCCCTCCTTGATTAGGGCCAATGGACCTCGAACCGGATGACCATAGACAAGCTCAAAGGGGCTGAAGCCAACTTCTTCTTGAGGGACTTCACTATAAGCAAAGAGAAGGCATGGCAGTCGAAGGTCCCACTTTCTTCAAAGGGGTTCTTCTAAAGCACCTATCATGTTCTTCATAGTTCTATTAAACCTCTCCACCAACCCATTGTTTTGGGGATGGTAGGCTGTTAAGAACTTGTAGGTTACTCCACAATTTTTCCACATGGCTTGCATGCAGTGGGACAGAAAATTGGTCACCCTGGCTGAGATAACCTCCTTAGGAAAACCTGCCCTGGTAAAAATACCAAGTAGGGCCTTAGCCACTGCCTGAGCAGTAATAGTTCCCATAGGTATAGCTTCAGGATACCTGGTAGAATGCTCTACTAGAACCAATATAAATTGGTTGCCTGAAGGTGTGGGGGGGTCTAGAGGACCAACAATGTCACTCCCTACCCTCTCAAAAGGAATTTCAACCACTGGGAGAGGCACCAAGGGTGTCATGTTCTTGGCTCCACTCTTGCCAGAAGTCTGACAAGTGTGACGGCTTCTACAAAATGTATCTACATCAGACCCCATTTAGGCCAGTAGAAATAAAGAGAAATCCTTTCCTTGGTCTTAAAATTTTAAGTGACCAGCTGAAGGAATCTCGGGGGCTAACTGTAGAATCTGGGGTCTCACCTCCCAAGGCACTACAAGTCTTCTGTATTCCCTTGCGGTAGACTCCATATGGTCACTGTAAAGGAGGCCATCCTCCCAGTACAGCCTGTGCTTCCCTGGCTCTTGCCCTTCTAGCACTCTCTTTGAATTCTGCTCAAGTCTGCCCTACAGGGACCACCTTCTACAAGCAAAGTCTGCAGCTCAGGATGGTCTTTAGGATCTAGATCTCCAACAGGACGAAGGTCTTCTTCCAGTTCTGTTTCACCAGTAACTGTTTCACCATCCTCTAGTTGGTCCTGCCACTCAGTCTCAGCTGGTGGAGGGGTCACAGGTGTGACCTTGGACTGTCCTGTCGGACCTTGTTTTGTGCACAGGGGTGATACTTTTCTTCTTTCCTGAGACCTTGGGTTTCCCCTTTGTCTCTTTCTTCTTGGAGTTAGAAGTGTGTTCTCCCCATCGACTGGTTATAGGTACCTCTGTAACAACCCATTGAGAGTCATCTAAAGTGAGCTCTCTGGCATTCCTAGTCTTCTCCTGCTTCCTCTTACTGGGAGGCCTGGGGGTGCTTGATACAACTCCAAGAGCGTTTAAGTGATTCCCCAACTTGACTCTCCCACCCACCTCATTCTGTACACTGAAAGGTATTCTTACAGTCATATTGGTACACTGGATGAGAGCTGGTAGTATTGGAACCATCTGGAGAGAGCCTCCAGCAAGCTTAGTGGGACCTTTGGGTGCCTTGGCAAGGTCCTCAGGTTTGAAAAGGTTTCATCCACTACAGTAATGCTGGCCCCAGTGTCTCTAATGACGGGGGTCTCCTGACCATTAACAAGTACACTGTACTTGAAATATTCTTTTGTGTTATATGGAATCGAGTTATACACTTCTATATTCTGCTGTTCCCACAGACCCAAGGACAATAAAGAAACACTGGCTGAGACTCCAATGGGGTCTTCAGCCAATAGATGCCATATGTACTCCTCCCTCAGGGATGAAGGCTAAGGAGGTAGTGTGGACCCCTGAAGGTTTACCCTCTCATCTGGGATCCCCTTTCACATGGCCAGTTGACCCACAAGCATAACATTTACCAAATGTTTTCTGGAATGGGGGCAGCTGCTGACCTCCGTTTGGCACCAGAGGTTTTACTAGACTGACCTGGTTTACCCTTCTTATGTTTGGAGCCCTCTTTTGGGTAGTTGGATTTAGAATTCTCTTTGTCATCTTTCTTGTGCTGCTTCAACTCATCCTTTTTGTGAGTGTCTGGTACGCTCACCTGGTTTCTGCCGAGGCGTTGGGGCACAGTTGCAGCCCTCCCCCTGCGACAATTGGTGACTCTGCTCCTGCGCGGATATGAGAAAAGGTGAGTGCGATGCTCGGTGACTACGGTACCTCTCAAACCCTTCTACCCAAGGTGCGATTTCTGTGGGCATGTACCGGCCCTTTAGGGTCACCTGGTATTTATTGATAGTGAGCTCTCCGTCCTGCTACCTCTGGCAGGGGCTCTTGTTGATGGGATCTAGTTCCTTCACTGATCTCTGGTAAGTAACAGTTCAGTCCAGCTGCGACTATTCTTATCTTGATTGGTAGTAAGTGTTTCTCAATGTCTCTTGTCTTTTCCTCTTTCTGTTTTTTTCCCTTTCTGCTTTCTGTCTTGTTTTATTGCTCGATTTTGTTGTTATTTCCTGAATAACGTTTTTTCATCTGCTTTCTTCCCAATAGATGGAATTGCGGCTTAACAGCAGCTGTAGAGGTGCGGAACGCAGCCAGGAGGAAGATGGATGAAACCGCAATGTCCGACCACAGGTGAGTGATGATTTAAAGGAAAGCGCGACATGGGATGGGAACGCGACCTTAAACTCAATGTCTTTTTAATGTCTAACCTTGCTTTTGGCTTTTTCTTGCAGGAGCTGCGGTCGCAGACGAACCGCGTAGTGCTGCGGAGTCAAGAAGAAGCATTCAGCATCCCTGAAGTCTTGAAGGTGAGCTGCGGTGTCAAGATGAAGAGTTCGGCGCTCCGGATGTGAAGAAGCCATGCATAGGTGAGAGCTGATTCCCCAGATGGTAAGTATGGAGGCAGGAATCAGGATTTCCAAGGTAAGTTCAGATCCCAGGCGGCGGTGAGTGTTCCGCTGCATGGATGTGCAGAATAACGCAAAGTGTCTGCCTCGTGGATTGAAGCAGTTTATATAGCTGTGAGTGTGGGCACACCCACTAGGCCTGGCTTGCCTGCCACACCCTGCCACTCTTAGTGAGTCAGCATGTGCAAGGCATCCCAGTAAATAGCAGCCCCACCCCAGAGTACACGTGGGGCTGGTTTAAGTGATGAAAGTGTCCATGTTAAATGCCCCTTGCACCCAGAATGAGGTGCTATGCTTACAATAAAAGCATTTTGTCCCCAAAAATGTTTCTTGTTGTGTTATTTATGAGCCTGGCGCCAAAGGTGCCATAACTGTGTCCAACCGGGCCCTGTCTGTGTTCTTGGCCCGATGACCATGACAGCACTCCCCGTCAAGGTCCCTCTCGAGGGTGGTCCTCCTCCCGGTCCTGGCTTGGTGGGATTATTGTGCTGGAATTGCCGTATTAAACGTGGAGCATGAACGTGTTCACTGGGTTCCCATGTTCGGTCCTGAGGTCCATTACCTTTCCAGTCTATAAGGTATACAATTTGGACCGAACTACCTTGGAGTCCACGATAGATTTAACTTCATACTCTGGTTCCCCATCTAGTAATTCGGGCTCTGGTGGAGGACTAATTCGCGTATTAGGTTTCATTGGTTTGAGCAGAGAGACATGAAAGACTGGATGAATCTTAATGTGAGATGGTAACGCCATCTTCATGGCAGCAGGATTGATTATCGATTTGATAGTATAGGGGCCCAAATATCTGGGGCGGAAGGCCCTTGGTCCTTTCAGTGGTATATACTTGGATGCTAACAAGACTCTATCCCCAACCTGGTAATCAGGAGCTTCTTTTCGGTGCCAATCAGCAAACAGTTTTTGTCTTCCTTTGGTCTTAGTCAAATGTTCTGTCGCTTGCACAAGAACCTGGGTGATGGTTTTATGCAAGGATTTTATTGCTGGCATTTCCAAAGTATTCAGTGGATCAAACTTTGATGTCTGCGGATGCCTTCCGGGCACAGTATAGGATGGAGTTTGCCCAGTACTTGTGTTGACAGAGTTGTATGCATACATGAGAGTGAGACTCTAGTTTGCTTTGCAACCTAAATCAACATCAGGAAGTCCACCCCACCGGCGGCGGAACAAGGCCAGGATAAAGGCCATTACCCCCTATTTGCCCCTGTTCGCTTCGGTTCGTAAGGATATACAGATATATCCGACTCAACACCAGGCGGACCTCCTGCAAAGCACTCAAAGCGGTCACCAATGAACTACACCAAGGTGAGATGCAGTGTTCACCCGAGAGCGATTTCCACAAATACCCGTACCATATATACCATCCATCTCAGACCGGTAGAAGCTTGCGTCTACTATCATGGCTCCACAAGGTACCGCTGCCCAGTAACCCCGCCTCTATTGCTCACTGCAACAAACATATTGGCGCCAGGTTGCCCCCACCAGCCCACCCTACGAACAAAAGACCTAGCACAATCTACCTGCCTATGGTTATAAAGGAGACCCGTGCTACATATTATGCACGCTCGCCCCATATCAATGTCCAATACACCAATGCACGTGGTATCTATGCTGCCTCCAGGGTCTCACCCCTGCCTCACGACACCATGCCTAACACTACTATGAATGATGCCTGTACTGTTGTAAGCAAACCACATGAATCTAATGCTATTTCTTATGATGTATTACCACCTATTAATGCCAATGCCGCCTGTATGGACACACCCATGTTCCAAGCAGCACTGCCCAATACTATCATGAATCGCACCACCCTAGGGGGAGGAGTAGCCATCTTAGTGAAAGACTCCCTGGCAATCAGGAAAATTGACAAAGGTAATATAGACACCATTGACTACCTACTCACCAGAACTAAGCTATCAGACCACTGCACTATTACACTACACCTTGTCTACCGACCACCTGGCCCCATAGGGGACTTCCAAACTGCCCTCACAGACCTTCTCTCTGACAACCTGAAACACTCCACCAAAAGGCATCCTACTAGGTGACCTCAACCTTGGACTTCATGACACCAGCGACCCTGCAGCCAAAGCACTCAATACAGTTCTCGAACATCATCGCCACACCCAACCACCCACCCACGTACAAGGCCGTTCCCTGGACTGGATAGCTCAGCACAACTGCCCTATCACCATCACAGCCAACACGCCCATCGCATGGTCAGATCATCATGCCATTCACTTCACAATCCCCACTGTCAGAAGTAAACAAACACCGGAGCCACCACTGCCCAAAGCACTGACTAGAAGCTCCAGGCAGCTCACTAAAGATAACCCTCTCCCATTCCTAGCCGGTCCAGCATTCAGGTCCCCATTCTCAGCTGACCCAAAGATTCTAGCAAGTTCATACAACACAGCCATCAAGGCAGCAGTCGAAGCCATCGCGCCTCTTTAACCAAGAAAGGCTAAACCAACCAGCCACACCAACAAATGGTTCACCCCAAACCTCCTCATACTCCGATCTGAGAAGCGTGCTGCGATTACGCTGTGGCAAACCACACGCACAGATGAATCTAAACTCAATTTTAAATCGAAAGCTAAAGAGTATAAAAAAATTATAATCAATGCCAAAGCCACCTCGTTCGAGGCCAGAATCCAAGAAGCCCAATCCAACACCAAAGAGATCTTCTCGATTTTCAGAGACCTAGAGACCCCTACAGCTACACCACAGAATTTCACCAAGGATAAACCTGGTGCGACAATCTGCCATCTGCTATGAACGGTAAGCTCAACACCCTCCAAACCAAAATTCAGACAACCAGACAAGCACTCGACATCCCCACACCCACACCTTCCTCCTCACTACCACCCCCCAGCATCATCAAACTCCTTCTCATTTAGAGAAAGTAAAGAATCCAACATGATTAACATCATGAAATCCATCAAGCCATCAAAGGAGATAAATTCCCAGCCACACTTATTAAGGACTGTGCCAGCCACCTTGCCCCCTTCCTCGCAGCATTTGTGAATGCCTCCTTTGCCGCAAGTTAAGTCCCCACATGCCTCAAGGAAGCCTGGGCCCGCCCCCTCATAAAAAAAACCTTCCCTAGACCCCTGTTAACCTAATAATTACCGACCCATCACCACAGTCCCCTTCCTTCTCAAAATACTGGACAAAGCAGCATATCTACAGATACAACAATTTATTGAGGACAACAAACTTCTTGGACTACGACAATCAGGCTTCCGTCCAGGTCACGGAACTGAGACAGCCCTACTTGACTTAAAAAAACAAATGGACGAGGCAAGAGACAAAGGGAAACCTGCGCTCCTCTTCCTCCTAGACCTATCACCGCATTCGACCTCGTTGACCACCAAGTTGTATGCCACCACCTTTCCACTACAGCCAACCTCTCTCCCAATGCCACCGCATGGATTGCCTCCTTGCAAGGGAGGACTATGCAAGTTTTCTCGGACCATGCCTCAGCATCACCCTCCATCATCCTATGCGGCGTCCCGCAAGGATCATGTATTTCACCAACCCTCTACAATATTTTCAAACAACCTCTCTTCCTCATCTTTGAGTTCCTAGGTATCTCGTACACGAACTACACTGACGATACCCAGATCCTTCTAACCCTCACTGGAGATTATGACACTGACTCAAAGACCCTTAACCACATATACAACACGATTCAAGCATGGATGGCAGCCAGTGGCCTATGCCTCAACTCAGACAAAACCGAGCTACTCATAGTGGGCTCCAAGGAAACACTTAAGAACATTGACAATTTAGCCATTTTACGATTGAAAATATTAAAATCCCAGTGGCAAATTCAGTAAAAACATTAGGCGTCTATCTAGACTCTAATCCAATGATGACTAGGCAAGTGAACACCATCGCCTCCACGGCAGCATACCATGCCAAACTGCTGACAGCAGCCAGACTCTTCCTATCTAAGGATAACTGCATTGCAATTGCCAGAGCCATCACAGGATCAAGACTTGACTACTGTAATGCACTGTTCCTGGGCACCTCTACCAAAAAAATGACCAAACTTCAGACTATACAAATTAGAGCTTTGAGAGCAGCTACGGGAATACCCAAGAATGAGCATATCACGTCAGCTAGGAAAGAGGCACACTGGCTCCCAGTAAAAGAAAGAGTCCTCTTTAAAGCACTTGCCCTCACCCACAAGTGCATCCACCTCACTGCTCCACCCTCCCTTTCTGAGAGAATCCACCCCACTAGATCCACCAGACCGACCAGAACTCCATATGCAAACATGCTCACCATCCCTAGAGTCAAGAGAGCCAGACCAGGCGGGATCAGCTTCCCGTACCTAGCAACGCTGCAATGGAATGCCCTACCACCACCCTTGAGAGCAGAAGTCTCTCACCTAGCATTCCATAAGTCGTTGAAAACTATGCTCTTCAACTAAAACTCATCCAAGACAGACACTCTACTAATTCTCATGTTTTAGCTAATATCTGTATCTGAATGCGTATATAATGTAAAGATAATGTACCCCAAACCCTGCTGCTATGTTTTCATTACATGCATGTAACTTTTTATAACTAAGACTGCCACTAGTAACAGTGCCGCTATGCCTTTGGGCTGCATGTGTGCTATATAAATGCAATAAATAAATAAATAAATACTCGGCTACCCAGAGTATGTCTTTCCAGGAGTCCTCGGAGTGCAGCAGCATAAACCTTAAATACTGCACCAAAGTCTGATCGTTCGGTTTGCCCATCAGTTTGAGGGTGATGGCTTGTGGACAACCGGAGGTCAGTCTTGGCAATTGCACAGCATCTTCTCCAAAAGGCGGAAACAAATTGAGTTCCCCGATCTGATAATATCTATGGGAATCAATGTAACCGGACGATTTGGTCTAAAAACACAGTAGCGAGAGTCGATGCAGTTGGGAGTCCTTTCATAGGGATGAAATGGGCCATTTTGGGGAATAAATCCACAATAACTTAAATGGTGGTATAACCATTGCAGGGGGAAGATCCATGATAAAGTCCATTGACGGAGTATGCCAAGGTGCTGGTGGTATCATCAAGGGACGCAGTAAACCAGCAGGGTTTTGCTTCTGAGACTTACGTTCTACGCAAACACCACAGGTTGCAATAAACTGGGCAATATCTTTTCTCCAAGTTGGCCACCAGTAGTTTTGCTTTATTTTAGCCTGCGTTTTGGCTATTCCTGGATGTCATTCTATTAATGAATCATGATAATTCGTAATGATCTGGTTGTGTAGTTTCTTGTCCTGGATATATAAGTGTCCTTGAAAATATGGTAGATTGTTTTCGATGGTGTATTGGTCTCCCTTTAAAAGCCATTCCTGTTGTGTTGACTGAGTCATCTGGGACTGCAAACTGTGTTGTTAAGTCATCTACACACGTGTGGCAGCGATCTTGGTTTGGATTTGTTCTTCGGGAATGATGGCCACGGGATCAGCTGTTGTAAAAGCCTCTTTTTCTTCACTCATGCGTGATAGTGTGTCTGCACTTCCATTCCGTACTCCTGGTCTATAGGTGATAATAAAGTCGTATTCTGCGAAAAAGAGAGCCCAACGAAGTTGGCGCGAGGATTGTGCTTTGACAGTCTTTAGTATTGTAAGTTACGATGGTCCGTGATGACGGTGACCATGTGTCTTCCCCCAAGAAGATAATGGGCCTCATTACGAGTGGGGCGGTCTGGAAATAACGGTGGCGGTAAACCCGCCGCCATCGGTTGTTTCCGGATTGCCTGATCTGCAGGCGGAGGTGTCATTCCCGCCAGGTCTGACCTGGCGGGTTTAACAGCGCCCGCCTGCAGGTGGACGTGGAAACACCGGCACCATCACGAGATGGTGCCGGTGTTTCCATGGTACCCATTCCCATTGAGTCCTTTGGGACTCAATGGGAATGGGGATTTACCGAATTCCGCCTCCGGAATTCCCGGGTGACCGGGGTAATTCGAGTCTGGCGGTAACTGAGCCAGAAAAAACCACCATGTTACTGCCGGACTCATAATGAGGCCCAATGTCTCCATGGCTTGAATGCTGCCTTAATGGCCAGTAATTCCTTGTCTGTGATCGCGTAGTTCAATTCGGGGGCAGAAAATGTGCGGGACCAGAATGCGACGGGTTGTAACTGTCTTGTTTCCGGGTCCCGTTGGGACAATACCGCTTCCATCGCCACATTTGAAGCATCTGTTTCAACCACATACGGCAGGTCTGGTCGAGGGTGTTTAAGAACTGGTGCTGTGGTAAATGCTAGTTTCAGTTTCCGGAAGGCTTATTCAGCTTCTGTGGACCAATGGAATTTCTTGTTCTTTCTCAGCAGGGAGGTAATAAGGGGTAGAATTTGCGAAAATCCAGGGATAAATCGACGATAGAAATTGGCGAATCCAAGCACACTTTGTACTCCTTTCGTAGATGTTGGTGAGGACCATTGGAGGATTGCGTACACTTTTCGTGTCCATATGTACGCCCTGAATGTGAGCATGAAAGCGAGAAATTCGACCCCGGTTACATGGAAGAAACATTTTTCCAGCTTGGTGTTGTCGAAGCTTCTCTAAGACTGCCCGGACGTGACAGACATGTTCTTCCTTGGAATTTGAGTAGATGAGAATGTCATCTATGTAGACAAGTGCACAAACGTCCAATAATTCACGGAGTACGTCATTCATTAAGAATTGGAATGCTGCGGGGGCATTATATAACCTGAAGGGCATGACCAGATATTCGAAGAGGCCATACTTCGTATAGAAGGCCGTCTTCCACGCTTCTCCTTTTTTGACTCTTACAAGATGGTAGGCCGCTCATAACTCCAACTTTGTGTAAATCTGAGCGTGTTTCACCTGATCCAGGAGCTCTGGTATAGGTGGTAAGGGGTATTGTTTTTTTACTGTGATCTGATTGATTGCTCTGTAGTCAATACAGGTTGTTAAGTCCCCCTCCTTCTTTGGCATGAAGAAAAGGGGCAATGAAGCAGGGGACTTGGATGGGCGGATAAAGCCAATTGCCAAATACTGATCCAGGTAAGTTCTAAGATGTTAATTTTCCTGTTCTGTTAGAGCGTAAATTCGGCTGCAGGGAATTTGTGCTCCGGGCACAAGGTCTATTTGGCAATCATAGCATCTGTGTGGGGGTGAAACGTTGGCTTTCTCCTTTTGGAAGACATCCTGGTAGTCCTGGTATTCAAGTGGTAAAGAGCTAGAGAGGCCCAGCATGATTCCTTTCTTTGTTGTCAGGTTGACGACGTCTTTGTTGTAACAGGTGTCGGCACAGTCTTGAGGAAATGTCAAAACTCGTTTTCGCCAGTCGATCCTAGGATTATGGGTCTCCACCCAAGGCATTCCCGATATCATCTGGAACTGAGGCGCACCAATGAGATCGAAGGTAATGTCTTCTTGATGTCCATCCTCCAACAGAATCTGGACTTTTTCAGTGTGCTATGTCACCGGCCCGGATGATAGTTGGGAACCATCCACTGCAGTGACGTTTTCAGATTTCTGCTTCTGGTGGACAGGAAGGCCTATTCGGATAGCCAAATCTTGGACAATGTAGTTTCCTACTGCTCCGCTGTCAATGTACGCCTCCAAGGCATTTATTTTTGACGGTTGCTTGTGATTTACCAAAAGTACCGGAAGGACTAGATGTGAGGTCTGCACGGATTCCTTTTTCTCGCTTGACAAGTGGACCCCTACGCTTGCCGGGCATTGGAGTTTCCCTGAGTCCAGTACTTTTTTGTCGGTTGCTCCAACGATTTTCTTGGGTGGCTTTACTGGGCATTCACGCAGGAAGTGACCTGCTTTACCACAATATAAGCAGAGCTGTTGCTGTCTTCTTTTCTCTCTTTCCACCTTAGTAAGAGGGCTCCGTAAACCACTGATTTGCATGGATTCTGACTGTTCGTGTGTTTTGGTCCGGTTCTCACAGGGTCGCACATAAACTGACCTTCATTCTGTTCTAACTCGATCCATTTTCCTATTCTGCAACCTATGAGCGAGTCGCACTGTCGGGTCTATGTAGTCCGCACACCCCTCAGGTGGGTTCACAACTTGAGCCAACACAGCCTTAAGTCCTCCACCCAACCCTCGATAAAATAGCGTAGTTCTCTTTTCCTCTGGCCAGTTGGTTTGGGCTGTGAGACGATTGAAGGTCGCAATGTAAGCCAACAGATCTTGGTTCCCCTGTCTGAGTGACAACAATTCGTTTTCCAGAGCTTGTCCTTGAGTATGTTGGGCAAATCATTTCTCAATCTCCTGCTGAAAATCCCCAAAGTTCCGAAGTAAGGGATCGTCTTGAGTTACCAATGGTATTGAACAGTCTGCCGCATTGCCTCCTAGATATGAGAGTATGAATGCAACTTTGGCTTGATCATTAGGAAAGGCTCCTGGTCTGCATAAGAAATGAAGGCAGCATTGGTTCATGAATATGGCAAACTTGTTTGGGATCGCCGAAGTAACGTTTGGGCGGGACTAGAGGCACTGCCCCTGGAAGAACCACCAAAACTGGTGCTGATTGCTGTGGCGTGGAAGAGTGGGCTATCCCAGGCAAGGGGACCTGTCCTGCTGTAGCATCTGTCTTGCCAAATCATCAGTTCCTTTCTCGAGTTACAATAAGATCCCTCCTTAATGCACAGGTCTCCTGCCTTGAAGCATGTACTTCAGCCCGTAATTCCCCTAGTAATTGGGCCAATTGGTCTGTCTCAGAAGTTTCCATAACGCCCAGGCAGAGAGTTGTTGAGGCTTTGTGTTCTGTTATGCTCACCTGGTCTCTGCGTAGGCGTTGGGGCGCGGTTGCAGCCCTCCTTGGAATGTGATCACCCCCGTCAGATCTCTTCCCCCTGCGGATAGGCTGTGGACTGCCACAATTGGTGACTAGGTTCCTGTGCGGATTTGAGAAAAGGTGAGTGCGCTGCTCGGTGACTGTTACCTCTCAAACCCTTCTACCCAAGGTGCGATTTCTATGGGCATGTTCCGGCCCATAAGGGTCACCTGGTATTTATTGATGGTGAGCTCTCCATCCTGCTAATTCTGGCAGGGGCGCTTGTTGATGGGATTTAGTTCCTTCACTGATCCCTGGTGAGTAACGGTCCAGTCCAGCTGCGACTAATCTTCTATTGATTGGTAGGAAGTGTTTCTCAGTGTCTCTAGTCTTTTCCTCTTTCAGTTTTTTCCCTTTCTGCTTTCTGTCTTGTATTATTGCTCGATTTTGTTGTGATTTCCTGAATAACGTTTTCTCTTCTGCTTTCTTCCCAATAGATGGAATTGCAGATCAACAGCAGCTGTGGAGGTGCCGAATGCGGCCAGGAGGAAGATAGATGAAACCGCAATGTCCAACAACAGGTGAGTGATGATTTAAGGGAAAGCGCGAGATGGATGGGAGCGCGACCTTAAACTCAATGTCTTTTTAATGTCTAACCTTGCTTTTGGCTTTTTCTTGCAGTTGCTGTGGTCGCAGATGAAGTGTGTAGTGCTGCGGTGTCAAGAAGAAGAATTCAGCGTCCCTGTAGTCTTGAAGGTGAGCTGCGGTGTCAAGATGAAGAGTTTGGTGCTCCGGAAGATGTGAAGAAGACGTGCACAGGTGATAGCTGATTCCCCAGATGGTAAGTATGGAGGCAGGAAGCAGGATTTCCAAGGTAAGTTCAGATCCCAGGCGGCGGTGAGCGTTACGCTGCATGGATGTGCAGAATAATGTGAAGCGTCTGCCTTGTGGATTGGAGCAGCTTATATAGCTGTGAGCGTGGGCACGCCCACTAGGCCTGGCTTGCCTGCCACACCCTGCCACTCCTAGTGAGTCTGCACGTGCAAGGCAACCCAGCAAATAGCAGCCCCACTCCAGAGTACACACGGGGCTGCTTCAAGTGATGAAAGTGTCCATGTTAAATGCACCTTGCACCTGGAATGAGGTGCTATGCTTAAAATAAAAGAATTTTGTCCCCAAAACTGTTTCTTGTTGTCTGTTATTTATGAACCTGGCGCCAAAGGTGCCATAACTGTGTCCAACCGGGCCGTCTGTGTTTTTGGCCCAATGACCATGACAGTGGCCCCAAAATCCTTCTGAGTAGCTCTGTTGGCAACGCACAAGTCAGCAGCCTTTGCTGGTTTCTTGGGATCAATCTCTTTTGAGACAGCCAAATGCTGTCTCAGCTCATGAGAGCAGGCATCAAAAATGGATTCCAACAAAAACAGATTTCTCATTCCTTCAAAGGTAGTTACTCTGTAACCCTGAACCCATCCATCTAGGTTTTTCAAACATTCACACAACCAGGTAGCCCAAGGGGTACCATCAGTCTTTTTGAGGGTCCTAAATCTCTTAAGGTACTGGAAGGGAGTTTTCCCAAATCTAGCTATCAAAGTTAGCTTCACATTTATTTATTTATTTATATTTATATAGCGCGCAAGCAGCCCAGGGGCATTGAGGCGCTGTTACTTGCAATAACTTAGTTACATGGTACATATGATAGCGATTGTTGACACATTATGAATAGTACAAGAAATCATACTGTTGTTACAAATATTGCATTTGGTCGTATATTACAACATATATGATAAGTATTCGTGCTGATGTGTCGGTCCTTATGTGAAGAGGGTAGTTTTGAGTGTTTTGCGGAAGGTGGTGAGGGAGTCCTCGCCACGGATAGTGGGAGGTAGGGCATTCCAGTAGGTGGGCGCGAGATAGGGGAAGCTGGATCCACCCGCTTTTACTCTTTTTACTAGTGGCACAGAGAGCATGTTGGTGTACGGGGATCTGGTTGGCCTGGTAGTGGAGACAGGGTGGATCCTTTGAGAAAGGTATGCAGGAGCAGTGAAGTGAATGCACTTGTGGGTCAGTGTCAGGGCTTTGAATACGATCCTTTCCTTTATTGGGAGCCAGTGGGCTAGTTTTCTGGCTTCAGAGATGTGTTCTCTTTTAGCAATGCCTTGGGCTGCCCGGAGAGCATTGTTCTGTATTACTTGTAGTCTCTCTAAGTTTTTGTTGGAGGTTCCTAGAAAGAGTACATTGCAGTAGTCTAGCCTGGAGCTGGTGATGGCTCTGGCTATGTTGGTGCAGTTCTCTTTGGATAGAAAGGGCCTGATTGCGATGATAAGTTTAGCATGATATGCAGCTGCGGATGCTATTGCGTTGACTTGTCTATCCATGGATAGGCTGGAGTCCAGGTAGACTCCCAGAGTTTTTACAGAATCGGAGACCGGGATTTTAATGGAGTCAATGGTGAAGTGGCTGAATTGGGCATCTAGGTTTTTTAGCGTGTCGGGGAACCTACCAGGAGGAGTTCCGTCTTGTCAGAGTTGAGGCATAGTCCGTTGTCAGCCATCCAGGCTTGGATGGTGTTGTAGAGGTTGTTGAGGGTCAGGGAGTCGGTGTCATAGTTACCTGTGAGAGTGAGGAGGATCTGAGTGTCGTCGGCGTAGTTGGTGTTTGAGATGCCCATAGCGTCGAGGATGAGGAAGAGGGGTCGTGTGAAGATGTTGTACAGGGTGGGGGAGAGACAGGAGCCTTGGGGTACACCACAAAGTATAATAGTTAGTGATGCGGCGGCTAGGTCAGAGAATACTTGCATGGTTCTGTCTTGTAAGAAGGAGGTGATCCAAGCTGTGGCCTCTGGGGAGGATTTGGCGGTGGAGGAAAGGTGGTGGCATAGGACGCCATGATCCATGAGGTCGAATGCTGCGGATAGGTCAAGGAGTAGGAGAAGTGCTGGTTTACCCATGTCTCTAGCATTGTCCATTTGGTTTTTCAAGTCAAGTAGGGCGGTTTCGGTCCCGTGTCTGGGGCGGAAGCCAGATTGGCAGAGTCCAAGGAGTTTGTTCTCTTCAATGAAGTGCTGGACCTGCAAGTAGGCTGCTTTGTCCAATATTTTGAGGAGGAATGGGACAGTGGTGATAGGTCTGTAGTTGTTGGGGGAGGTGGGATCGAGAGTTGGTTTTTTCAAAAGAGGGCGGACCCAAGCTTCCTTGAGGGAGGCGGGGACTTTCCCTGTGGTAAAGGAGGCATTCACAAAGGCTGTTAGGAAGGGCGCTAGCGCTTCCGTGCAGTCTTTGATAATGGAGGCTGGGCATGCATCACCTTTGCAGTTAGAGGGCTTGATGTTCCTCATGATGTTGATGATGTCTTTTTCTTGGATGGGTTTGAAGGAGAAGGGTAGGGGGGGATCCGGGGCAGGTGATGGGATAGGGATATGCATACTGGGTAGGGCTTGTTTAGTGGCTAGTATTTTGCTTTTGAGGAGGCTTAATTTGGTTTGCATGGCCGTTTGTATTTTGTCACACCAGTCTTTGTCTTTGGTGAAATTCTGGGGGGCGGGAGTGGGTGTCTCGAGCTCTCTGAAAATGGCGAAGATTTCTTTTGTGCTAGATTGGGCTTCCGAGATTCTGGATTCAAAGGATTTGGCCTTTGCTTGGGTGATTGCCTTTTTGTATTTGGTGGATAGGGCTTTAAAGATCATCTTGTCTTTTTCAGAGTGGGACGTTTGCCACTGTGTGAGTGCGGCTTTTTTCTCGGTGCGGAGTGTGAGGAGCTCAGGGGTGAACCAAGAGTTGCAATGGGTAGTGGGTTTGGATTTGCGGGGTTTGAGAGGGGCAATGGAGTTGATAGCTGCTTTGATGACAGTATCATAGGTTGTTGCGAGTGTTTCTGGGTCTGATGAAAAAGGTGGTCTGAAGGCTGGGCCTTGGAGGAAGGGCAGTAGCCTTTCCTTAGTGAGCTGGTGGGAGCTTCTGGCGAGGCAAGGTGGGAGCGGTTGAGGCCAGGGGGCAGCAGGGGAGCTAGTGGTGAGGATGCTAAAGGTGATGATGTGGTGGTCAGACCACGGGGTGGGATTGTTACCTGTGATGATGAGTGGGCAGTTATGCTGTGCTATCCAGTCGAGCGTTCTGCCCTGAGTGTGAGTAGGGCTAAGGATGGTGTTCTTGTAGCCTAGAGCATTGAGGGCAGAGTCAAGGGATTTGGCTGCTACGTCCTTACTATCCCGGAGCCCTAGATTGACGTCCCCGAGGAGAATGGCTTTAGACTGTTTTTTGAGGTTGTCAGAGAGGAGGTGGATGAGAGAGGCTTGGAAGTCTCCTGTTGGACCTGGAGGGCGGTAGATGGTGTGCACAGTAATGGTGCAATGGGGAGAGAGGGTTATTTTAACTTGGAGGTAGTCGCTGTTGTTGTTGGTCAGGGATTTCTCTATCTTTCTGATAGAGAGCGAGTCTCTGGCAATAATTGCTACACCTCCACCTTTGGAGAGGCGGTCTTTTCTAGTTATGGAATAGCCAGGGGGTAGGGCGAGGGATAGTGCCGTGCCGGAGGCCTCATGTAGCCATGTTTCTGAGATATTGAGTAGATCTAGATTGCGGGAGGTTAGTAGGTTGTGTATGTCTAGGGCGTGGGCATTGATGGACCTAGCGTTAATCATGGCGCATTTCATGTGGGGTTCAGTATTGCCTGAGAGGGGGTTCATGATGAGAGAGGGTTTGGTGGAGGGGGGGGGGGTTGAGCTCTGGGTGTTAGGGGAGATGCACAACCCAGATTTTATACTGGGGGTCACATTTTCAGAAGTGGTGGACACATGTGGTATAGCATTTGGCACACTAGCATTCAAAATGGTGGTAGAAGAATTGCAAATCACAGATTTTACACTGGGGGTCACATTTTCAGAGGTGGTGGACACATGTGGTATAGCATTTGGCACACTAGCATTCAAAATGGTGGTAGAAGAATTGCAAATCACAGATATTACACTGGGGGTCTCATTTTCAGAAGTGGTGGACACATGTGGTATAGCATTTGGCACACTAGCATTCAAAATGGTGGTAGAAGAATTGCTAATCACAGATTTTACACTGGGGGTCACATTTTCAGAGGTGGTGGACACATGTGGTATAGCATTTGGCACACTAGTATTCAAAATGGTGGTAGAAGAATTGCAAATCACAGATTTTACACTGGGGGTCTCATTTTCAGAAGTGGTGGACACATGTGGTATAGCATTTGGCACACTAGCATTCAAAATGGTGGTAGAAGAATTGCTAATCACAGATTTTAAACTGGGGGTCACATTTTCAGCGGTGGTGGACACATTTGTAATCACATTGGTTATGGAGGCGGTATAATTATACGAAAAGTTAAGTACTTTGTTGGTGGCTGTGTTGGTAGTACTTGAGGTGGATGCAGGCTTTGAGGTTTTGCGGGGGTGCCTGGCCTTATCAGCGAGTGAGGAGGGTTGTACAGTGCATGAGCATAGCCGCGTATTACGGCTGCTCGTGGGAATGGGCTGTGAGCTGAAGGCGGCTTTCAAAGTACGGGCGCGCAACCTGAAGCGCCTTGAGGTGGTGCAGGGGTTGGAGAGAAGCTTGCAAGGGTAGAGCTTCTTACCTTCTGGGTGCGGCGTAGGTTTCGGGCAAACGGCAGACGAGCAGCGAAGAGCACAGTAGGCCTTTTCTCCTGGCCTTCTCTCGTCGGCTTCTCCTCTCGGCCCTCTCCCCCTCCATTTAAAGCAGGAGGGGAGGGGCGGGCAGGCGGACACAGCAAATGGGAGCCTGGGCCTGCGGCGGTGAACTGCGCGGCAGCAGTTGTTGATGTCGAGGTCTCCATGGCAACGGCATCCATTTTGTGGCTCCTCCAGGCGGCAGGGATTTCCTCGGAACACACGGTTGTTCCGAAGGAAAGGAGAACAGCTGATGAGGCATCCAGCTGGCGTGTGGGGAAGCGTGCTCGCAGCGGAGCTGCAAAGAGCACAGGAGGCCTTTTCTCCTGGCCTTCTCTCGTCGGCTCATTCTCATTACTCCAATCTTTCAAGTTCCCCCACCTCCATTAAAGCATCAGTTGCAACCTGGGGGAGCCTAGACAAAAACCAAGCAATCAACCGATTCCCTGTGAGACCCTGAATCCCATGCTTGTATTCAAAAACACTCAACCAATCCAAAATATCAAGTTTTGCATCATACATACTCATTGCTTCTTTGGGCAGATGAGGCCTCTTTTGGACTGGAAGACCTAGAGGACTCTGGAATAGAAATATTTTCAAGAGACAACTTTTTCATTTCAAGAGCATGTTGCATTTCTAGTTCCCTGAGTTTGATGTCCTGATTTTTGGCTTCAGCTTGAGCCTGTATTCTTTTGAATTCCAATTCAAGTCTCATTGTTTCAAGAGACACATATCCTGGACTCAGTGATGGACCTTGTGGGGTCCCAGTGGACAAAGGTTGAGGCAAAAGGGCAGGCTGAGGCAAATAGGGGTTCATATCCTGGGACTCCTCTTCCCTCCTCTGACTCTTATAAGACAATAGAGTTACCATCCTCATTATCATTTTCCACATTTTCTGAATTAGTAGGAGTTACAGGCCTACTAGTCAACCTTTGGTGATCTAACAACCTTGTAATCAATTCATGTTTCTTTCCTTTAACAAAGAGATTCCTGATCCTACACACACCTTTAAATTGATCTACTGTTAGAATAATAAGGGGTTCCTGCTTGAAGTTATCCATATAACTGTTACATGTTACATGTTACAATTGCTATTCTAGTGGATCTTAGCCTTGTGAAGGTTTTTAGTTGAACACAGGTAAAGCAAACACTCCATGTAACAACTCTACAATAGATCCTCACCACCTGCCACCAGTGTTAGGCAAGGTTGTATGCAATACCCATTGGGTGCACTACAATAACCTTGACCTCTTGGCAATAGGGACCCAACCTTTGGTACAAGACTGAACTACACAGGTTGGTAGTGTGTCTGAGCAGCGAGGCTTATCTCATGAAGGGTCAATGTGAGCAGTAATGTTGTGACATTGTTTCACAGTACAGTTATTCAAATAAACACACTCAAGGTTTCTTGGTAATACAATGATTAATGTATTTCACAGTCATTTGTATACGCCTTCTTCAGAAGGGAGCAATATATAAGTAACATTTAAAACACACTTCAAAACACACTCTTAGTGTCTCTAAATCAGATAATACCCATTGGGAATGGCACACAGACTCTTTCTACACCCTCAGGTGACTTAACTAGCTAGGACACTGTGGACATTGATTTATCACTGGTACTTTTAGAGCAATACTGTGTTTGGTGTAAAAGATAGAATAAAGGAATAAAACAAAGGTTAACAAAACTTTCATAAACGGGTAAGCACTTTTGAAGCCTTCCAATGTTCAGTAAATTAACCCTTTTTGGGGAAAAGATAAAGCACAGAGTCTGAGGTAAGAAGAGTCACTCGGGGAGCCAGGACAGCCAATGTTATTTGCACAATGTCAAGGGGAGCTGAAGATGTATTTTCTTTGCAGGTAGGTAAAAAGTCTTACATGGTGTTTTTAGAAATATTTGTAGAAAATGGAAAACTTGAAGGGCCACAAGCTGGGAGGCTTGTGAGGGGCAAAGCTTTAGCAACTCTGCAAGGTAACTAAGGCAGGTCTCAACTGAGAGCAAGCAAGGCTACAAAACAAGAGGTAAGTTCTTAGACTTTACAGTACCTCTGGTTAGAAGAAATGGTTCCAGCTGGCTTATGTTCTTGTACAGCTCTGCAGATCCTGTTGTTCCTGAGCCTCAGTCGTGGGGACAGCGGGCCCTTCAGTGTTTCAGCTGCTTGCGTCTGACCGCAAATAGCAACACTGCGGTTCTCGGATACCGCTTCAGACTTTCCTTGCTTCTGGGGTCCAGCACTCTGTTGATGTGGCTCAGGCTTGGTCAGTCCTGCATTAGGGAAGTCCACAGGATCTTCCTAGCGCTCGGGTCCGACTTAAAAGCAACGCACACAATCTGGTGTTCCTCTCCCTGGTATTTCAGTTCCAGCAGCAGCAGCAGTGGAAATGCAACCAGCTCCGAGAGGATGTCCAGATGGGCTTACTTTGGAGTTGATTGGTCCCACCAACTCATAGGGAGAAGTCATCCTTGCAGGGCTTCTCTAGTTGGGGCAAATTCGAAGCTTCAGCACAGCAGCAGGGCTTCACCGAGCAAACCAACGATCCAGGAGTTGCAGCAGGTGTCTCTTCCAAGTTCTTCTTCGGATTCCTTCGTTCAGTGGTGGATTCTGCATTCCAAGCCAAAAACCATCGCCTTTTATGCAGGTTTCTCCCATTCATTGCAGCCTAGTTGTCAATCACACAGCAGGGTGGCTGTCCTTGACGGACAGCCAGCCGGCGAATCGCTTTTGGGTGCATTCCTTTAACCAAGGGGATTAAGCAGAGGGAGGTTTGGGCACCTCCCTCACTTCCTGGCCCTGCCAGACATACTGGAGCCAGAGGCGGGCTTCACTTGTGAATCCCGCCAAAGACAAAACGAACAAAGGGACAAAACCTGGTTTGGCGCGCAGAGTAAATCTCAAGAAGGGCCTTTCCAACAAGAAACACAGTAAAAACCCACACTGGTGGTAAAAAGAAAACCACTGCCACCAGCCATTAATTGTAGAAAGGGTAACATAAAAAATGTTATATGAGAAACTAGACAAAGGGGATACTAAGTAACCCCTCCTGCACCCTATTGTAAGATAGTGTGTGCTGGGTCTAGAAAGTTACAAAATGTAAGTAAAGTCAATTTTCACTTCACTGCTCTTGGAAATAGTTTCACCAAGAGAAGGTATTTAAGCCTTTGGGAAATCTAAGAGACTTCTGTTACGCTCACCTGGTATCCACGGGGGCGCCACACGATACTGGATGGAGGTCTAAGTGCTATCCTGGACCCCTCTTTGCTTGGTTATGTGCCAGACGTTGGGTAGCACCTATAACAGGTGAATGGAGAATTAAGATACTGGTTCTGTGATGGGTGGACTTCCACCTCCATCTGGTCCAAATCCCCTCCCTTGGGGTTATTGCTCACCTTAGGTTTTTGTGCGTTGAACTCTCCGTCCTGCGTCTCTGTGCAGGGGCGCGTGGTTTGTGGGGGCTTACCGTGGGCCTAGTTGCTTCACTGGTCCGTGTGCCCTTATGTCGGGTCCAGACCGGCTGTGACTCCGACTCTGCTTGCTGTCTTCCAGATTAGTTATAATGTCTTTTCTGTCTATATTCTGTCTCTTACTTTCCCTCCGTTTTCTCTGTCTTCTCAGCGTCTTGCTCCACTACGCTGTTCCCTAACAATGTCTCTCTTTTTTTTTCACAGGGATGGTTGCGATCTCGGAGTTGCCGCACCGATGGCGAAGACCACAGTGAGTTATTGATGCACGGAGCGCTGCACTGTTTATTGGTGTTAATTGCTAACCTGTGTTCTCTTCTCTTTGTACAGGTTGCAGTGATGTTCCGGAGTGATGAGCGATCGAATCGCTGCTTGCCCAGGTAAGTGCTTTGTTAATGCTGACCTTGTTCCTTCTCCCTTGCAGGTTGCGGTGAAACCCAGAGATGGGCGAGGTAAGAGAAGCGCAGGCTGCTGCCAGGACTCGCTGCTTGCCCAGGTAAGAATTTTTATTAATGCTGTCCTGGTTTCTTTACCTTTGCAGGTTGCGGCGAACTCCAGAGATGGGCGAGGTAAGCGAAGCGCAGGATGGATTCAAGGCTGGTTACTTCACAGGTGAGTGCTATTGCTTGCTAATGCTGTTCTTGTTCTTCCATGTTATTAATGGAATCCGGATCTAGGGCTTCAGGATCGAGCCGCCAGAGAAGCAGATGAACAGGAGCTGAACACGGTGAGCATTACGCTGCAGGAGTGCAGAATAACGCAAAGCGTGTTCTGCTGTTTGGGTGTGGTTTAAATAGCCCAGGTAAATTAGTTCCGGGCCAAGTAGTTCCAGGCCCAGCCACACCCAAAACACTAGACCGCATGGCTTGGTTCTAAAGAACTGAGCTGTGTAATAGGCCTCCATGTTGGATTAAGGTGCAAAACTGGTATTACTTTATTCCTGATAATGAGCCTCGTGCCAAAGGCGCCAGGACTGACTCCATGTATATTTCTGATGGATTTTTAAGGCCCTTGGGGCCAGTGTGCAGGGCTTTAACCCCACTGTTGCCAGGGGGCTGTTATACCTGACGCGGTCAGCGGCATGGATCGTGACAACTTCCCTGTGTCTCTACACTGAAGGTGCTGTGACACAATGCAACGATGATGCTTATTGAGTTTGTCAGATTCCACAGTTAAAAGAAACACAGATAATAAATCACATTAAAATTACATGAGAGATAAAAAGTCCTAAAGTCCAGCAAAAGAGCTAGCGGTCTCTAAGGTAGAAGGGGAATTAACACATTTCTGAGAATTCTCCTTAGCAGGTCTTAATATGTCTCTAAGGCCCCTCCTGGAAGGACATGGGGGACAGAACCAGAATGTACCTTGTGCTGTAGTTCTTGCTTCTCAACAGGGTTGAGTCGGCTTCAAGTCGCTTTGCAGGCTTCTGTGAACGAGTTCAAGACGGGAGCCGGCTGTGGGTACGAGGCAGCAAGACAATTCAGCGAGCGAAGCTGGACGAACGGCTGCTGGCTGGCCTACACGGTGGCTCGGTATCAGGAATCTTTGTCTCAGTGCTGATCGGTGGTTCTGAAGCACTGGTCGAGACGTCTTGGATGTCTTTAAGAGACAGCGGCTTCACAGCAGTCAACGTTGATGTCGGTTATGGATCGAGGAACTCGACTGGTTCGAAAATGTCCTTTAAGTTGGGTGTTGGTAGATGCTCGTCGAGGCACTTTTCCGAGCTCCTTCAATGGGCTTGTGTCGTCCTTTAAGGCGGACTGCCCACAGCTGTGGTGTGTGTTGCAGGGAGAGCCTTGTCTTTGGTTGTATGTTCAGAAACCTTCTGGCTCTTCCTTTCCAGGAAGCTTGCTACAGAGCCTAGCAGGGCACACAGTATGCAGGCTGGATACCAGTTCTGGAGCAGCTGGAGGGTCTTCCGAGTTCTGTATCTCCCTCTGTTCCGCCAGAGGGATCTTGCTTTTCCTCTTTGGATATCCTTGACTTCCTTCACTGGTAGAAGATATAAGGCAGACTATACCTTTAGCGAGGGTCCAAAGTTGAGTTATTCTTACTGACTTCGTGATCTGCAAAAAGAGGTTCTCTGCCCTCTTTTAAAGCCAAGTGGGCCCCAGTGATTGTTTGTAGGTTAAGCCTCCCTTAATAAACCAATCCTGGGGTCCCTACCAACAATCTCCTCTATCCGTGAGGTCATAACTAGAGTGCTTTGCAACAGAAAAGGAAAAGGGGTGAAAACAGCCATCAAGGGAGTGACCCCAGAGCTCTAAGTCCCACCCATCGACCTGTCTGTTTTCAAAGAGTCTCTCTGGTTAAGGGTTCACCTTGTGTGGTCCCTGTTAAAGTGGCAGTACTCCCTTGAAGCTGCGTAAGACCAGACTCTCTGTCTCCTGCAAACCACATTCTCATACCTTTTATGAATGCCCCCCCAGTGGGGGGCCAAGTGTAAACAACAGTCCCAGACATGACGGTTCACTGCCCTTGATACCGAGATGCGGGTGCTGGCTTCAGGTTGACACAGTTGCACATGAAAAATATTTGGGTTTCCTGCCTCCCTTGGTATCCTCTGCAGCAAGGTCCCCATGGGACTGTTTGAAATCGCTGCCACCAGTGCAGGGCCTAACAAAAGAGCAGGGTGGATCCATGGAGCCTTTGCCAGTTAATCAGGATCAGGCTGTACATGGCAGGGGGAAGGTTGGTCCTCCCCCTTCCTGGAGATGACAATTGTGCACTCCTTGTTTTCATATTCCAACTAAATATGTCGGCGTTGTTCAGCCCGGAGTACATTGGTCTATGCTTTGTCATGGTGTGGGCATAGGAAAATGTGTGTGGATTTTAATGAAGAAAAAAAAATTGATGTTTTTACCAAAATAAATCAATCGCCAAAATCACCAAATTTGTATTGAATTTTTATTTGAGGGGTACCCCCGAGCTCCCATTTCCCTGTTTTCAACGCCCCAAACCCCTCCCCACCTGTTTTAACCCCCTACCCATGCATATTTCTTTTTTTTAATACAAGCTTTTTCGATGTATTTTTTTTCTGTAAAAAAATCCTACCATCCGTTAAAAAATGTTAAAAAAAAAAGCCAACACGAACGCACACCGACTGTGCGGATGGTCGAATACCTCTTACTTGTGTAATGCAGAAAAGAACTCCCCTCGAGCCCTCCTTTCACGCCCCACACTCCTCACGCACACATACACTTACCTTCTCTCTGTCTTGCTGACCGATTCGCGGTCCAGCCTGTCGGCTCCTGCGTGCACTCGTCTGCTACCCCGGGCTGAGCTCAGGCTTTCGTTTATGGTCTTCACGGGCAACAGGCAGTAAAAGGTTACATGTTCCCCCACCAAAAATGTTACTGGTTCCATGCTGCCGTAAAGGCAGTGTTGCGAAGACTGCCCCCCTGTATCCACATTAAACATGCCTGTGAACCCTACCTATCTAGCGCTCTTTTGCTTCCTGAAGATACATTACAGCTCAGTAAATGCCCAAAATCTAAAATAATCCTGATTCTTTCTCCTATCAAAGAGAATTTCCTAATTCCATGCCTATGAAAGTTGCAAAGGTTTTAAGTGTGTCTAGAAAGATGTGACCATTTCAGCCTGATATCAAGACTTTGTTTAAAACCTGCAATGGCTTACTCTTATTCCTCAGTAAGTTAAATAATATCCCCATTCCAGTCTTGCAGTTTGAAATGAGAAAATGTTATGGACCTTGACTGTTATGGAGATATTTACACAACCCTCTGGAGAGGGATGTGCAACCATCTAACCAATGGTGAAACAGTCATCCCAACCAAAAGGGGAGCCAAACCTCTGTAAGTGGGTAGTTATGGCAGCGTATTCCTGCTTAACGCAAGGGAGGAATGGAGGCTGTAGTAAAGTACACTTACCCCACACAGATAACAAGAGAAAACGCCACCACTGGCATACTGAACAAAGAAACACTTTATTAAAGTCACACATAGTCTCTATCAGATCAAAATAAGTATTGTAGTTGCATACAGCACGTGGTGGAACCAGCCTGTGTATACAAAACAGAATTGGTTAGTAAATACCCAATCCAGCCCTACTGCTGTCATTTAAGTCTACTATCTGTTAATTGGTGCAGCACATATCATCCAAGGGAGGAAATGGGAAAGCAAGGGAACCATAGACACAGTAAAACATTACATTCACTTCATTATTACCAGCACCTAAGATACCACACAGACAACAATGGTATTCCTTTGTCTATGGCACATAGTAATATGGTTGGTACATATGCACAATATACATTGACTGCGTGTATACTTAGTAGGATAGAAACATCAGCAATTGTACCCAAAGGGTACAAATAAGGTACACCTATAGTACTAGTCACAAGGACTTCGTACATTTCTAGAAAATATAATGATCCACTAGTAGCCACACATCTAACAAAGCATATCCATAGGCATGAGAGTAATGCAGGTCTTTAAAAAGGCAGATAAAATCAGGAGTGCCAGCTAAAATTCCGATATTTGGCCTAAAACTACAAGGACCTAGGAACAATGTCAATGTCCAGGTAAATGCTGTAACCAGGGCCAAAGTTGCTTACTACACCACCACCATTGTGGTAGCCTCTAACAGGAGCAAAGCCCTCTTTGAAGTAGTAAAGCATTGTATCAAACCCTGACCCGATCCCGAGGTACCAGCAACTCGGGGGGGGGGGGGGGGGGGGGGCAGAATGCAACAGATTCAACATATTTTTTATTGGAAAAGTACACAAAATCCGACAGAGCATTGTATCAACCTCCCAGAGAATTAACGCCCACTGCTCCCTAGAACACACAGTACCTATCTGGGCTGAATGCTCTCTTTCTCCCGGATAGCGCACAGAACACCATTTCCAGATTCCATACCCCTCCCCACCCACCTCCCAATCTCTATGTGACACTTTATCAGAACACGTCCACAATGTTGCTATCGACAGACACTTCGCCATCATCTCCAAATTGGACACATGCCCCCCTACCCACCCTCAGCCCAATCCCTGTCGAAACTCCCCTTCAATACTTACGTTCACCCCCTTCACTCCAATCACACAACAAGAGTTCCAGTAGCTTTTTAGCACAAAGCCGCCCATCAGGCTCCCCTGGTGACCTCTGCCTGCCCATCCTCCTCAGAAACATGCTTGCCTCAACCTGTGCAGGCAGTATCGCACGCTCGATCCTCAACCACTCCCTAACATCGCAAACGTTCCCGGAAGCCCTAAAAACCTCCTACATCAAACCCCTCCTCAGAAAACCTACACTCAACCCACTCCTCCCCCAGAACTACCGGCCTATCTCCAACACCCACTTCATAGCCAAACTTCTGGAACACAAAGCATACAAGCAGCTTGGCCTCTCACTGAAACCAACAACCATTTGGATCCTGCGCAATCTGGCCTATAGACTGCTCTGAGGAATAGAATCTTCCCTAGTGTCTGTCTGGGATGACCTAAAAAGAACAGCTGATGCAGAAGGCTGTTCCTTCTTGACCTCTCTGCAGCCTTCAATACCATTGATCACACCATCATCCTAGATAGGCTACACTCATTAGGAATTTCACCTGCTACAACTACGAAGACGACACGCAGATCCTCCTCAAAATCCCAAAGTCGCCAGACTCCAACCATCCAGATCTTTCATCATGCCTCTCGGACATTGACTACTGGATGACGGCCAACCACCTCATCCTCAATCCTGGGAAAACTGAAATCCTTGTCTGTGGGAAAACCTCGCTCCTCCCCAACCTATTCCCTGGCCACAATCCCTAGGCCCCCGACCTGCAACCTCTACCACCTCTACCACAGTTAAAACAAGTGAACTCCATTTCCAGAGCCTGTTTCTTACACCTACGCATCCTAAGGTGCATCGTTACCTATCCTCACCGTACTCTTGCGTCCCGTCCCCTTTCCTCCATACTACATGGGCATCCCTTCCAAGGGATGGGAGACAGAACTTTTTTCACCTTCTTCCCCTTTAAATTTAGAGGCGTGCGGGGGAGCATGTGCTGCCGTGGCTCCGGCCTCGGGCGCCACACCCCAGTCCCCTTTTCCGTGTTGACGGGAACGGGCCGAATTCACAAGCGCTCCTGGGTTTGGCTTCGGGCATGTTACTCCACGTGCGGATACTTCTTCTTTTTGTCTTTTTTTGTCTTTTTATCATTCAGGTACTCGATCCTCAGGCGCCACGCTCCTCCCCGGTGCATGTCGACTTCCACAGGGTTCAGCAGGTGTCCATCCTGCAACGGGCTCTTCCCAACTTCAGACCCCCACGCCCTCTGCCTACGTTGCCTTGGCCCAGACCACGGTTGGCAAGCTTGTACAGTGTGTGGCTTGCTGTCATCGAAATCGCTGAAGAACAGACTAGCCAGGTGGAGGGAGCTCTTCCAGAATTCGCCTCCAGAGGATCTCAAGAACTTCCTGAAACAACGAACCAGGCCCAAGGTAGGGCTGCTATTTTCCATTGCACCCCGCAAAGGAGGCCTCTTCCCAAGGACTCTCCCGTGCGGGGGGTACTGTTCAGGTCCTTGTACCAGCACGTGCACCGAGGTTGCTGCAGCTACCGGCCTTCGGGCCGAGGGATCCTTGGATCCTCCCGGTGGCAGTGTTGATGGACCGGAACGTTCTTGTACCGGATTATCATCCGATGGGCTCCGCCCTTGTGCTCGCAATATGGCATAGGGGTTACGCCCTAGTACCAGCAATACGGCAGAGGGGGCACCTAAATGCAGCTCTACCGACCCCCGGGTCGAGGGCGTCACACCTACCGTGCATAGGCCCGGCATAAGCCCGAAGAGCAGGGTAGGCCTCATGAGCCACATGCAAGAGTCTTGGAGGAGGCTGGTCCCAGTGAGCCGAGCACGCAGGCAGCTCGACAAGATTGCCACCGTGCCAGACGGAGGCACCCATCCAACGCCATCCCAGGAGTTCAGTGAAGAACGAGTGTCAAGGTGGTACTGGCCTCAACCAGGTATGTGGCCTACAGCCCTATCCTTCTCATGTGCAGGGCAGCTTCCCACTGCGTCCATATTGGCAGGGTATGCAGCGGCTCCAGCAGCTCCCGACTACCCCGTCAGTACCCCCTACCACCTCTCAGGCCTGTGAAGAGGGGTTCTTCGAGAGGTTCCTTGGGCTCATGAAGTCACCTCGGATGGGGGTTATCATCAAGGAGGCCATCAAGGAAGTCCTCCCTACAATGCTAGCGGAACCACAAGTGCCTCTACCAGCATCCCCGGTCCCAGCGCAGCCGCTCCCTCTGGCTCCCCAGCAAATTCCTTGGGTGGTTCCATACCAGCCTCTGCCTCCTCCGCAGCCTCCGGCCGCGGTCCCTGAACCCCAGCCTCCGGCTCCAGCTACTCCTCCACCTCCACAAGATCCCCCTGATCCGCAGCATACGGATGAGGAGGAGGATCCGGACATGCCATCCTCAGCCAGGGCCTTCTACAAACGTCTTGCAGGGCTGGCGGAGTACCTGGGCCAAAACCAACCCGAAGATGAGCAGCTGCAGAGTGGGTTCTGGCTGAAGTCCTCACGCGATACCCCTCTGCCAAAACGGGGATTCCACTGCAGACCGATGTAGTCTCCCTGGCCAAGAAGGGTTGGTTCAAGCCCCACTCTGTCCAGCCAGTCAATCGACGCCGGGACGCCAAGTACAGGCAGATGGAGGGGAATGCACTCTTGCTCTTGGCCCATCCGCAGCCACAATCCACTGTGATCGCTGCAGCATTACTATACTCCAAACCTAAGTCGTCCTCAGCCTCCTCCTCTGCGGTGCTGCTATGCAAGGAGAAGATCTTGGAGGCGTACAGGAAGAAACTCTATTCCAACGCATCCTTGCATCTTAGTCAGGCCAACGCCGAAGCCATGCTGGCGGCCATTAACCAAAGTTTATGGCAGGAAATTGCGGACTTCCTCCCGAAACTTCCTACACAGAGGCAATCACGTTTTAATGCGGGGCTCGCTGAGGCCAAGCTGGTGGTGCAGGACCTCATGGAATCCACTGTGGCTCTGGCCGTGCACACTGTATCGCCACGGACATGAGAAGGACAGCCTGGCTCCGGGTGACGAAATTCAACCCGGACGTCCAGGACCGCACATTAGATCTACCGTTCGAGGGGGGGACCTCTTCCACTCGACCATGGACGAAGAGCTGGACAAGAAGAAAAACAGCTCAAAACGGCCAACTCTTTATCCATCTTGACAAAGACCACGGCCAAGTCGTACACCCAGTCACAGCAGTGCTCCAACAGGGGGCGTACGTATTGAGGGTTCTGCTGCTTCCAGGAACAGAGATCCAGGCAGCCGGACTGCTTGCTGTCTCGGAACCAGTGCAAGCAACAAAAAGGGAGGGGAGGGAGTAAGGGCTTCTTCCAGTCCCCCTCCTCCGCGACAGCCTCCGAGGGAAAGCAGGCATGACACGCCCCTTTGGGTCCACGTGTCTCCAGTGGGGGGCAGGCTTGCTCTCCATGCATATTACTGGCGTCAGAATTTCACTGACCCCTGGATCCTCTCCGTAGTATCCACGGGATACCGCCTACCCATCCCAGCCTTTCCTCCCTCCTCCCCTCCACTCCCTCAGATTGGGACATCAACTCTTGTGGCGGAGATCCGGTCGCTCGTAGAGAGCCAGGCAGTGGAGAAAGACCCAGCCTCCCAGCGAGGCTTGGGCTTTTACTCCAGGATGTTCATCATTCAGAAGAAGAACCAGGTGGGCCTGAGAGTTGTGCTGGACCTTTCCATCCTCAACCTCTCCTTACCCCAACTAAAATCTAAAATTCAAGATGGTTATGCCAGCTTTTATAGCAGAGAAATTGTGCAAGGGAGACTGGATGTGCTCCCTGGATCTGAAGGACACGTACCTTCACGTCCCGATTTGGCAGTCCCATTGTTCTTTCCTAATGTTCAGGATCATGTGCTACCATTTTCAATACAAGATCATTCCTTTTGGCCTCAAATCGGCTCCCAGGGTCTTTACCAGGCTAATGAATACGGTGGCTGCCCTCCTGAGGGTGCAAGGCCTCCACATCTACCCATACCTCGAGGACTGGTTTGTCAGGGCTACATCTCCGGAAGCGGTTCACCACTCTTCTTATGCCCTTATGGACACACTGCACGATATGGGCTTCTCGCTCATTCTGAAGAAGTCGCAGCTGCAGTCCACGCAGACTCTGACATTCTGGGGCCTCATCTGGGACATGTGCTGCAAGAAGGTTTTTCCTTCGGAGGACAAGATCTCCGCTATCAAGAGGGCCACCTCCCACTTCTTTGGCAGAGAGGTGACCTCGGCATGGTGGTACGAGCATCTCCTGGGTCTCTTAGCGGCGGTCCTATTAGCCGTTCCACACACGGGATTGAGGATCAGTAGGATTCAGCTGCACTCTTCGGCCTCATGGAACCAGGAGCGGGGCATCAGCATTTCAGCTAAGGAAACTTCAAAGAATCCAAAATGCTGCAGCCCGCCTGCTCATTAACCTACCTCCCAGAGAACACATCAGCCCTACACTGAGAGTCCTCCATTGGCTCCGTATTGGCCAACACACTACCTTTAAAGCCATGCGCATCACCCACTGGGCCCTCCACAACACGGGCCTGAGTTCCTTCAAGACAGTGACCCACCACCATCCCTCAAAGACTCTCAGATCTGGCACAGCATCTCTTATAGTAGTCCCACAGTACAACTCCTCCAGACTTGGCGGATCCTCCTTTTTCCATTCAAGCACCGACCATCTGAAACTCCCTAACCCTGCACATTTGCAATATTGACAATCACCTGGCATTCAGAAAGGCCCTCAAAACCTTTTTTTCCCTCCCTCTTCCTGACACCCTCCCCTCTCTACACACATAAATGCTTATCCCAATCACTACAACACTCCTATCCCCCAATACCCCATGTATGCCGGCAGCACACCGTAACGCACTCTTCCTTCCCAAACATGAACACCCCTCCGCACCGACACCCCATGGAATGCCTGCAGTGTTCACAGAGGCACACTGTATCAAACTATTGCCCTCCTTCAACCCCGGCCGCCACCCCTCTGGGCCCTCTCCCACTGCTCAGACCTTCATTACATGGAAACCACAAATGGGGACATCAGCCAACCACACTGGACCAAGAAGAAGAAGAAAGCCGCCGAACGTACGTATACCTTACACCACGTCTGTGGTCACAGTCCACAGGCACGGCCACCAATCCATGCACCCTAGAATGCAGCTACAGTTAAGCTATTCCGGCCTAGCAGCACACACAGCCGTCCACACTTAAACCCCTGACATACCTCAACACCTCTGCCATTAGTATACAGCGACAACCAATGAGAATAATTTGGTTTTGCTGGGCACACATCGAATCTTCAGCACTAAAACACGTGCCTGACCTCTGGGCTGCTAACTGGAGCTTTTGCCAGCCCACCTTAAGTCCTAATCCGGCAGAAATGCACACCAGCATCTTTAATTCAAACTCTTAGATCCTCATGCACATGGACTGCGCCCACCAAGGGCATTCCAACCACACAGCACATTGAGGTCATACAAATTGGGAAAGGGCGCTATATAAATGACGAATACAATACCATTACCTAGCCATCATCCAGTCCTGGATGTCGACTGCCTACCTCAAACTAAACCCATCCAAGACTGAATTCATCCTCCTCAGTCTCCCCACTAAAACACAACTTGTCCAATAATGGCTGAATGATATGCACCTTGAAGGATTTGACCCACAACTCTGGAACTCAGCAAAGTCTTTTGGCTGCACCATTGAGAGCAGCCTGTATATCCAGAAACACATAGACATAAAGGCCCAAAGAGACTTTCCACCCAACTCAAACCCTTCATCCTGCTGCAGGACTTCCTGGCCGTAGTGCAAGCCCTTGTGGTCTCGCACATCGATGGGGTAAATGCCCTCCTGATGGGACTCCCAGCTACTTACTTGGCTTCCCTAAAAGCAGTCCACCACGCTGCAGCACGTCTTATTATGGGTACACAGATATTTGACTGAATCACCCCAGTCCTACATGAACTACATTGGTTTCCTCTCCGGGCTAGCATACTGTTAGACGGAATCGTACCAAAATGTCACCCTCATTTGTGCACCCCCGCAGTAACTGCGACTTTGGAGGCGCACAAAATGAGGGCAACATTTACGCCGCCCAAGCAGAGCAGAGGTTCCGGGGGTGTACCCCGCTCTACATTGGGGTGCCGTAACGGGAGTCGGGGTTGCAGGGGTTCTCCCCCGCTTACCATTTTGTTGAGCGGGGAACATGTAAGAAAAAAAAAGAAAAGCACCCTGCGGCGTCAGCTCTAACCCACATTAGTGGAATGAGCTGACGGCGCAGGGATCGCAGGGTGCACGCGGCACACACAGAAGTGTGCCGCCGTAAAGGTAAGTGGGGTGGGGGGTTGGGAAGGGTAATGCAGTCCGGGGGAAGCGAGCACAGTAATCTATATGAGGACTGTCCTGCGCTGTAACTGGCGTCAGCTTTTTCGGCCGTCGCAGTTACGGGCGGCGCAGTGATCACATAGATCCACAACAAAATAAGGACATTTTTCCAATGGTCGCACATATCGATGCACAGACCTCAACTCTCAGTGCTGCGATATTGTTAAAAGGTGCCAGCCCAAATGCTGGCTACGTGCACTCTGTGTAGCACTCTACTGCTCTCAAGCTAGGTCCACACTTTAAATGGAGATGAGTCGCACAGCAGGATTCAAGCCAATTTAAGTAAATGGCCCAACCACAGTAGAAGGCAACCTGTTAGAACCCACAACCATTGACCAGGGAGGGGGACCCCTGGGGTAGTATCTTGATAAACCCACCAGCCCATGATCGGGAGATAGGTACTCGCGGTGTCCCGAGAATCGAGCCCAGAAATGGTGAAACAACCCAGTGAGTAAAGTGTCTTCCTCTGCAGGGTCGAAATGTAGGGTCGGGTCACCCAGGGATAATTGAAAGTAACAGCAAACATTCCTCCTGTAGGCTGGAAGAATCCAGACAATCAGGTTCCGGTGATTCAAGGTGATTCAAGGGACTACGAGAAACAGTCCACTAGCAGAAGAAGATCCCACAGGGGAACAATGATGGAGGGAGACCCAGGATGGCCCAGATGAACATATAGCAGGTTAATGGGAGTCAAATCAAACTTCCAGGTGAAGGCAGCTTCCAAAATCTTGGCGCATGACCTAGGTGGTAAAAAAAGGGAAGCAGCAGAAAACAGCCCAGAAAACTGCCCCAATAGGGAAAGGCTGGCTCAACCAAGAGCTGGACCAGAGTGAGGATGAGGAGTCTTGGGAAAACGTCAAGCAGCTGAAACCAGAGCTTAGCCCAAGACAGTGCTTTAAGTGGGATACAACATTGGGGCGGGAGGGGGCCAGCATTCTTGAAAAGGGTGTGTGGAAAAAGGAGGGGCCTGGGTGGCCACAAGGACCCCCCATGCCTTTTCAGCTGACCTTGAAATCACCCATAAGATCACTGGTGAGAAAACGCCAAGGTAAGCTACTTGCTGCTTGGCATCAAATCAAAGAGCATTTTTGTGTGTACACAAAAATGAACACACATTTGTAATTAGGCATATCCATGACAGTGATACCAGCATGCAGCCCTTCTGATCACACAGTACTCACTAGCCCTCCTGCTTAGTTCATTTATAATAATACTCTTAACAGTAAAATGACTGTAAACTTTGGACACATCCAGCCTATGGGAGTCTGGTGTTGAATGACCTTTCACAGCATATTTATCATCCCTCCCTATCACATGTCATTGTGTGCACTGTACGGTGCCAGGTGTTTACCTGTGGTGAACTAGAGGATCCCTGGCAGAGCCCTGGCTTACAGGCACTTTTTAGAGGCTGCCGGGCCTCTGCAGCACCTATCCCCATCCTATTTAAAGCCCTGCCCGGGACACGGAACAGCCATTGTGGACAGATCTGGTCCTACAAAATGCAACAACAGCTTTCTCACTGCAAAATTCCTTCAGAAGTCTTAGAAAAATCTGAACAGAATTTAATGTAAGAACAGGGCCTCTGCTAGATATTACCATACACGAGGGTTGGCCTAAGCCACCCATCCAATTACACAAAGAGGTTTTAAGCAAAGGTTTTGGTGACCAACCTGTCAGTTTGATCCAAGATATTTGCCAAATACCCAGGACCACCCGACAGAATGTGCAATGGCCATGTCTGAGTCAAGGTACTTGTACAAACCACCCCATACCACTCAGAAGGGTGCAGGGTTGGCTCAGAGTGGGTTTGTAAAAATACATTAGTACTCCAGTGGCTACCAGAAAACTACATTTGGCTACTAATTCAGTAAATCTTCTTGCAGCATTGGTGAAGACAAAATTAAAGTACATCCACCTTAAATCTACTCTTCAAAACCAAATGTACGGATCTATAAACACCCCAGCTCCAGAACCCTTATGGGCAGCCATAGGATGATATACTCTAACAGGACTTTAGTGACAGAGGGACTTCTGAAGTCACTCTGAGTACAAAAAGGGGTCTGAAATCTTAAAAACCACAAGGAGGAAAAAAGCTCAGGGGTCCATAAAAAGGGACAACCAAACTCCCTAGAAATAGAACTCTGCACTAACGTTGACCAATAAAAGCATCTCCACTTTTAAGTGTTAGAATGCTTAGAACTGTACAAAGTCAGGTGTAGAACGGTAGAAGCTCTGGGTCTCAGTTTGCCATTTAGGAAACGTAATTACCTTTCGATTAACGCTTTCCCTATGTCCATAAAGCCTATTGCAAGACCTTTCAATTGGTTCATTGCTGCAAGTTGACCAGTAATGACTAGTGATATCCATAGACCATTTGAAAAGTTATTGTAAACAAATTAAAAAAGACTAATCAGAAATAAATATTCCACTGTCCTGATGGCAGATACATTCTCTGACCAGCAAGCTGATTATTCGAGTAATCTGACCGCATTAAAATATACATTTCCGTCACTAAAATAACAAATATGATACATTCCCCGGACCACAACCTTGCAAGGATTTGTAATTCAAACCAAATGCAAAGGTTGTGATTCAAAATAGCAGTATTATCCAAGTGAAATGACCCTCTCTTTAGGCATTGAAAAATGGTGGTGCTAAAGAGTGTGGTCTTGGATCTCACACCGAGCCTTCTAAATCCAACCCTTCCATAATATTGCTTGAATATGAAACTACAGGTGTTTATCCGTTCACTGGATTTCAGATACACTTTGTTCCCTACCTGCCAAAAACAACTGGTCCCTATACTCGAGGTATGGGGAAAATATATTTCTGTAGTTGGCCCTGAGCTTTGGAATGCTCACCTGTGTGTTCTCTTTAAGATTTATAACTATTCTAATACAATTGACAAATTACTTTTTAATGCGCCACCTATATTTTCCAATCACTTTTTACTGGCAATGTAGAGTATGCGATGTGGCGTGAATAGGAATCAGTAGATGGACAGACTATTGTAATTGGCCCTAATACATCAAGCTTGATCACTGACCCATGTGCGCTGCAATGCTTTGTCATTTTTAGTTAAGGAGGTGACCTGATTCTAAGACTTGATGAGTACAATTAAATTTAGATCAAGCAATTTTGGGAAATTGACTAAGTTGTGATGCAGAATTGGTGGCCTTTTGAAAATGTTGATAGGCACTGCTAATGTAGCTTTTTTTTATGTATTTCATTTAGCCACCATGAAAAGTTGCCAGTCTATTTGCGGTGTTTTACTGTTGGGTGGGTGTACACCAGAATTCGGACTCGAGGGGTTGAGATTTTACAGAGACTACACCTATATGAGGTAAGTGTGTGGTCATGAAGAGTGATATAATGACGAAGTATGGCATTAAAGGGTGCATTTATTTCCTTTCAGTGATAGACATTTTGTATTGTAACTTCCATAACTTACTGTGGGAGCTTGTTAATTGTCACTTTGATTTTCCATTTTTCTTCTTTTCCGTTTTCCATTGAAGAGCGCAGTCTGGCATGTTTGGAAAATAAATGTCTTAGACGACATTTCAACTGACTGAGCTTAAGATGCAGAAGTCTAAAGGAAAGGTTTATGTTGCAATTGGAATACTCGCTCTACTCAGGTTGTAAATTGGAGCTGCTGCAATTCCCAAAAGTTGATTGAATTTTACTATGTTACAGAGGAGTGTGGAAACCCCTCTAATGAGAATACCCTGTTCTATGGAATTTCTTCAACTCGGGATGGTCTACAACTACGTTTTCGCTCACTGCACCCTTCAGAGGGGGTCCCAGACCTTTTTTGTGCATTTTTGAATTTTGCTATGTTTCTCCTAATTCACATGGCTGAAGCATCTGTGCGTCTTCTGGAGAATTACGCGTATAAACACCATTCTAAGCAGCACAACTTCAACAAGACACAGAGAAGCTTCATGGATACCAAAGAGGACGGGGTGTTAATATGCCTTTTTTCTTTTTTTTGCCTTTGTTCCTTGGGGCATAGTCTGCCATGTTTGCGCTGTCTGTGTGCTCGCCTCTCTATTGTGCTCTCGTGTTTATTGCGTGTGTTTTCCCCCTTCATGCCTCAGGGTTTAAAGGCAAGTGGTAGGTCACATGCATGCTCTCTTTGTGGCTTCCCTTCCTATTGTTTCTGGTTCGGTGTGTGGTCGCCATCCTCTTGTTAATGGTGTGTTTGCCTTGGTTTTGTCTTAGTCTTATAGATTGATATTTAAAAGGCCCCGTTTCACACGGTCAGGTGTTCTTAAATTTTTGTTATGCCTGTATGTTCTCATAATTTCAGGGCATTGTTGTTTCTGTACGTTTTGTTCTATCCTCATAAAGAAGAGTGTATTTTTTTTCAAAGGGTCCAGGCTTCTATGACTGTTTTTAGGTGAGGGGCCCCTTTATTTGTATTGGCATTTTATAAACTCAGGGCCTCCTCACACGTTTATTGGTATCTCAGTGGTAAATCCACTGAGATAGCACCAAATGTAATTACCATTACCACCACTTGGTCTGGCTGTAATAAGTGGTGGTAGGTGTTTAATTTCCATTAATTGGAGTCCATAGGACTCCATGGGGGATTTCGGCGGAATTACCGTCCACAATAATTCTGATGAAATTGCTCTATTGTGGCAGAAAGGTGGCGGATTTAAATCCATCTCTTCGTTAGAGGTGAGTCCTCCACCTCTCCATCAAACTCATAGTTGTGGCGGTGCAGTAATGCAGCGGTAACAGTATTACTGCAGCATTTTTACTTCAATGCCCAACTTATAATGAGGCCTTCAGCGATCTAATCGTAGATGGAGCATTGCAGCAGTGTTCTTTTTTATTAAAACAAACTTTTCTGGGCTACAGTTTACACCAGGAGACATAACTCCAATATTTCTGTGACTGCATTGAGTATGTACATCTATCCTTGTTTGGAGATCTGAAACTCCTAGATTCAGCTTGACCTAAAAGTAAGGATCATGCTTTATTAAAACAGGTCCATGAAGAAAACAGCGTTCCACTTTTGGGGCAAGAGCATTGGTTGAGTCACAAGTGTGGTGTTCTCCTTCATTTCTAAGAAAACTCAATTTTCCTCTGCGCTTTCCTTGTTGAATTACTACCCCATTGCCACTCACTCTCCGTGCCTGATTTTCGCTTTCGCTTGCCAGCTCTTCCTACCTGTCAATTAGCTGGCTTTTTTCCCATGGATGAACAGCCTTCTGCGAAAATAGTAGCTGCAGCATTCCTGTTTTTGCTCCCCCCCTCCCTTTCTAACAGAAGTGTAGTCCCATTGCATCACCTTCCTCCCACTCGTATCTATTCCCTGTGATGAATCCTTGGATGTCATCCCTTCTTCCCTAGGCGGAGCCCCTTCCCTTGAAGCCAGAGAGGTGAGGCCGCCAACGATATTCTCCCCCCTGGGGCTGGTACTCAGCGAGTGAATCTCATGGGGAGGATCCCACTGTGGGACTAGGGGAGACTATCTGTGAAGAATGCGGTATTCCACACCCCAAAACACCTTCCCTGATGTACCCTTACACCATGTATCTCTGTCTTATTCAGAAGAGGCAAAGTACTGGGATGAAGAAGAACCTAATGGATCTCGGGGAGATTACTGAGACGAGGAGAAGTGCCGAGCCCTGAAGAGCATTTCCAACAAGAACATTGAGCCTTGTAGTGGGTTGAGAATGCTCATTGGAGAAACCACAGTAGAAATAGAACGACAGAAGAGGGTGTTGAGCTTTCTCTGGAGAGGAAACCTGAGATTCAAAGTTGTCAAGAAGGAAGAAGAACCGAAGATTCTCCATGGGACGCTGCCCGGGAGTCAGAAGCCTCCCCAGTCGTTCTGCCATGAAGGGGCGGACCACACCAGAGCAGGCGAACCAGAGGAAGAAGCAAGCTGACTTTGCCCCCTGGAGAGGACACGCAGCCTACGCAGCTGGATATTCTGCAGAGGCGATGCAACACCCACAGAGGCACGAGAGAGGAAGAGAAGACTGGAAGTGTGTTCCTTGCACAGCAGGACATGCTGCAAAGCCACTGCTGCATCTGCAGAGACACCGGCGGAGACCAAGAGAAACCCAGAAGAGGGTTTTGGAGAGCCAGAAAAGAACTGCCAGACACCGGTGCAACCGTTATAGGTACCTGGGTTCCTGAGATGGCTGGTGGGTCCGTAAGAGGGGCAAAGAAAATATTTGACACTTGTAACAGTGGTAAAGAAGACACCCCTAAACATAATACAAGTAGAAGCAAAAAAGCTAGTTTCTGGGACCCACAGGAGAAGAAAACATTCAGCAATCTGCTGTGTCGCAGTGCCTGGCAGGCAAGTGAACCAGGTCTGCCTGAGCAGGAGAAGAAAGAAATTCTGGGTCTGGGGGTGATCCCTCACCCACAGAACTACGGAAGCCATAGATGGAAAGTAAGGGGGAATTAGTCATTCCTCCTAGTGTTGCGAACTGCATTGAAAAGCCTGAGACAGGCCAATCAGAGAAATCTGAGAGCATTCGCGCTTCCTTCTCCCCATATTCCTCTAATCAGGTGGCCAGGGAAAGGCCATTGCTTTTGGATCCCGAACCTGGGGGGTAGATATGCGAGGGAAGATCACCTGGGTGAAGAGGATTTGTGGAATGTAAGGAGGATGTCATTGGTGAAACACAGTATCCCCCGTTTCCATACCACAATGAACCCTGGGTCTCTGAGGCTTTTATAGGGTACATCCATTTCGTCCTTTCAAACCAATCCTCTTGTAAATCCTCAGTGTCAAGGGACCAGGAAGAGAAAAACAACAAGACCACCTTGTTGCATGGACAGAATAATTCCACATTCACCTCCTCTGGTAAAATCAAGAAGTTACCCCGTCCATCCTCTACCTTTGTAGGGCATTATCAGTCTTCGCCCATTGTGTCACACTACCCCTTGTCATACACCAACTGTCACATAGGCATATCCCTTTAAGACTGGGACCTAGAAGAAGCAACGAGCAGTAATGCACACTACCCTCTGTGCGCACCTCTTTGCTACTGGGACGGGGAAGAGGACTGGAGAACACTACCATGATGGTCCAGCATGTGCCATTGACGGAGGAAATTATGGCCCGGCAAAGGATGTGCACCTGCAACCAATTAATGGTTCATTGTTTGCCAGAGGTCCTAGAGAGATAGGAAGGAGTGAGCAAGAACCGGAGAGCAAAGCCGAAGCACCCGGTGGTGATACCGCACATCAGTGAGTGAACAGCAAAGATCACTCAGGCCAGGGCACACCAGGCTCATGGTGTGTGTGTGTAACGGAATGTGCTGGTCGAGCAAAAGTGTGTAGCCCATGGGTCTGGAGACCAAAAGAGGAACACTTTGAATACCGAACTAATGAAAAGGGCAAATATTGAAACCCGAACAAGCAGCAAAGTATTTACTGCATTATTGAATACTGAGGTAATGAAAGAAATGTACGTCTGTGAAATATCTCACAAGTGAAAGGAACGTAATGTAAATTTCTGAACGCATTAAAACCAAGTGAAAAGTCTTTTTTAACTGAATGAAAGTCCCAATCAAGTCTAAGCTATTAATGAAAGCCTGTGAGGTGAGTGAAAAGCATTTGAGAAGCACTATGGGACAGTGTGAAAGCAAGGTGGCGACAAGGAGAAATACCACAAAGCAAAGTGTGTAAAAGAGTTGGCAGAGTCAAAAGAATGCCAACGTAATACAAAAGTGTACCTGAACTAAAGACACAGTTGCAGAAGGGAAACCTGTGTTGGCAAGTAAGTCCAAGGAAAATCACTAAACGTTACGAAGTGTCAAGGGTTATCGGTTGCATGACCTGTGATGGGTGGATCGGGTGGTCTGACAACTGCGCCTAGACCGAATAACCCGAACTTGGAAGTGAACCAAAGAAAGTAGAGAGGAAACTGTTATGCCTAATATGATTCAAGAGAATGGAAGGAAGGTGAATAAAAGAAAGTTGGTGATAAACCTGAAAGGTTATAAAATAGATTTGCTGAAAAAGTTGAATTGCCTGCGAATTGAAAGTCAAGAGAACTGTGTTGTCCTTGGGGAAGGGATTCCCAATTATATTTTGTGGAATCGTGCTCAACTTGGGTAAGGGAACCCTGAAGACATTTTAATGTGTTGCCCTTGGAGAAGGGAACCCAGAGGATATTTTGTGTTGAAAGTCAAGGGAACTTTGTTGAACTTGGGGAAGGAAACCCAAGGTGTTTTTGTTGAACTGTTTTAAACTTGAGGAAGGAGAAGCTGAAAGCAAGCCAGGAGCTGGAAGACGCTCTGAACATTTTTTTGAACACTGTTTCTTTGGTTGCTGACATCCCTATACATTGGAAAGCTTTAGTTGTGAGGGCCCGTATAGGTTTTGGACTCGGTCATACTTTTAAATTGAACTTACTGACTCAGACTATCCTTAGTTTCCTTAGTTAGGGACAATCCCACCTTAGCATAGGGCGAGTTAGGCCTTACACCATCCTGATATTTAAGAAATAAACCTGGGGGGGTGGGCTGCTGTTGAGTGCTGACAAGATGGTCATGTGAACATTTGGCTCTGCAGCCTGCAGACAACCCATTGCAGATACATATCCTTCCCAGCCACGGAAATCTTTTGGAACGGTTCCTGAAGCAGTCGGAAGGGTACCTTTATCGGGAGCCCGCCCCGACCTGTGCCAGCACCGAAGCTGCGGCTGTTCGTGTTGTGGCCTGTGTGACCTGCCTACTCTCACTGCTGGATCCTGGTTACCTAAATCACGGCCCGCTGGGTCCGTGGCTCATTGCCAATGTGAGGCCGCAACTACCGCCTGGAGCCTCTCTGAAGATCCTGGGAGGTGCTGATCACCTAGACGCTGCGGACTCTCTCCAGAAGCTCTCACTGTGAAACTCCTTTCCCCGGCTTTTCTGGCGATAACGCTCTGAATTCCCCCCTCACCCCTGAGGATCGCTGGGCACGGGTGGACAGACACCTCCCCCTACGAGCTGCCGGCGCTCTGTGGGCCGCTGTGCCTCTCCGGCGGCAAGGGACAACCATCTGCCTGTGTAAGAGCCCACCCGCAGTGAGGCTGGCAGCGAGTTCTGCCTCCAGGCACCGATGCCGAACTGTGGATGCGTTGTGAGGTGAGCCGGGCAGCACTCAGCTACTGACAGTAGGGCTGTGTTAGGGAGGCAGCCAGCAGTGCAGAAGTCGTGCTGCAGAAGCACCACTTGGCTCTCCCTACTCCGGCATTCATCTTACCCGTTCCCTGTGGGCTGCCCCGTTTCGTGCATTTGATGCACATTCCAGCAAGTCTTCCCTTGCCTGCCTGCTCTGTGTTCCGGTCCCATGCCGGTGCTCGGAATTAACAGATCTCACTGGACCTCACCTCGTACCAGGTGGGGGAATCAGCTGGCTGCAGAAGCAGAGAAGACCTGCTGCTACAATATTGACACAGGCCCCCCCTATGCAGGCAGCACCCGGATAGACTGACCCTGGGGTTGCCTTAAAGACTGAGTGCCGGGGCCTAGCCAGCCCTGGTTGTTGATAGCCGACTACACTGGCTGCCTGAAAGAATACTGCTTAGTTTGATACTCGGCTTCCCACCTCCTGGCTCTATGGAACGGATCTCTGACTGGTTGGCCTAACCTTTGCTACCATGATAATTGCCTGCAGGCCTTGACACCGAAGACTTGCACACAATTATCCCTAAAACTCTGCTCGCCCCATATTGCTTTGCTAGTAGCGGCCTGCTGCTGCTCAAGCTGCCGGTCTCATAGGCCCTCTGACATACTGTCCACGAACCCCGGCGGTGTGAATGGTTTACCTAAAACAGTTGCGGTCTCAGCCCCTACTGCATCGTTTGGCCGCTCTTAGTGCTGTCAATGTGTGACTAGGGTGAGTCAATACTCAACCCAACTCTGCTGTCTCTGATGACCCAGTGAGCTGCTGGGTGTATTCTAATGGTTTCTGGCAGCGGCCCCCAATACTTATCAACGTACCTGCTGACACAACTTCTTCATTATCCTCCTGAACCGGTGCTACAACTGTCTCGACCCCAATACGTTCCTCACTGCTAGGGATACAGAATCGCCATGACTAAGGGATGTAGGAAGAAACAAAGCACCATGAGTAGAAGTGGGGAGCCTGTAGAGATGAAGAACATTTTGGATCGCATCAGTGAGGGATTTACAACTCTCAACACAAAGCTGGACGATATGAGTGGGACGATCAGTGCAATTGAAGCTCAGATGGAGAAAACAGATACCAGGGTGACCGAAGTCAAATCCAGAGTTGGGGTGGCTGAGGATGATATCACGGCGATCAGGTCTGACCTCACTACGTTTACCACCAAGAGATCAGCAAACAGAATGAGGATCTTGAGTCAAGATCCCGGCGTAGCAACATACGCCTAATTGGCGTGCCTGAGGACAATGTACCTGGTGATATGGAAGACTTTGGAGCGCACTCTACTCTTGCTGCTTGATGGCCCCAAACTATCGCCCCTCGTCAAGATGTAAAATACGCAATAATGTTCCCTCCCAGGCTTTGCTTCGAACTCTCCGGAAAGGTCTTCTTTTTCACAATACCCGAGGAAGCTATGAAGTTTATATAACGGCACTTCCCCGGCTGACACAGCCCTCACAGTCACTATAACTCAATTCTTGATGGAGGCTGCTTTTTCGGGGCTGGCGTATTCTGGATTACTATCCCCTATGTGGTCCTATGCAGTTTAGATTCTACTATACAATGTTTCAGTAAGCTTGATATGTGCCTAAATTATACCTATATAGCTCCCGCTGTGGGTGGAGCAGGCTGCTTGGCGCGATAAGATACACCATGCTAATTTGCAATGTTGTCTGTTACGGTGGTTCTGGGTTTTTCATCCCCCTGATTGGGAGGTGGGTGGGGGAGATGGGTGGTTTGGGTGTTAAGTAAGTTCAGAAAATGCTTGACATAGGTGGCTGGGATATCCAACTGCGACAATGCGTGGTTACACTAATCGGGATGCAACGCTGCTCAGACTGACTCCTATCCGGGCCTTTCCAACTGTCAGGATTTGATTATGGCTGACGTAATAAAATGTATGAGCTGGACTATTCAGGGAATTGGTGGTTACTCCAAGATGCGTAGGCTGCAGTTGTATGTGGAGCATCACAAGGTACACATCCTCTAACTGCAGGAGACACATTCACTGGTAGCTGGTTGGGAGAGGTTTGCCAAAAGTTGGGGTGCCCAATGTTTCTACACTAAAAACTTGACCCAGAGCTGTGGGGTGATGCCCTAATCCATAGGTCAACTCAATACACACCCAAAGACACTCCTATTGATCATCTGGGGCGTTACATGTTGCTGTATGGTATATTGGCCAGAAGGGAGGTGGCGTTACTCAATATTTATGGGCCTAACTTCGATGATCCAGAGTATTACGCACAGCTGGTGGACATGCTGGGCAGATACCCCTTGGTTCCGGTCCTTTGGGACGAGGATTTTAACACCATACTAGACCTCCAATTAGATAGATCTGGCAACAGGGCTCGACTAACGTCTAGAGCAGCCCGTACTGTCCTGGACAAGCTGAGAGGCCTTGGGACAGCTGATTCATGGCGACTGTTGCCTCCACAGTCTCAGGGTTCTATGTTCTACTCCACTGTACACGACTCTCACTCTAGGATAGACCTGTGGTTAATATCTGGGTGGCTGATTAATTGTTTAACCGATGCTGACATACTCCCAAGCACATACTCGTACCACTTCCCGATCACTATGTCCCTAAACTGGCCGGGGTGGCCACCCTTCGGCCGTTCCTGGAGATTTAAACCCCACTCACTTCTCGACCCAGTGTTTAATGCTGAGTTACAGGAATGTATACAAGACTACTTTGAACTCAACACGGGCACGGTGGACTACTCTGACCATCCTCTGGGACGCTTTTAAAGCATATAACTGGGGTATGGCCTTGACTAAGGAGGCAGGAATCTTTAAGGCAATACGAAGGGCATTCGCACACAGGAAAACTCTCTGAAACAACTAGAAAACTCATATGCACTAAACCCTGTAACTACAACACTGGGCGCTATTGAAGAGGCACTTGATGGCTTCAAAGAGGTGACCGATAGGGAGCGAAAATTATTTGATAGTCCGATAGCTGCTAGGCAATATTTGGAGGGTGAGCGACCGGGTTCCCTGCTAGCCAAGCAGATACGTCAGGAGCGGGACGGGGGCCACCTCCCACTTATAGAGGACTCTAATAGAAAGCTGATCCATACTGCAGAAGATGTTAATGCAGTATTACGTTCCTTCTATGCGAAGTTGTATTCCAGAGGCAATGAGGCCCCGGCTGTTGATATTGAGGCCTTTTTAGACGGGTTGCCGCTCGCTGTCCTCTCGAACGATGGTAGCGATGCACTGGACCGCCCCATGGGCGCTGAGGAGATCATTCGGGCTATTGACGCCTTGCCACCCAATAAGGCCCCTGGGCCTTATGGAATTACCATCAATTTCTACAAGAGCTACAAAAATCTCTTTGGCTGGCTGCATTATGGGACAAGTCATGTCTTAAAAAAGAACTGCCCCCCACATTGAGAGAGGCAGTGATAACGGTACTGCGTAAGCCTGGGAAACCAGCCACACATTGTGGATGGTATTGTCCCTTATTAATAAACAATGACGTTAAAATATTTGCCAAGATGTTCATCCTCTGATTGTCACCATATATGGTACACTTGATACATGCCGATCAATCTGGCTTTGCGCCTGGCTGCTCCACAGCCCTCAATCTGCGTCGGTTCTTTAACCTCATTTCCCAGATTGATCCTTGGGTTAGTGCTGTTGCGGCCATGCTGGACGTACAGAAAGTGTTTGACTCTGTATCCTGATGCCAAGCCTGTTGCCAGTGTGTGCACTATTGGGCAGCTGTCGCCCCCTTTCGATATCAGCAGGGGGACCAGACAGGGATGCCCTTTGTCCCAACTTATTTTTGCGATTGTCATGGAACCCTTGGCTGATTTGATGCACCATAAACATTCTCATAGGGGGATACGGCTGACTGGGTCACCCAAGATTGTTTCTCTCTACTCGGACAATGCATTATTGTACATAAAGAATCTTGAGCGCATCCTCGTACCCATCATGCGAGATGTGGCCCACTATGGGTCCCTGTCTGGCATTCAGGTCAACTGGACTAAATCTTAGCTCTTCCCCCTAGCTGACACCACTGTGGCCCAACTGACCTCATGGGATTCTTGTGGGCACCGGATGAAATGAAATGCTTGGGAGTGGTAGTCACAAGGTGCCAGATCGCCCTATATGAGTGTAAATATGGGAACTATCTGCATCAGCTTAATCACAAGCTGCTCGCTTGGACAAAGCTGTCCATCACTCTCTGTGGTAAGGTTTCTGTACTCAAGATGATTGTGCTGTCCGAGCTGCTCTACTGTTTCCTAAATGTCCCACTGTGGCCTAGCGCACCACTATTTGCTAGACTTAGATCGGAGGTTAATGGCTTTCTATGGCATTCCGGAGCGGTTTGGCTGAAGTGGTCCATTATGGTTAGGACACATGTACAGGGGGGGGGTGGCGGCCCCCGACTTTGAGTTGTACTGGCTCGCAGCACAGGCACATTATGCAGCGTATTGGACAGCCGAGGGCCCCCATCTTCCGCGTGTGAAAATCGAGCACCTATCGGCTGGAGCCAGGGAGCTGCACTCCCTTTTCCTGCCTCCTCTGGGGGGACATCCTGGTGCATCCGGCCCTGAGCGCATCACCGCCCTAGCATGGGCCAAAATAAGGAGGCGAACCGCCAGTCCCCACCCATTCCTACAGAATCTACCACTTTAGAACCTTATCCCTGACTTCCCGCGGATTAGTAAGGGTGCAGTGGTCAAGTGGTCAGCGAGCGGCTACTCCACCCTGGGCGACATATACGATCAGGGCACACTTGTTGGTTGGGCCGAACTCCGTGGGCAACTGGGTGGACTCCCTTCTGGATGGCTGCAATGCGCTGGGCTGAGACATGCTATTAGGAACAGATGGCCTGAGTTCCCCACACTACCCCCGGATGATCCCCTACTGGTGACCGTGACTGGATCGGCTGGCCTGTCCGGCATGGTTTCCAGACTACCAAGAACGACAGTAGTGATGCAATAGGCCCCTAACTAAACTCTGTGAGACCTGGAGCAGGGATCTCGGAAGCAAGCTGACCGAGGCTAGGTGGGATGCTATATGGGCTCAGGCATGCACAGTGTCCTTGAATTAAGTTCTGTCTGATGCACTTTAAGGTATTGCACAGGTATCACTATACCCCTAGCAGATTGAACATCATGTCTCAGGATCACTCACCTTGCTGCCCCAGAGATCACGCTGATAAGGCAGGATACCTTCACGTGGTCTGGGCTTGACCTAAACTATCTGAATACTGGGCTGGGGTCTGTACTGCCATATCAGTGATGCTCAAGTGAACTGTTGAGTCTACGCCCTTTAACTGTCTGTTCCACAAATTCATATTGATTCAAGGGATAAGCTGTAAGATGGCCTCGCTTTGTACGCTGTTAGCAATGCGAGGTATACTATTGGTATGGCTCTGTTCTTCTATACCTTCTATTGATCAGTGGCTCTGTGCCGTCACCTGGGCGGCAGAGATAGAGGAGCGCTGGATATCCATGTAGCCATCTAACTGCAGACCGCAAGATATATGGCCACCAGCCGGGCATATTTACAGACTCTAGCCAACACGGGAGAGGAGCAAGCAGATGTGACAACACCAGCAGATATCACTGCTGGTGATATGAGCGGGCCCTCCGAACTGAGGATTTGTCCCAGGATAAACTGTATACTACATACATATAATACGTGCAAATGTATAAACCTTATTACTGTATGTATTGATGTTCTGATTATCCCTGCATGCCTTGTCAAGCAAGAATAAATAAAGGTGTTAAAAAAAATAACAAATAAAAAAAAAATAACCTTTACTTTTAGAAAAATTAAATTTGTTGTCTATGTCCTTCTTCATGATGCCTTCACACCAGAGGAAGGGAGTCAGTCCCCCTGGTGTTGGAAACTACATTGTAACGCCTGAGAAAGGCCAAGGGAATGAAGTAATAATAATAATAATTCCCCTGTAGCATTGCAAACTTCCTCAGAAAACTTGAGGAGGGCCTGGGGAAAGGGAGTTGGTCCCCCAGCCTCTGTGAACTTGAATAAAGAGCCTGAGAAGGGCCAGGGAATGGAGTCATTCCCCTGGCTTTCGTGAACTGTGGCAAAGTGTCTGTAGAAAGACCCATGGGAAGGAAGCCATATCCCCTTTTGTTGTGTACCGCAAAGACAGGAAAGGTCAGGAAAAGGAAACCATACCCTCTGACCGTGCATACCGTGAAGCAAAGTCAAGGAAGACCCAGGGAAGGGAGTCATGCCCTTGGCACTGTGAAAGTACTCATCGGGCTACCAGGAGAAGGAGGGCATTCTCCAGGGACTTAATAGTGGAGTTAACTATGGGCAATAAGGAATGATGTAAGTGAAAGAAGTAGGCATTTTGACACTCTTTTATTTACTTGGGCATTCTGGCAGCATCCTTAGTTGAGGCAGGGAAATCCCTCTTGGAGTTGGGGAGAGATAGGTCTCTCTTTATTTTACTAAATACAAGGTTATGCCAACAAGCATGCCATCTGTGTGCCATCTGTGTGTCAGACTTTTCCTTCTGCACCCTAAAAGCCCCTAGACCCATTCAAGCTAAAAAGGGAATTGGGCTGGTGCCCTTTTTGCTGGCAAGATTCTTTTGCTGTTACCAATACCTTCCAGCAAAGACATCCACAGGCTCACGGTCTTCCTCACATTGATCCAGTCCTGGATGTCCAGTGCTTACCTAAAGCTCAATCCCTCGAAGACGAACAACATAAAACACCCTGACATCCAGACCTGCTCTCTGCTATGAACTTCGTGCACGTAGCAACATAGTTTGAGAGCACATTGTGCAACTTAGCGCGATGAGATTTAAAGCACAGAGCTTCATACAAAGTGGGAAAAGGCTCTTGAATGGGAACCCCATTGTGAAGGGAAACAGTCGTTTTGAACAGGCATGCATAAATATAAATATGCACACATGGGAAATATATGAGGAGATTGGATGCCACAGATTTGGTCTGTGTAGGATGAAGCCTGAGTTTGTGAAATAGATTTGTAGCTTGTTCGGAGGACTCGCTGCCTAAAGGGGAAAATATCAATTGGCAGAGGGACAGCTGCAACAACATGGGAGCAGCTATTTGGAGCTGAAATAGAATGAAGAAAGTTGGGCTCGAGTTTTTGAGCTTGGAAATTGTTGTTCGAGTGGCCCAAGAATCATCTGCGGTCTGGCAGGGTCAATCTGAGGTAAGTGGCTAAAACTGTAAATGGGTGACTGGAAGCGAAGATGACTGTGGGCCGATGAGTGGGTCAAATAGGTTAGCAAGAAAGAGTTTAATGGGACCGGGGGCCAGATAAATTGAAATGGTCGTTGCATAATGAAAGGGTGCAAGAGGACGCCAAGAATAAATATACAGGCTGTCAGAGTGTTCGAAGAAATGAAGAGGTAGTGGTCGATCAAAGGAGCCTTTTGTTAGCTCTCTATAGCCTCATAATAAAGATTGCCCACGCTAACAGCTCAGGAAAGTCTTCATTCTATTAAAGACAAGGCGGCGAGCATTATGCTTATCTTTCTTTATTACTGCCAACTCAGCATTTCAAAGGTTAAACTTTAACGTTTCCTTTTTTTTTTTTTTTTTTACATAACTTAGGAAAAAAATAAATGTTAAAGTTACAAGTTTCTTATCCAAACAAAATTTCACAAAAGCTCTGTGAACCATCAGTCCCATGATCCTGAGGTCCTTTGTAGTCCTGACCTCCTCTAACCCACCAATCCGGGCATAGGTCATAGTATAAACTCTCTGCCCTCTCAGGTCCCTTCCTCTTTCTTTGCTCTCAGAATAAACCATCTAACTCTTTAACTGTCCAACTCGTATCACCAGAACTGTGTAGATCCGAAGCTGGTATATCCAATGGTCCAACGGGGACAACTTGCTAGAATAAACGCTGCTTCACGTCCATCTTGTTCAGGACGTCTTCTGATCGTCTCCTACGAAAACAAAGATATTCACATAAGGGCGGGTATATGTTCAAGTGTCATACACATAATCACATGAACTACTTTAATGTTTTATTTATTATCACATTCAACACATCATTTCGTCTATTCGGGTGGGATATAATGCTCGCCTCCTTGTCTTTAATAGAATGAAGACTTTCCTGAGCTGTTAGCGTGGGCAATCTTTATTCTATGACAAGACAGGAGGCTCGCATTATGCTTGTTCAAAGCTTGCTATTACCCTATCCGGAATATCAGATACTGGTTTGAAATAAAATGTCTTAAAGGCAGACTCAGAGGACCAATCAGCTGACTTCATAATATCTTGCAAAGAGACACCTGATGCAAATGCTCTAGAGGCCATTGCCCCTCTCGCAGAATGTGCCCCAAATAAGGATAAATCTATCCCTGCCCATTGCATCACCTCCCTCACCCATCTTGCAATGGTCGCTGTAGCTACTGCATGGTGGGGTTTCCTGCGCGCTATAAGCAATTGCGTTACGCCGCGTGGCCTAATCTGCGCGGATGCTGCTTCATAATCTTTAATGCATTGCGCTACACATAGTTTTTTATTTCCTGTAAAATACGGGTAGGAAATCACTCTGGAATCGGTCTTTGTCCTTTTAACGATCATGAAAGCTACTCCTTCCGGATAAAATATTTTTCTATCTATCTCCAATGCCTTAACATCCGATACCCTCCGGCAAGCTACCAGGCACAAAAGCATAGCTAGTTTGCCAGATAATTGAGATCTGGACAAAGCGTCATTATCCGGCCATCTCAGGAACAACTGAAACACGTCTCTGACATCCCAAAGTACTGAATATTTGGGTTCTGGTGGCCTTTGCAGCTTCATGCCCTTGAGGAGACGCAGCACCGCAGGGTGTTCTCCCGCTGGCCTACACTCCACTTTGTCGTGGCCCGCTGAAATCGCTGATCTGTACACTCCTATAGTTCTATAGATGCAGCCGTCCTGAAACTTAGAAGCTAAGAAATTGAGGATGTGTACTAGAGGGGCCGAAATGGGATCCAAACTGTGTTGTGAACACCATTGAGCCCATCCGTTCCACGCTGTGCTATAGCTCCTGACGGTGGAAGGTGCCCAGGAATCTCGGATACAGTCTGCAGCGAGTTCCGAAATTCCTGGCAAGTGCCATCTCTTCCTGAAACCCTGCATGCCATGAGCTGCAAGGATCCTGCTTCTATCATCGGGTGGGTCCGACCGGACGGATCGAGTAGAAGGTCCTGCAGGTTCGGAACTAACCTCGGAAAATCCGTAGAAAGTTCCATCGCTACTGGAAACCAGGCTTGAGCTCTCCAGCAAGGCAATACTATCACTAGTTCTGCCTTGTCTCTGCAGACTTTGGCTAGAGCTCTCGTGATCATCGGGAACGAACGGGGGAAAGGCGTAATGAAGTGCTCCGTTCCAAGGTTGCAGGAATGCGTCTGTACCCGCTGCTCCCGGGTCTATCTTCCAGCTGTAATATCGCGGAGTCTGGGCATTCAGCCGGGAGGCAAATAGGTCTATGCTTGGGGGTCCCCATATCTCCTGAAGGCGTCTGAATATTCTGGGGTGTAGTCTCCAATCGCTGGAGTCCACAAGATATCGAAAATTCCAGTCTGCTATACTGTTTTGATTCCCTGGAAGATATTCTGCAGTTACTGCAATGTTGTTCTGAAGGCAATAATGCCAGAAATCCTTCGCTAATTCCGCTAGTGGCTTGGATTTCGTGCCTCCTAGTTTGTTGATGTAATGGACTGCTGAAATGTTGTCCATCTTCAGCAGTATACAACATCTTACTTTGTCCTTCGTAAACGCTCGAACCGCGAAGGAGCCTGCTAGAAGCTCGAGACAATTTATGTGGAGATTCAACTCCTCCTCCGACCACTTCCCCCCTGTCTGAATCTGAGCACACCTGGCTCCCCAGCCTGTCCTGCTCGCATCCGACTCTATGGCAGCTCTGGCACGTCTCTGAAAATCGCTCTCCCGTTCCAGGCTTCCATATTTTCTAACCACCATTGGACTTCTGCTATGGCTTCCTGATCCAGACTCACCATCTGATGGTATTTCAAGCCTCCGCGGAGGTGCTTTATTTTCAATCTTTGCAACGCTCGATAATGTAATGGACCCGGGAAAATGGCTTGAATAGAAGCTGCAAGCAACCCCACTACTCTGGCCAGATTCCGAAGGGAAATAAATTGTTTCGCTATCACGGCCCTGAGCTCTTTCTTTATCGCCCTCACTTTGTAGGCTGGGAGCTCCAAGATCGCTTTCACTGTGTCTATGGTGAAGCCTAAAAATTCCAGTCTCTGCAGCGGTGACAATTGTGATTTCTCTAAATTCACTAAGAACCCTAGAGAAGATAGGAAATTGAAAATCCACCGTACATCTCTTGCGAGAGTCTCCCTGGAGGATCCCATCACTAGGATGTCGTCCAGGTAGATAATCATCCGTACTCCTCTCTCTGATAGCGGCCGCTACCGGCTTCATCACTTTCGTGAAGGCCCATGGGGCTGACGCTAGACCGAATGGAAGACATGAGAAACGCCAGATCTCTTTCCCCCATCGGAATCGCAGATACTTCCGAAAGGTTGCCGCTATCGGAATCGCTAGGTATGCGTCCTTGAGGTCCAGACGCGCTAACCAATCTCCTGAACGCAATAGGTCTCGGAGGAGGTGAATGCCCTCCATCTTGAAATGGCTGTACACTAACCAGCTGTTCAAATCCTTCAAATGTATGACAGGACGAATTTTTTCTCCCCTGCGCACTAAAAACATGTTGCTGAGAAAACCTCGATCTACCGTCGTTTCGCGCTCTATCGCATTCTTGCCTGCTAAACTTATTAATTCGCTGTGCAAAAGCGCCTGTTCTCCCTGATTCATGCGAATTGGGACAGGTTCCCTGTGTTGCACGGGGATATCTGTGAAATCTAGATGCAGCCCCGCTACTGCCTGTAAAACCCAAGCATCGCTTGATAAAGCTTGCCACTGCTGCATGTAGAGGAGAGTTCTCCCTCCGATAGGAACATTTGGAGTACTCACCACCTGCTGCACTCTGCTGACGGAAGGCGCCTCTTCCCCTGCGACCTCTCGGATGTCTTCCTCTTGCTTGGAAGAAGGTGTCTTGCTGACGCCTTTCCCAATATTGGGCGCGTGGTCCTTGAGGCCTTCGTTGATAGTTGAAACGACCGGACGAGCGACCTCGAGAACGTCCGGTCCCGGCAAAAACACGTCCTGGGAAAATGTTCCTTATCGAGCTTTGGGCTCTTTCAAGGGCCGTGTATGTTCCCACAAACTGGGACATTTCCTTAGCGAAGGCTTCACCAAACAGTAGGCCTTTGGCGCCCTCCCCGGCTTCATATGTGGCCAGGTCACTAAGTTTCTGGTCAATCTTCAAGAGAACACCTCTTCTCCTCTCCGATGATAGTGCGCAGTTGGCGTTTCCTAATAAGCACACCGCTCTCTGCGCCCAGTTACTCAACGCCTGGACATCTACCGGGGTACTGGTGTCTTTCGCTTTTTCTACTAAATCCATAATTTTTGCAAGCGGTCCTGCTAAATCCAGGAGTTTGTCTTGGCAACCCCTCCAAGCACGATCCACACCCTTCCTAATGTCTTGCGCAGATTTAGTAACAAAGGTGACCATCTTTGGGTCTAAGTCTGGTGTATCCGCTAATTTTCCCGGTAACTCAGGCCGAAGGGCACTCCGATCGCATTCGGGATCGGACTTCTCTGTCCAGCGGTTTTCTAATGTGCTGCGACATATACAATGCCACTCTGGGCGAGGGCACCCATTCATATGATTTAGGGTGTCTAATAGTTTCCGGGTCGAACATGTCAATGATGTTATCTTCATCCTCGTGTGCACTTTGCGTTATGGGCTCCACTATATCTTCCTCCTCGCCCCCTTCATCATCGGGGGCATAGCCTTCCTCAAAATCCCTTGAATTATCCACCCCTAGGGTGGGGGGTCTATCATGACACTCGGTTATCTTAGCTAGAAAAGCTTCCTTTAATCTGGCGACAGGGTCGCTCCGACTGTGGGGAACAGTGTTGTCCCTCTCATCTGCGCCCGCGGGAGTCAAAGAGTCTAGGCTCTCTCGGGCTTTGTTACACCCCTTTTTGTCAACCCTTTTACTAGGGTGTCCAGCTGAAGTTCCCTCCCCAGGGCTATCTGCCCGTCTTTTTCTGGCTGCTAAATTCTCTCGCTGCTCAGCCATGCTTGCTTCTAGCATATCCAACCTTTGCGCCAAAGGTTGCACCCCTTGGGAGACTGCTTGCGCGAGGGAATCCCCTAGCACCTTTTTAAAGCTGAGAGACAAATCGTCCTCTTGCCATTTGCGTTCCTCGTCCCACTCTTGCTCACTCCATTCAGGAGAAGTGGAGTGGGAGTCTCCCGGGTGTGATGAATGAGCCATATTCACGTGCTAACAGAGCTAGCTTCTTGGGAATCAGCTATAAATCCGGCTCTCCAGCAGAGGTCGTATTATTCCACTCTGCGCTTTTCTAGCTTCGTCTTGTGTGGAATTCAAATGCCCACTTTTTTTTTTTTATTTATTTATTTTTTTTTAAACAAATATCTTTTCTCTGCACTCGAATCTCACAACTCTCTCCAAACGTTCTGTTTTGCAATGTAAGGAACGTTGGCGAGCCGAGGGGAATGCTGGGAAAGTTCAGGAGGAAGGCTGCCCCGCTGGGTCCTATAACCCTCATATGAGGTGGCTGGAGCCGACTGAAAGCATACGCGCGTATGCCGGAACACGTGCCGCTGGGTCCTAGTGCTCGCGTATACGGCCGCGTACCTCACACGGAGAGCGTAATGCGCACTTTAAATATTTGCAGCATTCCTGTTATAAGGGATATTCATAACGTTTAGCGCATACTTAGGAGTCGATCCTGTGGTACTACACATGGAGAGCGGGGTGGCTGCCTGCGACGAGCGGCTTTGCTCGCGGCTCCACCCCGCCTCTCCTTCCGGGGAAGAACGCGCTGTATGAAAATAGTTACGCTGATAAATAATTTGAACGGCTACTACCACACCAACGTTCATGTAGTACACAACCAATCGATCTAAATCCTCACAGAAATACACAAAAATAGTGCCCAACTCTAAACATAATGAAAGTATTAGGTAAGCACTTATCTCACTGAGGCAGCAAAAAGAAAGAGGAAGGGACCTGAGAGGGCAGAGAGTTTATACTATGAACATATACCCGCCCTTATGTGAATATCTTTGTTTTCGTAGGAGACAATCAGAAGCCGTCCTGAACAAGATGGACGTGAAGCAGCGTTTATTCTAGCAAGTTGGGGAGGAGCCATTGGACCCCGTTGGACCATTGGATATACCAGCTTCGGATCTACACAGTTCTGGTGATACGAGTTGGACAGTTAAAGAGTTAGATGGTTTATTCTGAGAGCAAAGAAAGAGGAAGGGACCTGAGAGGGCAGAGAGTTTATACTATGACCTATGCCCAGATTGGTGGGTTAGAGGAGGTCAGGACTACAAAGGACCTCAGGATCATGGGACTGATGGTTCACAGAGCTTTTGTGAACTGTGTGGTATAGTGAGCAGGATGTTGCGGGGGGCAACACTGCAGCACACCTGAAAATTTAAAAAAATGAAGAAGAAAAAACGGGTGGTGCGGGGGTGGCCCCTGCAACACCCCGCTCACTATACTTTAGAGTATGCAGCTCCCGGGAAAAAAAAGGACCCTGCGGCGCCGTTTCCCGATCGTGGAAGTGAAAGGGAACTGGCGCTGCAGGGACACAGCGTGAAGAGAATGTAAGTAGGGTTTGTTTATGTTGGGGGTGTTGTGGGTGTGGATGGGGGTGGGAGTAAGTAGGGGTATTGAACGTGGAAATGTACAAACCTTTTGTGGTCCGTACATTTCACATGCAAACTTTCCGACCGCGGGAAAATCAGCCGCGTTCGGATCACATAGATCCTAATAATAATACCCTGAAGCATCACCCTTTTGCAGGATGTCTTAAAAAACAGCAAGGTTTTCTTACTGTCCCTAATGCACTGAGAGGCTCTTCTCACCGTACGCTGCTGGTAGGTAGGTAAATAAGCTTTCTATCGAAGTATAGACTCAGTCATGAAGTTCATAGTCAAGGCTTCGACCAGTAAGCTGAACCGTAGTTTGTGAATACAATATGTCTGCCTTTTCTGTGCTAATAATCACTTTATAGCCTGTTATTGCTGAGATGGAAATGAACTACTATATCTCAGTTTCCTAAGGCCATGAAGACTTATCTTTCAGAAAATCACAGTCATTTTTATGCCTTTCGATATTTAGCTTGATTCTTTAGGAATCTGATTATTGTGTTAATCCCCAAGGGTGCTCACCGGTACTCCATGAACTGTGGGTATGCTGCTCTAATGTACATTTTCATTTATGAACTGGAAATCGAAGAACAAATTAAATATTTCTGTACAGGATTCTATTCATTTATTTGTAGGAGGCTGTGGATGAGCTTGAAAGTCTCTTGTCTCAGATCGTGTACTGCCCAGACAGTAGAGGACGTTGGTGGGACCGCCTGGCTCTCAATCTGCACCAGCATTTGAAACACACTGAGAAGGTAATTCTTTATTTTAACGTAACCATCTTCAGTCAATTTTTTATCCAATATTGACAACAGAAATGTGACCTTGATATATATATTAAGTTATTATTGGTGATATATTGGCATACCGTTTTCCCTAAAGAATTGACATTTTTGTAATGGTATTTGAAATGCTGCAATTCTGTGTCTGCTGATGATGGCATCTTGCAAAGTTCTGCTTTTAAAAAAAAAAAAAAGATAATGTTCTCAGTAAATAATAGAGTGGGCCTAGGTTTCTGAGGCCCAGAAGTGTGTAAAAGAATGCAACGGAAAGTCTGACTGTTGGTACTTGCTCAACCCTTTCATTCCCACTTTGCTCAACGTGTGCTGCTAGTCCGTCATCGATGTGGTTCTGTAATTTGTGCAAGCACACTTACTGCCACCCTATCCACCCCCTTAAAATCACCTTCCAAGCTCCATTAAGCATGCTACATTATACTTGGTAAGAGAAAAGCCCATCATTCACATGCACTGGAACATGGACATAGCTTTTCTGTTCTCAGCTAAAGATAATCATAATGTGACAGTGATACCTTTAGCCAAGTTTATTTTATGTATTCTACTGCAGCTAATTACTGTACACAAACCTAGCTTTGTGAAGAAATTAGGCATTTTGCATCAGTAAAGGCTAAGGGCATACAAAAGAGAGTTACAGAGATAGTAACGCAATGTGTCTGCTTCGACAACATGTTGAAAATCGTCCTGGAATGGGTGCAGAAATGGTGATGGCTGATATTAGAATAGTAGCAGACCGTGGCAAGTCCAGCGCTGTGATTCTGCTTGACCTGTAGGCAGCTGAAGATACGGTCGATTGCAGTATGTTGCTAGGTGGACTATTGGGTTTTGGCATTTCTAAGTAGGTGCTTAAATGTTTTTGATTGTGCAGAGTGTGACGAATCGAGGGCATTCGCCCCCTCCGCACGCCCACCTCCCTGTGAGGCTAGTGAGGTGAACCCTCTCTGCAACACCCTCCCTAGGGGTCGAGGGAAGTGGGACCTCAGCAGGGCGAACTCCCCCCTAAGGGAACAAGGACTCCTGTTCCCATGGGGAACTCCCTGATGCCCTCCATGTGATGGCCTATATGAAACTATACAATACACCCAAATATCATAAGTTCTATGACTCGAGTGAAGATAAAGTGAACGTATGCCGTTCCCAAAGAGAAGGTGAAACTTTCCCTTTGAATCAAAATCTTCAATGGATTGAGCTGAGATTGTTGAAAAGGGACGATGTGCCAAAGACTCAGAGAACGAGAGTGGAAGGTAGAGATAGACGGGGGTAGCTCACTGACTGTAAATCACCTGGTGATGGCAGAGCTGACGGAGTCAGCGAAATTCATGACGGCTCCGAGCTGGAGTGAGCATCTCTGGAAGCCCAGCATGTGTGCGGATTAGAAAGCCGGGCAGGCTGAACCACAGAGCGCGGTGGTGGCATGACCACAGAGAGCCCGTGGTGGGTAAGGCACCCTCTCAACTAAGCTGTTACCACCTCAGGGAGGAAGCAACTCCTGAATCGGATATTCATGGCGGTATCGAGAAGGAGACAGGAATGCGTTCGAAGCAGATGTCGCGAAACGCGAAGCAAGAAACAAACCAAAGGAAGAAGGTGGTTTCCAATACCCACAGGCACCGGAGACATTCCCCTACAACTCCAAAGGTAATGGGTAAAACAGGAATACTGGGAAGACAAAGGGGACTCGTTATAGACTTGGGGGCAACTCGTCCCAGTAGCAATAATGAAAGTGTGGAACGCAATTAATAACTTTGAACTGTGTTAATGCAATAAGGGGAAGCACAGAGGACACAGAGGGAGAGAAGTAGAATTGGATAACTACTACCCTGGGAAAAGGGGAAAATCACCCAACAGACAAGAAACAAGGAGTCGAGAGAGAGTCTCTCTCTCTCTCTCTCTCTCTCTCTCTCTCCCTCTCTCCCTCTCTCCCTCTCTCCCTCTCTCCCTCTCTCCCTCTCCCTCCCTCTCCCTCTCCCTCTCGGGTCCCAGTGATGAAACGTATACAAGAAAGTGTACCACAGGAAACAGTGAAATATAACGATTTGAACAACAAAAGGTCCAGAGAAAGACTATACAAGAACACATAGTTCTTTAAGAGAGTTGTCTCACAAGAGCAAGAAAAGCCCCAGAAACAAAAGTGGAGAGAAAGACTGTCAATCAACTAAGAGAACTACAGAGGTTAATACAAAGTATAGCGAGAGACTATTCACAAATTATATATTGAGCAGAATTCTGAAATCGAAGAACGCCAGTGGAATAGCACAGCCACCAGGTGAAGGGAGTCATTCTCCTGGCCTTAGTCGATTATAATAGTGGTAGGGTCAGTTAGGTTAGTTCTGGACTGCGGACTGATTCCTTTGGACAATTATTCATGTCTCATGAGCACCTTAGTTAAGTAGTTGGGGAATACCCCATAGCGATAAGGGTAAATGGGCCTTCTTTTTATTCTTTGATAAACATATGGTCAAAAAGTCCTTTTTCTGACCCGCGACTAGAGTTTTTGGCCTTGAATTAAATACTAATAACATCTCACGTGTTGTACTTCAGGGGTCTGCACTATTGCCTTTACTCACTCTTCCACTTCAGGTGCTGGCCACATTTCTTTATACCTTTGGCATGACGGGCTTTATGTATGCCCATGCCATGACACACAGATATTATTGAACTTCTAGAACATCTATGATAGCCTAGATATACATTTTGCACACTGTATGACTGGGGTACAAAGATGGGTAATACTGAACCGGCTGAAATTCAGTGTATTAAGCACTGAAGCCCTGCTTTGTGGATGCCAGGTTCTCGGGTGGAATTCATCTTCATGGCTAATGGACTCGGCACACCACCTACTCCTGAGAATGTAGTTCGAAACATGGGCATAAAAATGTCAAGTGACTTAATAATGTGACCGCAAATGAATGCAGTTACTAAAGGCACCTTTTTCCAGCTCCAGCATTTAAACAGAATCCTGAGCCTCTTCAAGTTAGGATAGCAGGTGACTGTGGTCCACACCTGCATAGTTGACATTGGCGCAAACAATACAATCTTGAAGCTAAATCAGTATATATGCAGGTATTGCATCTGCACCATGGGGCGATCAAAGAAGCTAAGTCATGTTGTAATGCCAACAGTATTACTTCGGCAGCCTGTTCCTCACGAGAGCTTTTCAGGGTTGCAAGAGAACTATCGGCGCCGCCCCCATCTGGAAATCATTTGACAAGCTCGCATATTCAATGCAACACCGTTAGTGATTTTTTTTTCCATAGAAAAGTTAAAAAAATATCAGACAATAGATCAGCACCGTTCTCCGGAACGGCCCTAAGGCCCTATTTAAAGGGCGTCGCCCCGATGGGCCTAACCCTGTGGAACACTTGCAATTTGAACCAGTCACTGATGACCTAGTGTGGTCCGCACTTAACAAATTGAAGTCTGCCTCTCCATGGATCCTATTCCTCTTCACATTCTCAAGGGTTACCCTTGACTGTCATTCCACTATTCACGGGTGTTCTTCAGCATTTTTTCTTTTCCGGCATTATTCACTGCTCACTGAAACATGCATTTCTCTCACCACACTTAAAGACGTTTCAGTTTGACCCATATTTACCATCTAACTATCGCCCCATATCACTTCTGCCAGTGCTTATGAAGCTCATGGAGGCGATTATTACACCTAAGGTCTCACGCTTCTTGGAAGGGAATATGCTTTTGCACTCCTTTCATTCAGGCTTCAGACCCCAGATGGGCACTGAATCAGTCATGGTCTCGCTGTTAAATGACTATGCTCTACTTCTGGACCGCAGCAAGGTCAGGTGTTGATTCTCCTAGACCTTTCTGCAGCCTTTGATAAAGTTGACCAAGTGATTCTTTTTCGTTGTCTGGAGGAGGCCGGCATCTCAGATCGTGTTTGGGTGATCTGCTCCATCTACCCTTTCCTGCGGGGTTCCCAGAGATCTTCTCTTTCCCCTCTTCTCTTTAATCTATATCTTCTCTTACTGGCCAACCTTCTTGCTCATCATGGGGTGCACTTCTACACCTAGATGGATGACACGCAATTGGTGTTCCGCCTTGATTTGCCAGTGTTGGGACCCGGCAGGCAAACTGAAAACATGCCTCTCAGCAATAGGGGAGTGTATGGCGGAAAACTGCCTAAAACCAAAAGGGTGATAAAACCTGAGGTCCTGTGGATCAGCTCCCCTAGCTCGAAGTCTAACTGGAGGTCTGAGTTTTGGACAGATTTCCTGGGGACTTGCCCTACGCCAAGCAGATCTGTTAAAAGCTTTGGGGTGAAGCTTCTGCACTCTGGTTTGTGAGACGTTCACGTTACCGCAGTATGCTAAATTGAGAACCATCCAGGAGATTCTTCCTTTCCTTCCTCCTGAGTGCAGAATTCAGGTAGTCACGACCTCCATTATGGGGGTTTCTTGACTATTGCAACAGGATCTATTTGGGAAAACCCATGTTTCAGATCCAGTGGCTGCAAGTTCTTCAAAACTCAGCAAGACGGCTGACACTTGATGCCTCAAGTCTATCATCAGCACAGGCTATGCTGCATAAGCTTTGTTGACTCCCTGTTAACTCCTGCATCAAATTTAAGGTGTTGTGTATGACTCAACATGCAATACATAATGTAGGAGTAATATATCTGCAGGAGAAGATGTCGTGGTATCAGCCCAGTAGGTCCCTTCGGCCTGCTTCTTAGAATTTGCTGAAAATACCCTGTTACCAAAGAGCACGCTTAAGCAGCTGATCCTTCTCATGCCTGGCTCCATCAATATGGAATGCTCCGCCGGCGTGTTTTTTTTTTCCCATTTTATTTTTATTAAAAGGTTTCAACAAAAGAAAAACAAGTTCCCCAAAAAACATTAAACGGAGACCAAAAACAGGATCCACCCAACAACTAAACCCCCCCTCACCCCCATTATCCCACCACCCTATCCCGCCCGTTACCTCCCCCAAGCTACGGGTTGACTAGGCCTCTGAAAATCCTCGATGCTGGAAACTAAGAGCAAGGACTGAACACAGAACGCATCTATACTTTTAGGCCAAGCTAGCGGCGGAGTCTCCGCGCGCACCCAAGCACATTTCCACTGGTAAAAGCATCAACAATCCCTCCCCGGCGACATAATATATAAAACCACAAAACAGTTCATAATTTCAAGGCTTCACAGTCCGCACTGAGTATAACCACAGTCCATTCCTGCAAAAAAGATGACATAGAATCATTAACAATAGAAGAGAGTTTCTCATACTCAAAAATAGCGATTAACGTTCGTAAACCATTCTGTCTTGGAGGGCGCTAGGGGACTCCTCCACTTCTGAGCCAGAGCCAATCTTCCCGCTCTCAACATGGCCCCCATTACCCTCGAGAAGGAACCCACCTCTTTATCGGGCAAGGGAGTAACCAGAAGAACCTCGAGTGGGTGCAAGAAGGGACATGTTCCCAGAATATCTTTAATCCAGCTAACAACCTCCGCCCAGTATGAGTGAATAACCGAGCACTCCCACCACATGTGAAACCAGGTACCTTTGTTGGAACACAATCTGGGACACCATTGGGACGCTTCCACAAACATCTTGGAAAGGGCCACCGGAGGACGATGCCAAGAGTGCAAAATCTTAAAATTATGCTCCATAGCCGCCGTATAAAGCCCCCCCAGGAAGCACTGACCTAAACACCAACTGCGTCATCTAAGGACAAGCCCAACCGCTCCTCCCAGATACGTTTGAAAGACTGCCTTCCTGTTAAATTAGAAGAAATAAGTACATTATAGATCTTAGAAAGGGATCCCTTCCTAGACTTGGCTTCTGCAAAAACCCTCTCAAACGGGGTTAGGGGGTCCAACAAGTCAGCCACCCACCACGCCTGGGTGAGGATACCCTTTAGCCTCAAATAATCAAAGACTGTGAGCGGCTTGCTTTCGAACACCTCCGCCATTTGGTCGTATTCCAAGAAGGACCCTTTGTTAAACAACTGTGCGGCCCTCTCCAACCCCTGATCAGACCAGGACTGCGTTTCCCGGAATCCCTTCCTGCCCAGGTCAATCGGGGGACCCCACAAGGATGACAGGGGAGAAGGCCAGGAAGAAAGAAGCCTATTGTCTTCAGAGGGCTGCCAAACTGATCACAAGACAGCAAGAACCGGTTGTGACTTAACAGGCCCTAGAATGCAGTTCGGGGGAGCCCACTAAAGGTCCCTAACTTTTCTTTGATGAACTTGAACATCCTCCACAAACGTCCAGTCTGTTCGTAGATCGTCCCTCAAATGCTCCAACATAACTCGCAGCTGAGCTGCTTTAAAATACCCTCTAAAGTCTGGGAAACCAAAACCCCCAAAGGACTTGGGGAGGGTCAAGGTAGTCAAGCTTACTCTGCGTCTCTTCGCATCCCAAATAAAACAAAGGACACGAGATTGCAAAGAGGCAAAGAAGGATTCCGGCACCAGACAGGGAAGGGACATGAAAAGGTAGAGGAGCCGCGGGAGAATATTCATCTTAACCACCACCATTCGCCCAAACCATGAAAGGGTCAAGGGGGCCCACCTTAAGAGATCGCCCTGGATGTTTGCCTGAAGGGGCGGGAAGTTTAGCTCAAACACCTTGCCTAGGTCCCTGGGAATGCTAACCCCCAAATATCTGGTAGATTCCTGCTCCACACGCACCCCATATACTTCCTTTCTTCCCTCAATTTCAAGATCCACCCCCCCATTGGCATAATACATGACTTAGACAAATTAACCTTTAACCCGGAGAAAGACCCAAAACGACGAATAAGACACAACAGCCGTGGGAGAGCCATGCAGAGATTTGTCAGATACACTAAAATATCATCTGCAAACAAGGACAATATGAATTCATGGTCTCCACAATGTACCCCCGTAAGTCCCCCATCAGCCCTGATTGCAATGGCAAAAGGCTCCATTGCCAACGCATATAACAAAGGAGAGAGGGACACCCCTGCCGAGTGCCCCGGGAGAGCGAGAATGCCATGGACATGCAGCCATTAACCAACACCCTAGCAGAGGGACAATTGTACAACGCAGCAATCCACTTACAAAAATTGTCCTGAAAGCCCATTTTCCGCAATACCCTCCCCATGTAAAGCCATTCAACATGGTCGAAGGCCTTCCCAGAGTCCAATGACAGGCGATAGGCCTCCAAATCTCGCTTCGATGCCTCATACATTAGCCCCATAGTCTTTCTTACATTATCCGACCCCTGGCGACCAGGGATGAATCTGACCTGGTCGCCATGGACCAGGGAAGGAAGAAACCTAGACAGTCTATTCGCCAAACGTTTAGCCAAAATCTTAACATTTACATTAGGAAGAGAAATGGGTCTATAGGACTGACATCGCTCTGGATCCTTCCCATCTTTCGGTAACACTACAATGAGAGCTGACATCATGGAGGGGGGCAGGGAACCAGAATCCAAAGCAGCGTTAAACACCTTAGCCAGAAATGGGGCTATCACAGAGCAAAACGTCTTATAAAACCGGACCGTGAAGCCATCGTCTCCCGGAGCTGTGCTGCTCTTTAAGGAGGCGATAGTGTCCACCACCTCCTGGGGAGAAACTGGCAACTCCAGCACGTCGACACCCTCGGCGGCAAGGCGAGGGATGTGCAGTGACTCTAAAAATAGGTCCACATAAGCCCCGTCCCCAGAATATTCCGACGAGTAAAGACCCTCGTAATAATGCCCAAACTCCGATGCTATCATATCATCCTGCAGAACTCCCTCCCCCGTCCGACCCACAATCCGATTCACCCTCCTGCTGTTTTGAAGCTCCCTCAGGCGCCACGCCAGGATCCTGTCTGCCTTTTCCCCCGCTCCATATACCGCTGTTTCAAAAATGCCAGCTTTCTCTCTGTTTGTCCCACACATAAGGCCGACAATTTAGCCTTAAGATTCTGAATCTCCTCCCAGTTTCCCAGAGCCATCTGAGACTTCAGCTTTGCTCCCGGCTGAATGGCAGCAATTCGCTCTCTCAACTTCAATTCCTCCCTGCCCCGCTCCCTCTTTCTTCTTGCGCCCATCTCTATGAGCACGCCCCTGATTGTGGCCTTAAATGCATCCCACACTCCCTGGACATTCACCTCCCCTGTGTCATTAAGCTGGAAATATTCATTAATTGAACCCAATAGAGATTCCTTAAGCTCCTTATCTTGCAGCAGCGTATCATTGCATATCCACCGAACCCTAGCCGGCGTCATCGGGGGAATCCCCAACGTGGCCCAAACTAGATCATGGTCGGACCACGGGACAACCTTCACACCAAAGTCCGAGATACTATCCCGAAGCTTAGAGTCCACCAAGACCAGATCTATCCTCGAGAACGCCCTGTGTACCGCTGAGTAAAAAGTGAAGAAGGGGTCGCGGGTCCCCTCGACGGAATGCACATCCACCAAACCCAACACCTCATTAGGCTGCCGAAATGAGTCCGCCAACTTCCTCTGAACCCGCTGGTCGGAGCAAGGAGAAAGGGACTTCCTATCCCTATCCGTTGAGAGAACCATGTTAAATTCCCCGCCCACTATCAGTGCACCCTCTGCAAAGCCCTGAATAGTCTTCCCCCACCTTTTCCCAAAAGAGATCCTGTGCCTCGTTTGGGGCATAAACCCCTACCAGGGTAAACAACCTGCCTTTCACTGACACCTTAACCATAATGTAGCGCCCCTCAGAGTCGGGCTTATGAGCCTTTGGGACAAAAAGAGCCTTGGGGGAGACCAACACAGCAACACCCCGCTTCTTCGCCACATATGGGGAGTGGAACAAATACTGGATAGCTTTAGATCGAAGCAGCGGTTCCTTCCCCCTCACCCAGTGTGTTTCCTGGACAAAAAAGAAGTGCAGCTTAAGCCTGGAGAGTTCCCTCGCCACCAGGGACCTTTTCGTAGGAGAATTCAACCCCCGCACATTCAGGGACCCCACCAGCGACCTCTGCAAAGAGTCATTCATTTGATCGGCCATAAGATGCATTCCCCACCTCTTGGAGACCACACTTGAACGTCCGCACCCCCAGCTCACACACACCAGAAGAGACCAAAAAAGGGCCTATAACACCCCTCCACCTCAGAAACCCCAGCAACCCTAAACACACATCCATAACCATGAGAACAACAAACGGACCCCCCCCCTTTCCCACCCAAAACCATCCCAAAAACACCAGCACCATCTCACCCCTACCCCCCCCAATCCCGAGCGCCTGGATAGACTTCGACATTTCACCGCTGCACCATCAGGCCGCCAGAGAACGCCTCCACCCGGCCGCCAGCCTCATCGTGCGAGCAAATAACATTTTGAGCCCTCCATCCCTAAACCGGAGACAAGCCCCAAACACCACCGCCTGTACTCGCCACCCTCCCGACCCCATGACCTCCACATAAGCTTGGAACAAAGCAAAGAACAATCAGCCCAGAGGGCAGCCATGACCAGAGCAAGACAAACCAGATGGCCCCACAATTCCCCCCCTCAACAACCAGCACAAAAGACTACACCAACAAAGTCAGGGCGTAGGCTGTTTCGAGGAAGGAGGCGCCACCTTCCTGAACTTCCTGTGTCCCCGCACCCGGCACCGACCCACAAATTCCAAAGGGCCAGGGCGATCTCCATCCAACCCCTTCCCCCTCCCTGCATCGTCCTTAGAAGGGGGGGGGGTCTCCCAATAGCTCGCGAGAAACTCGCTGAATGTCAGTTTCTGAGGAGAGGGAATATTTGTAGCCATCCAGTTCAAAGGCAATTGAAAACGGATGTCCCCATCTATAGCGGACCCCCTTTGACTGCAACCACCTCCTCAAAGGTCCACAAAGGCGCCGTCGAGCAAGGGCGAGCGCCGAAAAGATTTTAATTTGAGCGCCTTTCCAATCGATGGGACCCTTCCTGCGTGCCAAGTCCAAGATCTTGGCTTTTTCAGCATAATAGTGAAATTTCACAAGGACCGTACGGGGCTCACCCGCGCGTCCCCCAGCTCTGTGGGCCCTGTCAATTGTGGGTTTGCTAGTATTTTCACCATCAAAGAGGCTACTCACAATCGCCTTGACCCCTTTCACAATGTCCGCCTGAGACTCCCCCTCTAGTTCTGGCATACCAAAAAAACCTCAGATTACAGCGCTGTTCCCTATTTTCTAAATTGTCCAGATTGAGGGTGACCTTCTCCTCCCACCTCTCAAGCTCAGCCAACCTCATATCAAATTGCGTCTCAAAAAGGTCTGCCGAGGACTGGTTGGCCTCAAGTGCCTGAACACGATCTTCCACTGCGTCAACCTTCTTATCCAGAGAGTCCAGGCATTTGTTGACATCCGCTCTAAAGCCTCGTATCTCCTCCAGCAGGGATGCCATGTTGCGGCCCACTGACAGGGCCTCTGACGCCTCCAACTGGGCCCCAGCCTGAATGGCAGCATCCTCCCCCTTCTCTGCCACTACTCTCCGATATTTTGGTAGGGCCTGCGCCCAGTCCATCCAGGGGGGGATCAAGGGGGTACCCCAGGCAACAAAGAATAAGGGAAAAAAAAGGGGGGTCCTCCTGGGGCAGTTGTGCTAGGGTCCCTGGCCTGGCCTGAAGGCCTCTCCCCTCCACCTACTCAGTCACGCCAGGAACGAGGTCCAGGCCCCTGGGACAAAGGCACACGCAGCTCAGCGCGCCTCCACAACGCGTATCCACACCAGGGTCCAACAGCTGTACAGTCCAAAAAACTCTCCAGGGGGGGAAATACGCACCCCCTCACCAGCCTCCACCAAGAGCAGCTAGCCGACTCGCCCAGCCAACTCACTGGGCAATAATGATGATCACACCAGGCTCAACCCACCGCCACAGCCCGGATCGAGCCTCCAGGACACCTCTGCCTGCTCCAAAAGGGCACTGCCAAAAATCACGGGGAGCCTCCCTGAACTCTCTAGGGGGTTCGCCGCACCCGAGCCCTCACCCAGGCCCAGCGGCCCACTCCAGCCTCCATCGCTCCCAAGCCCCAAGGGAACGGGGAGGGAATCGCCATTGCGGGTTCCTCTGACCCGGTCCTGGCCGCGGGCACAGCTCCTGCCGCGCACCGTGCGCCAGCCACACTGGAGCTCTCACCTGGGCTCGAGAGGCAGCTCCACTATCTGCCTCACACACTTCCCGGGGGGTGCAGGGAGGCAGCCGCCGCTCCCGACACCAAAGCTCTGGTCCCGCAGTCCGGCCCAAGAGCACACCTCCTCCAACGCAGGGCCAACGTCTCCCACGCGCCGGCGAAGACAGCAGGCCGCGCACGCCTCGAGCACGAATACTGCTCAAACACAGTCTTCTAAGGCCTCGGAACTCCGAAACCGCACTCCGCCGACTCGCCCCTGGTTCAGCCTGCCTTCATGGGGGTCGGAGTCCAACTTCAACAGGGCTGGGGGCCTCAAATCCCAAAGTTTTAGCGCCCCAGGACGGAGACCCGCCGAGAGAAGTCAGCACATCTCGGCGCCCCTGGCGGCTCTCCCGCCGGTGTGTTTTAATGGTTTTTCCCCATGTGGCCTTTCCTGCCCCCCTACTTTCCTTCAGCGCCTTGACCCCCTCGGGCATTAGCTCACACTATATAAATACCCCATTCATACATATATACATACATTGTGACCTGGCTGGATTATGAAAATTCTGTATTTCTGGGCCTGCCTTGTTCTGCTATCCTCCAAATGCAAAGCAAACAAAGTGCTGCTTAAATGTTGCTTCTAAAATGGCAGTGCCTGACTGATTTGCATATGACTGGTCCCCTTTTGCAATGGCGCAGACGGGCTATAAAACGGCAGGGTGGAAGGTTGCCCAGAGCAGTGCCAGTGGTTCAGATTAATTCAAAAGCTTCCACCCATCAATTTTTTGGTTTTAGTTTGTCCCCAAAATGGCACCATAGTGGGCATATTACCCCCTGCCCAGCAACAGAATCTCTGGCTGCTGGGGTCTTGTTGATTTTAAAACATTATCCTTTATAGAGCCTTTAATTCTACGATGCCCTACTTCATGACAAGCAGATTGTAGAAATTGCTCTCTGCTCTGTTTGTTGGGATCAGAGAAGCAATATTGGCTGAGATGATGTAACTCCCGTCACAAAAGAAATGTTGGATACCTCTTTCTAGGTACATGACGCCACATGGTGGAACAATATTTCTGTAAGCATAGTTGATCATTTGGCCTTTGGACATCTAATTAAAATGTTCCAGTTTTCAATCTAAGATAGTCGAACACTCTCACACCATTTCTAATTATGTCAATGATTGGTTTCGGGCATCTCTGGGCCTTGGTGCTCCTTGCAGGGCAGTTGTTTTGCCATAATTAATACTTGTAACAACATAACAGGAGTGGGAACAGTTCTTTCATTTCATTTATAACCAAAATATCATTTAGGCTTCAGGAAATAGTTAACATTTACTATTAACTGGGAAGAAGTAACATGTTGAATAAGGGAGTGGATGTGGAAGAGGTGTGGTCTTTAGAGGGTGGTTGCCAGGAGAGAGACCGGGCTGCTTTGGTGGCAGGGAGCTGTATATTACGGGTAAAAGAACATTACACAAGGGTAGCTGTTTAATTAGACTGAGATCCAGCTTTGGGGAATCGTGAAGATGCTGCCAAGTATCTGGGGCCCATCCGGCACTAAATGCAATCCTCCACTAGCCCATATTGCATGATCATTAAGGGTCTCTCAGTGTACGTTGGATGACAACTTTACAAAGAAACACTGTCCGGTAAAACTACAGAGCAAAGACTGAGCTAGAAAACCAAACGGCATATGCACAAGAAATGGGTTGAGCTTTTCTCTTCAGCAGCTTCGGTAATTGAACTGCTTAACTTTTAATGTGTCTTGTACGTGTATGACATAGCAAATGTAATGTGAATCCTCAGAGTTTCAAGTGACTTGCTTGCATCTATGGTTAATTGTTAAATACACACCAAAGAACTTTCTCTGGAAGACTACTGGTAGCTATACATATGAGCTTGACACATGTTGATATGTTTGTATGGCACCAGTTGCCCTGGTGAGTAATAAGTAGCTCCTGGGTGCTCTGGGTGCCAGTCTACCAAGGCTTTTCTAGGCTACATGCAGGAGCTAAATAGCTTGCAGCCCATACCTGAGGTTTTTGGACAAATTGGTTCTGCCATCACATGGCATGCAAACATTTTGCTCTTCTCTTCAAAGAGTCCTAGAGTTCAGAGTTTTTGGAGAATTTTTCAAAAGAAAGGTAGTATCAGGATGAATCATGGCACTATACAGGCTGGGCATTTCTATTGTCTGTGCATTAGGAACTCCCTCTAAGAAAACTGACACTTTCCCCTCACATACTTCCACAAGTAGACAATAATCTTTGAAAGTAGCAAGGTAGTTCTCGGACACGGACATTAGCCATGTAGGCAAAATTGCCTACCACACCCAACATTCAAAAAGATAACTAATAACCTGTACCTGTCCTGTTGCCTTAAACCAACTGTTTAAGGCAACAGGACTAAATGTCCCAAGGACACCCCTTTTCTGTCTTGGATTTTCCTTTTGAAATCTTTGATGATGGGTGGTTAAATCCAATTTGATAAATTCAAAGTTTATTATACCTTCAACTCTTGACAGTGCATTATATTCTTAAATTAAATCCCAAGTGTTGAAAAAGAGTTGCCCAAGTATCATGGAACAACCTAGTCAAGCAACTGCTGACATACGTTGTATTTATTACTTTTGAGGGCATTTCCAATATTAGGATTTAGGGTATTTTTGATGATATGAGTAATGCCTTGAAAGGTTTATCAGTAATGCCCATGGCCACCAATTACCACATTTGGTATGCTTCTATAATAGTTGCCTTACTGCAGAAAATACTGATTTACTTATTTGCTCTGGTGATATATATATTGATAACCATTTTGTATTTTGATATCCTGAACAAGGGCCCGTAATCAGCATAATCTCATGTTTCTATAGGCCGTTGGGCATGTTTTAGAGGGGTTGGTGGACCCTTTTGTACGGACAGGCCACCGGCTTGCTCTTTACCAGCGAGCACAGCGGATAAGAGATTCGGCCAGCTGCAAGAAGTTACGACACCTGTTCCAAAATATGCCTTTGATTGAAGTGGAGGATGTTCCGCATGTGAGTAAAGACAATAATAATGATACATAATGATACATACGCTTTATCACAGATTTGTTGGGCCTCTTAGCACTGGGTTAACAGGTACAATCATTGCCAATATTTAATTGTATGCAATTTAATCGCCACAGAAGGATTAAGGGCTGAGTCATCCCTGCGGGGATTAGAATATGTGGCTTCAGGCTCAGCATGGATGTCCGATGTTGACATGGAAGATCATTAGGCATCCCATTGTTCCCAGTGTTGTCAATGGTGACTGCTTCCCTTTCTCTTTTTTCATAAAGTGTTGGACCCAAAAAATGTATTATGATCGCCATATGTAGTTTATTTGTCCTTGTTGGTGGCAAGGAGAATGCCACGGATGTGATGAATGATCTTTTATTTTTAAGGCAAGTATTTGCGCAATGAAACAATTTTATAGCCAATTGACATTCCAGTGTTTCGCCTGTGATAGCACCATGCCTTCCAGCATAGATGATTTTGTTTTTGCACAGCTTTTTTACACAGATGCAAAATCAGACCCACTTTTCTCCAGCATTGGATCTTTCTTGGATTCACATGCTTAGAATATTCCCCGTCGTCAGGCTGGGAATCCTCGGTAAATTATATAGAACTTTTCCATAGGAAAAATGTTGACACTTTTGTGTCCTATCTATGTCGTTTTGTGCCGCGTACGCCTGCGCCACTAGGACGTAGAGTTATAAGTAGCCCCGCCCCCGCGGCTCCCTCAGATTTCAACCGTCTTCCAAAGTAGTGGGATTACCTAGAGTATTTACTATTTTTGCTAGGTTGGGCGTTCTTTTTTCTTCGACTTCCTTCGAAAATGTCTGGAAAGGCGTTGTTTCGTCCATGTGCTACCTGCGGTCTTAAGAAAGTGTATAAAGTTGATGGGCATATGGACTGTATTTACTGTCTTCACCCTCATCATTCAGCCGACACGTGTGAGATCTGTCAAGGCTTCTCCCAGAAGACCCTGAAGGACCGAAACAGACGCCTGGTGACTTGGCTCAATGATGGGGCGGGTGCGTACCCTGCATCGTAGGTAGGCTCTACGGCCTCGAGATCTAAATCTCCGGTACCCCCTCGTCGCTCTGCGTCAGCAGAGCCCCCGACAAAGAAACCATGTTCATCGGAAAAACACCCCTCTGATAAACATCCTGCGAGGGACTCTTCGTCAAAGAAAACGTCCTCTTGTTCCTCCTCGTCAAAAAAGGAGAAGAAATTGAAATCCTCCTCGGGAGACCGCCATGGCTCTACCTCGAGTCGAGTGTCCTCGACCCACAAGCCGAGTTCTAAACCGGCGAGTGCGCCACAAGGCTCTGCGCCAAAAACTTCGTCGTCGACGGTCAGATCGTCAAAGTCTTCTTTGCCATCTGGGCCTGCTCTTCCTGCGATCACTTCGGCGGGTCAAACAGCAGTTATAGAGAAGATGTCGTCGTCGACGGTGGCACCTTCGGTGGGTTGGCTGCCGGAAGTTTTCAACCCGATCTTGCCTGAGGCCTTGTTGCAGCCAGAAGCGGCCCTTTCCATCTCATCGGCGGAGGATGACCGTGGTCCGATCGTACAGCCGACTGATCTGGGGTTACATGCAATCAGTTCGGGGAACTCCCGAGTGGGAGTGCCATCCCAACCGCCTCTTCCTTGCTGAATCCCCAGTCTCTATTGTCCCTGGAGGTGTTGAACACGCTGCAGAAGCTGTTACAGCGTCTGGACACGCAGTTGCCTCACACTGGTGTCCCGACGGTACCACAGGCTACTTGCCCGGTGGAGGAGGATTGTTCTCGCCCACACTCGGAGGAGGGAGAACTGCCGGAGTCAGAGACTGAGCGTGAAGGGTCTTTTCAGTCGTCTCATTATCCCCCTCAAGGGACCCCACTTGGGATTCGGATGCAGAGATGGAACCTCCAAAGAGCCCGGCGCAACCATCTCCACCGGATGACATCGAGGCCTTCCATGCAATGATGGGAAAAGCGTGTGCGGAATTTGGCCTGGTGCCGGAAGAAGTGAAGAAAGATTGCTTTCCCTTCGATCATATGGGCAAGAGAAGAAAATCGATGTTTGCCATCCCAATTTTGGACCATGTCTGGCAAGAGGGGTTGAGGCCAATGCGTCATCCTTTCTGAGAACCGGCGATAAAAGGATGGTTAGAAAAGAAATTCAAGGCTGCGGAGTCAACCCCCAAATGCTTGACATCTCAACCTTCGCCGGATTCGGTGGTGTCCCCTGCTGCGGCCAGAAAAGCGAGGTCGCAACACAAATGCACGACCCCGCCGGACGACGACACCAGGAGACAAGATGCGTTTGGGAAGAAGGTATTGTCAGTCGGTGCGACTACAGTGAAAGCAGCCAACTCCCTGGCCATTATGGCACGGTATGATAGAGAGATGTGGCATCGTTTGGCTCTTATCTTAGACCATCTGCCGAAGGAACACAGGAAATCCGCTATGCTACTAGTACGGGAAGGGGAAGAGGCCTCCAATCACTCCATAAATATCGCTGTCGACCTGGCGGAGGCCGGGTTTAAACAAATTAATAACGGCGTAGTGTTAAGGAGGCAAGCCTGGCTTTAGTGCACGACTTTTCGACCAGAGGTGCAATACAGGGTGCTGGACATGTCGTGCGAAGGGGAACAACTGTTTGGCGAGAAAGTTGATGAAGCCTTGAAGGGCATGAAAGAAGACTCTGACACTGCTTGGTCACTCGGAGCCCTCCAAAGTGGCAGAAATTTTCATTCCTTTCGTCCTTTCAGAGGTGCTTCCGGAAACTCCCGGTTTGCATCACCTAGAGACCGAGGTTTCAGTCGACCATCCTACTCTTCCCAAGGCTACAGACGAGCAGCCCAAGCTACTCGTAGAGGCAGAGATTACGAGTCCTCAAGAAGGAGAGGCTCCTACTCATCGTCGGCGAAGGATCGACAGGCAAAAACCCAGCAATGACATGTTTCGAGACGTCCTAGGGGGCAGAGTGTCTCATTGCGTCGACGAGTGGGAACGCATAACAGCGGACCAATGGGTTTTGGACACGATACGTCTGGGTCACCCCCTACAGTTCAAGGACAAGCCACCACACATTCTGCCAGGGTTCTCGCCGCAATCCCATCTTCAGGTACTGGTGCAGGAAGTGACGCTTATGCTGCAGAAAGGGGCTATAGAACTGGTCTGGTGGCCGAAAGAGGAAAGGGAGTGTACTCCTGTTACTTCGTGGTCAAGAAACTCAATGGAAAATGGCATCCCATTCTAGATCTACGGGCTCTCAACAAACTGCTAAAGAATCTGAAATTCAAAATGCTAACTCTGCAAGAGGTTATCCGATCGATACAACTGGGAGATTTATTGTCATCGCTAGACCTTCAAGACGCGTACTTCATATCCCGATGCGTCGACGACACAAAATATTTCTGCGGTTCGTCGTCGGGCGAACCCACTATCAGTTCAAGGTCCTCCCATTCGGACTAAAATCGTCTCCCAGGACGTTCACGAAATGTTTGGCACCAGTGGCAGCCTGGTTACGGAAGGAAGGTCATCATGTGTACCCATATCTGGACGATTGGTTAATAAGGGGCTTATCTCCGGAAAGGGCACGGGAAAGTCTGAATGCCACCATGTCCCTCCTCCAATGCTTGGGCTTCGCAATAAACTTCAAAAAGTCCTCCTTATCGCCATCAAGGACCTTGGTCTTTCTGGGGGCGGAGTTCCAGACGCAGTCAGGGTTGGTAAAACCATCCGTCGAAAGAGTTCTGAAACTACGACACAAGGCATCGGAATGGAAAGTCAACACCAAAGTGTCGGTGAGAAGGTACATGTCCCTGCTGGGGACCATGGCTTCCTGTATACCCTTGATAAACAATTGTCGTCTCTTCATGAGACCCATTCAGGAATTCTTGACGGATCGATGGGCGCAGAGTCAAGGTCGTTGGTCGGACAAATTGACCATCAACAGCAGGCTCGTGCAGGCACTTCAGTGGTGGAGAATCTCCAAAAATTTAACAAGAGGGATGCCCTTACTGGAACCTGGGTTCCAGATGACGGTGGTGACAGATGCTTCGCTGACTGGATGGGGAGCTCATCTGGATTTCCTTCAGGTTCAAGGTCGGTGGTCATCGGAGGAGTCCAGCCTTCACATCAACGTGCTGGAGTTAAGGGCAGTGCGTTGGGCCTTGAAGTCTTTTCTGCCGCACATAAAAGGATCCGTTGTACGGATAATGACAGACAACACAACAACGATGTTTTACCTGAGAAAGCAGGGGGGTACTCGCTCGGCATTGGGCCCTCCGCCACAGGATACATCTATTGGCGTGCCACTTACCAGGAGTCAAAAACGTGCGAGCAGACTCTCTCAGCAGAGAGATCAATCGACTACACGAATGGGAATTGAACGACCAACAACTACACCGTGTCTTCGAAAAGTGGGGTCGCCCGGCTCTAGATCTCTTCGCGACGAGAGAGAACAGGAAGTGCTCACAATACGCAAGCAGGTGGCCACAACAAGACTCACTGGGGGAAGCGTTCTCCTTCCCGTGGACGGACATGTTTTTGTATGCGTTCCCCCCGTTTCCCCTCATACGTCGGACGCTGCAATGGATTCACAGATATCCATGTCGGGTGATCCTGGTGGCCCCGTACTGGGCGAGACAAGTGTGGTTCTCCGATCTACTCCATCTTTCAGCAGCGGATCCCATGAGGTTCCAGAGGATCCCGAACCTTCTGTCTCAGGACAAAGGGGCGGTTTGGCACCACGACCCGGACAGCCTCAGTCTGACAGCTTGGCTCCTGATTTCTCCGAGTTTGGTACGTTAGCAATTCCACCGGACTGTCGTCGCATTTTGCAAGCTGCGAGGGCGCCGTCCACAAACGCTTCGTATATGTACAAATGGAAGAGATTCTGTATTTGGTGCGGGGATCAACCAGGTTTACGTCCACTTCACATCACGCCGGAGCAGCTTCTACCATACTTGCTACTCCTGGCTCAAAAAGGTTTGTCTTTTTCATCGATAAAAGTGCATCTCGCGGCCATTTCGAGATTTACTCGGAAGAGACATTCAAACTTTTCCTCCTAAGAAGTTTCCTCCGATCTGGAGCCTTAACCTGGTTCTAGCAGCACTATATTTGAGGTTTTTCAAGAATAAAGTTGTGTTGGCTACTAATCCTCATTTCATTCCTAAAGTACCTACCATGTTCCATAGGCACTCTTCTATGGTGCTACCGACGTTTTTTCCAACACCTTCGTCTGCTGCGGAGAGGACTCTCCATACGTTGGACGTGAGAAGGGCTCTGAAATTTTACCTCCATCGCACTCAAAATCTCAGGGACACAAGACAGCTATTTGTGGCCTATGGCCCTTCGGCTAAAGGTAAATCTCAAAACAAGGACTGTCCCGCTGGGTGTCATCTACCATTTCTTTTTGCCACTCAAAAGCTGGGAAACCGCTGGAAAGACGTCCACAAGCCCATTCGACGAGATCTGCTTCGTCGTCGGCGGCATTGTGGTCCGGGATTCCGCTGGGAGGTATGTCAGGCGGCTTCCTGGTCGGTACCACATACGTTTACCCTGCATTATTGTCTCGGACAACAACATGCTGAGGATACACAGATGGGTTGTGCAGTCCTACGGCACCTGTTTAAATAAGGTAGGCCCCAGTAAAGGGGGTATATCCTTCGGCTAATGTATTTTAAAGTGTTGTTTTTTAGCTGTTCATGCACTATGATTTGAAGTCTAGCCAAGACAAATATGCATTCATGGTTATAATGTTATTGGTTTGCATACACACCTCCATCTATGGGGGATACTGCTGTACAATCTATTCTAAGCATGTGAATCCATGAAAGATCCAATGCTGGAGAAGGGAATAGTTTCTTACCTGTAACTCCATTTCTCCAGCATTGGTATCTTTCATGGATTCACATGTGCCCGCCGGCCTCCCCTGGCATACAAACCAGATGTCCTCCCATACTACTTTGGGGGTCGAAATCTGAGGGAGCCGCGGGGGCGGGGCTACTTATACCTCTACGTCCTAGTGGCGCAGGCGTACGCGGCCCAAAACGACGTAGATAGGACACAAAAGTGTCGACATTTTTCATATGGAAAAGGTCTATATAATTTACAGAGGATTCCCAGCCTGATGACGGGGAATATTCTAAGCATGTTAATCCATGAAAGATACCAATGCTGGAGAAATGGAGTTACAGGTAAGAAACTATTCCCTTCTATTAGCCTTAATAGCAAAAACAAGCGCTCCTTGCACACTTTATTTGTAGTACTTTATTTTAGGCTGTTTTCTTTCCATTGAACACTCCCCCCAACCCCCCAATCCCTCAAACTGAATGATTTGCCTTGTAAAGTGTTACTATGGCCAGTCACTGTCTTGATGGCAATTGAAGATTCAGAAGCAGACAACCTGCTGACAAATGCATGTCTATTATTGACCTCTCAATGTAAATATAAATAACCTCTACCTTCACACAATATGTTCTGTGATTGATGTCACGCTCCACTTCTGATTTATAATGGGTAGAGGTGAAAAATATTTAGCTATCACTCCTACATTTGCGGCTGACAGGGCCGGTTAATGGCCTGCCAACCTGATCCTTGGCTATGCCTGAGCATATTGAGGGCCTTATCCGGGACTCAGGGCTATTAACGCCCCTGTCTGCCCCCGAAAAGGGTGGTGATAGCTATTTGTACCCCGGCACCTTTTCCTCAGGGCATTAATAATAAATCTCTATACTTCTTGGGAAATTGGAACTGAGTCTGTCGTGCATGCTAAATATCGCTCGTAAATTTTTTTTTAAAAAAGTGAACCTACCAAAGATGCCCACCATGGATAATAGTAAAAGGAGTAAGTCCATTTACGGTTTCCATGGCAGCCATGCTGGCCGAGTGAGCGGGAAGGCAAGTCAGAGCGAAAATCATTTAAGTGGGGCTTTTGTGTGTAGCAGGGAGAACTCTGAGGAAGGAGTGGGGGTGGCGGGCTAGCAGCTGCAAGTAGGGGGACAATGAGGGACAGCAAAGGAAAAATGGCAGATACCTGAGGCACAGATGGCTGCGGAGAACGCAAGCACTTACTACCGCATTCCTTGTCATCTGATTAGCTGGAAACTTTCCTATGTGCTAATATACCTTTTGTGTAAGTTTGCCTCACCAATAGCTGTAGTTTGTTCTCTTCAGCATTTGTCCTGCTTTATTATCTGGTGTACTTGTTGGCCGGCTGAGTCTGGGCAAGCTGTTCTTGGTCTTGTGGTGGCATTTGCCACTGGACACGTTGGTACCATAATGTAGAATCTCCTTCCTTCTGCTATCTTTTGCTTGTTTCTTGTATTGTTTCCTCTACGCTTCGCTGTATGCTGCTTCTGCCTTGCTCTCATTAATTTCCAGCCTGCAGCTTTTTCTCCAGGTTGCCGTCGCTGCCCTTGCTTTCTGCTTTCCGGCTCCCTCTTCGTCTGACCTCTGCATTTTCCACAATGTCGCCTCCCTGCACTTACTCTGCTCATTAGTGGTTGTGCCTGGGGCTTCCTGCTTGCTATTCCCTGTTCCTTGCTTCTACTACTGTGAGTTTCACGCACGCACCTCCCTTCTATAATAATGATGTTGTTTTATAATGTGCTTAATACTGGGTACCAGTTTCCAAGCCTGGGATTCGAACCTGTGTTGCTATGCATTGTCTTGCTTCCAAGACAAACTCGTTGCCCCTGAGCTATCCTCCCAATCCTTTCACAATCTCCTTTTGGAAGCCTTGCGTTGTTCTACCTCTCATTGGACTTTTCAACCTTAATTGGACATTAACTCAATACTATCATTTACCATATGGAAGAGTCCTGAGCTTTTTTGGATTTTTATTACTTACATTGGAGACTGTGTTTACTAAGGTTTGTTTGTGTGCCTTTGGGCTTTTTGCCCTGGAGGTAGACCCTCCGGTTGCCCCTTTGTTTCTGCCTGTTGATCATGGGCAGACATAGTGGTGACTGGTAGGGATCGTTCTTTTCTCTGCATGGAAAGGAGAGTGGTCCCTCAAAAGAAGACTGGAAGAAAGGCAGCAGAAAAGACAGAGGAACAAGAACAACCCTGAGGTTAGAATCCTATTCAAGGGGATAACCTTGACAAGAATCATTGAAACGCCAAAGTGCAGGTCCTCCTTGACCTGACATGTGGGGGGCACTTTCAAGCGGCTATTAGAAAGGACTCTGGTGTAGACCCACAGTACCTTTAAGCACACCATCAGTCCTGGGAAATCAGGGGGCTAGGTGTACACCCAGGACACCATATGTCTACCAAGACCAGCAAGAAAACTCCCAGGATTCTCTCATAACATCAAATCCCTGTGGAAGGTGGTTTCCCCTTGGAAAAATCAGGCAGTGGCATAGAGGGTGTCTAAAACAGAAATGGAGGAAATGGTGTAATGAGTGGTGGTCCAGCACTGCATTTAAGGAGATCTTCTAGGCTTAACTGTATGCCAACACAGTAGGCCTGGAAGGCGCTTTGAGTGAAGAAATTAGGAACCTTTGTGTCGACTTAATTATAGCCGTTGGCAAGAAAAAAGTAGATAGTGCAGCATTGGGCGAGAGAATTGATGAGTATAAAATAGATATAGCCACTCTAAAGGAGGTGCTTCAGCCAATGGACACAGAATTAGTATCTCTGAAGGACATCGCTTTGGCCTTTATCAGAGAAGTGCGAGGATCTCAAGAGCCACTTTCAGAGGGACAACCTCTGCATTCAATTCCTGGCGGAACAATCGGGGGGGAGCAGCCATTTGCAGAATACATGCGGACCCCCCAACAGTCAAACAATATCTACTTGATCCATCCGATAGGCTGTGCAGAGTGCAGATAAGGGGTAAACGGAGAACAGAGTCCATGATTGGTAAGCCACCCAAAACTGGAATCTTTCTGCCCCCAGCCAGTTATTCTGCATATCAAGAGATAATCTGAAGCCATTCATTTAGGTGACCACTGTAGTCAAGAGCCTGAAGCACAAAAGGCTGCAAATGGACGGTGGAAGACTGCTGCTAGGACAACCATTGTCCAAGCCATCTCCCGGAAAGGCAGAGATCTTCACTTTCATTGACAAGGGAGGCCTCCCATGTTTCCTCTCTCCCATGATCTTGTTGGCCAAACCAATTCTGTGTCCTGCATGGCAGAGATCACTCTTCTGGACCAGACCTGTATGTTGCCTGGATCTTGCGCAACCCAGTGCTGTGAAACTAGCACTGCGCTCACATTGTGGGCTCTAGATATTGCTGCTTTCTGCCATGAGGAGGTGCCTTGCTAGAGCCTGAGCCATGTGGTCCTTTCTCTACGTGACTGCTGACCATGTGCAGGTGTTGCCTCGCCTGTGGCATCCTGGAGGTCATCCATAGTCTTGGGATCAGAATCAAGTTCTTCATCATCTTCATCCTGAGTCGTGCCTAGTGTTTGAATCTTGAGGTCGCTGAAAGAGACCAGAACCACTGTTCTCAGCAGTCAAAGTGGTTGAACAAAGAGTACACCTCACCCGCAACACCTGGGCGCAGAATTCTACAATCAACCGTGAGAGCAAACCTCTTGAATGGCCTAGACCTTCCAAGGGTCATTGCTCTTCATTGTCTGGATTCTAAAGGCTTGTGAGCATTCATGTTTTTGTGTCTCCCTAGTACCCATTCACTAACATTGTGCGTAAAGTCCCTCCCTGCTGGTATCCTTGCGTTGCATTTGGTGGTGAAACCTGGATTTCTGCATCCTGCTTGGTGGCTTTCTAGACATCCAGGACTGGTAGTCTGCAACCTCCCTACAGCAAAATCCTATTGTATATATTTTATGAAAATGGTCAGTGTCCAAAGCACTGCGTTACTGCACTCAGCCCATTGCTTCCTATTGCAGAATGTTTGACTAACTCTTCAAAACTCCCCCCACAAACCCCCCCAACCCCTCCTCCCACCCCAAAGTAGCCGAAACCTGGTTCCTGGAACACTGTTGAAAACATGTTCATACATTAGGGTGGACTTGTTAAGTTTAGTTACTCTTTACTGGTTGTCTTATAAAGTCCTCTGATACTTGTATAGTAATATTTTTTGCCACTTAATTGTAACAGTATTTACCCATAACTTTATAATTCTAAAGTGGGCTGGGCTGCTCACTTGGACACAACTGTGATTATATATGTGTATATATGCATGTTTTTCTTGTCTGTGTTATATTTGCTTTGTTAATGAGTTGTTAAATAAGTGTATTCTTACCTGTGTGGGTAATCTAATGCTTGATAAATTCATGTGTGTGTTAGCTGTGCTTTAGACCAAGCTTCTGAACTCCTTACTGCCCTGCCTCCTTTCCAAGTGAACGCTTTGTTAGACTAGTGCCAATTAAGATTTTCTTCACAGAAACCTAAAACTATAGTGGTTTTGAAAAACCTCAACGCAAGGTATCTCGTGGAATGGGCACAATGCAGTTAATTTGCCATATGTGTCTTTGATACTATTACTGGTGGCATAATGGGGCATTCGCAAGCTAGGGTGTATGCCAGTAACCTTAATGAAAGTCATGTGGGTCACAAGAGTATACTGCTTAGTGATTTTATGGTGTCTTAATGATGTCCTATAGATAAATGCACTGAGATGTCAAGATATTGTCTACAACCGAGGAGGCCAACCAGAACACGAACAGCGGGATGATTTGATCTGTAATTTGCTAAATGTGTGCGTATGATCGACAAGCTATGTTGGTCGCGATTAGGAAAATGGGTGCATTAAAGTTGCACACTTATTTAATAAAACAGTTGAATAAAAAACTTTCTTTACCCAGCATTACTGCTCAGTAAGGTATAATGATAATTTGCATCCATTTAATAATGTATGTGTGTAATGGCTCATAAGCGAGGGTGCTGCTGGGCATGTGCTGCCGTAAGGATAGCTTTGCACATGGTGGCACTATCTAACGGTATGTGGTAGTTGTGGTGTCACAGGGTTTATTTGAGCATTGGATTGAGGCATCCGTATATGTACATCTGTACTGTGAATACTGTGAATACTGTGAATATGAAGTCTCTAACTAATAAGTCATTTCCTGCATAAGGCGGTGCTAATTGTACATGTGAGTGACCATTCTTCATATAATGGCAACACCATCACAAAAGAGGCTGTAACTTGTATATAATGTAGGATCTATCTGGCATGTGAGGTTATATTGGCGCAAACATTTCAGTCTTTGGACATTTGAAGCTGTTATTTTCATGTGTTGCAAACATCTGAACGTGTGATGTGATATAGCTTGTGTGTAGGCATCATGAAGCAAGACACATACAACAGATTCAAAGTTCAAAATAAATACTTTTAACTTAAATATCAGGATGGACAAAGGCCTAACTTGCCCTGTGCTAAGGAGGGATTTCCCTACCTAAAGAAACTAAGGAAAGTCAGAATCAAAGAGTTCAACTGACAAACCTGTCTGTGTCCAAAACCTATGCTTGCCCTCACAACTAAATCTGTAAAATGTGTAGGGATGGCAGCAACCAAAAAGAAAACAATGTTTAACACAAACGTTTGAACTTATTCCAGCTCACAGCTTCCGTTCAGCTCCCTTCCTCAAGTGTGAAACAGTTCCACAAAAAACTCTCAAAATGACCATCAATAACTTGAATCGGGACACGGGGTTCCTTTCACCAAGTCAGGACTCGGGGTTCCATTCCCCAAGATTTCAGTAACAAAGCAAAGTGTGTTTTTTTTCTGAATTTAAAGTTCCAAAGTTCACGTTTTCAACCATAAGTTCTTTGTAGTTTGTAGCTTTTTCACACAAGTGATACTCCTTGTAATTTCCACTGTTCTTGTAACTTTTAAAGTTCCACTGTAAATCAAGCGTCAGCACCTTTGTTTGTAGGTTCCTTAAAGTCACATTCAATTTAGAACTTAACATGCCATGGTTTATTTATCCTTTAAAGTTGTATTCATTTCAGCATTTTAATATACCATGGGTTGTTTGGATTTAAGTTCTGTTCCCTTGTTGGGTTCAAAAATGTCTTGGTTTTGATTCAGTTCGGTATTGAATAATTATGAGGTTTGCTTCATATTCCTTTGCGTTTTTTCTGTTGTTCAATAAGTGTTTATTTCCCTTTAATTGGATTGCCCAGTGTTCGGAGACCTTCGAAAACGTGTTTCTTGCCACACGCGACCACTCCGACACAAAGTAACCTCAGTTTTTTTAGCTCTTCGGAAAACGTGCTTATTTAAGGCATGCGGCCATTGCGATACAAAGTATTCAGCATATAACACAGTTCACATACTCCGCCACCGGGTTTCCCGTTTATTAGAAACTCACTGGTCACTTTCCTCGTTCTTGTTGCAGTGCGGATCACACAGCCTCTTGATATTAATGTCAGGGCTCCAGCTCCTACCCTTCAGACACCCCTCTATTGGTTCTCTCACACAGGGGAACGCGCACTTCAAGCAACGAGGAATGGGGCAGCCTTCCTGCACGGCTACCCTCAATGTGCTCAGCCAGCTCCAGGGAGTCCCCGTTCCCCCGCCACAATACCATGGACGCCTCTCTCCTTGGTCCCCAGCATCCTGCTCCTGTCGTGCTCTCTTCCACTGGGCAGGTCTCCTTTTACAAGCTGCAGGTGTGAATGCTCAATTAGCCCTGCCTGACCACAATCAAAGGTACATGCCTGACCTTCACAGATCTTAGCAGGCCTCTTCCTCGTCCCATTACTAGAGTGGTAAAAGAGTGTAGTCTTCATTGCTCTTGGTTGCTTCTTCATCACAGAACTGTCAAGTGTCAATTGTGGGGAAGTGAGGCAAACTGGCTTATAAAAGCCTATGAAGGTTGGGGATGGGTTGGGTTGTTTGTCAATAGGAAAAGGGGAATACCATGTCTCGCCCAAGGGCACCCCACTCCCATTCCCTACTGACCCGCCACCCAGGTGATCCTCCCTCACTTCTATAGCCTTTCCCTGGCCACCTGCGCAGAGGACCCAAGGGTTTTAGGAGTGAGAATACCCTCAGGTTTCTCACGCTTGCCTAATAGCTGGCATTAAGATAACAGTAACTGCATACGGCAGAACAGGTAATGCCTGCACCCCGGGCACATCAAAGCAGCACTGTAGTCCTTTTATTGTGGGCAACTAGACTCATTTATTTTCTGACTAAATATCTTTTTGTTATATGTTCACTTATACATATTGTGGTGTTTGTTTATATCAGCAATGTCGCATCCTCTAATATAATCTTTGTCAAAGTCCTTGTAACATCATGTCCACTCCAGTCTTCAAAAAGTCATGTTGAGGCCATTTTCTGTCATGCAATTGGGTGAGTGATATCACTTTCACTGCCCATGGCACTTTGGTGAATTGACGTCCTGGACTCTAATACCTCCTTGCCAATCTTATTGGGTGATGCATTGTTGTTTCTGTGCTTTTTATTGACACCTTTTAAGCGTTCTACAATTGTTTTGGACATCATAATTGTATGTTTTTACGACTGTGCTTTTCCTGAAAAATACTCGATAAAGCGTACACACTAACCATTCTCCTGTTGTCTAAAAGTTCAAATATGTCGTATTACAGCTTTATGCTTCATTAGGGTTATTGATTGACTGGACTGTCTCTTTTTTTTATTTTGGAAGAAAGACTCGAGGTTCTGTGTTTCGGAATTTCTGAAGAGCTGTCTGTGTAAGAGAGTATGATTATTTATTCTCTTGGCATCTCTAACCGTTTCTGGGTCGCTTATCTAGAAATTTAAAAGTAACTACCTGTTTTGTTGTTTTCAGGTCACTATCAAAGGAAAGATGTTCCCTCATACCGGAATGGGAAAATCGGTGTTTTTACGCCAGGAAATATGCAATGATGAGAATGGTGAAGGTTCATCCCTGTCCACTGTCATGTGTTCGGTCGAAGACCTGGCCCTGGCTCACTATAGGCAGGAGGGCTATGATCAAGGTAATTTCAGCGATTATTTATTTTGTTGGTGGCACTTCATTCATTTCATTTAGATTTTGTTTGTGTTTATTCCGCTAAAGCCTCTGCAGCTTGAGGAGTCCGTTTTTCTTTAGAAACTTTTGTGTAATGAACTTTACGATATGAAAGAGCGACTACTGGGGTGCAAGTGTAAGAAACAGTTCATATTGGGAAACTATATTGGGGTGTTAGAGATCTTCTTATCTTTAGCGTATGTTGTATATATCGGCTTAATCTAGGCTTCTCGGTTCCTATTGTATTTTTAGAGACATTTTTCCCAAACCTAGTATGGTGAGCAAATTAATCTGCACCGGCTTTGTCACCTTTCCTTATTTTGCAGTGTAGACAGATGACCGCTCAGTTCCCCCCAGGTTTTAAGACCCTGTTTGCCAGTATGCAGCATTTTTCCAAAGCTTTTTGCTTTCTATGGTTTTGTTCTCTTTTTTAGCATGCAGGCAGCATGCATAGCTTTAGAATACATGACAGTTAAATTCATTCTGGACTTTTAAGACTCTTTCCCAGCATGCATCTTTCTAATGCCTTCCTTTCTTGTGGGTTTTCTAGGTGTTTCGCTGCAACCCTGTTATGCAGCTTTACTCCAAAGGGATTTCTCTTGTGATCACTTTCTCGCTCCCTGTCCTCCACTCTTCCGGCTCTCCCATTGTTGTCTCTCTGACCCCGAGACCTCCAATTGGGGTTTGTGAGATCCTTTCTTTAGGGGGCAGCTGATTAACAGTGTACGCTCGTCCCTTCTCCTTGCCCTCTCTCCACGCCTGGATAGACACTGGCTCCTTGTATCCAGGTTGCTCATCTCAGCACATTTGGACAGTTTCCCAGCCATACCCATACTTCAGACCATTCTCCACTCAGCAGAGTTTTCCTTCTTAGCTTCAGAAGTATCCAAGAGGAGGCAGGCTCTCTACCCCAGACCTCACTCTCCAGATTTACTTTTTTGCTGACAACTCTGTGTGACAAACTCTGCAGTTTCCTTTCTCTCGCTAGTGCGTTTACCAGCCCTACTCGGTTGTGGGAATAGAAAGAAAGACCCCCATTTGGATCCTAAAAATCTCTTAAAATCAATCACATTACCCCTTCTCTCGTATTCGCTCATCACTCGTCCCTCTTCTCTCGCCTCCCAAATATATTTATCCCTAGTGCATACTAACTAATTCACTGTTCAATATTTCTTTCAATAATAAGACTCTTTTCAAACCCCAGAGGATCGGACTGTCGACCTTTGTCTCTGCCCCATTAGTTGTAGATTGCACCTAGCATCCCATGAATACGCTTGACCTGAAGAGCTAGACCCAAAGAGGAAGACTGAAGTATGACTCATTGTTGCTGGTTCCACATTGTCCTGAGAAGGTTGAACTGTTGCCTGGTGTGATGGCAACTGTTCTCATTAGCATTCTGCTAGAAGCGCAATCTTACAATTGTAGTCTGTAGGCCACTCAGGGGAGGCACAACGCACAAAAGAGGGCCATACAAAAAGTCAACCCACAACTGCGTGAGAAGCTTTCCCCGGGCAAGATACGAGGAGCTGGACTGGCAAGGAGGTGGGGGTACAGGATTGGGAAGAGCGTAGGATGATTAGGCGAGAGCCACAGAGTGGTAAAGGAGGAAGAGGGGGGGAGGCCCCCTGCAATCAGAGGGATGGTAGGGAAGCAAAGGTGAACGCCCTTGCAGGGGTTGGCCTTCGGCATGCAGCCCTCTGCAACTTCATTCTTTTGCAGGCATGCTATAGGAGTAGATCCTAATCTTGCCTTTTTCTAAAGTCATTTTTCAGTTGGATATGCATGGTTGAGAATGTTTAATATTTCCTGGATTTAACTGTTTCACTTTAGGAATTCACGGTGAAGGCTCCACATTCAGCACGCTCTTTAGTTTGCTTATGTGGGATATTATCTTCATGGAAGGAGTGCCAGATGTCTTCAGAAATGCCTATCAGGTATTTAAAAGTATTTGTTTTCCAGGAATCAGTGATTCAAAATTCAAACCGAATCTACCACCCTCTGCTTATCCCCATGAATAATTGTATTTGCTTGTGGTGGTTTTCTGTATGCAGAGTGCACCCGTCCTTCTCTGTTGGAGTAGCAGAATGAGCAGTACAGGTCATGTGAACAGATGCTGTTGCTTATACATTACTTTCGCTTAGGCATTGCTTTGAAATCCCTTTTAAGAAATGTGAGCAACATTGTACATAGGCTATGTTGCAGTATAGTCTGGGCCTACTTTCTGAAAATTCATTATTATATTTTGTGTTTATTATTTAAAGGTGCTTTTGGTTGTGCATCTATAAGTGTTAAGAAGGTTTATAAGTTAATGACATCCACCATTTTGGCTTCAAGGGACTGGAGAGGTTGTGCTTAGGGAGTCAGATGCAGCACAACAAAGAGCGTGATTATTGTAGGTGCTCCCCTGCTATGATGGTTCAGCCCTTTCTGCTGACCTTTCAGTAGCAAGGCCAGCTTGTCAAACATACAGAGAAGTCAGTCAGGGGCCTCAGTTATCCACAGGACTTCATTCATTTTGTCATTTGTATAGCTCCTTTCACCATAATTACATTGAATGCCCTCAACAAGAAAGGGGGTGGGGGGGGCAATTATGGGAAAATTGGGGAGAGCTATTATGCGTGTGTGCATTTCAGCCATTAACATTATGAGAGGGTCGCCAAGACCCTGATAGTCACCCATCTCTGAATGGCATGTGGATGGGTGGAAGGAGGTATACTAGGAACTAAGCAGGAAGTTGTGTGTAAGAGGATAGATAGTTATGTGAGTAGCGACTTTTCAAACCTTTTGTCAAAATTTTGTCCTGAAAGGTAGCTGCATTCTTATGGCATGGGTGTTGTGCAATCGTGTTTGAGTTATATGTGAGAGCAGATGTGTGTAGGTGTGAGGTGGTGCCTTCAGCGAAGTTCCCCTTGGTTCCATCTTGGTACAAAGAGCAGTGCTTAATCTTACATACGATCTAAGTGCAATAAATATCCCCTATGTGTGGATCTAAGAATACATTGCCCACCCCCAGGTTCTTTGAGTGTGATGCAGTGCCTGTCTCATATGTCTAGTTGCAGCGGAAATGCTCATCCTCGTATGCGTTAGTTACGTACAGTGCTAAACGCCAATGATGATTCAAATGCAATTAATTATCATCCCTCAAATTGATCCAATAGTTTGAGCTGAAGGTGCGTTTTAAGTGTGATATGTTGCTCACCCCAGGACCTATTAGAGTGCAATACCCAGCCCACTTTCAAGCATCCCTATCGAGTGCAACTTACTGGATGCCCTCTTGACTCCTCCATACTCTGGGTCATGGCTGCATTTATTTGGGAGTGGGGGGGGGCAGTGGCTCAGGGGGAAGTGTGTGGGGGCAGAGCTCCGATGATAAATGAGAGACATGGTAAGGTAACAATGTCAGACAGGTGAGGTGGGCATAGGAAGGGGGTCTGACTGCTGGTCGTGCTTGCGTGTGGAGGGAGGGTGCAGGAGGGTTTAGGATGCAGGAGGGAGCAGGCAGATTTTGAGGGCCTTCCTGAAGGCCAAGTGATGCTCTTTGAGACGGAGAGTGAGGGAGTTCTAGAAGGTAGGTGCAAGGATGGAGAAGCATGCTCCTCCTAGTCTGGAGAACTTGAAAGGGGGGACTGCCAGAAGGTGTGCAGAGCCTGATCTGGGGACGGGGTGGGGTGGTAGTGTGTGAGTTTCATTTTGAGGAATTCAGGACCTTTCTTAAGGATGGCACTGTGGGTAATGCACATGGCTTTGAAAGAAGCTTGGTGGCTCATGGGCAGCCAGTGGAGTACCCAGAGTGAAAGGGAGATGTGCTCTCTGGGGGAAGAGTGCGAGGAGAAGCTTTGCTGCAGAGTTGTGGATCCGTTGGCGCTTTCTGAGTTGGGATGTATGTGCGCCTAGATAGAGGGCGTTAGAGTAGTCTAGGCGAGAAAGGATGATGGCCATCATTGCAGAGACTCTATAAGGTTTAGAGAGATACAAAAAAATCCTCTTGAGAATGCAGAGGTGGAAGTTGCATGGTCTGGAGACTGCATTGATTTGGCCAAAAAGGGTCAGGCCTGAGCTAGTGCATCCTAGGTTTTTGACTGAGGACAATGCAATGGGTGAGGGTCCTAAGGAAGGCGGCCACAGGGCAGGTTGGGTAAGGATGAGTTATTTTGATGCACGTTAGGATTTCGTTTTTTTCCAGATTGAGAAGGTGGAAGTGGTGGTTTGTCATCCAGCGGTCTGTCTGAGAGGCAAGGTACAAGATCTGGGTGGGGGAAGACCGGGAATTGGGGATCTTGAGGATGACCCGAGTGTCATCGGTGTAGTTGTAGCAGTGAGATTGTGGGAGCGGATAAGCACAGGGAGTGGGTGAAAAATTAGAGGTTGAAGAGGGACGCTCCCTGAGGGACTCCTTGGGGCAGAGGAGAGCAGATGGAGGAACATTATTTGGGAGCGGTCAGAGAGGAAAGAGGAGATCCATTTTAGGGCGGTATCCCTGATGCATAGGGCAGAGAGTCATCTGTTCGTGAGGATGTAGTGGTTGATCGTGTCGAAAGCTGCCTAGGGGGTCAAGGAGGATGAGTGTGGCGCAGCCTTCAGAGCCTGCTGTGCTTTTAAGGTTGTACATGGACATTTACAATCCAGGATTCATTACCCCTCTAATCCATGAAGTTCCTGACATGTCACTTTCCGCTCTCCCACACCACAGTGTGTATTTTCCACTTGATCTACTGTCCACCACAAAGTAACACAGCCTAGCTGAATGAATTTACCAACCTCATCGCTGCATCAGCTGTCAACCATTCCATCAATGTCTTCCTAGGAGAAAGCAATCTGCCAGGACCGCATGAAACCAAGAAAACCTAAGGAGCTTTCCTCAATCTCTTTGAAGCCCTTCACAACACATAACCCATCACTTTTTCTGGATAATTTTTTATTGCGTGTGTGACAGGCTGTGTGCATTAGCATGTGTAGAATGTTGTGTGCAACTCCCCACTCGGATGCCTCCTTGTTTCAAAATGATTATATACTTGCAATAAAGCAGATTGTGGGATCTATCTTTTCATGTACTGGGACTAAACCCAAATATCTACCTAATTAACACTGCATGTTTTTATGGCTCTTTCACAATATTAAAATTTCATTCCCGTAATAGCTCAAATGAATTCAGGTGTCATTGCACACTCGATCCCCTAATTGCATGTTCTTTGTTCCAGGCTTTCCCGCTAGATCTGTACACAGACAGTTTCTTTGAGAACAGGAGCGCTGCCATTGCGACCCGGCTCGAGCTGCTCCAGGAGGCTTCCACCGAGACCCTGGAAGAGATGATAGCAGATGTATGGAATGTGCAGCAGGGCAAAGCGGCGGCGCTCGTCAGCTGGGAACGGTTCACTTCCCTGCAACAGGCTCAGGTATGTACTCTGATTCTTATGGACCATCTTCTGCTATTTTAAAATGTTTTGCGGTCAAATTCTTGTCAACCATGTTTTATTTATGCTCGTCTGACAGTCGAGGTGGAATCTTAACAGCATTTAGTTTCATATATCAACCTAGTGATAAAGAACTGTGTACCTAGGTTTTCTATGTCGAAAGAGTATTGCTCCCATTTCATTGGCGTGTGAAGTTATATATTGACTTGCTTAACTGATAAGTGAAGCAGGTGGGCATTTCGAAGGGATTGTGTCCTCCGACGTATTCCTTATCTTAGATATCTCCTTCCAGCTCTGCTGGCCTCGGAAATTCTTTCTCTAGAGGGCGCTGCGCGTCGACGTCCTCCGAGTCGATGTCCCTTGACAGCTGCCGTATCGACGTCGATGTCATCCTGCCTATAAAGGCCGCGGGCAGCGTCCGTTGCTCAGTTCCATTTTTCCGCGCTTACTCAGTGCCTCGGAATACCGTTGCTCAGTTTTGTCAGGTTAATCCTATTTACCTCGAGTTATTCGATCCGTACTCGATGGCTTCTTCGTCGGAACCGACAACTCCTCGGTCCGGCTTCAAAAAATGCCGAGATTGTGGGAAAAAGATGTCGCTGACTGACCCTCACAGAGTTTGTCTGTAGTGTTTGGGAGCTGAACACCATTGTTCGGAGTGCGAGGACTGTATGTCCATGACAGCTAAGACCCTGAAGGAGCGTAGGGGGAAGCTGGAGAAAGGTAAGACTTTTAAAGCTTCTTCTTCCTCGACGAAGTCGAGACATTCGTCTCCTCGTCACCATTCGCGCTCCAGGTCTCGGAGTGGGTCCCATCACTCCTCTACATCGAAGCACTCGAAGAGGAGACGTCCAAGATCCCCTTCTCCGTCTTCCTCTTCCTCTGTTTCTCCAAAGAGAGAATCCCTTGCCCCACGAAACATAGTTCCCGGGCTGAATGGGAGGAATTCCGCAAAAGTATGATGTGCGTCTTCGAGAAAGCGGCCTCGACCCCCTCGAAGACTGCCGAGAGCGATGCTCTGGTCGAAAGACCCGAAGGTGAAAAACGCCGCGAGTCGCAGTACCCAGCGAAGGAAACTTCTCGAGCGCGTCTCGAACCCTCGAGTAAGACTACGACCTCAAAACCTTCTTCGAAGGTTCCGTCGACGCCGTCGACGAAGGTACCGTCGACGCCGAGGTCGGTGTCTTCGGCGCCGTTGTCGAAGGGACCTTCGACACACGGGTCTGTCGACTCGACGCCATCTTCAACACCGGCGTTGACGCCAAGAAAAGTCACGGTTACGACATACCCAGTGGCTATCCCCAGGTCCTCGATGACGATGGCGTCGAGATTGTCGACTTCCTCGAGCAGAATCCCAATTCTGTCAAGGTCATCGAGGCCTCCGCCTTTGTTTTCAACGCCACTCCCGAAGCCTTCGGCGTCGACGACATTGACGTTTTCGAGGCCGATTATGACAAGTTTGGCACCTTCTGCCTTGGAGATGGGGTTTACACCCTTTATGAGTTCAGAACAATTGAGAACTATGTCCTCAATTATGGAAGAGGGTGAATTGTCTGAACAGGAAGACACATTTGAGTTGCAGGGACCTGCAACCCCAGTTAGAGAGGAGTTATCCTCTGAAGAACGCAGGTTAAAGGATCTTCATGATTCCTTACATGAGGCAAGTGGGTTAGACACCCCCTGAGGTGGAGTTTGCTAGGCCAGACCCGGGGGAGCATGCTGAAACCCCCTATAGAGCCTTAATGGCCAGGATCACAGAGTTTATGGGGTGGTCTGCACCTTCACAGTCTTTCCAACAAGATGACCTCACGGATATTCTTGACAAAGGCCCACAGGAGGATCCTCTAGTGCCCTTTCATAAAGCTCTTCAGAGGAAGATTATGACGAACTGGGAAACCCCAGATGTCGTCCCGGCAGTAAATAAAAAACTGTCTACAAAATACAGGGTATCTTCTGCAGACCCGGAGTTTTTGTCAAAACACCCATCCCCAGAAAGTCTGGTGGTACAGGCAGCATTTTCTACTGATGTCAAGACTGCTTACCCTACCATCCCACAGGACAGGGACGATAAAAAATATGATGCTATGGCAAAGAAAGTTTTTTCGGCATGTAGCATGGCGTTAAAATCTGTTAATGCTACTTGCACCCTTGCTAGATTCAGCCATACACTTTGGGAGTGTGCTTCTACAAAGGCTGACTGCATCCCGGAGGGAGAAGAAAGGGAGGCGTTCCTGAATATCATACAGGACGGTAAAGACGCTATGTGCGAATCCCTCCAGACGGGCATTGATTCGGCTGACAGTATCAGCAGAGCAATGGCGGCAAGTACAACAACCAGGAGATTCGCTTGGTTGAGAAAGTCTGGTTTTGCCCCAGATGTGCAAGCCAGGCTCTTGAACATGCCATTCGATGGCTCTTCTTTGTTCGGGAAAAAGGCGGATGACAGTTTAGAGAAACTGCAAACTTCAAAAGCAGCAGCAAAATCCCTAGGCGCTGCAATCCGTCAGACACCTTTTCGTCCCACAGGAACCTGTGCGAGGGGCAAGTCCTTTCGCTTCTACTCCGCATTCGGAAGAGGTAGAGGACGACCGGCTCCAAGGGGACAAAGAAGAACTACCTGAGGTGGACGGGGTAGATATTCAAAAGCCTCAGCAACAGCAGGTGCCTCTTTACCATCTGCATCAGCCGCCCCAAAACCACTCTGAGGACTTCCCTCACAGGACACCTGTAGGAGGCAGTTTGACTCAACATCTGGCGGAATGGCAGGCTATCACGTCAGATGCTTGGGCATTGAAAACAGTTGCCCAAGGTTACTGCCTGCCTTTCCTACGCATACCTCAGAGTCATCCACCGGGGATCAGCTCTCAGAAAGCTCCAGATCCGCTCCTCTTGCAGGAAATTTTGGACCTGCTAGAGAAAGGTGCCATAGAACCGGTACCTATAGCGGAGAGGAACAAGAGCTGGTACTCCCCTTACTTTCTTATTCCAAAGAAAGACGGAGGACTGAGACCCATCTTGGACTTGCGAGAATTGAACAAATTCCTCAGGAAAGACAAATTCAAGATGGTCACTCTTTCTCAGATCCCTCAGGCCCTTCAGTTCCAGGACTGGTTGGTATCTCTGGACCTTCAGGACGCTTATTTCCATGTGCCTATCCATCTCAAACACAGGAAATACCTGAGGTTCGCAATTGGCAACTCTCATTATCAATTTCGAGTGCTGCCATTTGGGCTGACCTCCGCCCCGAGGGTCTTCACCAAGTTAATGTCGGTAGTGGCGGCAAGTCTAAGGAGGGAAGGGATTCACGTCTACCCCTACCTGGACGATTGGTTGATCAGGCTGTATCTTCGGAACAAGCTCAGATCCAGCTAAATCACGTTTGCCACTCCCTTCACAAACTGGGCTTCTCCCTCAATTTAAAGAAGTCACAAATGATACCATCGCAGAGACTCCAGTTCATAGGAGCGATCCTGGACACTTCCCTGGGAAAAGCCTCGCCACCAGAGGTGAGGGCTCAAGATATTCTACAGATGGTTACCAAGTTCCAAGATGCCCAACGTCTCCCAGCCTTCGACTTTTTGAGGTTGCTAGGCCTCATGGCATCCTGCATTTTCCTAGTGCCAGAGGCTCGCCTGAGAATGAGATCCCTCCAGTGGACACTGAGGACTCAGTGGTCACAATTCTCAGGGAGAATGACAGATCTTCTTCAGGTTCCCGACAGGGTGGCTTGAGACCTTCAGTGGTGGGCCTGTCAGGAGAACATTCTGAAAGGAGAACAGTTTTGGCAACCCTGGCCGGAGATAACAGTAGTCACGGATGCCTCACTCACGGGGTTGGGAGCCCACGCCAACGACTTGACCATCAGCGGTTGTTGGTCTCCATCGGAGTCCAGACTACATATCAACCTGTTAGAGCTGAGAGCCATCAGACTTGCGCTGAAGGCGTTCCTGCCAGCTGTACAAGGGAAAAATGTCCTGATAATGACGGACAACACAGTGGCCATGCATTACCTCAACAAAAGAGGAGGCGTAGGATCACTACCCCTGTGCAGAGAGGCGATGCAGCTCTGGTTTTGGGCAATCCAAGAAGGAATCTCTCTATCGGCAGTTCACCTAGCCGGAGAGAAGAACTTGACAGCGGACGCTCTGAGCAGGCAGAGTACAGTCTCCCACGAGTGGGAACTAGCTCAGGAAGTCCTTCAAGAGATCTTCGCCCTTTGGGGAACCCCTCAGGTGGATCTGTTCGCCACCGGCGTCAACAGGAAATGCGATCTGTTCTGCTCAAGGGAATTTCCCCCGAGAGGAGCTCTGGGAGACGCGTTCATAGTGGACTGGGAGTTTCCGCTTATGTACGCATTCCCACCGGTCCCTGTCATTCCTCAAATGATCAGGAGGTTGAGAAGATTCCGGAGAACCATGATCCTAATTGCCCCGGATTGGGCCAGGAGAACGTGGTACCCGGACCTTCTAGACTTGTCCATCTGCCCTCCAATTCGACTTCCACTCAGAGAGAACCTACTCTCACAGAAGGGAGGTCAGGTTCTCCATCCAGACATCAAAACCCTCAACCTTCACGCTTGGCTTCTGAAAGGCTGAGGTACAAGGATTGGGACCTCCCTGATGATGTTATGGAGGTGTTGCTTTCGGCAAGGAGGCCAGCAACAAAGTCTCTCTACCGCTGCCGTTGGAACAGATTTTGCAGCTGGTGTAGAGAACAGAATATTGACCCCTTTTCATGTGGTACACCAATGGTTTTTTCCTTCCTACTCTGTTTGGCGAATTCAGGCCTTCAAGTTAGCACCATTAAGGGCTATCTCACAGCGCTATCCATCTTTAAGCGCACTGCGGAAGAACCATCCTATTTCAAGTTACCCTTGGTAATACAGTTTCTAAAGGGGTTAACCAATGTTTATCCCCCAAGACCATTCCAAGTTCCCCTATGGGATTTAAACTTAGTCCTAACTTTGCTGATGGGCACACCTTTCGAACCACTCCATTCTTGTTTGTTAAGATTCCTTACCCTTAAAACTGTTTTATTAATAGCACTTACATCTGCTAGAAGGGTGAGCGAATTACAAGCTCTTTCTTGTAAACCCCCTCATACAATCTTTCACAAAGACAAAGTTGTCCTGCAAGTGAAGCCTAATTTCCTCCCAAAGGTGGTTTCTGAATTCCATATCACTCAGAAGAATACCCTACCATCTTTCTATCCTCCTCCTCATCAGGGGAAAGAAGAAGAGAGTTTACACAGGCTGGACCCTAGAAGGGCTTTAAGTTTTTACATCAGTAGACTAGCCAGGATAAGACAGGCAGACCAGCTGTTTGTAGGTTACACAGGCCACAAGCTGGGGTTACCAATAACCAAGCAGACCATTTCCAGATGGATCATTCTAGCCATTTTGGAATGTTATAAACTGGCAGGGAAAGAGCCCCCTCAAAACCTTAGGGCTCATTCGACCAGAGGTATTGCAGCTTCATCGGCCCTCAAAAGAGGTGTGCCGGTTAAAGACATCTGTGCGGCCGCTACATGGTCGTCTGTCCATACCTTTACACAATTTTACAACTTGGATTCCTCCTCCAGTCAAGAGACTAGGTTTGGAAGGGCTGTACTGCACTCTATTCATCAATAGAAGACAGCGTGAAGTCAGTACTCCCTCCTCCAATAATAGAATACTGCTATGGGAGCCTATCTAAGATAAGGAATACGTCGGAGGACACTATCCCTTCGAAGAACAAGTTACTTCTTACCTTGTAACGTTCTTTCGACGGGATGTTCCTCCGACGTATTCCTTATCGACCCTCCCATCCATCCCCGCAGTTCTACTTCCCTTGTTGTTGCAGCTTATGCTCCTTCAGGGTGATTAGTCTAGTCCAGACAGAAATACTGTGGGCTACAAAACGGAACTGAGCAACGGACGCTGCGCGCGGCCTTTATAGGCAGGATGACGTCGACGTCGATACGGCGGCTGTCGAGGGACATCGACTCGGAGGACGTCGACGCGCAGCGCCCTCTAGAGAAAAAAATTCCAGACCAGCAGAGCTGGAAGGAGATATCTAAGATAAGGAATACGTCGGAGGGACATCCCGTCGAAAGAACGTTACAAGGTAAGAAGTAACTTGTTCTTCTAGTTGAACAATGGGCACTAACTGGCGGCGGTGGTGGTATTTGTGGGAAATGTGATCATCTTTAGCATCCGCTTGTTAAAAATTAAGTGCTCTGTAGGGTTGGGAGAGCTTCAAGTACTGGCATGTAAAGGTGGGTATTTATTTAAGGCAGTCTGCCTGCTCCTTGATCCATTGTCTGCCATAATGTAAAGTTTGCTTTCCAGGAGCAATGGATGTACTCAGAACATCTAGAACAGTTGTTTCGAATGAAAGGAACGAATCAAAATAAGATTGTTTTGTTGTTATGTTTGTGTACATTTCTTTTCCATTGCTGATTTGACCACCCTGCGCCTCTCCTTCCCAGCACTCCTTCATTTGGGGAAAGCTGGTCCCTTTTGCCAAATACTGTTTTTTGCAGCATTACAAGCCAATTCAGGCCGCTAAATTACCACAATTGGACGGCTGGAGCCGCATGGAACACCTGGAGAATTTAGGTTTAAATAACCTACACAATGGAAACCACACCTGCAGATCCTAAATTCCCCACTCTGGCCTAGAGGATAAGTCGTATAAAATGCATGGGTATAAGTGAAATGCACAAATGTCATCTTATGTGCTAAAGGTATTACCCAAATTGACCTTTTGTCCTAATTGACCTAATAATAGTGGTCCTAATTGACCTTCTGCGCAATTGGCCTTTATCTTTATTTTACACATATATATATATATATGTGTGTGTGGGGTGGGTTTGTAGTAATAAATCATATAATGGGATTGGGTACAGGGTTGCAGGGATTTTGGATTGAGTGGGGAGTTGCGGGGAGTTTCCCCTGCATATCTCCTGATTGACCTTCATTTCACAATCAATTGTGAAAAGGTCATTTAATGTATACATCTGTGCTTAAAAGCACTACCTTTCAACAGTGTGATTAGCGCAATCAATGCTTTGGAGTGCATAGAAGTGCTTACACCGATTATAAAGTCATTTGTTCACTGTATGGGGTAAAGAAAGGTTGGAATTATACCAATGACTGCACAGATTTAGAAAGACTAGGGGGTGCGTATGACATTTATCATTTCACTGCGTGCAAACACTTAGAGGATCAGACTGCAACGTGTAATGCTTCAGCATAGTGCTAAGAGCAGATTGCGTAGTGAATATATTAGATGGAGACATTGGGTTTATATTTTTCAATTGGCCTTGTACAGTGAGGGGCTTATTTTCTGAGTACATTTAGAATTGAATTCAGGGACGTTCCTTTTCAGAATATATATTTATTTCTCTGCCCTCAGCTCCTAAGCAATGAGAACAAGGTCAAACTGAATAAACAATCTGAACAAGAGCGAGATAAGGCCATGGCTATGCATACTTTTTTTCATAATGTAGGCATATTGAGATGAGCTATTGTAGGTCACGACAGATGCAGGCTTGAACACGGCACACTAGAAATATGTCATGTACTTTTTTTTAGCCAAACCTAGTGCAATTTGCTGTTTAATAAACGAAGTGACCAATCATTAGCTAACATTTTAATTGGGGTATATAAACATCGAAGGGGAATATTATAGCGAAGGCTGCTTGGAAACAAATATCATCCTGTGACATTTTGGCAGACAAGACGAATTGTGGGAAGATGGAAGCAGGGAGGTAAAAGCAACCCACCAGAGATGGGGTTAGATTTGAATATCAGCCAGCCAAGATAAGCAAAGCTACATTTATAGCTCGAGAGTGCGAAGTCATATCTTTTTCCATTTTAGCAGAGAGACAAAAAAGCTGGGCATATTTTTGATTGTTCTGGAAACTGAATTAGGTTGAAGAGTTTTAGCATTATGGATTCAAGTTTTGTCCTGAAGTTGAATTAGAGGCTTATTGTAAACCCCTTGGAGTTTTTGTTTGTGCAGATTGAAATGGTACAGGAAGGTGTGCATAGATTATGTTAGGAACAGCTTGTCTTAAGCAGTGGTTCTATTTAGGCCACAGGTCAGCTAAAGGGATAGAGGGTTTAGCATCACAGCACAGACTATTCTGCACCCTTAAATCATACAAATAGATTGATATATTGGAAGGAATAGACACGCAACATTATTTTGTTTTTAAAGAGTCCACGATTATTATTATAATTCTTGTACCTACTCACAACAAACAGAAATGTTATAAATGAATTTAAATAATTAGAGGTACAATGCCATGATGCCTTTTTATGTAATGTAATGGGCATTTGTATAGCGCCTTTCACCATTGGTATGGTCTCAACGTGCTGTAGGTTGAACGTCCTTGAGGGACCGAGGTCCAGGTATGGGAAATTTGTCAGAGAGAGAGTGCGTGTGTGCACTTAGCCGGTATTAATGGCAGGTAGGGGTGGCCAAGTCTCTGCTAGTCGCCCATGTTGAGCAGACATGTGGGCAGGTGCCCAGAGAGTATGCAAGAGCGACATTATGTTTGCAGCTAGATAGAATTGACTGGAAAAGAGAATCCAGCAACAGCCATTCTTGGAAGGCCTGCTTGATGGCTAGCAATTCTTTTTCCAATATCCGCGTTATAGTGCCAGAGGTGTTGTGCAAAGTATGTGTTAAGCAAGAGACCCATTATGTGAGCAGCTAGACCGAATTTTGTCTTGAGATATACAGGGTTCGAAATTTCCGAGCGCTATTTGCCGTTTAGCTCCTGGATTAGGCTCATCTGCACCTGGTAAAGGCCTTCTCAATGGATTCCAAAGCCATTATAAGTGCTTGCTTTGAAGCAAGCGTTTCGTTCTAATTGCTTGCTACCGCCATTAGGTGGCAGCGCAGAATACCTTTAGCACAGACAAACAACATTTTAACTTCCAGTGACTAAACATTTTCTCAGTATCACAAGGAAGTGTGATTAATTAGTTGAAATGTGAATGGTGTTGCACTCCTTTAAAGGAGTCAAAAGTGCATTTGTTTTGTACAAAGGCATTTAATAAAGTCATTGTGTATGTTATGAGCATTCACTTTCAACAGATGTTATGTTAAAGGTCTTTTATACCATGCTCTATCACCACCTGCGTGGTCCCTTGGTGCTCTGACGGATCTGTAAAGCAAGAGGGTAAGGTGGGGAGTAAATTAGTAGGAGTGAGCGGGAGAAAAGAGCAACAGAGCTGTGATGTGCTGTTGGCAGCCTCAGTTCAGTTTACACCGTTCGCTGAGCGTAGGTGTGAATTTCCGGTTAGTAGCCATCATGTGCTGTTGTGTGAGGCTATGTGTGGTCTGTTATGTTGTTGCGGTGTAGTGAAGTGGGTGCGTTATTTTTGCTGCAGAGGGATAGTTGTGTTTAGTTCAGAGCTTGAGAGGCGTATGCAGAGGGATGCGTTCTTTTAGTGGGATTGGTTAGTGGCAATACCTTACCCCCTCAGTTACCGCACATATCCCTTCCAATGTTGTACATTGTGGTGTACTACAATTCCCGCACCTATTTTCTTTGCAGAGGTGTGGGTCGTTAGCAGGGCTTTTTAGTGGTGGCGCCCCCTCTACCCCCAGTGCCCAGACTAATGGATGTCCACATTACTTTACCCCCTGGCACATCCCTGTGTGCAGCAACCACCGCCTCCACGGTCCCCTCCAGAGGGAGAGGGGGGCAGCTAGTTCCTATGCCCTTGAGCTCCCTGTGCCTCATCTGTTTCCGAATGTTGTTCGCCTCTCCCCTATTAATTCTAATGCCCTCTATCTGTGGTTCAGTTAGGTTGAGCCCATCTTTCTCCTTGGTTTCCGGTAGGACTCTCTATGGGAATGGGTACACAAGGGTCTCCCTCCCTCCCATTCAGGCGCCTCTTTATTTTCCTGCACGTCGCTGTGGCCCGGCATAGTCCCCCGTCTTTCCAGTTGTGTGTTCATTGCATGGGTGGTGGGTGTTGCTCATTCGTTTTCATGCCGAAGTGCCCGGTTTTTAGAAGTTTTCTTTGGGGCAAGAAGGCAGGTCACCAGGGGTTACATTTATATCCAGTCATTTGTGTGGAACCTGAAACAGCATGATTGCAAGAGTGGAGGCCCTGGTTATGTCACCCGTCTGGTTGCTTTCTTCTAGACACCTTAAGCCCCATTATTACCAGGTCCCCCAGAGCTTTTCACGCTTCCTTTTTTAATGTTTTTTATATCCATCAAACGAAGGTCTGGTATCTCTGGGAGAGGGCACAGAATGCCACTCTACGGAACTACTACATAGGAAGATAACCAGATCAAACCGACTGTTGGATTTCCAACTACAAGGCCACCACCTGGTTCTACTCAACCTCTCGTCCGCTTTCGACACAGTAGACCACCATACGCTTACGCGCATCCTACATTGGCGCATGGGAATTCGCAACCTTGTCCTACGCTGGTTCAAGTCCTACCTCTCAAACCGCAAGCAGTTTGTTTAGATGGACTCCTCTAGATCGCCAATGCTACCTGTCAACTGTGAAATCCCGCAGGGTTCCATCCTCTCCCTAGTGTTCAATCTATACATGGAGACGCTGGGAGCCCTCATGACCACACACACAACATCCACCAATACGCCGACTACACACCGCTATACCTCAAGATCGACTCCTTCAAGGACATCCATAGGCTCAAAACCTGCCTCTCGCTGATCCAGTCTTAGATGTCCAGTGCACACTGGAAGCTCAACCCCTCCAAGACTGAATTCCTACTTCTCACCGACACCAATGAACACCCAGACATACAGACCTGGCTATGAACCATGACCCCCTGAGGGCTTCACACCTGAGCTCACCTCGTGCGCCAAGTCCCTCGGCTTCCACATGAACAAACGCCTCTCCTTCAAGACACAAATAGCTAATGCAATTCAGACAGCTTGGTATCATCTCTCCCTCCTGCAAAAAGTCAAGCCCTTCCTCCCTCGGGACAGCTTTAGAGCCACCGTCCAAGCACTGGTCCTATGTCACCTGGATGGGGGCAATGCACTCCTCAAAGGCCTCCCGTTGTCCTCCCATGTGCCCGGGAGGAGTGTCCTACACGTGACTGCAGGCCTCATCAAGGGTCTACGCAGATACGATCACATCACCCTGGCCCTCATCTGCACGCACAACTCACCAAGTCTTACTGCATCATCTATAAGGCTCAAGTCACCAAGCTACCCTGCAGAGAAACTCAGCATCTCCAGCGGACAGCGCACCACCAGAAGCCAGGACACATACAGACTTGAAATCCACTGCTGCAATATGGAAAGGACCAGAAAACAAGCCTTCTCTGCCTATGCCCCAAGACTATGGAACCTCATCCCCGTCTGCATCAGATGCGCCCCCACGCTCCGACAATTCAGAAAAGAACTCAAGAATCACAACTTTGAGGAATCTCTCAGCCTCAACACCTAGGCCATCACCACATCACCCCTCGCGCCACCTGCTTGGCTAAGAATAGTGTCTGGTGTTGCTGTTGGTACTCTTGTTCAGAGGAGAATTGCCTAGCATTCCGGTGCTGGACTGCCCCAGGGCAGGACAAAGACTGATATGTTTGGGATATTTCTTCTCTGTGAAAGGTAGTGAGCTAAAGACTCTGGGTAAGGCTCTTGTAACCAGCACTCCTGGCAGAGAGTCTCCCGGGGACCCCCCTTGTTATTTGGAGATGCAATGGGCCACAGGGTTCTCTATTGAAATCCGGGTTTACTGCATCATAGATCTGCCATTTTTGCCTCTTAAGCTTTTATATACTTTTCCATGCACAATCTTGTGACCTGGAAATGGCAAGTAATATAAAATGTTGGACCTGCATTCCGCATGCCTAGTGATGTGCTAAGTTACTGCTCCAGGGGCGAACACTCTGCCTATGTTTGAATCTTGCTGGCATGAGACTAGGCAGACAAAGCATAATGGCAAGGACTAGCTGGAAAGGCTTTCATTTTCTGGCCACTCCTGAAACACCCTAAGCATTATGTTTTTATCCCAAAGTACTGAAAAAAGTAGCTGGTGTAGGCATGACTTGTTGAGTCTCCTTTAACAATCTACAGATGTAAGGATGTTGCCACCCGTCCCCCTGTGCAACTTCTGTGGCCAGCTTAAAATGTGGAGGTAAGTATTAACCATCGTAGGTGCCTTCTCTGCTCCAAAGTCTGAAAATGCCTGACTGACCCGACACTCGCCAATGTGGGAGTATATCCTCTGCGCTGCTGGCGTGTGGACATGGCTCCCATCATGATCTACAAGAAGAGAGAGACTCTTGAATCCAATGAAAGTAACACAAGAACTACAAACCACAATTGTGCACTCCAAAGTGTAACAATCCAGACTATCTGTACTACATGCAGCTATGCTCGAGCCATTCCTGAGGCTATCCGGTCAAATGGCAGAAAAGCAGATGTGAAACCTAGGCCCCAGGCTTGCAAAAACGCACGCATCTGGTGCTGCTGTTTCCTGGTGGGTGCTCCTGCAAAACAATCAGGGAAGCTGTTCATTGCACATGGATGCAAGCAGGTCCCTATTTAGCACACAGGATCCATATCCGTCCGTGGCCTGATTTCACCCATCGCATCACTCTTGAGGTTAGTCAAGCCTTTGGCTTGATGATCTGAGGACCCCAATGCTTTGATTGTAGATCCAAGGAGGATGTTTAATCTTGTTTGTCCCTTGTCACATTTTTCAGGGAAGAGGGTTATAGGCATGGCGTTTGGTACCCTTTGAAGGCTTAGTGCTTTTGTTCTCTTTAACTTTAAATCCTAAAAAGTGCTTTCGGTCATTGGAGGGTGTGTTCTATGTTCTTCTGCAGTGCATGGGTGGTTGGGCAGAGGGTGAAGATATAGGTATTTTTCTCGGCTGAGAAAATGTTACCTTGCCCATAGCCACAATGGCCCTTGCTGTTGACCTTCTCATCACAGTCCTCTTCTCCTGTGTGTGCACATTTAAGATGTTCCCACCCTTTTTCTGGGACTGTAGGTTTGCATAGGTTTGGACACCACCAAGCTCTCCCTCTAAGGAAATTGAGATTGATAAAGGATTGAAAGAACCCCAGGAAACTGTCTGCCAGTGTCCCTTCTGGGTAGGTATGCCCATCCTCTGTCAAATACTCCTCTTTCGTGGTAATGGTAGCGTAGGCTATTAACTTCTCCATGTTGAAATATTTGTAAGTATTATGCACCAGAATGGTCCAAAATAGGTCCTGCGCTGGCCCTTTTCACAGGCAGTTGTGTATGCATTAGACCTTTGCCCTTCTACACCCCAAATCTCCACCTCAAATCATTTGAAGCATCTGTGGTTACATGAGCATTGGTAAATGCCTTTAAATTAAAATCTGTTTATACTTGTGTATCTTTAGGTCATTTGCAATCATGTTACACCCCTTGCAATCATCTTCTACTTTACCTATGCCTCACCTGGGTCTGTAAAGCCCCGAGTTGTCCATGGAACTCAGCTCAGGCTGTACGAGTACTCTAGAAATTGACCCAATACAAAAAGAAATCTTTCTCTTAGCAAACATCTGACCTGTTTAGTTAATAATTATTCAATGTCATCGTATTCCAAAAGTTTCAGAGCACTCAAGACCATCAGATCATGGGAAAAGATAGGCAATATGAATGCATTAACAGGACTGTAAAAATACTTCTGGTTGGTCATATGGTTTATTTTAAAGCTAAACTTTTAAAATACTTCTAATTGCCAACTAATTATCCTGATCTCCGATTTCTAAGGACATCATCCGGGGAGTAATAAAATGTACCACAGCACCTGTGGCATCGGGGCCCCTCTTTCGGGAGGCGACTTCTCCTGGAATGGCAATGGGAAGTGCGTGGCCGCCTCACCATATTTAGCATGAGACCTTTCATTTTGGGTATGCCCCTGTACATTATTGCACAAGGTTAGACTTGCATCTGCATTTTTATATTCTTTTCTATCAATTGTCCTATGGAGCGCAACTGCCCTTAAGGCAAAGAAAGGATGCCCTTCTTAAATTTAACCAGGGTGCCTGCAGTGGAGGGCTTTATCCGATTCACAGCCATTGCTATTTTGCAGACACTGCTTTCATAAATTAACCTTCATAAGTATTTACTACCAGACTGGCAGCTGCTGATTATAAAGAATCTCTTGGCTTGTATGCCAGCGGAATCCGGCTGGAACTAACATGAACCCTTAGACCACTGAACTGATGATCATATCCTTGGCACTGAGACTAGGGACCCACGAGCAATGTTTGTATTTGTCTAATAGGGCCATCCAGATTCACCAGGACGTTCCAGGGTTGCTTGACCATGTATCCAGGACTATGTCTTGTGGATACACATGCTCTGCATTAGTTTGTGCACATTCTTACCTGGAGTAAGCACTGCAGTAGAATCTCCTCTTTGATGTTGCTTGAGCTATCTATCTTACAGCAATAGAATGAGTGCTTAAATTACTGTGCTCGTCACTGTGGGTGGAATGACGTGGCGGGGTAGAAAGATGTGTGAGCAGCTTGTGTGAGTCCTCTTTTATCTTCCAAACCTGCCTTCCTAGCCTTTTCCAAAACTTTATTTAATCATCCTCAACTTAAATAAACGCTTCAGTAGGTTAACCTGGTTAGTGTTTGCCAACGGATGCTGTGCTTTCACAGGGCTTTCCTCATCTGGATATTTTCAGGAAAGTAAGTGGGAGTCTTGTTATGCTACATCGTCTTCGGCTGCTCTAGGACCACACTTGTTCTCAGTTCTTCATTTATGGTTGTGTTAAAATTGTATTACATAGCCATACTCCAGCATACAGGATAACAGTCAACATTATAGGATGTTTTACAAAAATTGTGTTTTAGCCGAATATGAATAACATATTGTTTATTCAGGTGATTACAGAAATGCTTAAAAGAATGTGGGGTGGTAGATTTGGACTGCGTGAACGATGCCAGTTTGAGGCTGGGAGGGTTCTCCGCTTGTGACGTGCTTACACCTCACGCTCTGAAGAACAGGTTAGCTCGGTGGAGGGAGCTCTTCGAACGATCGCCTCCAGAGGACTTGAAGGACTTCGTGAAGTACAAGTCAAGGCCATAGGTAGGGCCACTTTTTTCATCCGCACCCCGCAAGGGTGCCTCCTTCCCAAGGAAACGTCCGAGCGGGAGGTACCGCTCAAGTTCTAACACCAGCACAGGTACCGAGGCTTCATCAGCTACCGGCTGCAAGGCTGAGGGTTCACTAGATCCTGCCGGTGATGTCGCTGAGGGACCGCAAGGTTCTTTTACCCGGTGTCCACACGAGTGGCTACACCCTACTACCGGACAAGTGTCTGAGGGGGCGCCTGTACGCAGCACTACCGGTGACGCAGCCTAGGGCACAACGCCTACCAGGCCCCGTCATGAGGTGCAGGGTAAGCCTCAAGCTCCACCGTCAAGAGTCCTAGAGAAGGCCGGGCCTAGCACAGCAATCACCACGGTGCAGGCACGTGGCATGCAGCCCGACAAAATGGCAGCTGCGCCAGACAAAATGGCTGTTCATCCGATACCACCCTTTGTGGGGAGCAGGTGGGAGAACAAGTTTCAAGGCGGGGCAGGTCTTCTCCAGGTACGTGGCCTACAGCATATCATTCAGCATTGCAGGGCAGACACCCCACATAGGCAGCAAGGCAGAGTACGCCCAGACCTCAGCAACCTCAGGGCCCTTCTCCTGCGCCACCTAACACCACCTGCCTGTGAGGACAAGTTTTTTGAGAAATTCCTCACGCTAATGAGATCCCCTCAGATGGGAACCATCCTTCGGGATGTGATCAGGGACATGTTACCGTCTGTCCCGCCACCTGCACCCATAGTCGTTCCTCCTATGACTCCAGTGCCTTAGGCCCCTGCGTAGCCTCAGCTGCCCGCGCCAGACCCTGTGGTTCTGGCTCCTCTGCCTCCTGCACCCCAGGCAGTTCCATACCAGCCTCCATACCAGCCTCCACAGCAGCCTCCGTCTCCGGTCGCTACACCTCACCCTGTGTGCTCAGTACTCCTCCACTTGTCCCAGACCAGCAGGACACCCTGGTGGACACTGATGAAGAGGAGGACCCCTACACTCCGTCTTCAGCCAAGGCATTCCATGATGGACTTGCAGGTCCGGGGTTGAAAAACCAGAGGCGGGGGTCCTAGCCACGGCTAGAACGGGGTTTCCGATGCAGAAGGACTTTGTCGCCTTAGGCAAAAAGGGATGGCTTAAACCCTATTCGGCACAGCCCACTAATCGGCGCCTCAATGCCAAGTACAGGCAATTGGAGGGGGATACACTTTTGCTGTCGGCACACCCTCAACCACACTCTTCAGTGATTTCTGCGGCCTCTTTCTACTCTAAGCCACAGTCTTCCTCAACCACCTTGTCCTCGGCTCTGCTAGGCAAGGAGGAGAAGGTCTTGGAGGCATATGGAAAGAAGATCTATTCCAACCCCTCGCTGCACATTCGTCAGTCTAATGTGGACGCCATGCTCGCAGCCGTTAACCAAAGTCTTTGGCGGGAAATAGCCGACTTCCTTCCGGAACCTCCGGTACACAGTCAGACGTGCTTCAAGGCGGGACTGGCAGAAGCAAAGTTGGTGGCTCAAGACATCATGGAGTCCACAGTGGCGCATATAGACACCTGAGGGTGTGCCATCTGCATCGCCACGGACATGAGAAGGACTGCCTGGCTGCGGGCTACCAGATTCAACCCAGACGTCCAGGAGCGCATATTGGACCTTCCATTCGAGGGTAGCGACCTCTTTCATTCCACCACCGATGAGGAACTTGATAAGAAGAACAGTTTGCAGACTGTAAAATCCTTATCTATCCTCACGAAGTCCACGCCCATGACGTACAGCCAGACACACCAGCGTTCTGTCAAGGGGCGGGGTCTTCAGCAGGTTCCGGGGCTTCCAGTAACAAAGGTCTAGGCAGCCGGACCGATCTCCAAGTCAGCACCGCTGCAAACAGCACAAGGCGGAGAATAAGGGCTTCTTTTAGTCGCCCTCCTCAGCCCCAGCGGGAAAAAAAGAGGGTCTCTGGTGGAGGGAGGGAGGGAGGGACGAAAGAAGGAAGGAATTCACGCACAGTATTGGCGTGCGAGGTTCGCTGACTCCTGGATCCTATCAGTAGTGTCCACAGGCTACCGGCCCCTTCCTCCCCTCTCCTCTCCTCCACTCCCACAGATTGGGACACCAACTCTATTGGCGGAGATTGGAGCACTCGTACAAAGTCAGGCAATGGAAGAAGTCCCAGCCTCCCTGTGGGGCATGGGCGTCTTCTCCAGAATTTTCGCACAAGAAGAACCAGGCTGGCCTGAGAGTTGTGTTGGACCTTTCCGCCCTGAACCTTTCCCTCCAGCTTCAAAAGTTCAAGATGGTTACCCCAGTGAGATTGGATGTACTCCCTGGATCTGAAGGACAGATACCTACACGTCCCGATTTAGCAGCCTCATCTGTCCTTTCTGAGGTTCAGGATCATGGGCTTTTATTTCCAATACAAGGTTCTACCATTTGGCCTCAATTCAGCCCCCAGGGTCTTTACTAGACTTATGAATGCAGTGGCATCCCTTCTCGGAGCCCAGAGGCGGTCCATCACACCTCCTCCGCCCTCATGAATATGCTACACGAATTGGGATTCTCCATCAATCTCAAGAGGTTGCAGCTGGAGCCGAGGCAGAGTCTAGCGTTCATGGGCCTCATCTGGGATTCAAGCTCCGAGAGAGTTTTTCCCTCGGAGGACAATATCACAGCCATCAAGAGAGCCACAAGTCATTTTCTCAGCAGAGCGGTGACCTCAGTATGGTGGTACCAGCACCTCCTGGGTATCATGGTGGCAGGTCTACTGGCAGTACCTTACACAAGGCTCAAAATGAGAATATTACAGCTTCACTTTGCAGCCTCATGGAGTCAGGAGCGGAGTTCCCAGGCGGAACTCGTCAGCATTCCTCCCTTTCTCCACCAGGACCTTGTCTGGTGGAGCACGGACTGCAACTTGAGGATAGGCAGACCCTTCTGTCGACCAGCACCGCAGATTACCATAACCACAGACTCTTCCTTGGAGGGCTGGCGAGCTACACTGAACAACCACAGCGTCCACAGAGGTTGGTCTCTTCAGGAACAGGAGGCCCATATCAATTGGCTAGAGCTGAAGGCCATCTGGCTGGCTCTCAAAGCCTTCCTGCCATCAGCGGCAAGACGATCCTCATTCAAACGGACAACTCCCCCAGCATGTATTACATCAAAAAGCAGGGTGGCACCAGGTCTCTTCCTCTGTGCACCCTGGTGGTCAGCATTTGGGAATGGGCTCTGGTGAACAACATACACTTAATGGCGATCCACCACCCGGGGGAGTCAAACCTGCAGGCGGACAGGCTCAGCAGGTTGGGTGCAGACAATTACGAATGGCAATTGAATGATCAGGTCCTTCAGGGGATCTTGAACAGATGGGGGTATCCCCAAGTGGATCTCTTCGCCACCTGGTACAACAGGAAGTGCCCTCATTTTGCATCCTGGCAGGGACAGGACCTAGGCTCCCTGGGCCATGCTTTAATGTTACAGTGGAACAGCATGAACACATATACATTCCTTCCTACTCCCCTGGTACACAGGGTGATCTGCTCCCTGGTGGCCGGCGAGGCCATGGTTCTTGGAGCTGCTCAGCCTGTCGGACCATCCTCTGATGCACCTTCCATTGGGCTCAGCTCATCTACTATCGCAGCAGGGGGGCACGGTCATCCACCCCGCCCCCCAGAACTTCCCTTGCAGCGTGGTTCCTGAACAGGTTACATTAAAGCATCTGCGTCTGTCGCAGGCTAACCTAGACATCTTACAGGGTGCTAGGAGCGATGCTACTAGGAGCCAGTACAAAGCCAAGTGAACTTGGTTTTGCCACTGAGCGGAGTCTAAGGAGGTTGATCCTCGTACTTGCACGTTGGACGATGTGCTATCCTTCTCAGCACACCTCGAACACTCGGAGAAATTGCTCCACCTATCTGGCGGCCATCAGAGCTTACCGGAACTCAGAGGAGAGCATTTTCTCATCCTCCAACCCGGTGGTTAAGACATTTGGCAGGCCTCACCAGGCTCTACCCGCCTATCAAGAAGCCACACCCTGTGTGGGAGCTCAACATAGCATTGGGCGTCTTGGCACATAAACCCTTTGAGTCAATGACATCCGCAGACATCTGGCTGTTCACCATTAAGACAGCCTCTTGGTGGGTCTTATATCTGCACGACTAGTCTGCAAGATCCAAGCTCTGGTGGCTTCCGACCCTTACACTACCTTTCATAGTAACAAGGTGGTCATCAGAACGCATCCCACGTTCTTGCCTAAAGTAGTCTCTTTGTTCCGCCTAAATGAGGAGATAGTGCTACCCACTTTCTTTGCGGACCCTAAGGACGATGCTCAGAGGGTCCTGCACTGACTAGATATTAGGTGCGCTCTAAAATTCTACCTGGACAGAACCAAGAGCTTCTGCAAATCTGAGGCTCTTTTTGTCACCTTCGGTGGGTGAAAGCCAGGATATCAGGCTTCTAAGGGCTCTAAATCAAGGTGGATGGTTTCGGCCATTAAGGAGGCCTATGAGGGGCAGCACAAGCCGCTTCCAGCAAATATGCATGCCCACGCTATCAGAGCCAAGGCCACAGCAGTCGTGTTCCAGAGGCACCTTCCACGGCAGGTCATCAGCAGGGCGGCCATGTGGGCCACTCCTTCGGCCTTCTGCAAGCACCACTGTCTCTATTCTGGCTCCAGGTCAGACGCGGATTTCGGACAGGCAGTATTAAGGAACTTGTTTTCTTAAGGAGGGTCACCTCTCCACACCTTAGTGACTAACGTACTCCTAGTCCATAGTCCCCTTTCCTCCATACTTCCCACCATCCTCCCCCCTAATAAAACTACTGTCATTAGGCAATGGTAATATTGTCGACGCGTCAATGGGGACTGAGGAGTGGCAGTGGTGGGCGGAGTCGGTGGAGCGCATGCTCCCAGGGCCCTGTGCCTCTAAATTTAAAGCGGAAGATTTTTTCTGGTGAAAAAGTTTCTGTCTCCCGTCCCTAGCGAGGGACGCCCATAGAGTATGGAGCAAAGCGGACTATGGACTTAGGAGTACGTTGGTCGCTACGGTGAGCAACCTATAATTTATTGGACAATCACAGGTGCAGTGAAGACAATAACAGATCACGCTTGAAACACAGCCGTGTTCAGGTGGACTAAAAAAATGTTTTGCAGTGTGATAAACAGGGCGTGTTTTAAGGTATTGGAGTCAGCAGCAGAGGTAGGGTTCAAAAAGAAAGCCCAACCGTCTCAGTAATGTGCTGAAGGAGTTTGCAGTGTTCATCCATTTTCGTTAGATGGGTGTTACTGTGGCAGAACGGATCCTTGTTTGTTTTGTAGAGTGGTTCATCCCTGCCTTTTTTGGGACACTTTGCACAGCAGCTCCTAAGTGGTTTGGGAGGGGTATAGTGAGTGCAAAAGCCAAATAGACATGTTTGAGCTTCAAATTGGGGCACAATAGGAGTGCACAGAAGAGCTGGCTACGGCGTCCTAGCTCAGGGTATGAAGAGTACTCCACCTGCCAAGTTCAGCTTTGAGAAAAGCGATACAGCGGCTAAATGGCAATCAAACACCTAGGTTATCTGCCTTCGCATTAACGCCAACCATCGGCCATATAGTGGCTAAGTGGGCATTGGCTAACAATGTGGTGGACCTTTGAATTCCCCAGTGATTCAAGTCCTTCTCCTGAGAGATTGTGAACATGCCTACCAGTTTTCTACCAATTGTATGGTTTTGTCGGAAATAGATTGTGAGTGGAAGTTTGTAATGATGAAAAGCAGAAAAAAAAAGTCCTGCGCTCCGGGATGTGAGTGCTACGGAGAGACTTTCAGAGCACAGAGAAGTATTGTATTTTCAAGAAAAAAATGCTTGCCGGTTGCATCCAATTTTCTTCTGCAATAGATCTTTTTGTTAGGTGCAAAATACTGACTGATAGAAATCTCAAGGTTAACACTTGGAAAAATGATGGCCTAGCATATTACCATTGAGCGCAGAGTCCTTTTCAGCGACAATGAAGATGTATTGCACTGGCTGCTGAAGACATAGGTTCCAGTTTTATATTAGCATCTTGTCTATGACTCAGTTGTGAGAGATTTCACTGTTCAGATTCTTGTTCATTTTTGGATTTCAAGACAATGATGCTTCTGTTTGTGTGTCCTCTCCCTCCCTCCAGAGCCTGGTGGCCTGTTTTGGAGGCCCTTTTCTAAGTGGGGTGTGTCTGCGACTGTCCAAAGATCTTCGGCACTGCAGAGGAGGACTTCCTGATCTGGTTGTGTGGAATACAACGAATAGCAGCTTTAAGGCAAGATTACAGGAGCAAATACCTTTATTTAATTGTACTGAACTAACATAGTGTTGTATATAGCTCTTTCTGCATTTAACAGGCCACTGTTACTCAAATAAGCTCACCTGGTCTATCAGCCTCTGAAATGCTAGAGTCTGGTACAGAGTATGTTTTAGCAATGGATACTGTAACTGTACAGAGCTCCCACGCATGTTTACAAAAAGGCATTCAGACACACATGGTTTGTGGATCCGTTTTCAGTTATTTTAGTGTAACAAATATTCAAAGCTTTCCTTCCATTAACATGATATTTTCAATGTGCATGCTTTGCCTTGTCCTTTCAGAGCCCCACAATGTATTGGGTAATAAACACTTCATCACATGGGCCGATAATTAGTATAAAAGAGAATGAAAATGTATAAGTCTTCTCCGTTACTGACCTTGCTAAAGAATGCGATTCACAGTCATGTTCTGTTTCTATAGTACCCGGCGAGGTACTATATAGGAATGAAACAAACCTTCTGATTGGCCCTCCCCAGGTCCATACCTCGCCCGGAATTCCATTCCCTTGTCCCCGGCGGGGGGCGTGGCAGCCCCTCAGCCAATGAGGAGGCTCGAAACGGGGCCATTCCCGCTCCGAGCCTCCACACGACTGTAGGCGGCCATTCTCCCCTGCTGGAGATTCAGGTACGTTTTTATTGTTTTATTTTTTTATTCCTCCCCTCTCCCCCACAAACAGTCTCCTCCCGCGCCCTCCCAACCCCACTTACCTTCTTATCTGTCCTTTTTCTGTCCCAGCGCATCCGCTCCCGATGGCCATTATGGAAAGGGAAAACTGACTCCGTTTTCCCTTCCCAAGCAGACATTTTCTTTGACATTTTCTTTTTTTTTCTGTTCAGAAACGCCAAAAATCAACCATAACTCACGCCACCACTGTGCACTGCTAAGAACACGTACGACATCAAAGATGGCATCACTGATGACATCATATATCAAATTAATTTCGGTGAAAAGTCCCTACAAGGGGTTGTGTTTATAATATTGGTAACAAGCATGAACTTAATGTATTAAAGAATGTACTCATCAAAACAAAACATTATATTGGAGTTTTGTTAATACAGGAACCTAATCATACATACACACAGGCAATGGCTGCAGCATGCACCATAGAAGTACTATCATTTTTATCTGGTAATTTTGGATGGCAAAATAATGACTGCTACCGAATCAGTGTTTTGAGTAATGTTAAACATGAAATAAAAAGCTAACAATTCAAGACTTACTACACACTTGTGTTAATACAAACAATACATATGAAGACCCACAATGCGTACAAATCATCGGCACATACAGGGAAACTAAAGTGAGGAAAAAAGAAAGAACATCACCACAAAATGTCAATAACATTAAAGTTCATCTTCATGTATTGTATGTTTGAGACCTGCTTATTGCCTGTGTATGTGCCGCATGAGCTGAGACCAAACCCTAAGGAAAGTACTGTTTGAACATACAAGGTTAACGTCTAGATATATAGCAACTTTTGAATTTTCATATTCTGACTGTAAATGTACAAAAACGTGTTGCCTAGTTCTGTTAGTGAACAAAAACAAGTGGCCTAGATATGTGATGTCATGCACAGCGGTGTTGCGAATTTTGGTTGTTTAGCTTACCATAACTGGCGAATTTCAGGGCTTTTCTGTTTTACCTGTAACCATAACGTCCCTTTAAAGTTTTTTCACTGAATTGCATAGGTTTTTGTGAGTGAAAATGTTTCATGATCTTACATCACTGTTATATGTTATTATTAATTCCTCTTTTAACATATATGAAAGAACCGTAAACCTCCTTTAACAAACATATTTTTTGCAACGCATACCGATGTGTGACGTAATCAGCAGCGCATGTTGGAGATGCAAGACCTGGTTGAATTGCCTAGGACAAGAGGCAAGACCATGACCCCAGCTGCACCAATCCACCCCCGTTATCCACTGCACCTACCCTGCATCCTAGTTCATTGTCGACTATTTCCTCATAATGTGACCAATTGCAAGTGCTCATGGCTTGCAGCAATGGCCAGTCTCCACAATCCATGAGGCATGGGCTTCAGCCATGCCGCATTCCTCAATAGGCAAACCAGAGTAGACATTTGTCTTCGCCGAGGGCCAGGCCCACTGCCGAGGCAGCAAAGTTATGTCACTATTTTTTGTACTTACTTTTTTGACACAACACTTTGAAAAAAGTCAAACACAGGACAGATTTGTAAAAGTATGCTTTCAGGTCCTTGCTGATGCTCTTCGCACAGGTTTTCTGCAATCCCATCCAGCACTTCAGGCTGTAAACGTAAGCAGAATATTTTTTCCCATTTAAACCTAGGGCTTTGGCCATGCTGCATGCCCCAATAAGCAAATCAGACGACACATGTGTCCTTTCTCAAGGCCAGACTGATTGCCCAGGCACTAAAGGTATATCACCATTTTTTGTATTTACGTTTTCACAAATTATAAAAAAATAAAACACAGGACCAATTTGCAAAACCATGCTTTGAGGGCATTGCTGATGCTCCTCGCGAATGTTTGCTGCAATCCTGTCCAGCACTTCGGGCGGTAGCCACAAGCAGGATGTTCTTTTCCTTTCCAACCTATCCCAATTTCGAAAAACTGGACCACATATCCCCCCGTCCCTGGTGGCCATGACCACATTAACCCCATTGCCGGTCCCTCGTGGTCATGGCCAGTAGCCAGATTTTCTGGGTCGTGGATAATCTGGCCATTGTCCGTGGCCACAAGCTATACCTCAGTCACCAAAGGTATATCATTATTTTTTGTATCTACATTATGACACTTTTCAAAAAAGAAAACGCTGACACAGTTGCAAAACAATGCTTTTGGGTATTTGCAAATGCTCCTTGCACGCGTTTGCTGCAAATCCGATCATGTTTTACTTTTTTGAAAAATGTCAATATGAACGTACAAAAAATAGTTATAGAACTTAGCCCACACTTGACAAAATCCATTCAGACTTTGCACAAACATGCAAGGTTGTGCAGATTCGTCAAAAAGCAACAAAGTTATCAGACATCTAAAAATGTTAAGATTCCCCCCTCTAATTTTGCACCCTCTTGACAAAATACCACCAAAATTAGCAAAAACATTCAAATCTGGGTCTAAACTCTTTTTGCAGATTTGTCAAACGGCATCACATTTGTAAGCCTTTTAAAAATATTTTGGGTCACCCTCTAATTTTTTCCCCCCTTTGGCGAAACAGCACCAAGAATCAGTCGGGGTCAGGTCTAAAATGATATAGTAAAATGTCATGCAGTTTCATCGAGTGGTGCCAAAGTTATAAGCCATCCAAAAGCTGCTTTTCACCGACCCTGTAATGCAGAAATATGCGTGGATGTCCCTGAATATCTGAGATGTTTGCGAACATTGCAGGACTGTGCCGGACATCTGAGATGTTTGCTTACTTCATAGAAGAAAAACCACCTGCGTTTTTTGGCTTTTTATGGCCATATCCTATCCCATCCTCATCACCGCTCACCTCCCTAGAGATAGTTTCATTTGTCTGACAAGTGCAATGTTGTGTTTTTTGTTATGTTTTACAGAGATTTCCGTGTACTACGGGCGCAGTTCACAAATCCAACATGGCTTCCATTGCAAAAGCTTTGACGCACCTCATGTTTTTAATTGACCAATCAGCGGGCGCGTATGTTGTCCACAGACATCACACCGGACCCTGATTGGTCCAGAGGCGACCGCAGACCACGAATCAGGAAATTAGTCAGTTTCACCGTATCCAAATATCACTTTCTTTTTGACCTATTTTTTGGCCATTTTTTTTAAAACTACTGGAAGGATTTACACCAAATTTACAAAAGCACAATTTCGGGACCAAGCCACCACTCCTAGCACAGATTTGGTAAAAATCCATCGAGCGGTTTGGGCTGTAGACGCAAGCAACATCTTTTTTCCATTGCATCTGAGGATTTCAACAAATTTTGGGACCCCCTTATAACTCTCTCCCCCCACGCCACCCACCTCCCCCTGGACGAAACCGCACCAAACTTTGCAAAACCATTCTGAAGGGGCCATATACTTTTTTTGCATAGTTTGGCGAGGATTCATCCCGGGGTGGGGGGAATTTATAATCAGCCCAAAAAGTGCTCCTTCTAGAAGATAGATATATTTTGCAGGCAACAAAAAAACACAAAAACGCCGGAACAACGGTACAGACCGCACTTCAAGGTCGGGGCACCAAAGACAGAGTGAAGGCAACACCATGGTATAGTGGAAACAGGTCTTTAGTGAAAAAAATATTTACATTGACAAACCAGGGCACACAAAGGGAAAAGACGCGTTTCGCACTTGCGGAGTGCTTGTTATATAATAGTACGGAGGTTGCAGTTAAGTAGAGTATCAAAATATATAGGAAACCCACAAAATAATTTGCTTATAATGTTTGACCCGCATGACGGATTTGGCTGAAATTGTACTTGTGGGCCCCCCCAGACTGCACATTTTAGGAAAGATCTGTTAAAAAATAACAAAATTATTATGAAAACAAAAGCTCAGTTTTGGCCTAGTCCCCATTAATGTTCTCATAGAGAAAAAAAGTCCAGTTTGCGCTTGTGCACACAGTGAAAACCGCTGGACGGAATTCGACCAACTTGGGCATGAAGCATTGACTCGATTTCCAGTGGGGCTGGGGTTATTGCGTCCAGTGATTTGACGGAGAAGGGGATGACCGCTTCGCCCAAAATTATAGCTATATCTCCCATGGTGCATTGCAGCAGAGAGGATTTTCAGGAATGATATTCTGCAATTTTTCTTTGTCCAATATTCATGAATATTCAGGGTAATATTCGAGGTAATCCAAAAATGAAAATGTGTAAAAATGCCATTTTGAGTAGGAACAAGAATTAAATGGCATCGGACTAGAGTTGGGGAGGGGGACAGAGGACACTGTAAGGAATTCATGGTGGCAACAGTAAAGACCGACACAAGTGATCATAGTTCAATGGTGTTTATTAAACTGCAAAGGTAGGTTGGAAAAATGCCTAATCCTAAACCTAAATCTAAGATGGGAGCAAGCTTCAACCATCTAATAATAAGGCAGTCCTAGTGGCATTGTGTCAAATAAAAGGGCCTATACTAAGAAAAACCTATGGCCAATCCGTACGCTAAATACAAAAACAAGTATTTAATAATATTCTTAAGAAAGAAGATAGTGTTCACAAATCATAACTAAGGCCGTGGTATTCGGGGTCCCCCTTACCCACGTTTTCAGCACAGGATAAGGGTGGACTTTGGACAACAGCACACACTCGAGCTTTCCCAGCACGAGCTAACAGTTCCGCTTTCAGCAATCAGGTCCTTCGGTGGTTGTCTGTTTTCTTATCAAAAGTCTCTTGCCATCTTGGGCCTGATGTATTCAAATAATCGAACAAAGAGTTCAAAGTTCCTTTTCACATAAACATTGGGTGATGCTTTTCACCCCGGATCCCCTCTTCCTGGCTCGGACCTTTCTTAATTGTTAGCCTCCCTCTGCCGTGTTCAATATAACTTTCAACACAATCTTCTTGGTATAATTCACTAATCTCAATGTCTTTTTTTAAACAATTCACTGTGGACATCCCTCGGCTGGGTTCACTCTTGCCAATCTTGTCATTCTCACTCAACTTTTACGATGCAGGATTCACTTCCCTTAGCTTCACAATCATCTGTCGGTCAGAGTTTTCGACTGTACAGAGGATTTTTCAAGACCCCTATAGGACCACTTTGACCCCTCTTCTCGCCTTTCCCAAGGCATTCTGGTTACGGTAGTTTCAATACTTGGGTATTCAATACTTGGGTATTCGACCAAAGTTTCCTGAGTGAGCACCCACATGGTGCCGGACTCCTCTGTTGCTGGTTTTCCCCCTTTTAAAGCTATTTATGCTTTCAAAGTTCAATTAGCCTTTTGCTACTTTTCGTTCAACACATTTTGGTTTCTTATCGACTATCCCCTCGAATCACAGGCTGTGATGAAACACTTGGCTTTCTCTTTCTCCTCAGATTCAGGGTTGGTACCACGGAGACCAGCGTCTCTCTCCTACTTGGTTATCAGCGGAGGAGGGTCTTGTGTACCGTGCGCATCTGCTGCAACGCGATTCCATCTGCGGAGGTCTAACAGGCCTTTGTCGGATAGGGCAAGGTTGCTTCTCTCCTTGTCACCCTCTCGATATGTGCCGTCTTCCTCCTCCTCTTGAACTCCCGTGCTGAGTTAGCTCCCTGGACATGCAGTCTGCCTTGCTCGTCTTGTGCTCTTGTGCTCCACCTTTTATCCCTATGGGGAAGGGAAAGGACCGTCAGGTGTGTGCGGTTCTGGTCAGTTTCCTGACTTTGCCTGACCCTGGTGTTGGGACTTGTCAGGTAAATGGCTTGAGTGTTAGTCCATCGACTATCATAGTATGCGAAAGTGTTTGTGTCGGAAAAGGGGCGGGGGGAGTAAAGTGTTTGTGTTTCCTACGTGGAAGATTGGGGAAAAGTTGTCATAAGAAGGGGGATATTGCGTCTCACCCGTCACTCCCCAAGGACCCCCAACCAGGCGATCCTCCCTCAGTGGTCCCCCCTCATTAACTGGATCCAATAGCGATGGCTGTGTCCTGGCCACAGCGATGATGGACCCCCGGGGGACTAGTCAGGGAAACACCTTCAGATTTCTCACATCATGTGAAATTTGGGTGTGGAGTTCAGAGCATGAACATTTTTGCATTTTGTGGTTATTTATTTTCAAATTTAGGGTTCTTTTTGAAAGTGCGTCACAATTATAACCCTAAATGTTTTCTAAATATTTAGTTATCTGTAGTTCATTGCTGATATAACCCGAGTTATGAAGAAAAGGTTTTTTTGAAAAAAGAGTGGAAATAAATTAGATTAATAAAAAAAAGTGAAATTTTACAGTGTATGGTGAGGTGTGGGGTAACCTAGTTGGGCAACACCTCAAGGGGTGCAATATGGACCTGGCCAGTGAGCACAGAGGCCATACGCACTGGCCAGGGGCAAAGGCCATGATTTAGTGGGTCCGAAAGACATGTGTAGAGGCCACAAGCACCTAGTGGGTCCAAAAGAAACATACTGGGCGAACATGTACAGTGGGCATGGCCACTGGCCATGGCTAAAAGCCATGGCTAGTGACCCTGTAGTTTTTTAAAATATACAGATGGAATGGCCGAAGGCCGTGCTCACTGGCCAGGGCCAGATGCCCTGGTTAGTGATCCCAAGAGACATGCATAGAGGCCACAGGCCCCTAGTAGGTCCAAAAGAAATATATTTGAAGAACATGTACAGAGGACATCGCCACAGGCTGTCACCACTGTCCATGGCCGAAAGGCCCGTTAGTGTTTTAAAATATACAGTGGGCACGGCCAAAGGCCGTGGTCACTGGTGCCCTGGCTAATGGGCCCGAGAAAACATGTATATTGGGTCAAAAATAAACATACCTGGGGAACATGTAATGTGGACAAGGCCGAAGACCATGGCTAGTGGCTCATAAAAAAAAAAGGGTATAACAAAACCCTTGAAATTCAGCAGACGTGAGAAGTCATGACCAGCTAAACTCAGCACGTTTCCGTTGCAAAGCCCAAGAGTACTTACATATTACAAGAGAAGAGAAGGGATTCACAGTGACATACAAAATGCCATTATAGGGGGACATGGCATTATGGGGGACATCAACGAGAGTGTGCCAAGTTAAGCTGGTCATGACTTTCCACATCTGCTGAATTTTAACGATTTTGTTGCGTTAAATCTACTCAATTTATCTCCACCTTAACTAAGTTTTTTTTAGTGAATATATGTTCTTAGAGGATTAAATACAAACTCTTTGGTCATTGTGTCTCGTAAGGAATAGCATACTTCACCATGGAGGTAATGTATAGAACAACCCATACATTAACTGGGAACTTGTGTCTACTAGGTTATCAGGTGCTCTTGAGTGTTAAGACGGATTTCTGAACTCTGTCCTGGCGGCGCAGAAGTTCAGAAGGCCAACCTAATTACTTGGAACAGGGTAACCTCTGGACAAGCCAGACCAATCAGGGTAGCGATCGCGGCGGTCAAGACTAGGTCTCAAGAGGGGTGAGGGTGACTGAAAGCCCGCAATGAGCACACAAAGCAAGGACACTTACAAATTACTCCAAACAGGTGTTATATTAAAAATATATACACATTTATTCCAAGGCCTTTGCAACAATGACCGTAGCGAGAAATCACAATAAAACTCTAGTAAACCAACAAATACTAAACCAATACAATATATATATATACAAATACAAACGAGTCTAAAGCGTTAGATGCACGAAATGTGTAGTCCACCTAGAAGGGGAGGAAAACAGGCAGTGCGAAATAATGATTAGATCCAGTCCGCCTTCAGAGGCACCTAACTAAAAGGAAGTCCAAGCCCTACGAAGAGTGGAGCCTTGTGCTCAAAAGTACCTGCACCCGCTGGTGCCAACGGGCAAAAAGGGGAGTCTCTTCGAGGGAATCAGGCAGTTCAGTTTGGTGCACAAATGAAGAACAGAGTTCTGCGACTCAAGCGCAGCCTCTACTGTGGGCAGAAGCAGAGCGCGAGTACGGAAAGGCATGCTGTTTGACACAGCGGGTAAAAGCTATGGGCTCCTGCAGGAGGGCGACCAGTTCCTAGCTATGCTACTCACCGGTCCCCGATGCAAGCAGACCCAGGCTTCTCTGCGTCAGTTTCAGTGCTGGCAGGTCCACGGAAGCAGGGGACGTCTCGTTGTCGTGTAGATTCTGCAGCAGCAGAGTTGAGTTAAAGATGTCCCAAACGAAGTGAACTCGCACAGTTTGTTACCACAGCAGGGCAACGGAGCGGCCGTGTGTATCTCAGCCAAATGTACACTACTCACTTCAGACCTGGGAATGCCAAGTGTACGAATCGTGTGAGAGTGACAAGGACTCGAAATACAACACAACCTGGCGGCGGTTACAGAGCAAGACTCCTGGGTAGGCTGGTCAGTCTGCTGGATGGCCCAGAGACACTTCCGAAGGCTTACGTGCAGGAGATGGTGAAGATGCCGAGAATAGCTGTTCCCGCTATTCCAAGGGTCGAAGTACCAGTACAGGCCTTCTGGTTCGATCAGAGGTAGAAAGGGTTTCACAAGGCGACAGCAGTGCAGAGGAGCAGTCCTTCAGCGGGTCACCAGCGATTCCTCGGTTCAGCCTCGTGGTTGCAGGATACTTGGCTCCTGTATTCCTTTGTTCGTGAGAACTCAGGAGATCGACATGGTAGTGGCGTTTCTAGGCCCCTCTTATCCACGGTTCCCTTCGCGCCAAAACGGAGGGGACCCAATTGGAGATCCACTCATAAAACACTCACACCATACGTGGACCTATCACGGACCACGGTGGTCCCAGGCATTCATACCACACTAGACTCTCTGGCACCCAGGATGTGTATTGGGGCCAGACATCCCAGCCCACATCCTGGAGACACACACAAGGCCTGTAGAAGCCTGCGAAAGCATCTGTGTTTCGCAGGAAAGTACATGCCCAAATAAGGAAGGCCCCGGGTCGGCTCGACCTGGGGAAGGTGAAGGGGGCAAGACGGTCAGCGGACAGGACAAAGGAGCCTCGTGGTCTGGCCATTTTGGGAACCAGCCCACCATTTTGGGCTAAACGCGAGAAACGCGCTTAAAACGCCAAAAGGAGCTCAAAACACAAGAAACGATCGCTGCCACCATTCCCGTCCGTGATTCACTTGCACCGATCAGTTACAATCCAAAAAGAGTATCTAGGGCCTGTAGAAGCCTAGAGATCCAAGAGAGCAGTAACTTAGCTTACAGTGCCCTCTTGTGTCATGTTGCACGAAAGCCGCAACATGATAAAGAAACTACGGAAAACAGCGTTTCCCGGTACTGACTGTCTTAAGGGCATGTCAGTTTCCCCGTAAGAATGGAGCGAAAGCCCAGAGGAGTGCGGCAGAAGGCTGCACTTCTCTGGCAAAGTCTAGATCATGGTGAAAACAGCAAAACGTTGAGGGGTTGCCACATGGAAGGAAAATTACCCACAATTAAGAAATCTTTCCTAACATTGAGCAACTGTTACCTTTGCACGCTCGTGTTAACCAAAAGAAAGGCGTCTCAGACTTACCGGAGGATCAGGTGCAAAAGTAAGAGCACACATGATTTTAAATAAGACACCAAGCAGTAGACTTATGTCTGTGGCACGGCATTGACCATGTTTGTTAGCAAATCATTTGCATGTGTGTATTTTTAATAACTTGGAATATGCAAAACAGCTCACTTGGGAATGTGGATTGTATATTTATTTTGCAAGCCCAATACTTTCAACATCACTTTTCTTTTTCAAATGCTCAGGTTGTCGAAGTGAAAGGTCCCAATGACCGTCTTTCACACAAGCAGATGATCTGGCTGGATGAACTGAGGAAGCTTGGAGCCCCCGTAGAAGTCTGTCACGTGGTTGCAATTGGTGCCAAAAGCATGCGTATTAGTTAAAAATATCATTTGATCACAGTGCCAATTTATGGATAGGAAATGCATTTAAAACAAATTCTATAAACATTAAGGTAATGTTTTGTTGCAACGTGTCCTTCTATCCTTTGGAACCAACTTGTTCTGTGGAAATTAATTGGAAATTAGCACGTTTTGTAAATTGCATTGCAAATAGGCTTATCTACCTTTCAAACGTTGGACTTTAGATTACAAATTCTATACAAAAAAAGTTTTCATTTCAAAGTGTGCATGTATTATCCATACATGCAAAGACTTCATGACCGAGAATATATCAAATGAAATAAACACATTTTTGCAAGACTTTTCAAATGTGTCATTTCCTTTAGTACATTTTCATTACCAAATCGTTTTTTATACAATTTTTAGATGACTAACGTTCGTTGTCCATGTCTGGTAGTATTTCACGAGCCCTACATTCAGTTAGCATCTTTTGGATTGTATGAGCATATAAATAAACCTTATGAGCAAGTGAAATGTAATGAGCTACTTATAATTTGCCATGGTGAGTCAGTGTATGGTTTATAGTTTGGGCTAATATTCAGGATAATTACTTTCTTAATAAATGCACTGTAATCTATAGTGGGGCAAGGCAAAGGCTAATGCTTTTCGTCTTTAGAAATTGGTGCTGCCATGTGCAATGTTGGCTTGACCAACCTATCTCTATTGGTTGACACCAGCAACAAGCACGCTCAGTCTTATGCAACCTTGACTATACTGCTGGTGCACACGAAGCAAGCCCTACATCCAGGGACGTCATTTCACCAAAATGCCTGGGGTAGCGGAAGTGACATCACATGACCCTTGACCTCCAATGACATCACAGGAAGTGATGTAATTTGACTCCACCCCGAAGTGACCTCACCGTACGCAATGGAACACAACCCTTTAACTCTCGACAAAACAGGAAGTGGCATCACATAGAATTGTTCCTAAGTGCGCTCTGATAAATATGGTTTTGAAGGGATTGGTTCCTCCGAAGTATTCCACATCTATGACAGGTAATCACCACAGCTGTGCTGATTACCTGTTATAGATGTGGGATACGTCGTCGGAACATCCCATCGAAAGAATGTTACCAGGTAAGAAAGTAACTTGTTCTATGATATCACTGTAATGTGATATATATTTAATTCAAGAATGAATCCCCATATGTAATGTTAAGATCAGTGTGTATAGGCCCATATTACCAAATTACTGTGAATGCAAGCAGACGTCCAAGGCCAAATGAAAATGATGTGTTATTATATAGCTCCAGTCTGAGTTGGCATTGCTGGGATTCGAACCTGCAACCCGCAGATCGCACATACATCACAGCAGCAAGCGCTCAACTCACTGATCTATCTTGCCAGCTATAGCTATCTTACAGGCTATAATAAAATGAGAAATGACATGCCTGATTGGTCTCAAAGTCAGAAAGCAAATTACACTCTGTAGTGGATACCAATAAACTGGTAACTGAGATTTAACGGTAGGCCAGTTCATCTGCAGGTCTGGTGAAAAGTTGGCCACATGTCAAGCCTGCATGGATCTACTTTTCAGGCTTCAGAGGTTGGCAAAATACATACCATTGGGATGGTTCATAACTGTGTATTAAAGAATTTAAAGTAGCGCAGGGAAAGCAGCGCACTTGCACAGCATCCCGTAATCTGGGCACTCGTTACCTCATACATGCAAACAAACATCCTGAACAGCATGCCATGGGGGTAGGAAATATAGACACATTACAACAAAGCATTTATTGTGGCGCAATGAAATCAAGGGCCACTTGAAGTGCTATTGTGAAAATGTCTGCACTGTACACAAGCTTTTAGGCACACGGATTTTGTCAAGTGACCAAGGACACCGAGATGGAATGTTTTGTGATGATCATAACGGAGTCAACGGCAGAAAAAAAAACATGCTATAATTGCAATTTTGCAAAAAACAAAATACATATAGTTTTTGTCTGCATTGTGAATTGTAGGTGTTTAAGAACAGACTAAATCAGTGACTCAACCCCTGAAGTGTGCCTAAAATAAACCTTTAATGAGTCTAGCAATAACTATAGAATTCCAGAAAGACTATTTGTTATTCCTATTCTTTCTTATTTAGGGTCACTGCTCAAAGTGTTAACACTTGTGGAACCCTCTGTTTTTTTTTTAAGAGGCCTGAACAGGAAAGCCAGCCACCCCAGAAACAAAGAGCTACATGGTGCACGGGAGAACACAGGGGTAGCAAGGGAGACCTCAGGGGGGTCGCAATTATGACCCCTGGCGACCCCCCAAAGGACATCCCTGCCTACATACAATGCAGATGTTCAGCAACCAGACATTGGCTGTTAAATATAGACACATTACAACAAAGCCCCCCTCTCCCCCCCAAAACCCCTCAAAGGAGGGGGATACAGATAATGGACTGAATGGAGAGAGATTCATTTGGGTGAAGAGATGTGGTATTCTTATGGGCTTGTTATAACAGGAAAAAAATTAAAAGGTTAGTTAACAGGAAGACGTGGTTTATACCTTCACCCCTCTGCATGATCCCATCAACTAATATTTCTTGTTCCGATGCCTGTGTCTATCTGCCCCCCCCCCTCCTCACTGACTGGAAACATTGTTTTGGCACACCTTGCAGATTTGTATTGTCGTGCGCCAATTGTCTTGTTTAGTCACTGGAATAGATTCTTAATCAAAAACGCACACTCCATGGTGTTTCTGTTGCAGATGTGTGCAGCATTACTGCCAGGTAAAACTGATTGGTTCTAGTTGGTCGCGCTCGTCTTAACAGGAGGCTATAAGTACATGAGTCATATTGTCTTTCAACACAATTCTGGTTTTAATGAAATACACTTTGAAGAAGAATTGTTCAGCCAAAACATGTTTCGTCACAGGGTCTTTTTCAAGGCAGTAGTAGCATATTGGATTGCCCCTTGGTGATGTGGGCAGTGCTTTTGTGAGACTGATGGCTGGTTGTGAATGCTGTATTCAATCCTTCTCTAATAGCTCTTAATTAAATATGTCACTGCTTGATTGCATGATCTCGCCTTGACTTGATATATAATCCTAAAATGGATGGGGTGGCCTGGTAGGCATCTTCCCTACACAGGCTGCTTTTGAGCCTCACATTACTGGCAGGGGCTGTCATACTAGTGTTCTCACCATGGCTTTTGGGAGCAGTATCTCTTTCCTCTGGATGGAGAGACCTTCTTGAAGGTTTTGTAAGAACATTTTGTCCATGTGCAGTCATGCACCAATGTTGGTCCCACAATGGCTGTGCACGGGTGTTGTAATTGTGCATAGTGAGGCCCATACAGGTTGGTTCTGGGGTAAGCTGTTATTGAGGGGTGCATTATTGTGGTTGAAAAAATGAAAAACTCCAGCATAGTCACTGTGCAGGGAAATTGTTTTTGCTCTGTATGATTCTCCGTAATGAGAAAATATTATGGTTTGGTGATAGGAAAAAAGAATTGTCTAAATTATAGGAAAAGAGAACCAGAACATGAGGCCCTCCACTATTCCTACAAAGGGGAAGCAGACCTTAAAAGTAACTGAACAGCCCGATCTTTGGGAAGCCATGTGGGCTGGGGCTGCCCAAATGTTCTCAGTATTAGTACCCGGCGAGGGTCAATGAGCTTGTAAAACGTAAGCTTATTGGCTCTCATCCGGGCAGGTAAGGATTGCTCTAACCTCCGCGACGTCCGGAGTTCTTTCCGTGACTGACCACCATGGAAAGGGAGAAGGGACTCCCTCCGCCCTTTCCATGGTTGCCATTTTTAAAACTTTTTTTCACATTGATTTTAATGGCTGCCATGGAAAGGGATAAGGGACTAAATGTAGTCCCTTCTCCCCTATCCCTGGTGACCATTTTCTTTGGTTTTTGTCTGAAGTCGTGAAGCGGTTGAGTGCCGTTTCTCGACTTGCGAAAAACTGCAGTTAGTACCTCAGTACGATGTGCTGGGGTGCTAGAGGCAATATGACCCGAGGAGGGGGCCATGTGGCTAATGTTCCCGGGGCTCCTTTAAAGCCATTGCTTCGCTAGGGCTTCTAGCTATGGCCCCGGGGGCTTTACTCGATCCGGTAATGGCTTCCCTCCTCGGGTCATATTGCCCAAGTAAAACACCAGGATTTTGTGGAAGTAGGAAGAACTTCCTCTGTACCTGAATTTGATTCCAGAGAATTTGCACAAGGACATCAATGCTAAACTGCAATTAAACTTAAGAATAGAAGTATTGTGTATAGTTGGGAAAGGACTTGCTCATCAGTCAGTACATTCTACCTGTGTTCTGGGGATGAGCGAGGATCTTACCCATTTCCTCTTTTTCTGATCCTGGTTTAGTGCCTTACTTAAGCAATGGTTAATCCCAATTATACGGGCTGGCCATTCTAATATTGGAGTATATGGAGTTTCTCGTCTTATTTAGATAACCAATCCCCCTTATACTGACTTGCCACATTCGCCAAAAAGGGTAAGGCAGCAGCACATATAGCTTGAATATTGACGATAAGTGCCTGGTTACATAGGGATTATTTGTCAAAGTACAAGAGGTTGTTTTATGTGCATCACTTTGTTGAAGTTGAATTCCAAAATAAAAATTACACTGACATCTGTTGCTGTTTTGATGTCAAGCAATGTTTGGTTTGTTAGTGAGTGTGATGAAGTTCAGAGGTACAAGTTGTTTAACCCAAGGTTTGGACTCCTGGAATCTGCGAGCTTTCAGGTACGTGAACATTTGCTGCTATTGCAGATGCAGGCTTACATTTTTTTTCAAAATTGGTGTAATGCAAGGGGCAAAAATCTAGCACAAAGATCTAGCTTTGCTATTGTCTAGCCACAATCAAAAGCATGCAGTTATTACTCGGGGTTAGGTTGAATCTGCAGGGGCAGCTATTGAAAGACATCCTGAACCATAGGGTTTAAGACTGGGGTACATTCTTGCACCCTCTGTATTTAACTTATACATTTCCATATGGATGAGACTGTGGACCAGGCAGCCTTTATATCCGCCAAGATGTATAGAGTGATATTATGCTGACACTCTTATACCGAAGACGTGGTCCTTTTAGACTTGGCACAGATTGGACTACAGAGGCTCATAAAAGCCTTTTCACAATATACCAGATCAAATGGTCCAATGATAAATGCTAAAAAGACCAGGATCATGGGCTTAACCCCAGGGAGGAAGACTATGGCATTCACTTGCCATCTTGATTCCCAGTAAGTGGAGATAGCAAATGAATTGCCATTTCTGGGTTTCCATATCCCTGCAAAACCCAAATAAATAAATCACTCCTGACAATTATCAAAAACAAGGCAATCGTGTTGTCCACTTGGATTAAATGGATCAATAATATGAGAAATGCTCTATAGGCAAAAGTCATGTCTACTTTAATTTATGGTTTAGAGTTACCCTATTATTTTATTGAAAGCTTAGATCTAAACCCTATCGAGGGATTAGTGTGGAGGACATTTTTAGCACTTCCAAACTGTGTTCCCACTGCAATCATCTGCACTGAAATTGGTCCGATTTTTGTTAATTCCAGAGTGATGTGGAAAAGATTTCTAGTATGTAAGAAGATTCTAGAACATCCAAAAACACTTTTTGAAGACTTTCATGATTATATGGACAAGCACCCTCTCTAATTTGTTCAGAAGTGGGAGTTGTTTTTAGATTAAATTGGAGGGTCTTTAAATCTGCTAAATACTAATACCTGCATCATTAAGATATGCTTATGGCAATGAGTCTGGGGCAACTCAATTAAGTAAGAGCTTTCTGCTTTTTCAGCAGTTGCACCACAAACACAGGGTCATTTTACTGCATTATTTAACCCAGCTCTTGACTTGGATATCAATCAATTCATGAGATTCCATTCAATCTACTTCTTATGCAAGAGATCACTTCCATTCGCGAGGGAAAGGACCTATGTTGTGCTGTGTGTAGGTTTTTGTTTGGAAGAAAAAGAAACCCTCCCAAATCTATTGTCAGTATGTCGTTTTTAACTTTGTAATCATAAACATGGATTTTTTTGTGAATGTGTGAATTGTGCATATTTTTCTTCATATGTGTATTTTTACTGGAATTTGGTTGTAAATTTGGATATTTTAGTCATGCTGTATTGTATTTTCCTTTTTTTATTAACAATTGTCTAAGGTTTATTCTTTGTTTTAAACTATGAACACAATAAATAAAATAAAAAAAGGTATTCCTCATGATCGAGTCGTGATTTTACCTATTAAATGAGGACGCAGACCTGGGGGGGGGGGGGGCAAATCTTGTGTCGCACATCCACATATTTATGCTGTGCAGCATCCTTTAATGGGGAATGAAGTGCAGGGTGTGGAGGGTATGTGTTTGGGGTGTACCACCATCCAGAACCTACTCCAAAAAATGTTATTTCCTTTTCCGCCCCCTTGGCCAGAAGTGCTTCCAGCTTCTCCAGAAACAGTGGGTCCCAAAAAGTAAGTAAGGAGCGGCATGTCCAGCTGTTTCTGAAGGAAGGGAAGACAGTAAGAACCCAAGTGTTGGAGGTGAATTCCTGCCATTTCTCTACTAAGGCAGAGACACATGCCCAGATGAATCAACTTGGGAGGTGTGTGTGTGTGTGTGTGTGTGTATATATTTCTGAGGCTTGTCGAATCTGCTTAGATCACATGCTGTGCATAGGCCGACATCTAGTGGAAGCTGCAGAGTATTACAGTTTGTTTTTCGAAACTCGAAAAGGGCGTCGACACAGGTCGTGCCAGTAATACTATCCCTAGTGTGACGTCCACTGTACCCATGATCCCTCACGCGTCTAGGACCCTCAGATTGTTTTTTCCGCCATTCTGGTCGGAAGCATTTGGCAGAGTTCCCTGGCCTTAGCCATACTTTTACTAAATATTGTTAAATTTACCCATTTCTCCACCCCAACGTCGAGTCACCGAACTTTCACACTCGACGTCGGCCCGGAGAAGAATTCGACCGTCGACAGCTGCACGACGGATTTGGGCCTAGGAAGGCCTCTGGCCTCGGCCCGGGCCTTGGAAGGCCGCTGGCCTCGGCCCTGCAAGTAGGGAGAGTGGGGGGTGGACATACTCTACACTCTTTTGGTATATAGGTACATTTTCATATATTCCTACACTTACAAGCCCGCTGCCATAAGGTGCGTATGGAGGGTACCCCTTTCCAATTCTGCCCCAAGTGCAACCGCAAATACCCTTGGGACGACAGGCACGCCACGTGCAATCAAGAGGCCATGGCAGCGGAGGGCAGGGCGCCTTCAGTGATGGCAGCGACGCTGTGCTTTCGGACGGTGAGTGCATTATGGCGTTGAAAGACAGCCGAGCGCAAGTCCCCGACCTCGGAAAGTCGTCTGGCAGGGCGGCTATGGGGAAGACCACCGGCGACACAAGCGCTTCCCACACCACTTCCACAAAACACATGAAGTCCAACCGGGACTCGACGCGCATGTCGACTTCTCGGAAAGAGGCACATAGAGAACGGTCCGAATCGGCGTCCTCTGGGCATTCTCGATCACAATCGCCGCATGACTCCAGGCAATCATCCACTGTTGCCAAGAGTGCCTCGCTCCCCAAGGTAATGGAAGTTCGATCCGAAGCCGACTTCCATCCCCAGACCACACTCCAGGAGTCGGCGCCCGCAGACCACGTTACGGCGGCTCCCGAACCCCTACCTCCACACTCAAAGGATAGGGACACTACCCCCGAACCTCGACGCCAGGCGTCGAAAGGCTCCGTAGGGGCGAAAAAACAGGGAAAACACTCTTCCACTCACGGGGAGAAGGAAAAACAACAAAGGAAGCATCCTCTGCCTACTTCCACACCTTTAAGACACTCCACTCCTCAGAAACAGACAGACAAGTCCAAGTCTTCTGCTATATCAAAGAGCCCTGTTCAGACCACCAAGTCTAGTCAGGATAAGTCAGAAAAACTTCCAGAAAGGGTCATCCCCAGTTCGAGAGAATGGTCTAGTGATGACATAGACAGGGTCATGTCAAGGATGTCTTCATTGGCAGATTTTTACGCAAAAAACCCTGAACACTTTCTCTCATATACTCCCGACGGGTCAGCACCCTCAGGCTCTAAGGATCCTATACCTCCAAGTAAAAAGTCCCGGTTTGAAACACCAACACGGTCTTCGGACCCCTTCTATGTACAGCCCTACTCTCAGTATCAAGGAGAGACATCCTTTTGTGAGGATCCAGATTTGGGCATGTTGGAAGAACAAACTGGTACGGGCTACTATGGGGATGATGAGGACCAAGAAGAGGATGAGGACGACCCGGAAACCTACAGAGTAGATTCCCCGTAGAGAAGGGACCCCCGGTTACCGACTCCCCTATCGACAACCAACCTCTCCTGAATGAAATGCGGTCTCGAACAACTGAACATTTCCACATTGACACCCAGGGTTCTCAAGAGGAGAGGGACTTCGCCGAAGAGTTAGTGGGAGAAAGGAGGCCTGTTGGTCAGGCCATCTCTATCCTGAAGTCTATTCAAAGGAGAATAGACCCTTCACTCGTAAATCCTAACCTCACCAGAGCAGTGAACCCCAGGATTGAGAAACTTTTCAGGGCAGCCCAATCAGACCCACTGTATATAAGGGGGCATCTGAAGCCGGACTCCCTAGTTGTAACAAACACCCGTAAGAGGGCTGAAACACCCTTGTCATCGTCCAAAGCTCCTCCCGACAAGGAGAGCAAGAAACTGTATGGGTTGGGCAGGAAAGTTGCCTCCACTTCCGCATACCAGGAAAGGATTGCCAACTCCACCACCCTGTTGGCCAGCTACAACTGCCATCAATGGGAAGAAGTCACGGCACTCATAGACTCTGCCCCAGAACCCTTAAAGAGCCAGTTGGCACGAGTTTCGGCAGAGGGAAGAGCTGTGTCCGGTTGCATTCTAAAGGCAACCTTTGATGCTGCTGATAACGCCGGCAGATTGATAGCAGAAGGAACTGTTATCAAGAGACGCACTTGGTTAAGGCAGTCTGGATTCAAGGCTGAAACCCAAGCATCATTGTTAGATAAACCGGCAGAGCCGGATCTGTTGTTTGGTAAGGCGGTCGAGGACGCGCTGAAAAATGCCAAGGACGAGTATGAAACACTCAAATCCCTAGGCCAACTAACCAATAAACCCCCTAATCAGAGAGGGAATGGCAATTTTCGTCGCTTACGCGGCCAAAATTCCCAGAGAGTATCTAACTATTCCCAGGGGCAGGGTAGACCGTGGAGCAATAATAACCAACAGTCTACCCAGGGTTGCGGCAGGGGTAATAAGAGAGGATGTGGGAAAGGTAGAGGCAGCCCCAGTAGAGGAGGTGGCACGCCTCCACCAAAACAGTGACGCTCAGTTCAGAGTCCCTTCTCATGCAACCCCAGTAGGGGGACGCATTTCCAACTTCACCCAAGCTTGGGAAGGGATCACTTCAGACAGATGGGTGCTGTCCACAGTATCCGCAGGGTACTGCATAGAACTGTTAGAGCGTCCCCGAAACCATCCTCCACGAAAAAGAATACATTCTTTGGACCACCAGAAGATCCTCCTCGAGGAGATAGTCAATCTGCTAGCAAAAGATGCGATAGAACTCGTCCCGGGACACCAGGTAAACAAGGGTATTTATTCAACTTACTTCCTTGTGCCAAAAAAAGATTTGACAATGCACCCAGTATTGGACTTACGGCCTGCAAACAAGTATGTCAAGCCCCAAAGGTTTCGCATGACTACTCTCCAGGAGGTAATCCCCCTCCTAAAAAAGGGGGATTACATGGCAACATTGGACGCCTATTTTCATATTTCCATGTTCCCAGCGGACAGAAAGTACTTGCGCTTCAAGGTGGACAGTCGGCACTACCAGTTCAAGGTACTGCCCTTCGCGATAGCTTCCGCTCCAAGGGTATTCACCAAGGTACTGGCGGTGGCGGCAGCACACCTACGCAGGGAGGCAATCCCGGTGTACCCTTACCTGGACGACTGGCTCATCATGGGGGAGACCCCAGTAATTTGCAGAGCAAACATTCAAAGGACAATCAACCTCCTTTTCGAATTGTGTTTCTCAATAAACGAGAAAAAGTCAAGTCTCGTGCCAAGCACATCCAAACAGTTCCTAGGAGCTATCCTAGACACTCAGGAGGGGTTGACCTTTCCTTCTGAGGAAAGAATTCGGATTATACTACTGCAAATTCCGCAATATCAGTCCGGTCGCCAGTTAACGGTACGCAAAGCAATGCGTTTGCTGGGCATGATGGCGTCATGTATTTACCTGTTCCCCCTCGCGCGCCTGCGCATGCGTCCCATGCAAGAATGGTTGGCGAAACAGTGGTCTCAGGCAAGTGGTAAGTGGGACGATCTAGTGGTCGTTTCGCCAACACTTTTACAAAGCCTTCACTGTTGGACAAGAGAGAATCTGTCCAAGGGGAAACCCTTTTACGATCCCGAGATACAGGCGGTAGTCACAACCGATGCATGCCTGACGGGGTGGGGAGCTCACCATCTCCACCACACAGCTCAGGGTCTCTGGTCGCACTAGTGGCCAAGAATCACATCAACCTGTTAGAGCTTCTGGCAGTACTCGGAGCACTTCAAGCGTTCGAGACCTACCTGGTAAATCTGTCAGTGCAAATCCGGACGGACAGCACTACAGCCATGTTCTACCTGAACAAGCAAGGAGGGACTTGGTCGCCAAATCTGTCCAAGCTTGCCCAGAAAATCTGGATATGGGCACTCAGACAGAACATCTTCCTGTTATCGCAACATGTCCAGGGGATCTCAATTCCCTAGCGGATGCTCTGAGCAGAGACCCCCTCCCAGAGGAACACGAATGGTGTCTACACAGAGAAGTCATAGAAGATATCTTCTCTCAGTGGGGTTTCCCGACTATAGACCTATTCGCCACAAGCGAAAACAGACAATGCCCAGAATTTGCATCCAGGTTCCCCCAACCAGACTCCCAGGGGAACGCCCTGTGGATGAACTGGTCAGGGATGTTTACGTACGCTTTTCCACCAACTCCTCTAATCAGGAAGGTGGTCAACAAGATGAACAGAGAATCGATGACGCTCGTCCTAGTTGCTCCCATGTGGGCAAGACAACCGTGATTCCCACACTTACGCAGATTGGCGGTGTGCAAACCCATCAAACTTCCGGGCTGGTACAACCTACTGTCCCAGCACCAAGGTTAAACAGTGCATCCTCAACCCAACTCAATGAACCTGGCAGCATGGCTCCTGAGGTCATAGAGTTCGGACATCTCAAATTACCACAGAGGTGTATGGACATCCTAAAGGAATCTAGAAAACCTAACACAAGGCACTACTACTTTGACAAATGGAAGAGATTTGTTATCTTGTGCCAGAATAAACAAATCAACCCAGTTGATTGCACTCCTTCCACTATTGTTACATACATGCTCCACCTGCTGGACGCAGGACTGGTTTTTAACTCACAGAAGGTACACCTGGCAGCCCTGTCAGCATACACCACTTCCCATAACAAGGTGTCGTGGTGGAAGGTACCAGTAGTTAAAGCCTTCATGGAAGGAGTAAAGAGACTTCACCCTCCTATTTCAAACCCACCACCAGGATGGGACCTAAACGTGGTGCTATCTAAGCTCATGGGCCCCCCATTCGAGCCCATGCACAAAAGCAGTCTCAAACACCTGACTTACAAAACGGCCTTCTTAGTAGCAATTACATCTATAAGAAAAGTCAGTGAAATCCAGGCTGTCAGTGCAAGATCCCTTCTTTACTGTCCATAAAGATAAACTGGTTTTACGCACACACCCTAGGTTTTCACCTAAGTTTATTTCAAAATTCCACGTGAACCAGTCCATCGAGCTTCCGGCTTTCTTCCAAGACCCACAAAGCTCGGCTGAGGTGAAACTACACACACTAGATGTGCGTAGGGCGGTCCTCTACTATGTAAACAAGACCAGACCGCTAAGGAAAACAGATCAGCTGTTTGTCTCCATAGCTACAGGCAGAGTGGGGGATCGCGTCTCTAAAGGTGCCACCTCTAAGTGGATTATTAACTGTATCCAGCTGTGTTACTCACTTTCTGAAAAGACTCTGCCTTTCACGCCTAGGGCCCACTCTACAAGAGGCATTGGGGCCACTCTGGCTTTCATTGCAAATGTACTCCTTGACACCATTTGCAAAGCAGCTACTTGGAGCTCTATTCACACTTTTACTCAGCACTACTGCATTGACACTTATTCCAAGACATATACACAAGTGGGACAAGCGGTTCTAAGACATTTATTTGCTCATGACTCTTCTCACATCCCACCTCCTTCTTCAGGTACTGCTTGCGAATCTATGCACAGCATGTGATCTAAGCAGATTCCACAAGCCTCAGAAGGGATACATTACTCACCGTAATCGTATTTCTGATGCTTGTATCTGCTTAGATTCACATGCGATCCACCCTTCCTCCCCTCTGAGAGAAGGCGCATGGATGCTTGTAGTCTTACCTTTCTATCTGCTTGGATTATCTGTACTCGCGCTACTCCTCATGCTACCTCATGTCAGAAAAAATACAATCTGAGGGTCCTAGACGTGTGAGGGATCATAGGTACAGTGGACGTCACACTAGGGATAGTATTACTGGCACGCCCTGTGTCGATGCCCTTTTCGAGTTTCGAAAAACAAACTGTAATTCTCTGCAGCTTCCACTAGATGTCGGCCTATGCACAGCATGTGAATCTAAGCAGATACAAGCATCAGAAATATGATTACGGTGAGTAATGTATCCCATATAAAAAATATATATATATAACCGTGCAGAAGGAACTGCTGCTGTCGAAGCCTGCCCTTTAGACCCACCTTTACCTCTAACGGGAATGGGTGTATCTTCTCTGCCATGCCTTCTTCACAGGTGCTTCATGTAGCTCTTGTAGTAGCCATGTTCTAGTACAGTTGCATTGTGAGTGTTCCATAGAACTTTACAGGTACATAGTGTTATTGTGCAAAAGGGAGGGAGGATTCTAATTCCAGGGGAGTCCGTTGCTGCTGGCCGCACCAATGGGTCCACACAATAAACAAGTTGATACTTCCTTCAACTATATTGTCCTTGATTATAACATTGGCGACGAGTGGATTGGACTCCATGGCTGGCAAACCCACGTCAGGAGTAGTTGATTTGGGCATCATCCACAGTGCGGCAGCAGAGATATTTTTCTTTTTGTTTGATTGTTAGGCCCGGAGCAGTGTGCTGGAGCGCATGCACAGGCTGGGCTCCTGGGGCACAAGACAAGGTATTTGGCATTGATTAGAACCGCAGGCTGAGGTGCGCTGAGCAGCAAACACGAAAGGGAGCTGGGATGTGCAGAGGATGGCATCAGCAACGTAGGGACGTTGTGTCAGAACATGGATAGAGGGAAAGACCTCTTTGGGCAACAGTGAAGCGAGCAGCTCTGGCTCAAGGAAACTAAAGGGAAGCACAGAGACGACACCACGCTGTGCGTGTGAAGTGAAAGAGGAAGAATGGTAGCTCTGGCTTGCACAGGAGACTGATCCCAAACTCTAATCAATAGATTTTTTTGTAAAGTACGACATAGTTACGTGGCACAGCATCATTATGCAGCAAGCAAGTGCCAAGTCCCGTCCAGTTTTTTGGGTGAATCCAGGGGAACCGCCTGTGGTATGGGATTTGTGGGTGGATTAATTTAAAGTTTAAGAGCAGCGAGTGGAGCGACATATACTGATGACCAGAAAGAGGCGGCTCTCCTAAACTGTTTGGGCATGGAGGTTCTTAGTCTTCAGACATCTACCAGGTGATGATATAAGGATCACAGCCCTTAGCGGTGGGGACCGAGAAACTAGTCAGCGTATATGAGATGACACGTCGGCGTATAGGAGATGACATTGAAGAAGCTACAGACACAATTTGGGAGAAGGCCCAACATAGTGCTAGAACGCTACCAGTTTTCTCTCAAGGGCACAAAGAACAGGTGAATCAATAGACATGTATGTTACAGCATTGAGATCTTTGATAGCTACATGCAAATTTACAAGGATACAGGATAAATGCATAAGAGATCAAATAATGATGAGAACATGTAACACCAAAATAAGAGGAAGGTTGTGGATCAACCAAGATCTCCCTTTGGACAAGGATCTGGAAATAGCGAGAGCAATTGAAGAGTCCAGCGCAAGTGGTGGTCAAGAGGCACACAACGAGAAGTAATAGAAGCGGTAATGGCCAATAAGAAACTTGGCAGTAGCGAATACTTTCTGAGAGGAAAGACTGAGGGATCTATGAAACAAGAGGGGCAGATGGTCAGATATCCCAAAGGTGTAATTGGGGCCTATGGGAGACACAGGGGCATTTTTCCAGAATATGTAGATTGAACACTAGAGGGGGAGGAAAAGGGTGGAAATTATTACAGAGTGTTAGTATGGTTGAACCAGAGGAGAGCACAAGAGTTACGGAAGGGACATTGTTGCAAATACAAAATGAAAGTGCCATGCGACATGTTAACAATGAATCGTGTCCAACTTGAGATGTTGGTTGATTCTGGGTCTCTGTACGCTATGATTTCACCAGAATTGGATGTGTTAAGTGATTGTAATGAAGTGGCTGACTTTAAAGCCTCACACATAAATCTGAGTGCACATGAACAAGTTCCCATAAAGGTACTGGGTTACCATAGGGCAAAAATAGAATTCAAGGGATTGTGTACAACAAGCAAATTGTATGTTGCGCATAAAGCAGAGTGTCCTATGGCGAGATGAACAAGCCACATTGGATTTACAAATTTGCCAGGGCAGAAAGGTGCCAGTATTGTGTGCAAGTGAAAATAGAGAACAATCCAGGACAGGTGTGTCGGCCGAGTATCTGAAAGGGATGTATCCTTTAGTATTTCAGAAAGTTTGGGGATGTTACATGGATTTTCTCACAAAATCCTTTTGGAGAAGGGAACGGTACCAAAAACACCAAGTTAGAAATGTTCCGTTATTGGCCAGTGAAGCTTTCAGGGAAGAGTTACGGAAATTGAGAGATGTCAACATAATGGAAATAATTAAAGAATCAGAATGGTTGTCCCCTGTGGTGTTCACACAGAAGCAGGATGGTGGATTGAGAATGTGTTTGGACCTGGGGGAGTTAAATGCAAACATTTGGGTAGATGGGCATCCATTGCCAAACATAAATAAGTTGTTAGCTACCATAGGACAAGCTGCATGGATTTCAACTTTTGGCTTATCCACATACAATCAAATAGATCTGCACAAGGAGTCTCGTCCTCTTACTTTGTTTGACTCCTTTTGGTGCATACAGGTTTTGATGGGTGCCTTTTGGTTTGGCGTCAGCGGTTGATGCAGGCGTTGTTTGGGGATATGACGGGTGTCAACGATTTTCAACATGACCTTCTGGTGTGGGGAAGGGATGCGCGTGAACACAAAGGAAACACATGGTTGCAGGTGTTGCAAGAGAAGGGGTTAACCATAAAGTTGCCAAAATGCCAGGTTTGGAGTGCAAAGCGTGATTTATCTGGGGCACACTATAGATGCTGATGGCATAAGACCCAAAGAACAGTTGGTTAAGGTAGTGAGGAAAGCACCAGCACCCTCTTCCTAAGATCAACTTAGGTTGTTCTTATGGATGGCGTAATACTATGTAAAATGAATTCCCTCATAATCCATCCTGTCTTTTGGGCCCAGGTACCTGCTCATCCTGTCACCCTCCCGCACTGCCTCCGGGCCACCCCTTGCACTGGGGTCTGTATCTGTACCCATACAGCCCCCCTTTTTATTCCTGCACTTATCGGGCCTACACTGTCTGCTGCCTTAAACCTAGCACTTGCAAATTGCTGGCTGCATTACCACTGTTAGTTGCCTTTATTATTTATTTTTTGTTATTTATCGGTTTCTCCTCTGCTTCGCACTTTCCACCTCTCCCCCTTCCATGCACTTTTCCCCTCCCCCCTCTCCCATGCACTTGCGCGTTCTCAATATCACTGGGCCTAGTAAGATCGCTGTTTTGTTCTCCCCTGTTCCCCTCCCTTGCCTTGTCGCGCTCTGAAACACTTGTGTACGAGCGCGATAGAAATAAACTATCATATTAATCAATCAATCAATCTGAAAAAACTGTTGCCATGCGAGAAAACATGCATTTTTTACGGTCCCAGCAGTGTCGAGGTGAGTTTGAAAGTATCAAAGAGGATGTTGACAAAGTGCTGTCATTGGTTTCTTTTGCTGTTAGATGTAAAACACTTCTGTCTGCTGATGCGAGTGATGTAGCGGTTGGAGCAGTTATGGCTCAATGGCAAGGAGGGCAATATAGCCCCATTGCTTTTGCTTCCAGGGCGCTCAGAGAGGCGGTATGCTATCATATAGAGGGAATCTTTGGCTGTGTATGGGGCATCCAAATATTGTGAAATGTTCTTATGAGGTATTCCATATGTGATCAGGACTGATCACAAACTGCTGGCCTATGTCATGACAACAAGGGATTTGGGGTCGGTGTCCCCTAGGATTACCAAGTGGATGGTAGATCTTTAAGAGTATCCTTTTTGTGTAGAGTGTTCCATGGGTTAAGAATGCTGTGGATTATTGTTTATCCAGTTGCCTGCCTGCCCACCTCACTTGGGAAGCTAAGGACAAAGTTACCAGTGGGAGGCAAGTGGCCTGTATCAATCCTTCATTGGAAAAGTCTGAATGGGAGAAGGAAAGTCAATGTGATGTTAAGTTGGAATGGATTACAAATGGCTTACACCATGGTTGGGGCAGCGGGGAACTCGCAGGTTTAGTGAACCGTTATGTGCATGTGTTGAATGTAGTAGCAGCAGTTCCATGGGGTGTGAACAAAGGTGATCAATTGGTTCATCCACTAGCGTTAAAGACAAGGTTTGCGGAGTTGGCACATGAGGGACATCTTGGAAGGTCATTGAAGAAACAGAGATTGTCAGAGTGTAATTGGTGGCCAGGGATGTACGGCCACATGGAAGAGTTAGTCAAAGATTGTGCCTGAGTGTACCACAAGTGTCGGGTGATTTTCAACCAACCGGTAATTCCGGTTGAGGTGCCAAGTGAAGTGTGGGCAAAGTTAGCTCTAAACATTATGGGCGCCTATAGATGCCTTGGGTGGGGAATTGATGTTTATTGTGGTATTAGAGGATTACAATTGGTGGAGGCAACTGCTATGGAGTCCATCAAGGTTAAGATTATAGACTTTTGAGGAAGGTTTTCGACTGGGAAGGGGTGCCTTGTAGCAACGTCACAGACATTGGTGTGCAGTTTGTATCACACCAGATGTCAGATTTTATGCACAAATTTGGCATCAGGTTTGACAGGATGACTGGATGGCTTTGTACAATCCTTCTGCTAATGTCTTGGTAGAGAAACTAAACAGGTTTATGAAAGAGGCTATACAATTGGTGATTGCAAACAATTTGAGTTAGCAGTGTGTTGCTTCAGAAGCTTTGAAGACATACATGCACAGGCCATTTACTTTTGCAGGGTACTCACCTTTTGAACTGATGAGGGGGCAGAAAGGCAGGATCAAAATTGGGATCCACGGCTTTGGGGGAGGAGGGTGGCATGGTGTCCAATGGTGATATGGGCGAGGTGTTGAGAATACTCGATGCAGGCAAGAACAGATGAGGCGCAAGTGTGGAGTGAAGGGTGCCACAGAGTTGAGTGTGCAAGATGAAGTAAGAGTGTAAAATCCCAGATTTGTGCCCAAAGGCATGAGGGCGTACATGCCACCCTGAATTGTGGTGAAGGTAGGGATTGGTTATGTGTGGTTAGATGATGGTTTGCAGTAGAGTAAGAAAATAATTGCTGTTAAAGGTGGTAGATGGGGAGCAGGGTGGACGATGGTGGAGAAAGGAGTGTTAGGGGGAGGTGGGAGGTTCCCAAATGAAGTTAAATGTCTGTGGTTGACAGTAGTAAAGAGGGTCAGTCTGCAGAAGAAAGTGTGACAGTGCACCAGGGAGGCAAGGGTATAAGGTGGGGATGGAAAAGAAGCAGATTTGCAGGTAAGGATGCGTGTGAGAGATCGGGGCCCGTGAGAATGGCATGCATGATGTTGGGTACATCCAGGGTAAGGATACATCATATCAAATTCAAGGACTATGTGTGGAAGAGTCTCTAGTACGGGGGCTGGGTAGTTTGTTTGGTTTTTGATATGCTATCTAAATTCAGTTGTGTGTATGTGTGATGGGAAAGTGTAGTAGCCATGTTCTAGTACAGTTGCACTATGAGTGTTCTATGAAACACTATGGGTACATAGTGTTGTGCAAAAGGGAGTGAGGATTCCAATTCCTGGGGAGTCTGTTGCTACTAGCTGCACCATGGGGCAAGACAATAAACAAGTTGTTGCCTCAGTGAACAGGGTTTCCTTGATTGTTACATCTTTCTTTGAGCAAAAGACAGACCATGGAAATCCCCCACCTATGAACTAAGCAAAAGGACTTGGAGACCAGCTGCTGGATCGTCAGACCCAACAACTTGGCAGTGGCCTTCAAGCCCTTAAACCACTCCTGCAACATCTACTACTTCTGGCCCAAAACTTGCCGTTGAACGGTTTATCTGACCATTTCATCAGTGTCTACAGCGCAAAGCAAGAAGTCCTGAACCATGTGACCTATCTATGACCAAGTACATCCCCATTGAAGCACAGACAGTTTGCTGCATCTAGCCTAGCCTGCAGTCCCATACAGGCTGCCTCCCAGACTTCATTCACAATGTCCAGGTATCCATCCTGGACCTCACTCTCTAGCAAATGCACTGAGGCTATGAACGCCCTGACCACAAGATGTGTAAAAACATAGCCAGTAGACATGAAGCGTTCAAGGCCATGCTCCTTGCGGCAAAGACCTTTTTGGCGAGAGTGCCAATCTTCTTTCTCTATCTGGCAAGTGCTGCAAAAGAGGCCAACCTTAAATTAACCATGGCTGCTGAGCTACAAGACCCTCCAGAGAGGTGCCAAGAGTGGAACTGATGGTCCCAATGCCGGCTTTTACTTTAAGCTCTTTAGCAACTGCTGGGGTGGAACATGGGCTTGGATATAATGCAGTATCCAGTTTTACTATGCCCGCAGTAAACTGCAGCATTGTCTGTTTGTTGGCCATGGATGTCCATAGGTTTATAACACACCAGTGGCTATGACAATTCTCCAAGGCAGCTAACACTTTCTCAAAAGGTGTTCATATGATGATGCCTGGTGCATTTCAAGATCAGGTGAGGTGTCAAGACCACTGGCATTATGGCCACCCAGTGCCAAAATCAAAGCATCCACCTTATTCGCCAAAACATCTGGAAAAGGACCCTGCCTCATGCCCCCAAGAGATTGTAGGTCAAAATGGACAGTATCCTCAAATATGTCCCGCATGGACTGGAAGAAAAAAGTCCTAGATTCTGGGGCCCGGGCCCCAGATGTTGGTTGGGGCAAACTGGTCAAGGGATCGGCCATGACAGATGCTGTCTCACTGGAATCAACATTGCCCGGGAGGAGCCAAGATAACAGGCATTCAACTTGACTCTGAGACATACTTACCAGCCGTCAAGGGGAGAGTGGACTTTGGGGCCACAATGTTGAGGGTAGTGACTTTCAGGAAAAAGGCAACACTTGATCTGTAAACAACTCCTTCCCTAGAAGCATGCTTTGAAGGTACAGAGGCCTTCCAACCCTTTTTTAGACTATTTCTAGGCATTGTCCCTCCTCATGCAATACCGCTGTCTCTTTTTGATTTTCCGGGAAGAGGAGAAGACTGGTGGGACTCACTTCTCAGACTTTTTATGCCATCTGCTAATCTTTTTTTCTCAGGGGTGGGTACCTCGGTATCTCACCTTAGTTGACTTGAGGAGGAAGGGAGCAAGGTGGCTTTGAGGATGGATGACCTAATGCCAGTTTAGCTGCCTGCTCCCAGGGTGCTCTGAGGTTCGACTGGCAGGAGCCACATGTCTCCCTATCATAGTCCACATGCAGACATTGATGCGATTCATTGAAGGGCATAATTGCAACATGGAAAACTGCATGAAAACTTTTTATACAGGAAACACATGATTCAAATGTATTTAATATGCTACTGATTAGTCCAAGCATATTATGACAGTTGTGATTCTATCGAGGGCATAGAGGCAAGTACTATGCACTTGTTTTTCTGATAGCCAGAAGAAACCTGCATAAACAAATAAACTACCACTCTGACAATCCTTAGTGTCTGTACTCCTCCCCTTCTCCATCAGTAGCACTCCTCAGTCTCATAGAAAGTCCAATCATGACCGTCATTCAGCCACTTTTGGGTCTGGGACATTCATCATTTAATGGTCGAAATGTCTTGACAAGCGGTTCTAGCCAAACCCTTGAAACATTCTCCCATTAGAAAAAGGTCTGTGTTGTTTCTTCAATGATCTCTACATGAAGGATGGTTAATTATTTCTTTTGTGCACTTAAAAGAATCTTGAAAGTCCTTCAGAATCTGCCAGGACTATTTGGTACGCAGTGCATTGTCCAGAAGATCCTATTATGTACACTTAAAAGCGTGAAAAACCACATCTGACACATGCACAGAAAGTTTGCAATAGAAAGTCGAATCCTTAGACCAATCATATGTAGAGGAGCAGCTGAATGCTTCTGCAGGAAGTCCTGCCCCCTTACTGCCTATATGTTGTAAGCCTGAACCTGTACCTTGTTTAATGCCAGTAGTTGTGACTATACCACGACAAATGTTCGAGAAAAGGTATCCACTAAGAAAACCCTTCTGATGTATCCCCAAAGAGATGATAATCCCCTGGAAGAAGTCCCCAAAAGGATATGAAAATGAGAGAAAAAAGAAGCTGGTGACATCACAAGAAGGGAGAGTAACATACTGAGAAGATAATAAAGAGAAGATGTATGGACCTTATAGAAGCTGATGACGAAATAAGGGATTGAATGAGCATTTTTGTGCAAAGAGAAGATTTTGCATATATGAGTGACTGTTACGCTCACCTGGTATCCACAGGGACGCTACCCAGCCGGGTTACTCGCTGGTATGCTCCTCAGCTTTGCCCTGATGTGGTCTGCGGGGAAGGTTCTGCCTGAAAATACAGGAGGACTGTGTTCAAGACTGACCGACTGGGGTAAGTATCCTCCCTCCACCCCCATATGATTTCAGTCCCTCTGGCGCCCTCTCCTCACCTTGTGGTAGAATTAGGCGTGCTCTACGTCTGCCTTCTTTGCAGGGGCGCGTTGACTTTCATGGGCGAGTGCGGTCCAGTTACTTCACTGACGCCGGCCCATTTGATATTGTTCAGGTAGGTCTTATTGCTGTTCTTTAGTTTTGTTGCTATCCTGCATGCCTTTCTTTGTTTAAAATGTCTCTTTTTTTCTTCCTTAGGTATGCGGAGCTCCAACGCGGCAAACTGGCTTGGTTGAGCCCCGCTGGGAAATGATGGTGCATTAAGAGCGCTATGATGCGGTACGTAAGCGCTATGCGCAGCGCTGCGAAGTCTTGCCTTTGCTAACCCTTGTTTTCCTTCCTTGTAGGTGTTTTTCAGCGCAAGTGGAATGTCCGGAGTGGTGCCAGCCGAGAGGCGACCAGCCAGGTAAGCCTTTTGAGCAGTTCGTAATTTGTAAATGTCTCTAATGCTTTCTTTAATGTTGCCTCTCTCTTCCTCTTTCAGGTCGTTCTGTCCGGGAGGCGTGCAGATTCGAGGAAGCTGTTCTCAGTAGCTGCGAGTGTTTAAAGATGAAGATTGCAGGTAAGATGATGCTGCTGCTAATGATGTTCCTTTTGTCTCCTTGCAGGTTCTGCTTCTCCGAGGTTCGAGGGAATAGCTGGACACGGTGAGTGTCACGTTGCAAGCTGCAAAGTAACGCGAAGCGTGTTGTCTTGCTCGGGTGTGGTTTAAATAGCCCCAACAAAATAGTCCAGGTAAAGTAGTCCCTAGGCTACCATACCCAAAACACTAGACCGCATAGCTTGGTTCTTAGGAACCAAGCTATGTGGATGCCTCCATGTTGGCTGAAAATACAATAAAGTAGTTCCCAAGCACATTGTTTTTCATGGTGTATGAGCCTGGCGCTATAGGTGCCAGGACTGGCCCCATGATGGCTTTTGAAGAGGATGCCAGGCTCTAGAGGCCCGAGTCCTGACTCCACCTGGCCAATGGGTTTGCCAGAGGGGGTTTTGGGCGAGGGTCATGCCAGTGACGCACTGAAGAAAATTTAAGCTGTTCAATGAATGTACAGACCAGCAAGGCAAGTAGACCATGTGATCATAGAAGTTGGCTATACGTAGTGAATAGACTGCAGGCAAAGCTACCTTTTGTATATAAAGAACCTGGACATCAGTGTCATAATTTAGTACGTTCAAACCCATGGAGAAAGAAGGATCATGAGCTGTGCATGTTGCAGCAAAGAATTAGCTGAAGATCGTGGACTGGCAGTGAGAAAGGCTGCTTGGCCTGGTGTCAATACTATAAGCTGCCAAGAACTGGTTATCTGTTCTCAAAGGCAGAAAAATGTGAGAAGCCGGAATGTCCCTTTATTAAGGTACAAGCAAAGAAGACCATGAGAGCAAAGTTTAATAATGCAAGACAATTAAATGCTATAAAACAGGCGGAATTGCGGTCTCCTGTCACGTGAACCAAGGATGGAAATAAGAGTTGGGCATGGCGACCAGAACTGTGATAAGCATATACCCATACTCCCTTGTATTCTCAAGAGAAGAGCAACTACTGCAAGGCCAAGTTCAAAGACAGTCTGTATGGCAGAAGGCATGGGTGATGAGAGATGTGGGGCTAATTGGGTGGGAAGTGAAAGTCATGTCCATCCTCTGGAACCTGGGTCTGAGTTTACATGCTGATAGTGAACCGAATGTTCCATACAAAGCACAAGAGCATGCCAACCAATTATAGAAGGCTGTATAACGAAAGGCCTTATAGTTTAAGAACCAATAGTATTCTGTGTACTTAGTAAGTGTTGAGGATGACTTGCAATAGAGGCATGCTTAAGTTGTCTAACTGATCGTAGATGTCGTATCACAACCCGACCCTTTATAGAAAGTGTACTTCGATGTTCCCCTTGAGCCAATCACAACCCTCTGTAGGTTTTTCTTATTTGGCACATAGTATGATGTCACTTATGATGAATATTTAGTAGAAAGGATTATGTTTATGTGAGTTGCACTGAGAGAACATGAGCGAACGTCCGTTGATGTTCGTTGTAAGTCCCTGTTTTAGACAATTGATAATAAAGCAATTGAATGCAATTTTTCCAACTTACTGAGTCGGACTGATTATTATAATAATAAGAGTTATTTTGCATCCCATCCATTGCATGACATGTTAATGATTAAGGAACTTAAGTTCACTTGGTAGCACTGTCGGATGGTTTCGTAAGACCCATAGACCTGTAAAGACTCAGTTTCGGACGATCGGACATCCTCTACCATGTAGCCAGAAGAACCCAGCGTTTCCTGTGAAGAGCGGGGAATAGAATTCTTGCAAGAAAATCGAGCCGTTGAGCAGGTTGTCTCTGACGAAATCCCAACCTGGTTTACACAGGCGCTTTGCGGACAGAAGGCAAAAGTGGTCGGTTGGAGGAGGAGACGGTACCGAAGGCCTTGAGCAGAACAATCGAATGGTGAGTAGATTGAGGAGCATGGCAAATTAAGGGAACATGGGTTGAGGTCATTTTGAGAGTAACGGGAGTAACAGGAAATATTGTGAGAAGAGATAGAAATAACGCCTAATGAGTCCTGACTCAAGCAGTTTCAGAAGAGGTTGCCTTACACTCCAGTTGGAGTCTCTAGAATACGTATGGACAGGTCCATATAAGAAGTCAAGCTAAACTCTGTGATCAGAGTATTGATTAAGGGCAAGAAGAATAGAGGGTGATCACCGTTGTTTAAATGTGAAAAGTCGACTAGTCTGTTTATGTATTTGTGTTGAATTAAGGTGTCGAAGAGTGACGAGGTTTAAAGAAAAGTTGAGAAAATGTTATATTGTCTATCTAGGAAAGTGGTTGGTACCAATCCAGAGGTAGACAGAGATCAGTGAAAAGGTAGAAGCTTGAGCGGCGAATGTTGGAGCACACCCATATTTGTTATTTTTGGTGAAGGTATTTTTTATAAAGTCTGGTAAGTATTGACAGTCAATTGAGACTTGTCACAATGGGAGATGTCACTCCTCTGATGCACTTATGTAAGGCATTGCCAAAACACATGCCCAAGCTTAAACAATCTAGTGCAGAATGGGTAAAAGGCACAGCAGATAAGATGTCATGGCCACAAGGGGGATCACTGTCAAAAGGCAGTGATGCAACACATGACCACATACTTGCACACTGCATACAAGGGGAAGAAATTAGAAAAAAGATTAGCTATTTTAAAGCTTTGTAAAAGAGAAAGAGGATCCGACACCCAAGGAGTGGATGCTTAATCTGAGAAAGGAGGAAGGTGTTGAGCCTTCATCTCCACTTGCCTCGCCTGAAGTGACAGGCGTTGATATAGAAGACAAAGTGTTGTATCCATTATGGGAATTAAAAGCGGCGGCAGGATATAGTAACCCCATATACGAACCAACTACTTATAGCAGTGACGACAGTCCTGAAGAGCGTAAGAGGAAAGAGGAGATCTTTAAGATCATACAAGATAAAAAAGAGGAAAGTGATAGAGGGAATATATCAACAGAAATAGAACGAAAGATTAAGAGATGAAAATGAGAAAAGGATAAAGCTGAGGAGATAACATTTGTGGAGAATGAATGGATGGGAGGACAGACATTACTCAAGCTAGATGGGAACAGTATCGAGGAAGTAAGGCAAGGAGAGGATAAAGATGAACAGGATAGAAAAGACAGGGAACGGGGAAGAATTATTGAAGGAAGATGAACATAAAAGAAAGGCGATAACAGATATATCAGGAACAAAAGGAAGGAGAGGGCAGAGGAACAAAGGAAATATGACAACAGGTAAAGAGCAATAGAAGATAGGGACAGACGATAAAGAGGGAAGAGGAGGAAGTGCACAGATTAAGGGGCAAAAGAATACAGAGGCTAAGAGAAGAGGAAGAAAGGAGAGCAGGAGTAAGGAGAGAAGAGATGAGACAAGAGGAGGAGAGAATTAGAAGGGAGGCGAGAAAGCGAACAGAATTAGATGAAGAATTAGAACGAAAGAGAAGACAACTGGAGCTTGATATTAATTGCATTCAAAAGGAGCTAATGGAACTGAGTATGTCAATATAATGGGACAGAATAGAGTTCCTTCTGTTAAAGGAAGCAATGTCCGGAACCTCTAGAGTAACACTAGATGGAGAGAACTTCGATATAGGAAGTATCGAACATAGGATTGATAAAGCCTATCAAGAATTAAAGGGAGGTAGCAAATCAGGAAGCAGAGGGAAGGGAGAGCAATCCCCTGTATTTCAATTAGAAAGCAAAGAAGGAAATCGGTTTCATTTTCAACATAGAGCCCTGTCCTTAAGAAAGCTGAACCTAGACCAGGGTGAAGGAGAAGGTAGTCATACTTCTTGGGGACTAGATAAGTCAGACAAGGAGAGAGAATAATTCCATGGGGAAGAAGGAGGAGGTGTATGTGCCCCCAAGGGAAGCCTACAGGCAGGTAACAAAAAAAGTAAGATGGTCTGAAACAACTTAAAGACAGGACGCCAGACCCCATATCATAGTCAGAACACCCCCAAGGACGATCACATAGTGAAAAGGGAGAATCACTGCCATATGTGAGCAGGTTAAGATAATTACCAGGGAGGAGACGGCCAGGGACTATTGTCCCTGCAATGGATAAGCAGACGATGGGAGCCAATTGCGGGTTAGGATTCACACAGTTTCCCTCATTGGAAAAAGGGGGAGCAAGGCCACAGTATATTCCTTGGCCACAGGTGGACAAGGATAATTTAAGATGCAAACTTCCGAGTTTCACATCGGGTGCGGGGAAATGGATATACGAATTAGAAAAAAATGACAGGAGGAAACACGTTGGCCATAGGGGATATTAAAAGTCTCTTGGCAGCCATTATTGGAGAGAGAGCTGACATATGGACGAGAGTGGGCTATTCAAGTGTGACGGCACAAAATACAGTGCACGATAAAGCGCTGTTTAATAACTGCAGGGCAGATGTGTGGAGGGCTCTCCGGGTACAGTATCCTGACACATCAGATATGGGTGCAATCAAGACATGTAAGATGAAGATACTATTGCTTACATTCAGGAAATTCAAGAGCCTTGGACTCTTGAAATGAAAGAGCCATGGGAAAAAACGGTGGCATTATTTTAACACTTTTTATGTCAAGGGTTGTCCGAGCCGGAGCAGAGGCAGATGAAGAAATTAGTGGGGATGGAAGCCAAACCATGGGCTGAGATACAGTTGACAATAATGCATCACTATCGGCTACTGCAGGAGAAGAATATGCAGAAAGATGAAGCTAGGAAAACTGAGGAAGCTAAATTAGTTCAGAGGAAATTGTCAAAGTACGCCATGCAAGGGGCGATATGGACAAGCGGAGAAGGTCTGGGAATACAGCAAGCAGTGGGTGCATCGCACGCGAATAATCACAGCCAGATGGACCAATGAATGGGTTCATGCCATGAGGCAGAGGTATGGGATATAGAGGAAGAGGTGTATTTCAAAATAATCAAGGTGGATTTTCAAAATACGCAAAATTACAATCCGAACATGCAAGGAGGGTTAGTCAGGAGGTCTCCTCCTGTATGTTGGACATGTGGGATCGTAGGGCACAATGCACGATCATGTGGGAGCCAAGAGAATGGACAATTGGCAAGGGGGGACAACTTATCCTCCACCATATAGCATACAAACTAGGGGAAGGAAGTTTCCCAAGATCAGACAATGTGTATCAGACACAAGCACCACAAATGCAACAATCACAGCAACCAGAGAAGGTACAAATGAATCCACCGCAAGGGCAATCTCAACATGCCCCCAGACAGATACAGCAGACTGCAAACACAGGACAATTATTGACACCTAGAATAGGTGGTGCCACTGTAGTGGGAGGCAATCTCTTCACAGGTATAGGGGTGTGTGTACACCCACAATAAGACAGCACACAGGGTGACTTGATGTGTTCAGTACTATCAATGACACCAGACTCCCAAGAGGAACCAAGGGTCGATGTGCCAATAGAAGGCAAATCTTTTTCTTTTCTAGTAGACACTGGGTCTACACGTTCATGTACACAAGAGGGAAAGTACCCAATGTCGGGAATTGCCATGAATGCTCAAGGGTTCTCTGGAGTTATAAGTCGAGTTACTTTTACTGATACATTACCAGTCTCTATAGGGGTGTGTGACATGTCTGTTCCATTGTTGTATTCACAACAGACACCAGTTAATATTCTGGGAAGAGATTTGATGACAAAACTTAATATGACAATTTCATTTACTGATGAATAGTGTGTTCCACTCCTGGGATACACTATTTAAACGTGGGCAAATTTATATTGGCATTCACAGGGCAAATGGCTTTGTGAGGCATTCCAATTGAGCTAGAGGTTTTTCTTTATGGGGTGACCATTCTATTAACATGGCTATCAGGCTTAGTGGGGAAGACTGTGAAAATACCGGACAAATTCTTGTTCAAACCACAGAAACATATGGACGAAGGGGGTGGGGGGGCAGGCTATCCCTATTGAGTTAGAAGCAGCCAATAGTACGAAGGGAAATGGAAATGCTTGAAGGAACAGATGATGAGGGCAGACCATGGAGAACAGTGATAGCTCTCGAAGAAAGGTATTTATTTATTTATTGCATTTATTATAAGCCCAAACTCGTGGGTGTCACTGTGTAGTTACAGACATCTTAGCATAAATGGATACAGTTAAAATCAATACATTAACAAATGGCAGCAGTGGATACAGTTGACATCAATACTTTTACAGCTGGCAACAACGGGTTCACAGTACATACCATTCAGATTAGGGGCAGGTGCAGCGGCCTAGAATTTGTTGAATAGCCAGGTTTTTAGGGACTTCTTGAAACATTGGTGAGAAGGCTCATTTCTGGTGAGTAATGGGAGTGTATTCCACATTTGGTATAGGTTGACTGACATTACTGATGATGACATGTTTAGAGATGATCTGACAGGCGATGAAGTAGGGTTTTACATGAGCATTACTTACTAGATAAAGGTAGAAAAAAAGGGAAGTTCCACAGAGAATGACAATAATGTGGCAGCGTCCAGCATTTTTTTGAGAAAGACTTTGAGAAGGTGCCAAGTATCTTATGGACTACAGGCCCCTATGCCGTAGGCCTGTTAAAGGGTATAGGGGAAGTTCAAATAAAGCTGAAACCGGGAGCAATTTCACCTCAAACAAAACATGTCTTGAGAGGCTGATGAGGGTATACTTAAGACCATTTCAGCACTGATGGAGCTATGTATTATGCTACCATCAGAATCATTGTGTAACACCGCAGTGTATCCTGTGATTCATACAGGACATGAGACCGATTAACCAGATTGTAGAAGCGAAGTTTCCTTTAGTTCCGAATCTAACGATGATACTATGCAGTATCCCAGTAGAACCACAATATTTCATGGGGATTGATTTGAAAAATGTGATTTTCTCAATCCTGTTGTATAAAGATTCACAAGATTTGGCTTCATTTATGTTTTGCCAGTGTAGAAAAGGAGCTAAGCACCTCCACCTCAATCACCTCGCCCATCTTGCCTATATGTTGGGACCCAGAGTGTAAGACACGTGCGGTACCAGTGAAAATACTGATGCCAAGGAGAATCCTGGAAGCAAGGTTCTCATTGAGGAAACCATACCTGCATATGAGACAGTACCAATGGCCATTTGAATGAAATCCCGGAAGAAGCATGAACAATGAGCACTGAAAACCGGCTCGAAAGGAAAGACAAACGAAGGGACACACAGCACACTTGCAGAATAAGATATGGTATCAGCATATGAAAGAAGTGGGAAGGAGGACCTCAAAGGAGGAATGCTTTGTATGTGCACTCCTGCCTTATAGCATGGGGAAGTCGAAGATCTTCATAGCTATTGAAGTATACGTCCAGACAGCACATTGTCTTTCACACATAGCATTCTGTCGAACAAGAGGCCAGTTCATGGGCCGAGATGCCTATCTCAAATTGGCAACTGAATGGACAGATCCAGATGAAGATGGTTATATCCAGGATACAAAGACAAGGCTAAGAGATCATACTAAGAATCACGTGATCAGATTTGAAAAGCCTAGAGTGAAAGGAGCTGGAATCAGATGGGAAGTAAACAGAAGACTTGAGAGTACAGGAAAATCTTCAGACGACATTCGAATTTGGAAAAACAGATGCCAGATGCAGAGCTTGGATGGTAGTTGATCGTCCTGAATCAACTATTTGGAATGCACAAGTGCTGTGCCAGCCATTATTGCTGAAACTTGCTAAACTACTGACCTGGGTTGAAGACAGAGGAGGACCCTTGCAGATAGTGCCATTGGAGAGTGCGAACCTGTGCTTGAGAAACAATGGCACAAGAAAGATTGGAGAGAATTAGAACTGTGATCGTATCTTTGAGGCATCCAGAATGAACATTGGAACAGCACTGATCACGGATCACTATTGGGCATCTGGATCGAGATATATGAGGCTAACCAAAGATTGGGGAGGAGTATACACACTGGTGAATGTTCATGTTCCAGTTTTGGTGATTCCTAAAAGTGATTTGAACCTCGAGTTTCCCGAAAGCAGATGCTCACCTGAGGAAGAAGAGATCTGTATAACTGATTAATCGAATGAAGAGGGAGAACTATTTCTCTGCCAAGTCAATAGAAGCCTTTGAATCCATTCCTTATGAGCACAGACTGTTCAGCCAGACTACGTCAGTATTTACGTTGATTTTCATGCCGGGAATCCAGGTTGGAGCAAATACCAAATGGCTGCAGATTACCAGATGGGAATCGAAGCAGACGATGGACACAACCATAAAGGGATTCAATGCAATCGGAGAGGAGATGAGAGCCATACGTCTGATGACTCTTCAGAATAGATCCTGGACATTATTACAGCAATGGATGGAGGTGTTTGTGTAAAAATCGGAGAATCATGTTGCACGTTCATACCTTCTCATGATGACGAGAATGCCACCTTGACAGAGGCCATAGAGATGCTAACAGAGCTACACAACCAGATACTAGACAAAGTAGAAGACATTGCTGATGACAGCTGGTTTCGAGGACTCTTTTCTTGGGTTCCACAGTGGATGGCAGACATGTTCAAGTTCCTTGGAGCCCTGATCGTGTAGGTGTTGCTTAGATTCGGTGTGATCATGATAATAATCACACAATGCAAGAAGACAGCAAAGAAAGCCATAGGGATGAAAATCATGATCAATGTTGAATCAGGATGGAATGCCAGAGACTTGACAGATGAAGAAATAAGAGACTTTGTAAAGACCAGTATCCATGCACCTGAGGGAACAAAATTCCTGTATCCAATGAATCGTAAGTATGTGGGAAGTTGGATCTATTGCAGTCCAAGTGGATAGTGCATGCTCATGACTTGGAACAAGGATGAGCATGTGAAATCAGCTGGATGCCTGAAGGGAGTCATGGAAGTGCACCACAAGAAGAGCAGGAATTATGGAAAGGAAGTGGGTGTTCTTTGTCCCCCTCTAAAGCATTTTTTGCGACAGGACAGCACTGTAAAGCCAGTGATGCCAGGAACATTGTTAAGTCGCACTTGAACAGCTGCATTATCCTGTGCATGTAACTAGGGAAAGTCTTGCTGCAACAATTGCAGAAGACTGGTTTGTTCCAAACCTGTTAGAACACGTTGCATTTTTGAAAAATTAGTTTTTATTAAAGTTTTCAAAACAGTTCAAGAAAAGTACAGCTCCAACGTTAGGAACATATTGCAACTAATAACACCCAAATATGACCCTCCCCCAACTATCCTTGATTACGAGGCTCGGAACAACAATTCTCCCCTCCTGCCCCCTTTCCCATTGGAACCTTGTTTCCTCTAACTTCCAAATGTTATGTACAATTCTCATATTCGTAATTTATGCGTAGTGTTCTCATTTTTCAGTCAACATTGAGTATGGTCGCCTCATTGAGGTCTATTTGAAACATTTACATTGGTCCCCTCTGGTAGGTCAACTTTCCTGTTTTCAATAGTTAGGTAGGGCCAGATCCTCAGTTCTCATCACGCGCACGTTGTCAAGTTCCAAACATGACATGTATCTATTCACAAAGTCTCCCCATATGAGTTAATATTGCATAGATTTCCCATGTAGAGCTGTAGTGATCCTCTCCATGACACAAATGGTGGCCACATTTACCCATTCATTCTCCCCTGGTACCCAATTTGCTTTCCACCTCATTACCAGGGCAGCCTTTGCAGCCAACAAAGTCCTGTAATCCTTCTGCATTCATCCTCACACTTTTCAAACACAAATAGTATTAGGAGGGGGTCGGCTACCCTTTGAATGCCATCAAGGTTTCTAATCCAGCCTAAGACCTCGTTCCAGAAAATTCTAATACAGGCACATCCCCACCACATGTGTCAGTAATTTGCATTCTCCCTGCATTCACACCAGCACAGTGGGCTCATTAACTGGTACATCCGGGACAATCTGTGTAACAGTTTAATGGTGTGAAGCTTATACTGGCTATCTATCAAGGCCTGAGAGGCGGCTTTGCACATTTTGCCCCACATGTCAAGGTCAATTTCTTCCCCAAAGTCTCTCTCTGATCTACCCTTCAAATGTAAAGTTGATCCCTTCCCTGATTCAATTAATTTTCTATGCATGGCAGAGATTAGGCCTTTAGTGTCAGTTCTGATGTTTAATATTTTTTCAAATGGAGTAAGGTCCCTACGGGTCTCCTTCCTCCATTTGTCCCTTGTGAGAATACCTTTGAGTTGCGGGAAGGGAAAGACCAGAAGGGGGCCCAAACCCAGTGCCTCCTCCAATTCCGAAATTGTCACAAAAGTACCATCCCTCCAGAGTTGACCCACTCTCTCCAACCCAGCTTTGTACCAGGTCTGAAATCTTTCGAGTTTAGGGATGCCTTCTGTAATCCCGGGAGCCCAGATGTGGCGGCCACATAGTGATACCACGCATGCCGATCCCCTCCCTCCATATGTCCCATATGGGGGGGTTGCTTTCCCCGCCTCCCACACCGTCATTTTAGAGACCTCTTCTGTGTTGTTTGTCTTAAAATATTCCCGGATCTCACCCTCCATCTCCATCTTAAAGACCAGATCGTTCCAGAGGGATTCATTACTCCTCATCTTCCTCCTTTTGCGAGGGAGGCTATCACAGTTCAAGTCTACCGTGACCACGTTGTGATCAGACCACGTGACCGGAACTATTTCTGACCCCGTCGCTGCATCCCTTAGTTCCTCAGAAAGATATATGTAATCAATCCAATGAAAGTGCTATGGGGGGCGGAGTAGAAGGTGTATCCTGTTTCCTCTGGGTGAAACCCCCGCCATGCATCTTGCACCTTGTAGAGATCCATCATGTCCATAACCCCTGCCCAACCACCAACAACTGTGTCCCGTGTACTGGGGTTGCCAGCCCTCCTATCCAGTCTGGTGTCTGCCCATAGGTTGAAGTCCCCGCCAAGGATTACATGCCCCATGGCTTCCAGCATAATTTTGGGAAGCGTTCTCGTGAGAAAACGAGACTGCCCAGAGTTGGGGAGTACACCGTTGCAAATGTGATGGTCACCTTCTGTGCGACTCCTACTACCAGTAGCGCTCTTCCTTCCACATCTTCCCATATCTTGGTGGCTTCAAATTCTAATCCCTTTCTAATGAGTATCCCAACTCCCGCCATCCTCAGGGGGCCAGAACCCCAGTACTCTGTCCCCGTTCTCAAGCTCAATATCCTCCGTTCCTCCCCGCGTACATACTTAGTTTCCTATAGGAACAGAACGTAGAGTCCCGCTCTACGTAACTCCCTGCACACCAAAGACCCTTTTGTCGGTGAGTTCAGACCCTTAGCATTCAGTGTCCCTACCCTGAGGAGACCCCTCTTCTTGAAGTCTAAGTTATCCACCATTTGTTTTGGTGTTAATGAGGGTCGGCAAGCAGACGCGTAATGGGACACCCACATTTTCACGAATCCGCAATTTATTGAGGTTCCTGTTCTCACCTCCCTTCTACCGGCCCACCCCTCCCACCCCACCCACTCCCCCTGACGGCATCTGATCTGACCCAGTTGTATTCACTGAGTCAATGCCGGACCATCTGTGGAGACCGTTACCTCACAGTCCTGCACACGAAACCACCAAAGTAACATTGAGCCCCCTCCATCGCCTCCACCACCCCCCGGAATCATAACTTCAAAATCAGACCTACATTTCTCATGTTTGTCACGTCTTTACATTCAACATGTCCCCAGAGCCATGGATGTCAAAACTTGCTTAATTGTACCTGTGACAGAGGCTGAGAACTTTGAAGCAGGCGAGACCGCAACCACCAACATCCCCGAAACCAGGGTCCCCCCAGGGTCCGGGGTATTTTAAATCGCCTGTTCCTGAGGCCAAGACACAGATGCCCCCTGGCCCGTCGTATTGCAGGTGGTTATGAAGGGTTCATATGGTGGGTCCGGTCCACCAACTGTTCACCTCAGAGAATTATGTATCGATGGGCGTTCAAACTCACCCTATAAGGGAGTAACACGAAGCTTCAAGGAAACGTGTTGTATTGTCAGAAATTCTCAGTCTTCTGTGTCCGGGGAGGCATTCCCTCTTCGGTATTTCCTAGAATGAACTAGGTATACGCTTCCTCCTTGGGCGCGCCACTGTCTCTCATCTCTTCTCGTCCTGGTCTTGCCCCTCCTCGTGTCTGTCTAGTAAGTCGGCAGTGCAGCTCTTAATCTCTTTTTCGGACCTCAGCCTCTCTTTTTTGCCTTCGAGCTCAAGTGAGAGGGTGAATGGGTAGTCCCATCTATAATGTACTCCACCTTCTTTCAACCATTTGGTGAGAGGGATGCACATCTGCCTCAAGGCAAGAGTCAGGGAAGACAGATCTTGAAAGATTGTCACTCACCTCACCGAGGGCTACTGGGCCACTGCTTTAGCCTTCTCCAAAACTCTGGTGTTGTCCTGGTAATTATGGAAGTGGACCAGGACAGATCTCGGTCTACCCGCTGTCCCACCTGCTCTGTGCATCCTTTCTGTCTGTGGTTCATCAATGACATCGTCCTCAAATAAGAGCTTCATTAAGTCGTGGAGTGTCTTTTTCAGATCTCGTTCAGACTCCCCCTCTTTTTCCGGGCTACCAAAAAAGCATAGGTTGTTTCGCCTCTCACAATTCTCTAAATTGTCCATTTTAAGATGGAATTCTTCTTCTTCTTGTTCTATTTCAGCAATCCTGTGGTCCATTTGCATCTCTAAGGTGTTTAATGATGTTTGATTATTCTCGACTCCTTCAAGTCTCTCCTCCATCTTATCCAATTGTTGCGTGATTTTATCAATCTATCCTCCCATGTTGGCCCCCATGTTCTTGATTTCATCCAATAGAGCTGCGACATCCCCCTTGGTGGCTGCTGCCTCCGCCCCCGAGGTCGCCATGACTGATCTTTGGGAGGTTACCAGTGTTGAGGGAGATGGATAGTATTTGTATATTGCCAATTTCTGTTTTATGTCCATAGACTTTGTGACAGGCCCTCCGGTCGGGATTCATACTCACTGGGGTGTCGCTGGGAGTCTGGCTTTCCCTCCTTGTCTTCGGGGTGGGACTTTGTTCCTATGTATTTGAGATGTATCACTCCCTGGAGGAGGGCACACGTCCCAAACAGCTATGGGGCCCAACCCTCGCAGGGTGAAGTGTATCTGGTTTGCAGGGCTGACCTTTACAGCTTTCCGAGGGTTGGATTGAGGGAAATTTGCATTCTAATGGGGGAGAGTCCGGCAGTAACCCGTTGGGGCGGGTTTGTGTCCGTGGGTGCTTAGTCATGTGCCTTGAGTGTTTTCAAATCGACTTCATCGCTGTCAGACCTGCTGCAGCTGGAGCCTGGTGAGGGCTTCGACTTAAGTGGGAGATCAGTCAGTCATCTGCTCCAGCCAAGTTACCTGTGCCGATTAGGAAATCAACTTCTACCTATTCGCCGGAGTACGGGCGAGAGTCTGTTAGATTGACAGTCCTTGCGCCTTTACAGGGCCCTTGCTGCGTATACAGGTGATTAGACGTGGACCTCAGGATCTGGTTGCATCCCCTTGAGGTGGTCCAGGGTAGATGTGGTGAACTCAGATCTTAAAGTGTAGAAGGAGGGCACACGTCCCACTAACTGGGGACCCAACCCTTCGTTCCTCTGTGATCACTGTCTGACTATGCGGCAAGCAATGCCATGCTTCCAGAAAGAAATGTCGTTTGAGAGGGATCAGGCAGTACATTTGTGTATTGAGGGAGACCCGTCTGAGAGGATGCTAGGCTGGGGCCCACTGGCCTCCCTCAGTGTCACTACTGCAGCTAGTAACAGTGGTTGTGTGCCATCACTGGACCTTTTTGTGATCAGGGAGCCAAACAGCCCAGCTGCACCTTGTTTGCCTCTTCTCAGCTGTCCTGGATGAAGCTCTTGTATGAGACTGTACCCAGGCCCCAGCGTTTTATGCAGGCACTGCTGTGGGCATCTAACCATATGATGTGCCAGGTAGCAAGTCACAGTGCACTTACTGTTCTTAATGTTCGTGGATTGTGAGGGGAGCAATCAGCTTAGCAGTCGTTCACAATGTGCCATCACTTTATGGCTCTGCGGCTTCCTTGTGACGTGACGGCTGGGGTCTTGTGATGCCAAAGGAAGGCGTTATTTGTCCATCTGAGCAGGGCCTGTAATCTCAGTGTTCCCCAAATATATGTAAGGTGCTAGTACGTTGGCTTAATTTAGTCTAGAAACCCTGTCCAACCTGTGCCCACGCTGCAGATGATGCTACGTGCTGATCCGAAAATGGGCGCATGGCTCAGGTAGGTGCCCTGGTGTCACCCCAGTGCGCGTCTGGTTTGGGGGGGTGGCTGTTCTTACTGCCTGTGTTTTGTGCTGCTGTCGTCCTCTTGGAAGCCCACGAGGGGAAGCCCCAGTGCTGTCTGCAAGGGAGCCCGAGCTGCATGCAGGATGGAACGTAACAGCGGCGCAGGTCTCTTACGCGTAGCATGGGGCGGAGTACCACAGTGTCTGCGGTGGTTCGCTGCCCCCTGGGATATGGTGCGCTGTATGACACCGGGGGGAGGCCAATAGCCTACACCCGCGTACTTCAGTGGTAGGTGCTCACTGGCGGGGCACCTGACCACAGTTCTTAATCTGGGTTTACGGTGCTTCTCCTTCCTCCTGTGGGGCCTCACCACTCGGGCAGCCGCAGGGTACTCGGGTCCGGGCCATCCAGGGCATTCGGCTCGGGCCGTCAGGCACGTCCCAGGGGATTAGTGCAAATTGGGGAAGTTTTTTCTTTTTTTTTATTACATTTGTTACTCGCCCAGACCCTTGAGTATCACGGCAAGGTTACAGACAGCTTGAAAAAGCATACATTGATTGGGCTGGCACAGTTTACATTGGCAAGGTACATAGTATGGAAACCGTGACATGAAATAGTATATAACATCATAAAATATTTGGAGAGGAGAAAGCAAGAAAACATATTTACAAGTGTTGAGGTGGCTTTGTTATTGATATTGGTTAAAAAGCCAGGTTTTCAGCAACTTTTTAAAACCCGTAAGGGTTTGCTGATTTTTGATAGAGAGTGGCAGCGAGTTCCAGTGTTTTGGGGCTAGATGTTGGAAACTAGTGCCCCCTGCTCTGGTCGTTTTAAATCGTGGTAAGACCAGTTGTGACTGATTGTTAGATCTTAAGGATATGGTATTAGTTTTTCTGGAGATAACATGATTTAGGTAGATGGGAGCTTTTTCATGGAGGCATTTGAATGTAATGCATAGAGTTTTAAAGATAACTCTAGCTTTGATAGGTAACCAGTGGTGCTCTCTTCTGATTTTGGATATATGTTCCGATTTTCTTATTCTGAGTGCAGCCCGCCGTGTATCTACTGCAATTTGTTGAGGTTAGTGGTAGCGGTGCCTAGGAGTAGTACATTGCAATAATCGAGTCTTGATAGAATCAGGGCCCTGGCCAGAGTAATGCAGTTGGTAGGTGTCAAAAATTGGCGGCAGAGGGAGAGGTGTAGGATGTGGAAGATGAGAGGGTGCTGATATGTTTAGTTAGGGAGAGGTTGGAATCCAGATAGACTCCTAGGGTTTTAACATGTTTCAGTACTAGGATGATGGTACAGTCTATGTTGATGGCAGCGTAGTCGGAGTGAAGAGCGTTTATTTTGGGTTGAGAGCCCACGTTGAGCATCTCTGTCTTGTCATCATTGAGGCAAAGACTATTTAAGGCCATCCAATTTTGGATTATGGAGTAGATTTTGTTTATGGTCAATGTGTCTTGGATGTAATTCCCTGATAGGGGGATGAGGATTTGGGTGTCATCTGCAAAGTTGGTGTAGATGACACCCATATTATCCAATGCTTCGAATAGGAGCTTGGTGTAGGGGTTGTGGCGTAGTACAGTGTGGGTGATAGGCAGGACCCTTGCGGTACGCCTATGGGGACTGGTATGGGATCAGCAGCTTTGATCCATGAGGTGGCATTCTTAGAAAAATTGAAATCTTTGGCTAGGGTTACACAGAGTTTGTTGTGGTCCACCAGATCGAACGCTGCAGATAAGTCTAATAAGAGTAGGATACAGTTTTCCTTAGTCGCTGATGGTGTCCATTTGGATTTTGAGATCCAGGAGGGCTGTTTCCATACTGTGATTGGTTCGGAAGCCAGATTGTCTTGTACCAAGGTGTTGGTTCTGTTCCAAGGGTGCCTGGACTTGGTTGCATGCAATTTTGTCAAGGATTTTCAATAGAAATGGGACCGTGCTTATGGGTCTGTAGTTGGTAGGCAGGGTTGGGTCAAGGCTGTTTTTATTTTTAGTAACGGGTTACCCAAGCTTCCTTAATGCTAGCTAGCACCACATTATTATCAAAGGAAGCATTTATATATTTCGTTTTGATGGGTGTCAGTGTATCTGCACAAGATTTCACAACTTTAGCAGGGACAGAGTCTCCCTTGCAATTGTAGGCTTTGAGCTTGGATATGGTGTTGAACACTATTTCTTGTGAGACTGGAGTGAACTGGAAGGTGGGTTTGTTATTATCATTAATGGTAAGTAGCTGATTGTTTGAGGCTGGTTTGTCCCCTAGAAGAAGTTGTTTTTTTATCTAGGATTTTGTTTTGAAGGATGTTAATCTTGGCAGCAAGAGCATCTTGGATGGTGTTGCACCACTCTTTGCTGGAGTTGACATAGTTAGTGGTTGGTGTTGGGTTTTCCAATTCTTTTAGAATTTAGAAAAGTTCTTTTGAGTCGGATGCAGCGTTGCTAATCCGGGCATTAAAGGCATTGGCTTTGTGGGAGATAATGGCTTTTTGTACATTCTATTTGCTTCCTGGTAAGCTGTTTCGGTTTCTGTTGAGGGATGTTTCCTATGGGTGTGTTCGTGAGCACGTTTAATTCTCCTGAGTGCGATGAGCTCCTTACTGAACCAGAAGCACAAGTGTTTTTATGAGCATTTCGTTTTTGTCATGAGTGGGGCTACTGCATTCATGGTGGTCGTGAGACAGCTGTGGTAGGCATCTGCTAGAGTGTTGGGACTGTTATCATTAGTTGGTAGTGAGCTTAGCGCCTTAGACAGTAGAGGCTCTAGATTTTCTGGTGTGAGTTTGCACAGGTTTCTGGTTTCATAGGAGTTACAGCTTTTAGGGGTTGATGAGGGGTGTTTGAAGGTCTTAATGGTGAACATGATACTATAATGGTCAGACCATTCAAGTGGGGTTATGGAATCAATGGAGACGTCCATATTGAGTGAGAGGTCCCAGTCAAGAATTCGTCTTTTGATGTGGGTAAGGGAGTTTACTAACTGAGAGAAGCTCATGTCTTTCAAAGCAGAGTGAAGTGCTTCTGCTTTGAGGTCGTGGTTATCGTTGAATCCTACATTTAAGTCTCCTAAAAGGATGCATTTGGTATTGGGTTTTATGTAGGGAGCTAATAGAAGTGGAATATCAATCTCTGGTAGGTTGTTCTGGTTTGGGTCTCTGTAGACGACTAGTAGGTTAATGGTTGTTTTGCCATTTATGGGGAGTTTGGCTAGCAATGATTCATTTCCTAGTAAATTTCAATTTGGCATGATCTTAGTTGGAGTGAGGTCCTAGCAATGATTGTCACGCCACCTTCATGTGCGTGTGTCCTATCCACTCTGTGGATAGTGTAGTCAGGCGGGATGGCTATAGTGAGGTGAGGGCCGGATGCTTGGTGGAGCCAGGATTCGGTAACAATTAGAATGTCGAGATGGGATTCGGTGATAAGGTCATGGGTTTCGATGGCATGGGCTCCTAAGGAGCGGGCGTTTATGAGGGCACTTTGGAGGGTGGAAGGAGGTTCAGGTGTAGAGTTTTCACAGTCACTAGTCTAGTATTGGTACTGGGTTCGGTGTTTGTTTTGGCAGTGATTTGGTGAGCTCTGAGAGAGGATTTGGTCTATGAATCAGGAGCCTGGGTGATGTAAGTGTGATCATTCGCCTGGTGTTGGGTTCGTGAATGAGGCGGACCTGTCTAACTTTTCCCAGGATGGACGTTGACTGCTTGTTTTCAAGGTTACTATGGTTCAGAGTGGTTTTTAAGGGTTGAGTAGTGGAGGTGTCATAAGTAGGGATCTGTGACTTAGTCTTAGATTTAGTGGTTCTACTGTCGTTGGTAGTTGATGGGAATGGGGCTGTAGATGGCAGGAATGGATTGAGGCAGGGGATTGGATGGTGTCTTAGGCAGACATCTTTAGGGAGGCCTGAGCCATTATTGTGTACGATATAATGGCTTCCCGTACAGGGAGTATAGTGAGGGATAAAGCAAAACGGGAACATAATGAAGGTTAACCACGCTAACATGATTTTGGTGTGGCTGAAAAGTGAGGTGGATGGGTTGGTCTACCCTACAAGGAGTGGGAGTGGGCTAGTCAGTGCACTGGGCACAGTGGCTTTAGTGATTACATAATTGGGCAAATCTATTAGTTCCATCTATAGTCTAGTCTGACATTAGCACTGATGGTCTGAGTCGACATGGGGCACCTGGGCAAGCGAGGCCAGTATGAAAATTGACAAAGCAGGCGATTGCGCCTTTTCACGGCAGGACTAGAGAGGCATAATCGTAGCTAGGCTCAGCTTTTCAAATCAAAACCAATAAATATGTTAATAGAGTGGACTCATTCGATTTTCAGAGTAGGAACAATAGGCACATATGTAAGGTAGGCTATTTCGACTTTTTGGGATGAGACCAGTAAACACAATTGTGGACTTGTACAGGTTGTTCAGAGTAAAACCAATAAACACACATGTAGAATAGGCTCTTCCAACTTTTCCGTATAAGACCAATAGACACAATAATAGAGTGGGCTCATTCAGTTTTCAGAATAGAGCAATAGGCACATATATGGGAGAGGCTAAATTGACTTTTTAAGGATTAGACCAGTAAACACAATTGTATAAGGATCTCTTGCAACTATTCAGGGCAAGACCAGAAGGGCACATTAGAGCAATAGGCTAATTCATTTTTTTTGTGGTCAGACCGAATATGCACATTAAAAAAGATAGCTGTTTCTGGTTTACAGGCGGGTGCTGGCACACAATGTGAAGGATCAGAGCGATCGGGTGAGATCAGATACAGCATGGCTGGGATCAGCATACAGACAGAGTGAAAGGCAACGAAAGCAGAGCCATTGTGCTCATAAGGACAGAACGGCGCATGTGGCAGTAGGTGTATGCTGAAAGCATACCGCCCGGGCTACAAGGAGACTCCACCGCAGCTCGCACCAAGCAGGGGCGGGGTACAGTTACAGTTTCGTTCACTGGGCCCCTTTTGGCTTGACACAACAGTCGGGCGGCCCGTTCAGCGTGTCCCCTTATCCGATTTTCTCCATTCTTTCGCTCAATGTGCGGGGGGCATTCTTCAAATCTTAATTACGGTTCCTTCCACGGTGGAGGAGTCTCAATCCACTTTTGAGACTGTTGGGCGAGGAGCTCACACGAAGGAAGTCTTCATCCGTGCGCCCCCTGGTGGTACCAACACATTGCATTTTATGTAGTAAACTGCATCGTATGTCAAAGGTCTACCGCTGGGCATACACTGCAAATGATTAGATGAGTTATTCCTTGACTGAATGATCCCTGTCAACATTTACATATTGATTATGTTGATATGCTGCAGGTGTGTAGTGGATATAGGAATCTGATAGTGGTGGTGTGTCCCTTCTCTAGGTGAATCAAGGAAGGTCCATGTACACACCCTGACGCCACCTGCGCTGCAAAGTTTCTAGTGCACAAGTCTTTCCAAGATGGAGTGTGTGGGAAGTGCTGATATCTGATAATGACCCACATTTTGTCAATGAAGTATTTGAACAGGGCTTTTATTGAGCATAAGGCATACATTTTATTCTGCTTATCACCCACAAGCAAACGGATATTTGAGAGACTCAATGGCCTCCTTAAAGAAAGGAATGCCAAACTTAAGTTTACATTGAAACTCTTATCAGCACCTCAATTATTTGCTGGCGATACTGTGCTTATCAGAAACTTCACTAGGAAGAGGCACGAGCCACGATTTAATGGACCATACATTGTTGAAAAATGTCACTCCCTCAGCAGTAAAAGTCCAGGGAAGACGAGCGTGAATTCATCTAAACGACGTGAGGCTGTACACCGGCGAGGCCGAACCACCCCCGACTGATCAAGAAGCAAGACAAGAAAAATTATTTCAGCACGTGCAGACTCGATAGATGACAAGGAAGGACGACGATATATCAACAAGTTGATTTAAAAAAATGAGGATTGCATTTTGAATGTGGCTCCCTTGGGACATTCCTTATAGATATTATAGCAGGCACATGGATCTTTGCCAGGAGTCACAGGACATTTTTTGAAAATGAACTTTAGAAAAAATGTATTTATCACGAATATGCCGGATTTGAATTTCAAGTTCGATAATTGGAAAAGGGAGCAATACCACGATTTGTTTCTCATGGTGTATCTATTTGTCTGAATTTATGGTCCTCAAGGACGGGGATGTGCATTGCCTTGTGCTTGCTGTTTTTGTATTTATCCTTCAAGCTGATCCTGCTCTTGTCAGAAGAAACATTTACATACATACATTTTTACAGGATCCTAACAATGGCCCTGTGATAAGAAGATTGCTCATAGCGATTATTGAAGAAGTGTTATATCTTCAGGAATAGGGTGTTTCTTTTTTCCTTAAATGATCACATTAGAAATGAGAAATAACAAGGTGAATATGGTTTTGGATAATGAGCAAGCCCGAGAAAATTCAGAGTGGCATAGGTGGTGGGGACTAATAGGTTGGTTTGTGATATACATATGTACAATTATGCTTTGTGTTTTTTTATTTCTCTTGATTCACCTATTTTATTGATATCCCTCTGATCCTCCCCCTCCAGGAACTATTGTTGATTTACCTATTACCAATGAATGAGCCAACATCCTTTGTGTTGTCTTCCCATAGTAGAGCTGCTTTAGAGTTTAGAGGGAGACACAGGAGAAGTGCAGTAGAAGATAATGATGGGATAAACACATATCTAGAAAATTCAGGACACGCGGGTAATAACATGTGGTATCAGCACATGAGAAGGGTAGGAGAGAGAACATCTAAGGAGAGTTGCTATGTGTGTTCCCAAGATAGTCATAGCTACAGAAGTGCAAGTGAAAAAAGCCCATTGCCTGGTGCATCTTGCACTTTGCCAGACAAGAGGACAGTTCCAAGACAGAACAGCATCCCTTGTATGGATAAATAAAGAAACATCTCAAAGAGAAGATATTTACGTGCAAGATTTAAAGAAAAGAGAGAAACCAGAAACAAGGCATCAGATTATCAGATATGAACAGCTTGGAACGAATGTAGCTGGATTTAAGGTGGAAGAAAATAAAATGCTAAATTGTCAAGGCAAGAATAAAAATTGCAAATCAAAATGAACAGTGCTGACTCTAGAAGGATGGGCGGATGGACTGATTGTGTGTAGAGCAGCAGCATTAACTGAACAGTACAGGCCAGTTATAGAAACTGCATAGTACGAATACATGGATCCATGGTCAAAGATTACGAAATTTTGACATGGGTCAATGACAAAGGAGGACCATTAGATACTACCTCTAAAGAGAGAATCCTTGTGTTTCAGAAATAATGGTTATAGGAAGGTTGGAGAGATTCGGTGTGGCTACATTTTTGATGTACCAGGCTTGAAGGAAGGGACAGTCATCCTGACGGATCATTATTGGGTTTATGGGTCCAGAGTTTAAATGAAGCTGCCCAAAGATTGGGGAGGAATGTGTTCCTTGGTATTGATCCATGTTCCAGCATTAGTGATTCCACAGAGTGACCTGAACATTGGTGAATTTCCAAAAGCGGATGCCCATTTGAGAAAGAGAAGATTGTTTTAATTCCTCAATCAAACAAAGAAGGAGAACTATTCCTCAGCTAAATCAATAGATGCCTTTCATGCTATTCCGTATCAGCATAGGCTATTCAGCAAAACTGCTTCAATCTTCATGACTATCTTTTTTTGCCTGGGATCCAGATGATGGCGAATGCAAAGTACTTGCAAATCATTGATGATCAACACCACCATAAAGGGATTCAATGCTATCGGGGAAAAATTGAGGGCCATACAAATGATGACCCTCCAGAACAGATATGTCCTTGATATGGTTACAGCAGTGGATGGAGGAGTTTGTGCCAAAATCGGGCCATCAGGCTGCACATGCAAACCTTCTCATGATGATGACCTTGACAGAGGCCATCACATTCCTGACAAGCCTGCACAACAAAATGGAAGATGAGACAGAAGATATTGCAGATGACAGTTGGCTTGCAGCTATCTTCTCATGGGTTCCACAGTGGATGGCGAACATCTTCAAGCTTCCTGGAGCAGTATTGGTGATGATAATGTTTGGATTCTGTGTGATGAGGATAATAATCGCACAGTGCAAGAAGACAGCCAAGAAAGCATTAGGAATGAAGATAATGATCGATGTCGAATTAGGATTTGGACATAAGGATTTGACTGATGAAGAAATCAGAAAATGCATAAAGTCCACCGTTGTAGCACCTGAAGGAATGAAGTTCCTAAATCCAAAGAACCATAAGAAGTACATGGGAGGATGGATCTATTGTAATCCAAATGGACATTGCTGTTACATGACCTGGAGTGTTGACGAACATGTCAAATCAGTCGGTTCCCTGAAAGGAGTGGTGAAGATTTTGACTCCAAAGAAGCACTTTTTCAAGAAAAAGTATGAAGAAGAATTGCTCAATGAATCAACCAGAGGGGGGAGTGTAGAGGAGCAGCCGAATGCCTCTGCAGGAAGTTCCGCCCCCATACTGCCTATATGTTGGAAGCCTGAACCTGTACCTTGTTTGACGCCAGTAGTTGTGACTATACCACGATGAGTGTTTGAGAAAAGATATCCATTAAGAAAACCCTATCTGGTGTATCCCCAAAGAGATGATAATCTCTTGGAAGAAGTCCCCGAAGGGATATGAAAATGAGAGAAAAGAGAAGCTGGTGATGTCACAAGAAGTGAGAGTAACACACTGAGAAGATAATAAGCAGAAGATGTATGGACCTTATAGAAGCTGATGATGAAATAACGGATTGAATGAGCATTCTTGTGCAAAGAGAAGATTGCGCATATATGAGTGATGCACTGAAGAAAATGTAAGCCGTTCAAAGAATGTACAGACGCAGCAACGCAAGTAGACCAAGTGATCATAGCAGCTGGCTGTATGTAGTGAATAGACTTCAGGCGAAGCCGCCATTGTATATGAAGAACCTGTACATCGGTGTCATAATTTAGTACATTCAAACCCACAGAGAAAGAAGGATCGAGACCTGTACATGTCGCAGCAAAAAATTAGCTGAAGATCGTGGACTGAATGCGAGAAAGGCTGCTTGGCCTGGTGTCAGGACTGGAAGCAGCCAAGAACTGGTTATCTGTTATCAAAGCCAGAAAACCATGAGAAGACGGATCGTCCCCTGATTAAGGTACAAGGAAAGAACACCATGAGTGGCAAGTTTAATAATTCCAAACAATTAAATGCTATAAAACGGGCTGAATTGTGGTCTCCTGTGACGTGAACCAAGGATGGAAATAGGAGTTGGACATGCCGACCAGAACTGTGATAAGCATAGATCCATACTCCCTTTTATTCCCAAGATAAGAGAAACTATTGCAAGGCCAAGTTCAAAGACAGTCTGCATGGCAGAAGGCATGGGCGATGAGAGATGTGGGGCTAATTGGGTGGGAAGTGAAAGTCATGTCTGCCCTCTGGCACCTGGGTCTAAGCTTACGTGCTGCTAGTGCACTGAATGTTCCAGACAAGACACGAGTGTGCCAACCAATTATAGAAGGCTGCATAACGAAAGGCCTTATACTTTAGGAACCAATAGTATTCTGTGTACTTAATAAGTGTGGAGGATGACTTGTAATAGAGGCAGGCTTAAGATGTCCACCTGATAGTAGATGTCCTATCACAACCTGACACCTTATAGAAAGTGTACTTAGATGTTCCCCTTGAGCCAACCACAACCCTCTGTAGGTTTTTCTTATTTTCCACGTAGTATGATGTCACTTATGACACATATTTAGTATAAAGGATTATGTTTATGTGATTTGCGCTGAGAGAACACGAGAGAACGTCCGTTGATGTCCGTTGTAACTCCGTTTTAGACAATTGTTAATAAAACAGTCGAACGCAATTTTGCAAACTTCCTGAGCCGGTCTGATTATTTGGTGTAAGAGTTATTCTGCATCCCATTCATTGCATGATGTGTTACTGATTAAGGGCCTGATCACGACTTTGGCGGTAACGCCGGCGGTATTAGTCCTACCGCCGAACTCCCCGGTGCTAATAGCGCCGGATCACAAGTTCGGCGGTAATGTAATTCCCCATTCCCCATTGAGCCAATTCGGGAATGCCCCATTCCCTATTGGGCTCAATGGGGAAAATTCGCTCTCTTATTGCCGGCGGTAATAGCGCAAATTTTCAGCGGATTTCCCCCCAGCCAAGAGCTGGGGCGAAATCCCCCGAAGTCCTGATTTGGCAGACCCTTAAATCCGGCGGTGATAGCGTGACCGCCGGATTTAAGGGTTACCGCCAAAGTCGTGATGAGGCCCTAAGGCCCTTAAGTTCACATCTATCTTGAGACTATCCTACCTTCTACTCTCTAGAAGTCATAGCACTGTATCAACCCATGTGTCCTCCAGAAATCCCTTAATCAACCGGACCAAAGAACCAGGGCAAAGTGTCTAAGAGTTTCGCTAATCAGCTGTCAGTCTTTCATATTGTTTTAGACAAATATATATCTTTGTATTATTTGAAAAGACCATTAACTTAAGCAGCACTCTTAGTAAATTGACATAAATGAAAGGAGAAGCTGTGGGTGTAAATCCTCTGCCTTTAAGCTCCATTGTACGAATGTCTAAAACGCTCCAAAAACTACCTAACACATTAAAATGACTATTTCAGCGGATAAATACTTTAGAGAGATGCATGTCTTGAGGCCACCTCTCAAATAATGACAGACCAGTTTAATGTCCCACAAATGAGAATAATTTGGTGTGGGGATCTACTTTCTTCTTTGCGCAATGGACGTTAAGCATGTAACATGTGTGAAAGGGCCATTAAGCGAGCAAGGAAGAAAGTTGAACTAGGGTTCAAGGGGGCTTGGGGAAAGGAGGGGTGTGTAGGGGGTGTGGTGGCAGGGCTGCCGGGGTGTCCATCAGGTGATCAAAGCAGTGAGATGGAGGGGCGTAGGGGCACTGGCAGAGCACTGGGGATGCTCCTCAGATAGTGAGGAGGTGGGTGAAGGGAGGTGTTGGGGATAAGAGAAGTGGAGCATCCATTTAAGAACTCTTGTTTTACTAAGAACAGAGTGCAGCAGGAGTTTCGAAATGGCAATATACAATCAATGTGGGGAGAAGAAATATTGCACACCTCTGAAAAGCCAACAAACCAAGGAAACCTGAAAAATCATCCACTAGATCATGGTTCACTGAGGTGGCGGAAACAATGTAAAGTTTGGCAAAATATTGTCCATAATTACTAAAGGTGTTCATGGGCATCAGCGTCCCTTTGAGTGGACCATGAAATCCAGGCATCCTGGGCAGACTTGTAGGTTTAAAAAGTACATGGGTCATAGGAGCTGTTCATAAATTGGACTGCTGATTGTGAAATGTCTGTGGTAGCCCACCTATCTCTGATGCTAATCAAGCCCTGGGAACCAAACTGCTATCAATTATCAAAGGATGCCGTTCTCCTTCTAGGCCTGTGAGAATATCCTGGAAGAGCAGTAGAAGGCAGGTCTGGTTATAGCAAGTTCCAACTTGAGGGGGCAAAAAAGGGAATAACAAGATCTTAGGTTGCTGCCTGGGGATATAAAAATAAAAACAAAACACACTTGAGCATTCCTCGGCGTAGGCATCCGAGGCCTGGCCTATTGGATCTGGCCTCCAACAGAAGACATAAGGTACAGACAACAAGCAAAAACATTCACGGGCAGGTGATGCCCATATGGACCCCCGGTAGATGCAAACCTCACTCCAGAACTCAGCAAAGGGAAACTCAAATTGGTGCTACTGTTCTTACCTCCAAATGCAAGCATGCCCTTTAAGTGATTAGACCATCCATCCGCTACAGGCTACTCACCTCCGTTCCCTGGATTGAATATTTTCCTCATGTGCTCCTTCAACGCAAGCCACCAGCTTGCTACACACACTATTGTTACCAGCAATTATGCTTTTGTGTCCTGAAGATGGCTAGGGTATGAGACACAGCTAGATTACCCGGCTGAAATTCCAGTAGACTCCTTTTTGCAAGCTCCATTGGACACAAACGCTGGATTAACCCTACTTGAATTTAAAGGTCACTCATTGTATTAAAATAGACTGTTGATACATGCCAGCACTTGATGCATGTATGGTTAATAAAGCACATTGCACTTTAGGTCAAGTTCTGGGACCTATCTTTCTTAAAAATGATCTTCTAGCAATTTGCACAGAATGAATGAAAATGTATGGGAATGATTGTGGTTTGGATTGAATGATTGGAATATAGGTGACGGGTGGGTGCGTGTGTTCACTTTTGAGTAATTGTGGCACCACTGATCCCAATTGTTTTTTTAAAATGTTTTTTTATCTACTGTGTTTTTCTATATACAAATGAAATAAAGAATGTGCTAAGAATTGAGATTGTTATTTTGTAAGGAGATTGCTATGTGATAGTACTTTGCAAATGCCATGAGAGTTTGTATATATATATATACCCCTTGGTATTGACATTGTTTGTGTTCTTCTCCAACAGAAGAACTGTAGAAGCTGCCCAATGAGCGGTGAAACAATAATTGTAGAGGACCCCAGAATTTCAGAACCCTTTGAAACACCTAGCCATGCAGATGCCGATCTGGGCCTTCCAGATGACACAAGCACAAATCTGTTACTGTGTTGGAGTCACAGGCATGAACTCTGCCTTAAACTTTAATTGACTTGGCAATCAAAATGCCAAACCTATGTTGTCAGATCACATTTGCTAATCCCTGGGATTTGGTTGCCCCTAATTTGTTGATGTAATGGACTATGACGGGGTTGTCCATCCGGATTCTGATAGTCAAAAGCTTTGATTTTTTGCAAAACAGAAAATTGTTAAGGACCAAGCAAGCATCTCCATTAACATGACTCCTGCTGAGACCACTTTCCTCCAGTGGAAACCCCCTACTGCAGCAACCTCCTCACCTACTGAGGCTGTCAACAGATTCTAAGAGACGGCATGGTTGTTAACCGAAGATTTCCTTCCTGTTTCAAGCATCCTTACGTTTTAACCTTCTTACAAGCCCTTTGCACACCTCAGAAGAAAGTAGAATCCAAATTAAACATTTGTGGATGCACTCTATTCTTAGCCTTTGAGCAACCTTTAATGTAAGCGGGCCACAAATACGGCTTAAACAGAAGCAGAGAGAAGCCCTACAACCCTTGGCCAATTTCCATAAGATAATTAGGTGGGTAGGGAAGGCACAGGAAATCTCCTCCAGCACCCATATACCTTGGACTGGGTTAGTTCAATCATGGACGTAACGCAGACAAGTAACCTCAGTTATAGCCATGCCTAGACCATACATAAGGGCAGGATATTTGAGCTATATTTTCAAGCCCTTAATGCAAGTACAAAGGCCTATTTAATAAATGCAAGAAATGCACATTACATTGAGGTGAGGCTAAGTGAAACTGTTCATAATTGTTGGGATGAATCTAGTGAGATCATCACTGAAACCCTTGCATAGGCCTCCTCTCATGTTGCCAGGGGAAGGCAGCCGCTACCTGACCCTGGGGGTGGTTTTATGTGGGAGGATCACATGGGAGGGCACTCATATCAATGAGAATCAGTGACCGCCTTAACCCAAGATGCCCCTATTCTCTCGAAAGCATTAATGGCATATTGTAAAATAGAGAAAACCAATGCAAATACTATGCAAACCACTGTGGACTTCAGGATCCATAATGCCCTTGGTTCAGGGGCAAGGAAGTGGTGCTCAGAGTTAGTAAGGAACAATAATGCCATTGAGCAGAATGAGCAGTCTCGACTGTTCAGTGATTGAAGGAACTTATAGCAGCAGTATGAGCTATAGTACAAACTAATATGGCCAAAAACATCAGAAACAATACTATGAGAAGAATGGCGTGAGATCTTTTTCTGTAGGCCAAAAGGTATTGGTTTTACTTCTCACCTCTGAAAATAAAATGCTCTCCAGTGGGCATGGGCCTTATGAGGTTATAGAGCAAACAGGTCCTCACAACCTGATAGGAAGATTAAAACTCACAACTATCATATCAACCTTCTTGAAGAGTGGAGAGAAAATCCTATTCAAGACACTTCAGCAATGTTAATCAGTCTATTGAATGATGAAAATGACACTAACAAATTCATCTCTCCAGATCTGGCACAAAACCAAAAAACAAGATTTACTGGACCTCCTACAACAATTCCCATATGTGTTCAAAACTGAGCGGGGGAGAGTTAAGGGAGTATACCATTATATTCACATCCTAGGGAAGGTTGTACATCTAAAGCCTTACCGAATTCCCGATAGTAGGACGGGAATTGTACAAGAAGAGTTAGAAGCCACGTTAAACACTGATATTATCGAACCATCACAAAGCCCCTGGTCTTTTCCTCTTGTATTGGTCGTTAAACCTGACCACTCAGAGATTTTCTATCGACTTTAGGAAGGTTTGCATCCATCACTTCTATTCTAACAAACATGCTAATTAATGCAGAACCCCAGAAACAGAAACTTAAATGGCACCCTGAAGATCAAGTGTGTTTTGAGAAATTGAAACATATCTGTTGTAGTGAACCCATCTTTAAGGTGGCAGACTTTAACAGATAATTTATTTTACAGACTGATTCATCACATACAGGTCTAGGGGCTGTCCTCCACCAATGCCATGATGGTATAGAACAGCATATCCTCTACATCAGTAGAAAGTTGTTTCCTTGAGAGAAAAACAATGCTGCTCTTGATCTTGAAGCCTTGGCCATTAAGTGGACAGTGAACTATTTAAAATACTATCTAATGGGTAGGAAGTTCCAACTGGTTATCGCTCACCCCGCCCCCCCTTAAATGGCTAAGCCTTTGGAAATACACTAACGTCAGAGTCATATGCTGGTTTTTAGATTTACAGCCCTATTGTTTTTTTTCTTTCGAACATCTGAATGGAAAAGAACAGGGTAATGTAGATTTCCTTTCTCGATTCCCAATAGAGGCTGTGAAAACTAGTGACATTAGGGTAAGGCTATGTGATGAAACTATTGAGATCCCTGCAAACCCAGTGTGGCCCTCCTCTCATGTGGCTGGAGGAAGGCAGCTGCTTCCTGATCCTGACCCTGGGGGCATTGTACATTTAACCCAAGATACTCCTATTCTTTCAAAAGCATTAATGGCGTATTGTAAAATAGAGCAAACAAGTGTAAATACTATGCAAACAATTATAGACTTCAGGATCCATAATGCCCTTGGTACTACGAAGAAAAGGGACTCAGAGTTAGTAAGTATTAACAATGCCATTGAGCAGAATGAGCTGTCTAGTTGTTATAGACCTAAACATCTGAGCAGGACATTTAATGAGTGGTAGCTGGAAGAGATTGCTGAAGGAGTAGCTGAGGCAGAACAGAGTGCTGGGTCTGCCGCAGAAGCAGAAAGGAGAATGCCAGCTGATGCCGACGCAATTTGTGGAGGTCTGTGAATTTGCAGAGTAAGCGCAGCGGGAAGCGGTGTTGGAGCGAGGAGCACTGCCGAGGGAGATGTGCTATCAACCGGACGTGAGGCATTTCAGTGTGCCGGTGAGTGCGGAGAATCAATGCAGCTGTCAGAGCTCCGGGAAGCAGCCGTGCAGACCACTGAAGATATATGGGCGCCAGCAACGGAACAGACAGAAGACAGAAGTTCCTCTGCAGCATCAGCGAGAGGAACGGAGACGCCAAGGAAGACCAGCGAGTGTGCCTGATACTAGAGGTGACCCTAGGGTGCTCCAGAAAGGATGTTTAACTAATTTTGCATATCGAACAAATAACGCAGTACAAAGGTGGTAAAAGTGCTTCTCCCCTTACATGGGACACCAGCTGGAGGAAACCTGTAACTCACATTGCCAAAAGGTCACACAGGAGTAATACAAAGGCAACAAGGGCATAATTCCCCCTATATGGGACACCAACTGGGGAACCTGTAACCCGCATTGCCAACAGCCAAGAAGCCATAAAGGAGCAAGTCACAGGCGGCAGCAGCGCAACTCCCCTTATATGGGACACCAACTGGGGGAGACCTGTAGCCCACCATTGCCAAGAGACTTTGAAAAGAGACAGCCATTGTTCAACCCTACCCACATAGGATACTGGTGTGGAAAATTTTGGAACAACCGTTGCCACTAAGCATAACTTTAGTTGTAGATTTTTTTTTACATCCTTAACAGGCAAATACACCAGGAGAGGGATCAATAGTAGTTAGTACTGACAGGCAAATGGACCATAAAAGAAGATGATGTTTTGAAGCAGTAGAATTGTGGCAAGAACTGTGGCATTACCAGAAGGAGTTACTTTGCTCTATTGACAAAAGTATTCCATTTGAAGAAGTGTAATATGCTGATAATTGCGTTACAGCCTATGAAAAGCAATGTCTATGATTTATGAACGCGCGGTTTGTAAGGAAGACATTTGCTTTACCAAGAGAAATATTGAGAAAGACATCAAATGGTTTGATTTGTGGACCAAGTATTTATGAAGGAGGCATTTGCTTTGACAAGCGGAAGGTTGCATTTAATAAATGGCAAACATTGAAAAAACTTTACTTTTGTGTCCGTCTCGCATTTCTGACCCCTCACATGTACATTGAACAGAAAATAGTGTTTTCATTAGAGAGTCTGGGACAGGTGCCAAGTGACCTCTTATTTGCTGGCTGGATTTTAAAGCCACTAAATAGAATTATTGGCTTTTCTGAGACATTTAAGTTTCCAGAGGACTCAATCTACTGACATTTGAGCAGAACGTCTGATTTTGATTGAGCTGAATGGGGGATATTTTTACTTTTCCACCAAAGGTAAAACAGCTTACAACCTCAATTATAATTTGCTGCTTGCTTACATGATGTTCAATCCCAATGGACATTATTTCTTAAGCATTTTTGTTTGGTTTTAATGCTTTTTGAATAAGACCATGGTGATTTTTATTGATAGTTTTTAGTATCTTTTGGCTTTTTCATGGACTGTGTAAAACGCTTCAGGCTCCTCAAGCTCTCATCTACCTGCCTATCACAGATGGAATATGGAAGTATAGAAGCTTTTTTTGATTTTTTTACCCATTATTGATTTCACATTGAGAAAGGCATTGGAAGGGGAGATGCTTCTAGTAAGATTGCCTAGCGTGATTGGTGAGGTGAGACCTGATGAGGCAGGTTGTGTTTTTTGAGGTCTGTGATATCTTGGAGAAGGATGACAAGTCTTAAGTCTAGGCAATGGCAATGAGTGCTGGTTATTCATTAATGACTTTTTGCATTTTAAGTGTGCCGCAGAGTGCCTGTTGGCCTGAGATTACATCCTTTGATGGTCATGTGACTCCGAATGCACGTGGAATTATTTCCTGTTTCTGTGACCAATTCAGCCATGGAATACGTGCTAAGCCACGCCCACATACCTACGGCACGTTTGAAAAGCATGGGCACGCGCGCCACTGCGTGTGCACCAAGTGCAGTGCCGCAGAGTGCCTGTTGGCCTGTTTGCCTGCTTTCAGGCTGTAAGTCTCAGGCCGTCGAGGCATTAAGTCCGCATTATCTCATATTTCTTTGCTTTCTGTCGGTCATTGCATATCCGGCACACGGAGTTAAAATGCATTTTCAATTTTAACATCCTCTTGTGACAAGTAAGTTAAGAACATGTTTTCATTTGCATGTAAACATCTTCTCACTGCTCGATGATCTTAGCTGTTCTATTAAAGTACATTATGTCGGGTCCTCGTACACGGAGTGTGAAGTTGCAGGGGCCTCGAATGTATGAAGACATTCTGTCTGTACCCTTGATCTTCACACCCATGAAAACCACAATGCGGATGTCGCTGACAATGCCTCTCCCCCATTCTCGTCCTGTTATTAGTGACTAGGGCTGTACCGAATAGCATATTTAGTATTCGGCCGGATACCGAATAGTTTGTCAACTATTCGGCCGGAGCCGAATAGTGAGCCGAATAGTTTTTTTTTTTTTAGGCCCCCCTATGCAATACAATCTCGGGCCACCGGCTTTGGCCCGGTGGCCCGACAAACACAACATTATTGCGGTGAGGCCGCAGGGGTTCCCTGTGGCCCCGCGGCCTCACCGTGCTCAAGGGGTGAGGGGGGGGGCACATTTCACAGCGAGGCCGCCGGGGTCGGCAAAGGGCCCGGCGGCCTCATGAGTCTGGGGGGGCGCTCCTTTAGGAGCGGCCCCCCAATGCAAAATAAACGTCGGGCCACCGGCTTTGCACCGGTGGCCCGACAAACAGAACATTATTGCGGTGAGGCCGCGGGGGTTCCCTGTGGCCCCGCGGCCTCACCGTGCTCAAGGGGTGAGCACATTTCACAGCGAGGCCGCCGGGGTCGGCAAAGTGCCCCGGCGGCCTCATGAGTCTGGGGGGGCGCTCCTTTAGGAGCGGCCCCCCAATGCAAAATAAACGTCGGGCCACCGGCTTTGCACCGGTGGCCCGACAAACAGAACATTATTGCGGTGAGGCCGCGGGGGTTCCCTAAGGCCCCGCGGCCTCACCGTGGTGAGGGGGATGGGGGGCACCGAGGCCGCCGGGGTCGGCAAAGTGCCCCGGCGGCCTCATGAGTCTGGGGGGGCCGCTCCTGTAGGAGCGGCCCCCCAATGCAAAATAAACGTCGGGCCACCGGCTTTGCACCAGTGGCCCGACAAATTGAACATTATTGCGGTGAGGCCGCGGGGGTTCCCTGAGGCCCCGCGGCCTCACCGTGGTGAGGGGGATGGGGGGCACCGAGGCCGCCGGGGTCGGCAAAGTGCCCCGGCGGCCTCATGAGTCTGGGGGGGCCGCTCCTGTAGGAGCGGCCCCCCAATGCAAAATAAACGTCGGGCCACCGGCTTTGCACCGGTGGCCCGACAAACAGAACATTATTGCGGTGAGGCCGCGGGGGTTCCCTGAGGCCCCGCGGCCTCACCGTGGTGAGGGGGATGGGGGGCACCGAGGCCGCCGGGGTCGGCAAAGTGCCCCGGCGGCCTCATGAGTCTGGGGGGGCCGCTCCTGTAGGAGCGGCCCCCCAATGCAAAATAAACGTCGGGCCACCGGCTTTGCACCGGTGGCCCGACAAATTGAACATTATTGCGGTGAGGCCGCGGGGGTTCCCTGAGGCCCCGCGGCCTCACCGTGGTGAGGGGGATGGGGGGCACCGAGGCCGCCGGGGTCGGCAAAGTGCCCCGGCGGCCTCATGAGTCTGGGGGGGCCGCTCCTGTAGGAGCAGCCCCCCAATGCAAAATAAACGTCGGGCCACCGGCTTTGCACCGGTGGCCCGACAAACAGAACATTATTGCGGTGAGGCCGCGGGGGTTCCCTGAGGCCCCGCGGCCTCACCGTGGTGAGGGGGATGGGGGGCACCGAGGCCGCCGGGGTCGGCAAAGTGCCCCGGCGGCCTCATGAGTCTGGGGGGGCCGCTCCTGTAGGAGCGGCCCCCCAATGCAAAATAAACGTCGGGCCACCGGCTTTGCACCGGTGGCCCGACAAATTGAACATTATTGCGGTGAGGCCGCGGGGGTTCCCTGAGGCCCCGCGGCCTCACCGTGGTGAGGGGGATGGGGGGCACCGAGGCCGCCGGGGTCGGCAAAGTGCCCCGGCGGCCTCATGAGTCTGGGGGGGCCGCTCCTGTAGGAGCGGCCCCCCAATGCAAAATAAACGTCGGGCCACCGGCTTTGCACCGGTGGCCCGACAAATTGAACATTATTGCGGTGAGGCCGCGGGGGTTCCCTGAGGCCCCGCGGCCTCACCGTGGTGAGGGGGATGGGGGGCACCGAGGCCGCCGGGGTCGGCAAAGTGCCCCGGCGGCCTCATGAGTCTGGGGGGGCCGCTCCTGTAGGAGCGGCCCCCCAATGCAAAATAAACGTCGGGCCACCGGCTTTGCACCGGTGGCCCGACAAATTGAACATTATTGCGGTGAGGCCGCGGGGGTTCCCTGAGGCCCCGCGGCCTCACCGTGGTGAGGGGGATGGGGGGCACCGAGGCCGCCGGGGTCGGCAAAGTGCCCCGGCGGCCTCATGAGTCTGGGGGGGCCGCTCCTGTAGGAGCGGCCCCCCAATGCAAAATAAACGTCGGGCCACCGGCTTTGCACCGGTGGCCCGACAAATTGAACATTATTGCGGTGAGGCCGCGGGGGTTCCCTGAGACCCCGCGGCCTCACCGTGATGAGGGGGTATGGGGGGGGGGTCGGGTCACTTACCTGGTGAATGGGTCCGGGTGCTGGCATAGGAAGTGAGGGAAGGGAAGAACTGTTCCCTTCCCTCGCTTCCTATTTCAACACGTTAGGCTGGTTCCTCTGTGGTCAGACTGCAGAAGCCAATAGGCAAACAGCTTGTTTGGCTTCTGCAGCCTGAACACTGTCAAACATTCTATGATTGGCTGTCATCTCCCAAACAGGGAGAGGGCAGCTAATCATAGAAAGTGGACTTTGGCTTCGAGTCCCTAAACAGAAACTATTCTGCCGAAGCCGGATAGCTGTATTTCAGCCGAACTTCGGCAGAATAGGGACTCGAAGCCGAAGTTCGGTACAGCCCTATTAGTGACTCTTTAATGTTATTGCATGGCGACCGAGGGGATTCTCCAATTTTGATAAATTCGGGGCAACATCCAAATGTGGGGGTTACAGTTATTTCTGGGGGAAATTCCTGTGGGTTGCCACTGGCTGACAAACTGGGAGCTTTGGAACAAGTCTTTTTTGGACATGCCTTCCGTTTTCCATGCGGGGGTGATTTCTATTCTAGCCCTTTTTCAACATCCATTGGGCTGTGAAGATCTGGCTGACGAGTTTTAATCGGCACAACCCAAGCCAGTACCAGTTCGTGGCTCATGTCTTACAGAGGAAAAGGAACTCCTCATTCCCATTCTGTCCAAATTAAGAGCTCATACCTTATGTTTATAGTTGTAGTAACCATTGAAAAGAGATGTATGCTAGTTGACACATTACCAACTGGGGTGGGCTGTACCAAGGCACAACCTAATGAAATCCCAACAAGAGTATCTAGTCCTAACTCCAAGACTACCCCGTATGAAGTTTTGAATGTGAGTGAATCTGAGGCAACAGCAGAAATACCATAAACCAGCTACCCATCCTCACACACAGAGGCGTCAAAAAGCATAAAAAAACACTTATATAGCTGACATAGCTAATATAGACAAGGGTACCATGGAATATAAAAAAACAGACATATTTGAATGTTATCTAATACACATTCGTACCAAACATAAAACAATTTGTAAAAACCAGGAAAACAAATCAGTATAAGTCAGACAATGGGAACACATGAGAAAGTCCTATCACAAATCAATTTTGGCAGGTAAGAGTGAGGTTAGTACTTCAACGTGAGTGGATATACATGTCTAACAGTCATTGGCTTGTTTCAATGTTCTTTTTTCTCATCATTGGCATGTTTGAAATACTTTTGGAACAGCAACATCGTGTCGACCATTTGATGTGTTTCTAGGTCCATCTATTTTCACCAACACGAGCATGGATGGATCTAAATCGCGTGTCTTTTGGACCGGTCTTCAGGACACTTTTTAATTTTTGACTAGCCCACTATGGATCATCGTGTTTAATGAATAAACTTTCAAGATTTCGTGGCCATCTTAAAACCAAACAAACATATATTCATCATTATTTACATATACCCTATTTTTGTCATAGTGTTTTGAGTGTAGGCTGTAACATGACTGAACTTAAAGGCATGGTCCAGTAAAAAAATGTTATTGTCCCTACGGGTCGGCCATGTTTTTTTAAGCCTAAGTGGCTCGATTTTAGAAAACTTTCCTATGGACCTTACCCGAGTTTTCGTCCATTAAACGCACGCGAAAACAGGCACCAGAGAGCCGCCATTTTGTGATAGGATTATCACTTGCCGCATTGCCCTGGCTGACCTGCTTCTGCGGCACTAAATCAAATCCCCCGCTCCTGAGCCTGTCATCAGCAGACTCGTACCGCCCATTTCCCAACGCCAAAGCACGTCTCGTGTCAACAAACGCTGCGCCTCAGCTAATGAGGTGTCGCCATGGAAATGGCAGGACGCCTCTTTCCTCAATAAGTATAAACAGACCGTTTCCCAACACACAGCAGCAGATTCCATTCCTCTCTCTGTGTTACTTTGAGTATTCTGTGACTCGTTTCTGTGCTCTGGTCAGCTACCTTCGCCGCTTGTAGCCCGTGTGAACACCTGTACCATCTCTGTAAATTATTTTACTTTGTTTACCACACAATGGCTACAATAATGCCCTACATGTACGAGCCTGAGTATACCGAGGAGGAACTACTGGAAAGGGAAGCACGTGAAAACGATGGGGATTCGGACGGCAGTTGGGAGGACGATTCAACAGATGAAGAGCCTGGTCCTAGTCGCATGGACGGCGTCTCCACCTGGTGCACATGCAATCGGTGCGAGCTAATGCCAACCGAGGACGAGAACTGCTGCTGCTGAGAAAACTTGGGATCCCTGACCTACATTTCGGAAGGCGAGCCATGACCGCAATGCATCACCGAGCTGGCAGACTTCAGGGCAGCCTGCCTCACACGGGCCATGTTGAGAATAATGATGGTGCTTATGCACGAACTTCGCGCAACTGTTCGTCCTCGTAATCCGAGTAACAAGTAAGTATACTCTGCTTGTCATGCCACTACTATTTCATGTTCTTCTATATCCAAAATTATATATTCATATCATAGTAACGCATCAAAGTCGTTCAATAGTGTGCATTGTCTAGATAGCATTTGTCTGTGCAGAATGCCATTAGTTACAAGAATTGTCATTGACAACAAACGTTTATTAAACTTATCTTGGTCATTTAAAAACAGTTTGTTTCATTCCTTTTCACAGGTGGTACAGGCTGGTGGCCTATCGTTCCTTTACATGGTGGCTCCACGGGAGGCTTGGACACCGCGTTCGAAGAGTGATACCCGCCTGTGCCGTTCGTGCCATAAGAGAAACGTTCCCGAGTGACAGCGGTCAGTACAGGGGATTTTCTCTCGCTGTGCTGCAACCTGACCTGTATAATCTTTAAAGTCTTGTATTTTTGTGTCATGAAAATAAGATACAAAATAAAACACCACATATATTTTAACAACGGTTGTTTCGATTTTTTAAATGAATCAAGCGTGTCTCCATTCAAGGATGGACGTCAGACATCTGTGCTCCGAATGGGTGAAGGTCTGGTCGCTGTGAAGCAGGGTGGTCACTATCTATCTAAGCTAACATAACATATTCTCGATAATGCATGCACTAAATAACACTTGTTCAAAGTCTTTCAGTAGGTTAGGTCTCTATAAAGTCACACATATATCTATACTAACAATTACCATTGGATTATACAGGCCTTAGGTTCTTGACCACTATAATACACCGGTTGAAGTGTGGGTCTGTGCTCACAAGAATCTGCGGTGTGTGGCATTTGTTATTGATAAGCAACGATATACTATCAAAGGCAGTTCGCACTCGTGGATGAGCGCTGGCATGTGGGGCTGTTTGGGGCACGAACGGCCAAGGTGCCAAACAACATGTACACTTCAAAAGGTATCACACGCCAAGGGGCCATCGGTCACATGGCCTCCTCAGACCCCGTGTCTCCAGCCAGGCCTCCCCTTGAAGCAGGCCGCCCCCCTGCAATCCACATAAGTGTGTCTCCATTCAGCAGTCTTCCTGTGCCTTATCTGCACGCCCCAGGCCCCTCCATCCCACCCACCCTCTATCAAAGGCGGTTTGCGCCAGTGGAAGCGCGCTGTCAGGGGCGCGAAAGGCCAAGGTGCCAAACTACATGTACACTTCAAAAGGTATCCCACGCCAAGGGGCCATCGGTCACATGGCCTCCTCAGACCCCGTGTCTCCAGCCAGGCCTCCCCTTGAAGCAGGCCGCCCCCCTGCAATCCACATAAGTGTGTCTCCATTCAGCAGTCTTCCTGTGCCTTATCTGCACGCCCCAGGCCCATCCATCCCACCCCCTCTATCAAAGGTGGTTCGCACCCGGGGATGAGCGCTGGCATGGGGGGCTGTCACGAGCGCAAACGGCCAAGGTGCCAAACAGCATGTACACTTCAAAAGGTATCCCACGCCCAGGGGCCATCGCTCACATGGCCTCCTCAGACCCGTGTCTCCAGCCCCTTCAAGCAGGCCGCCCCCCCCTAAGACCAAGACATACATATGTCATTCATTCACAAATACACCCCTGTTTCTAATACTTTATAAACCACTTGATATGTCTCATGAGAACATCTTTGTGCTTTGCAAGTCAACTCCTGAACGTGCTACCTGGCAACCACTGAGATCTACGCTAATCTGCTCGTCGTCGTGCTATCCGTGAACTTCTGTGACCGCTTAGAGCAAACCCATCAGTGTGCGACCTGTGGCCACCCACCTATTCTCCTGCAAGCAACTGCTCTGCTTGCTGAATCCAACTGTTTGTTGGTCAAGGTTAGGCCATGTATCTTAGTCATATTTTGCAGATTTTCAAATTTCTATCTATTTGCGAGTAGATTACACAATAGTGCTATGTTCATTGGTCTCATTGCTATTGACTTGAGTTTCCATTGCTATGCTATCAATAGATCTATTTATTTTCATCTTTGTCTATTGTCATCGAATTGCATCCTTCGGGGGTCCAGTCTATAATGTAAGCATGTTTCCTTCTCGTGCAAGACAGAACATCCAAGGGACGAGTCACATGTTCAGATTATAGTCACATCATTTATACATTTCTGCAACTTATGCAAATACTAAGCCGCACATAATGAACTGGTATAGTTCCGGCGACCAAAACAAACCTTGCATTGATCATTGTATCATGAAGATTGTATAATAATGTCGATATTTACTTTTCAGATTCATCAACAATGCCTGCCTGTTCGATTAGCGGTTGCCCTTCGAAGACCCATGCGAAATCTGAAGGCACTACCATGCATGTATTCCCGAAAACTGTTGATCGAATAAGAGAATGGGTCAGACATTGCGGATATCCACTGGATGAGCTGGAAAGTAGAGTTCAACAAGTCTTACAGGGCAAGAGGGGTGATCGATACCGCATCTGCAGCCGGCACTTTTCCTTGGACATGTACACAAGATCTTAGGTAACAAAGAAGAATAACCGGCGAACGACACGGAAATTGCTCGAAAACGCTATTCCCACTATATTCGTCCACATTCCGCCACCGGTGAGTCAAGTGTCCGGATTTAGCTTTAGGCCTTGCGGTAGTGTGTAGGTAGCCGAATGGATTAATTGATATTGTAGGTGTTCTATCCCTTGTAATAATTTCGATATTGACATGAGTGTATAGCTTTTGAATAATGACATTTATCAATATATTCTTTTTCGATTTCATAACCCACAAACGAAATGTATATATATGGGAACAGGGAACTGTGCTGTATTGAGCATTTTTCAAGTATTCTGTCGCCTTACATGGCTATTTTTAATATTGGCATTTCATTATCAATCATTAATTTACCTTTACAACTTCTTGACTATCCCTTGCATCTGAAGCAAGAACATTCTACATCCTTGACGTGGTCGCAGTTATCAACCACTTCTAGCGCGTATCAGGTAATCTTACTAGGCTAATCTGCTACAGACTTGTTTTATGCATGTCAAGTAATAGTTTTATTCTATCGTTTTATTATTTTACCGAATGTTTGGTTAGTGCTTTCCAATTGATATACACCTTAGGTATCGTCCACTGGTGTTTGTTTTCAGTTATAATTAGTGTTATCCATACTAATGCAAGTACTGTCTTTCAGGGAGATACGGAAGCGTCCGCCACATCTACAACATTTCTAGATGTTCTTCACCAGCAGGAGGTATGGATACTGACAGCTCCATCGAGCGTCATCATCAGAGCTGGAATTCTTGTCGTTTGATTGTTCTACACAATGTTTCATTCGTGGTTAGCCGTTGATATGTACCTGTGCTGTCGACCCCAGGTGTGTGTTATGTTTTCACTATTGTAATCCTCACTAATGCAAGTACTATGTTTCAGGCAGTTGATGGAGCGTCAACCCCTGCACTTGATGCGCAGCCCGACATTCAAGTAATTCCAGGGGAGGTGGAAGCGGGACCATGCGTATACGAATCGGTGCAACAGCTTTCGGAAGTGCGCACTACATTTGCAACATCCATAGATATTCTTCAGCAGCACGAGATATGGATACTGACAGCTCCATCATGCATGATCATATAACGTGATTCCATTTGCTATACTTTCTTCCCTATTAACGCAAGTGCTGTGTTTCAGGGAGACGACAGAGCTTCCACTACAATCACAACATCCCATTTAGATGATGCAGATGTAAATAAATCGGAGAAACTCGATGAAATGTGATCATATTTAGATTTTCCTTGATTCTTTTAGACAATGCATCATTTGTGGTTATCTCTTTATATGTACCTGTGCGTTCGACCCCAAGTGTGTGTTATGTTTCCAATATTGAAAACCATACTGATGCAAGTACTGTGTTTCAGGGAGACGACAGAGCTTCCACTACAATCACAACATCACATTTTGATGATGCAGATGTAAAGGAATCGGAGAAATAAGTCGATGAAATCTGCATATTTATATTTTCCTTGATTGTTTTAGACAATGCATCATTTGTGGTTATCTCTTTATATGTACCTGTGCTGTCGACCCCAAGTGTGTGTTATGTTTCCAATATTGAAAACCGTACTAATGCAAGTACTGTGTTTCAGGGAGATGCTGATGCCTCCTCTCCAATACAACCATTCATGGCAGTCCATGCAGAGCCAGAGGAATGGATACTGACAGTTCCATCGAAATAGATCATCACTGGTCGAATACTTGTCGTTTGATTGTTGCACACAATTGTTCGTCCTCACGTGTGTTTTATGCTAACAATATTTTGATACATAGTAACGAAAGTACTATGTTTCAGGGAGATGCTGATGCCTCCTCTCCAATACAATCATTCATGGCAGTCCATGCAGAGCCAGAGGTATGAATACTGACAGTTCCATCGATATAGATCATCACTGGTCAAATACTTGTCGTTTGATTGTTGCACACAATGTTTAAATCGTGTTTGGCTATTGAGATGTACCTGTGTGTTCGTCCTCACGTGTGTTTTATGCTAACAATATTTTGATACATAGTAATGAAAGTACTATGTTTCAGGGAGACGATGGAGCCTCATTCCGTGCTGTCTATGCGGATACAGAAAATATAGTCGTTGCAGCGCAAGAGGAAGGGAGGACATAAGGAAACGAATCGGAGCTACAGCCTGCAGATGTTGAAGGTCGAGTCAAAAAAGTTGCAAAGAAAAAAAAACAAAAAAAGGTTAGTTACAAACAGTTCATAACTTTAAAAAAAAATTTGTGCTGGGGACTATTTTATGTTTTTTTTCCAGTCAATTGGACTACACTTTATCTTGTGTTTAAACTGAACATCCCTTTTCCAATCTCTCCTCTAGTTACCCGTGGGTGTCAGAACTATACATACACAGACAGTGAAGCGAATGAGAGATGTTGCTTTCCAGACCATGTACACTATGGAGGAACTATTAATCGAGGCGAGGCGTGTTCAGGCTTGAGATGCTCATGTCCAATGGCCAGAACATGAATTAACTGTGTTTGGAGAATACAGCAAAGTTGCATTGGACCATTGCTACAGTGCGACCGAACCACCACAAGAAGATGATATTGAATGTATTGAAGATAGCTCTGAAGTAGTTGCAGATCAATTCACACAATCTACACCCGCCAAAAAATTGCCACCCAAAAACATGTCGACATTGTTGTGTTCTCCCATCAATGTTGAAGTAGCAGATGTCGATATGACAGAGAATGGACCAGCCGCAGCATCCATAGACGCATCAGAACTTGATAGCAGCGATATTACTTTACTTTCCAATGTGTTGAAATCTCTGCAACGTCACAGGCCGAAACAACATTGACACAGGATGACAGTCTAATGAAAGAGAGCAAATACATTGTATTCGACAGTTGTTTGATGGAAATTATAAGTATGCTGAAATGTGGGAATTCAGTTAGAGGGAAAGTATGTGGGAAGCCATTGATTAATGTAACTCGTCAAATAAAAGGCAGTAACGTCAAAATAAATGCCGCCTGTCGATTAAATCATAGGTTCTCATGGTCTGCACAAACGATGCTGGGGAAAATGCCAGCAGGCAATCTACTGTGTGCAGCTGCATCACTTTTTAGTGGCTCCATTTTTAGAAAGTTAGAGGCTTTCTTTCAGTTTGTGGGACTCCATTTCATTTCTAAATCGCTGTACTACATATACCAACGTGATTATCTGTTTCCGGCCATTAGTGATGCTTGCAAAATTGAACAATTGTCTCTAGCAAGTACATTCGAAGGGAAACGTTTCAGGCTAGCCGGCGATGGACAGTGCGACAGCCCTGGATTTTCTGCCAAGTACTGCACCTACCACTTTCAGGACATGGATAGTAAGAAAATTGTGAGTTCGGTGGTCGTGCAGGTAGCACAATGTACATCCTCAGTGGCCATGGAGAAACTAGGATTTATAAAATCAGTGGAATATCTACAATCAAGGGGAATGCACATCGACCTCATAGCTGCGGACAGACACGTTTCAATTGCCAAGACAATGAGAGAGCATTTCCCGCTTATTAATCATCAATTTGACATATGGCATCTTGCTAAATCAATAAGTAAGAAAATCTCGGCTCCATTGAGAAGATTGTTTTCGACAAAACTCTATCAAGAGATTTGAGAGGACTGACAGTATTCTGTCACACAGAAGATTTGGAGGTGTTCCACAATATGTGCCTAAAGTACAGGCCAAAGCGCTTGCATTTTAGTTTTCCGGGCATGAAACATCGCACTCTAGTAGCGGTCTGGGCCCATAACAGCAATGTTGGACGTGAACAATCTAGGACTAGGGGTAAAGTAAGGATGCCTCGCTACACTAAGGTGTTTTCAAAATGAAGTAAGCAATGGGTGATCAAACCAGTCTATGATGAAACGCAGTTCGACTTTGTGAAAGGCCTTATTGTTGCTGTGTTAGAGAAGCACAGATATGGAATTTTGGACGTTTCTGTGCAGAGCAGTGATCCATTGCCACCGAACATTGCAACTGTGCCATGTCCACCAGAAGCACAGCTGGTTGTGAAGTACAAATCCCGGTTTAAATAATTGCAATACGATTGTCTTTTTGTAAATAAATGTTATTGTACAGTGTACCTGTAACCCTAACCCCTACCTTCACCATCATGGATGGCGAACAAGCTGGGTGTCATCTTTGAATTCTCTCTATTCACCTCATATATGTGTATGTATATATTTTTCTCATGTCTCATCTCATGTAAATGCTGCGCACTGTTGCGCACTGTTAACGGAGGGGAGGCTTGCCTATTGCAAATAATAAAACAAACAAACAAACAATAAATCTCACTTTTAACTCAACTCCTGTGGTATTTTATACTTTGCCTGACCTTCCGCCAAAAATTAAATGTCTCCATAGTTATGATTCTTTGGGGCTGCAAAGCTCGCAGACCATGGGGACAAAATAGGGGGGCCTAGAATGCGCCAAGCGGGCCGTGGCATTTGGGAGAGAAGCCAGTTCGCATTTGCACATTGTGGTGCACTACATAGAGGGATTCTAAACTTCAAGTTCTCACAGATGCCTTTACTACGGGATGTTGCAAATAACGAATGCGAAGGACAGCGGCTTTGATTTTCAGCTCGCGCCCAGAAGAGGGCCACAAGTCGCACTGGAGGTATAAGGGTCTATTGTTTTTTTACCTTGAGACAGGGACCATGCTGAAAGAACTTCATTTGAAGGGGGTGCGCAATAACGTAAGAGACGATAAGGCAGAAAATTCAGAAACTAGACCGAGTTTCATTTTAGTTCAGCATACGAAAAATCGTTGTCAAGAGCACGGTCAGATTTACAGACTGCATTACGCAGAGACACAATGGAAATTTCAAATATAATGTGAGTAAATCTTTAGACGCTTTTATACCGGAATGAAGAATTAATGAATGGATGCATGAATAAATGAATGAATGAAGAGCTAGGAAAAGCAAGGAAAACGTGTTCGTAGTGGGCACATGGGCATGCAGGTCCACAGGTCTCACCGATCTCGGTCCTTGTCCAGGCACTTTTCCCTGCATTGCCTACCTGCACTACGGGACTGTCTCTGTATCCTTCCGCACCTTCTCCCGGCATTTACCTTGCACTTGCCACCAGCTGGCCCTATTATTTATCTTGTATTCTACTAACCAAGTACAGCACTTTTACCCCCCTCTACCCTTCCCCTTGCGCGATCTGAAAGACACCTGGCTTAGTTGGATCGTTGTCTGTCTGCCCTTGTTCCCCCCTGCCTCGTTGCGCCTTGAAACACTTGTGTATAGGCGCGTTACAAATGCCATATCATATATCATATCATTCCACACGCATGTAGACTAAGTGTTGTTTCTCATTGTGTGTTGGCCTCAATTTATTTCGTTACTTTTCGCATTGATTTTAGAGCCGAACATACTCCATTGAACTATCCTTGCAAGCAAATAGTTTCTGATCGGCCGTAATAAATAAAATATTTTTTTTGTTTTCATAACAGGTATTTGATCCCGTTCTGCTACTGTCATCGGTTTGAGACACCGGCAGAGGATTCTTCAATAGACACCTGCAGCTTCATGTTAACAAATGGAGCACGTTAACCATATTATGGGACGATCGCCAAGGGCCCACATGCCCACATGCCCTTACGCGTTACTAGTGGCTAGAAGCAACATATCAACCTTTACGGTGGACTAGTGCCTAGTTGATGGAACAGCCTTGCGGTTCACCGTGCTTCCAAAGTGCTTCTTTTAACGAAAAGCAACACCCTGTGTACCATAAAGGAACAGCGCGTGACTCAATATAAACTTAATGGCTTTCGGAGTTCATATGGCAATTGCTGAATATTCTCTAAACATTTAATGTCAAATAAATGTACTTTACCAAATGTATCGTGTTGCTGTTTGATTTTAAAGTACAGTTTCATATTCCGAATTGTGGCGCGCTGTGTTGTGAGATGGTCTGTATTGGTTTCCGGGTTCTGTGTGGAGTCGCGTAGAAGACGACTGGGTGCATTTGCCTACACAGCACAGTAACGTCACGGAGAGAGGCGGGGAATATGAATGTTTTGATAATGTCAGGCTCAGGGGCGGGGGATTTGATTTAGTGCCGCAGAAGCAGGTCAGCCAGTCGACGCGGCAAGTGATAGGATTATCACAAAATGGCGGCTCCCTGGTGCCTGTTTTCCCGTGCGTTTAATGGACGAAAACTCGGGTAAGGTCCATAGGAAGGTTTTCTAAAATCGAGCCACTTAGGCTTAAAAAAACATGGGCGACCCGTAGGGACAATAAAAATGTTTAATGGACCATGCCTTTAAGTTTCTTTACAGCGCGTGAGGAATGGTGACATTTTAAATGTTTATTGTTGGTCTTGAGTTTCTCTTCCAACTGTAAAGGACAAGTGTATATTCCATGCGTCCTATTCATGTTGAATTTCATGGGCATGTCTTAAAATGACAACGTTTTTTGAAAAAAACAACAATTCCTTTTTTCAATCACCTAGTCGGTTGGTATGGCATTGTTACAGTAATAGATATATATAGTTACTGGTCTATAGACTATTAGCTATACACTTATTATTATTATCTAGCCGATTTATTTCTTTTTTATTATTGGTGCAAGTTAAAAAAACAGGTTTTACCTTGCTGATGTCAAATCCCAATGCACGGTAGTTTTAGTTCTACGCATGTCATATCGTGTAGAGATACACTTACTCATGTTGTATGGGTGCTCAATAAACGTTATAATATCTCTGCGGCTCGTGTTTCTAACCTTCTCAATGGGCGATTAGAGTTCAAAGGATTTTCTCCTATAGATTGGACAAACCATCCATATTAGAATCCATATATCTTAAATGTCCTTTCTAATTCCTTGCTGTGTGTACAGAGATAACGTCTTCCGACTTACCAGCATAGACAGTGTACTCAAACTTGGCTTCTACCGACAAGGCGCATCACATTACTGTGTTCAGATGTTAGTCTAATACTAACGCGTACCTTGCGTCAATGTGACAGGCGTTTATCCGCCATCACAGATAAGGTTTCTTATAGGTCTGGGTTACTGGCACCGGCTGATGTGTTCCTTTGCTTATAATGGCAAGGTCAGACGTTATTAAATCATACTCAATGTTTGCAGAGCATTTTCTCAATTATATTTCTACATACACAAGTCGTGTTTGGTGCTGACATGATGTTATAGAACTTCTGGTGATTCAGCCATAGATCACAGGAAATGTATATATGAACCTCCCATCAATCCTTGTGTTTTGCATATTTACATTTGTGCACGTTTCGTATTGAAAGCGTCTCATAGGTTCTTATATCTGAGGCTCCACTGTCAGACACTAACACTTTGGCCCTTCTCACAACATCTAAAAATAAAATAAAAACAAGAAAAAGAACCACCTTCAAAATCAGCTTCCCCCTCTACATAAAGGAGGGAAGAAAGTAAGTATCATGGAATAACTCGAGGTCTTTTATCACAGAAGAGGTTGAGGATTGTGCATCATATGGGATGGGCTTGGATGTTGACCCTGAACCCAAATTGAAATTTGATGGGGGTGGGGGGGCAATTGGCAAAAAACACTCTAAATGAAGAAATGACCCACAAAGGGCAGGCAAATAAAAAAGGCAAAAACTGCAAAAATACTTCAACAACAAAAACAAATACAATTAACAATCCTCCCAAAGTTGCTATGGGGAAAGCTTAAAGCCAAAACCCTCAAATGAGGAAAGGGTAATTCCAGAAACTGGGAAGAAGGTACATAAACTATTTACAAAGAAACCTTGTAATCCGCTAAATTTACAAACTTCTCATAGTCCTCTAAACGCAAATCGTCCTATAGTTAAGGATATGACAATTGGCCCAACAACTTTGGTGGAAGTCTATAGAGAACAGACAGAGGCGGCTTCGTCCTCGATTGATTTACATATTCCACCGGTTTTGCCACTTGTACTTTCTTTATCTCCGACTGTATCATTGCAGAGAATGCCTGTGACTATAGAAAAGGTTTTGCCAATTGTAATTTCTCCATTTCCCACTGCATTATTGCAGAGAATGCCTGAGCATAAAAAGGATGGAACCCAAAATTTTACGCCCGCTAAGATAAACGCCTTAGTGGCATTGATTAGATCACTGATCGAGGAAGTGATTCCACCTGCTCAGTGTCCGGTTGATATATCAGTGCCCTCTTCTGCCTACAGCATAAACTTGGAAGTCGGTAAGGGCAATGTGATTGATAAAACAGTGGAAAATTTACTGTTAGTGGCCCCTCCAGGGATTCCCTTGAGGGAGGAAAAAATGAATGTTCTGCTGCAAGATGTGGCCTGTGTAAAAGAAGGGCCAGTGAACCCTTGTGGGTTCGGATGTTAAAACGCTGAACTCTGTATTTCAAAGTGATCTCCAGTATGTGCATTGGCGTCAACCCACCTTACCTCATAATCTGAATATTCTTCTATATTATTTGTTTTATCATGGGGATCCTCCATCACTGAATCGTGAATAAGTATTGTCTCTCTTTAATGAGATACCCTCTCTTAGACTTATCTCGTCAGCGGATTTGAGCCTAGTTGACTTTATTCATCCCAATCGCTACGACCATGTCAGACTTGTTTTTCATTCATGTTCTCTATATAAAACAGTCCTTTTGGATGTTTCGCAGTTTAATCTTAAGTTGGGATATGATATCTTGATTTTCAGCCCCAGTCTTGTCTTGCCAACTGTTGCACCGAAGGAGCCAGACCTAAGCTGGGTAAATGAGGAGCGCAGCGGTGCTAATCCCGTTCAAAGCCGAGTTTCCAGAGGTGAAGACGTACAAAGTTGGAGATGGTTGGCTCTCTCATTAAAGGATTCTATATCACAGCTACAATTGCTGAGGAAGGATCTTTAACCACATCAACTTAATAACTGATCTTGTAATATTTTCTTGGAAATCTAGGGGTATGTCAGGAATCCTGGATGACCCCTGAGTTCCATATTGACGGGGTCCAACTTAAGTCTCCACTTGTAAAATAAGGAAACGGGTCGCCCATATGGTGGCCTGCTAGTAGCAATTAAAAGTGGGGAGGGAATCCGGATTCTGGAATTTTATGATACTATAACAGGAGATTTGGCAGTATTCATGGACTTGAAAATTGTCAATCTTTCTATTTTTCTCCTCTTTATAAATATATATTGGAATTCGGTTTTGGACCTAATGACCACCACAAGCAGATTAAATGATTTCATTACCCAAGTGACAATGAAATATAGTGTAATCTAGATGGTTATAGCGAGTGATTTTAATGCGGAGATGCCCGACAGGTCTGCTCAATATGATCATCTAGGAGCGGCCACAATGCTGAATATAAATAATAAAGACAGAATTGTGGGGGCCCCCCAAGGGAACATCAAGAAAAATTCTCCAGAGGTACATTTGGCATAACCTTTTTAAAAATTGGAGTCTTTTACATGTGAATGTCATCCAGAAACAGGATCTGTATTCTCATATCTGAACCAATGGCCTTAGGTTCTTTATGATAGATCATATTTTTCTTTCTGAACGACTGTTTGATGCATGTAATGAATTTAATATTGTGGATACGAACTTGAGTGACCATTTGATTTTGGAGGTTGTGATCAAAGTGGATAGTGGCCACGTCAAAGGTGGGCTGTTTGATTCAGTACTGGAAGTAAATTAGCTGGCATGATACGAATGTTGCAAAGTTGACTGCAGTTTTTGTATCAGATTTTCATAAAAATCCTCCAGAAGTTAGACGTCAGCTTTTTACCTCTACCACTTTTCCTGTATATTTGAGTACTCTGATGGCTTAATCTATTGCTGTAAGGGGCAGCGCGACTCCCAATTCAGCTCGCCCACATGTACATGATCCCTTAATCAGCCAACATAAAAATCTTTGCAAGAAGGAGATTCATAGACTGTTAAACAGCCCACTAGATAGGGAGGAAAAGGTCCTTAGAATCCATAGAACTAAGCAGACATTGCAAAATGTGTTAAAGGGCCACTAGGCACAGACACTTCAGTTAGATAATGAAACTATGCTGCAAGCTCTAAAAGATGGCTCTGCACAGCAACTTTGGCGCCTGATAAATTTAAGAGAATCTTGTCAGGTGTCAACTCAATCGAATTGCATCCCAGAGGGGTAGTGGGCGGGACACTTTGGATCTCTTTATGCTGAAAAACACCAAATGTCAGAAAACATTGTTTCATTAATGACACACCCCTGGGACTGCAATTTCACGATACAAGATATTGACAGCCCAAAAAAACTTCTAGTTAATCTAGAGCTTGAGGCCCTAATGGTTTGGCTAATGTCGTCCTGAAGGCAAATCCCGAGATGTGGGCCAAATCATTAACAATGCTGTTCTCGGATATTAAGGAGAGTATGGTTATTCCTGAAACCTGGCATGTCTCCTACATTATTCCGATATACAAGAAAGGAGATCAGACTCTGCCTGCAAATAATCGCCCCATCGTCTTGATGGATGTGGATTCTAAGATCTTTGCGGGACTTGTCCTCAAACATCTAGTTGACTGGTCAGAGGCCAATTCAATTTTTATCAAAGAGGCAATTTGGAATCTGTAAGGCAACGCAGACCGAGATTGGTGGGTTACTGTTTAATTTGCTCCAGGAAAAAGCCGTAAAAAGGATGCTGTTCCAATTTATATCGCTGCAATTGACTTGCCTCTTGAATTTGATCTTGTTGATCGTGCCCTATTATGGTCAAAACTTCTGTCTATGGGGTTACCCTCAGGAATTCTTTCCATACTGGTTCACTTGCATGATAGATCTGTAGTGCAGGCCAGACTAAACATGGATGGTCAACTATCCTTTCCGATGAGAACTAGTAATGGCGTACGCCAAGGTTGCATTTTTGATCCCACACTTTTTAATTTGTACGTGTCTGATGCTGGTTAATACCTAGATGCGGCTTCCTTGATTTCTCCTAAAATCGAGGGGTTTAAAATGAATTGGTGTGCATATGCTGAGGGTTTTTATGAATTGATTCTACACCTATTGGCCTTCAGCGCCTAATTAAGGCCACCAGCTGTCTTATAATTAATGAAAAGAAATCTGTGATTATGTGCCTCAGTAATTGGAAAAGACAATCTTGTTTTGCCTGGTTTTCGAAGAGCCACAAACTCGTAAAAAAATAAAATCTTTACGATATCTAGGTTTTCCAGCATTCAACACTCGCCAAAAATATTTGTATTGGAACAGTCTGTTGGATCATACAGGATATCTGATTTTGCAAATGAGAAAGATTGCCCAGAAGTACTGTAAATAGTCAATCATACCTCTGATTCGTTTTTATAAATTGAAAGTTGTACCAAGGCTTAGTTATGGTTTAGAATTGTATCCATTTTGTTAGCAATTGGTTCTGCAGAAGCTAGAGGCAAAGATTTGGAGATCTCTCCTGTATTGTTTATCTAAATCGATACCACTGGCGGCCCTGAGATATGAATTAGGTTTACAATCTCTAGGGAGTCTGGTTGAATGGAAAAGAATGACCCTCTATAGAAATCTAATCGCTGCAAAGAATAACAGCTTTTATTCGGATATGGAGGCTAAATTGACTACTGGAAATTCAGAGTCTCTGTGGTTATCTGCATTGCAAGAGCAGTGTCTTATGGCTCTGGGGAATATTGTGGTCACCTGTGTTGATCTTCTTGTCAACCCTTTGAGAGTAAAGTGAAAGCTACAAGATGTAGATTGGACACACACTATTGAATCTGTGAACACTTCCCTGGTATACCATAATTTGGTTTCCAATTGGAAGTCTATGGGTACACCAGAATCCTATTTGTCACGGCTTCCTGACACTAACTGGCGAAATGCATCTATGAGGTTTCTCTTTAATGTATTATTAACAGGTGGAATCATGGAAATTAGGGCTGCTAATGAGAGGGGAGTCCATCTCTCGTCGCTTCTGTCATACTATGGAAGTAAAAGAGACTCTTCAGCATCTTCTTCTGGACTGTAAGGTGATTAGACCAAAAAGATTGAGTTATTTTGGGAAATTCGTAACTAATACGGAGCATGTTTTTTCAGATATAATTTGGTGGGCTATTCTACATGGAAAATCTGTGTCACTTAAGTTGGCTACGATTAGATTTTTATCAGAGGTTTGTGGTTTGATCACAATTGGCTGTTGTATTTCTTCTAAGTAATAGTGTTACATTGTAGTTAGAATACGACTTGGATTAGCGTCAAACCACATACTCTGTAATAATTCTATTATGTGTACTTCTCTTAGCGACTCGGATGGTCACAGTAAGAATGTTAATTATGTTCATTTAACTTGAGATTATTCTGTATAAAGAATGAAGTTTTGCTCTTATTCCATTGTTTGTAACTAGAAAAAGTACTGTACCAAAGGTCGTTCTCCTCTTTTATTCTTTTTTAAATTTGTATTGTTCTTTTGTAAAGGTTTCTTGAAAATCAAAAACAAATAAAAATAATGAAATGAAATGCATTTTAAGTGTGTTGTTTATAGTGACAGAAATAGTAGGAATGTTTCTTTATTACTGATTTATCATCAATTCAAGACTTATTTTATACATAAGAGCATAAGAATCATTAAGGAGTGTTTTGTCAAGAAGCATTTTTACATAACCTTAAGAGTGGGACATCTATTTGTATATTATAATTGGTTATTTATAACTCGCTTAATACCCTGAGGTTTCTAAGAACGTACCCAGGGCGCGAACCTGTGTTGCTCTGCGTCATCTTGCTTCCAAGGTGAGTGCATTGCCCCTGAGCTATTCTCCCGAGTAATGTGTTATGCAGGGTACATGTCTTTAATACATCTATGAAGGGTTACTGGAAGGTGTGAGCAGTGGACTATCAATAAAATGTAGTGTGACACTGGTAAACCTCTCCTGTGTAGACGAATGAGTAGCAGCCATCCACTGCAGGGGGTTAATCGCCTTCTCTCTTTACTGCTGCACAGTGACAGGTACCACCTTTTCCCTACCACAGACCTTGCTCTGGAGGAGTCTTGGACACGCTCCTGGGGATGGAAGGAAGGCTCTGGAGGTAGGCGTGATACAAATCACATCACTTTGGCGAGCGCGGCAGGACACTACTCACCCTCTCCTACACCCTAAAAATATTCTCCATACGTAGCTACTGAAGAGCGGCTACGGGGGTTGCTACAGGCCTTGCGTTACAAAGAATATTACACACACTAGTGAAGAGCAAGGTGTCTTTTCAAGCAAATACTTAACAGCTAACTAAAAGGTATTAGTATGGCTAATCCACATGTTGATGTACTTATATCTGTAAAATGCCTCTGTGCAGTAACCAGGAGGTTACAAGGTGGCGTTGGGAATGTCAACACCAACTTTACAGAGGCAGTGCCTGGAGGATTGCCAGGTGAAACCTGGTCTACATACCTGAAGATAGCTGGCGTCAAGCCAGGAGGCGTGCTTGAAATCCTACACATTGGGAGGGATCTAGATCAAATACAGTACACACCTTATAGGTATTCTGAGTTAGCCTTGCAGCAGATACAGTTAGTACTGATTTCAAGGGGGGATTGACATACACCAGCGCAAGGGCTAGATATGGTTCTTTTGCTTAGAAAACATACTTAGGTTGCACCCAAACAGGGAGGCAAAGGACCCATATACCTGGGAGCACTATGACATTCTGATAAGACATTTTGACATTTTCCACCTACTCTCCATCTCCTACTCTTGGTTCACCCTGCGCTGCCTCCCACCTACAAGGTCTTCTGACCCCTGAAAAAAGTGTCAGTGTCTGCCTTTGCCTCCACCTACTCCCCTCCTCCTACTTTTTTGGCTGAATCCCACGCTGACACAGACGTGTGTAACTTTCACCTTTACATCTCAAATACTTTCGACATCCTTGCCCCTGCCTTGCGGGTCTGACTGAAGCCTCTCAAAAAGTGCAACTCTTGGTATGACTCTGATCTAGCTGACCTTAAACCTTAAATGCAAGTGCAGGGCTGCGGTGCAGAAATGGCGATCTTCAGGTGCACCCTCTCATAAAATGGCCTGCCACCTTCTGCAAAGTCAATATAGTCTGCATCCGGCGCAAGAAAAGAGTTCATATTCAAGCCTGAATCTCCACAGCTTCCAAAATTATGCCCAAACATTACAAAGTCTGTAAGGAGCTGGCCAACCCTACTGCAGCCTCATCCTTTATTGCACCCACCCAGGCCCTTTGCGGGGCCCTGGCTGCACACTTCACTGCCAAAACAGAGGACATCCTTTCCTCTCTCTACTCCGTACCCACTTGTGCACCATCATCTCCTGGACCCCTGTTGGCTGGCCCACCAATCCCCCCTTCTCTCCTCCTTCTCCCTCCAAAACCGTTAAGGACAACATTCACTCTCTAGCTCCAGGCTTGGCAGACCTATGCAATCTCTCCTTTGCCACTGGAGTCTTCCACACTTTTCACTTTTCTCAAGCACTCTCTTGTGCACCCTCTGCTCAAAAAACTCTCCGCTGACCCTTCCATTCCGGCTAACTATCACCCTATCTCCATCACTCCTTTCTTGGGCAACTCCTGGAGAAGCTGGCTATCTTTCAGCTTACCCTCCACACAATCTGTTAGTTGTCTCCATGACTATCAATCTGGTTTTAGAGCATCCAGAGGCACTGCTCTTCTGAACCCCCATTAAGATCTGCTCTCAAACCTTGACTCTTACTCTCCCTCTGTCCTCATTATCCTTAAGCTCTCCTCTGCTGTTGATATAGTAAACCACAACATCCTGATCTCCCGTTTCCGTGATACCCAGGGCATCACAGATCAGGCCCTGGCGTGGATTGCGTCCTTTCTCTCCGACTGTCCCTCCTAGGTGGAACCTGGGTCCTTTCTCTTTGCAATTACCCTCTCTCGGTCAATGTCTACATGGCCCCTTTGGCCAACATCATCTCTGCTTTTACATCCAACTTTCAGTGCTATGACACACAGCTCTCTTTCAGGCTACTCGGCCACTTCCTCCTCCTCGCTCATTCCCGACTGTCTATCCACAATTCAGTCCTGGTGTGCTGCCCACGACCTCTGCCTTAATGCCAGCAACAGAGATCGTTCTCATTGGGACCCCTGTGTTCCCGCTTTCCCACTCTGGCCTGCCTCCCTTGGTCCTGGGCCCACACCAAACAGTGATGCAAAAATAAATCTGGGGGTCATCTTTGATTCTACTCACTCCTCTTTTCACATCTCGGCCATGTCCAAAATGCCCCACTACCAACTGCATCTCCTCAAAAGAATTCTGCCTTTTTTCACATTCCCCCAGAGGTTCACTGTCTCCAGAGCCCTCATTCTCACCAGGCTTCGACTGTAACAGTCTCTTTCTCAATCTTCCTACTTCTACTCTCCGACCACTCCAACTTATCCAGAACAGAACAGAACTGTGAGACTTATCCTCAAGCCCATGGACCGCATCTCTCCGGCGCTGAAATCTCTCCACTGGCTCCCTGTAGCTGCAAGGATCAAGTTCAAGACCCTCTGCATAGTCCACAAAGCTTTCTGGGGCCTGGGCCCTTACTATCTACAATGCTCTCTTCCCAAATACTCTGCTTCTAGATCCCTTCGCTCGGCCTCCTCCAACTCTCTGCAGGTGAGCTGTTTCTCCAAACAGAGATTTGGGAGTAGATCCCTATCCTTTGCAGGTGCCTCTCTCTGGAACAGCCTTCCTACCTCTCTCCGTCTTGAGCCGGACCTCCTGAAGTTCTGGAACTCCTCAAGACCTTCCTTTTCTCTTCCTCTCTCCCTCTACCCTGCTAACCTCCCTCTTTCTGCTTGTTTTCCTCCCTACCTCCTTTCTCTTCCCCACCTGCTCAGTTAGCTGACTGGTCGCCTGTTGCACCTCCAGAACCTCACAGATCCCAGGCACCCCTGCCAGTCCTCCACTTGCCTCCAGGCCTCTGCACTGTGCTTGGCACTACTGCAATATGCCCCCAAGATAGGGGAAACCACTCTGCACTTAACCCTGGCCCCTGTTGGACTGGGCACACTTATCCCCTTCCACCTCTGTTCTGCGTACTTACTCATCCTTGAATGTCTAGGCCTAGCAAGTCTGTCAGTCCTCCCTCTATCTCCCCCCAGGCCCCTTAGCTTGGACTTACTTGATATACTCATGCATAGACACATTGGATGACCAACCACCAAGCAATCTCAAATGTTCTCCAGACCAGTACTGTCGGTTATTGAGCTGTAGGTTCCCTTCCCTCTACCCCGTCCCCCCTTTTTTCTTGCCCCTCACCCTTTGTCAAGCACTTCACTATACAGATATGCCTCTAGCCTAGTATGCTAGTTATTGTTCTTAGATCATTCAGAATCTTCAAGACCTAAGAATGATGATTGTATTCCCTTGTTCCCTTCAAACTTTGAAGCACTTCACTTATGTAAAAGCGCTTTACAAATAAACAATTACACTGTTCTTGCTCAAGCTGTAGAATATTGGGCCTTGGAAGCTTCTCCAGCAGCACCCAGACCAGTAATAGCAGGGGAGGAAGGAACACTTCCATTCTAGACCCTCAAAGCCTTATTGGGCGCCTGCCCCATGAGGAAGGAGGAAATCCCTAGGAGGTATTCCATTAAACTGAACCAGTTTACCCTCAGGTCACTCCTCAGCCGAGGGCTTTAGCAATCATAATGCCAACAGGTTGTAATTCCCTTATAGAACACTGTGATTGTTCAGTTTCAGTGATAGGTGGTTATACCTTCATCTAATTGGGACTCCTTCAATTTACAGCACTGACCTCATTCTGGGAGATTGCACTCCCATGGAGCAGAAGCAGCAATGAGTTTAGAGCTGCCAATAGCTGGAGCAATTACTCCATAATAGGAGTATTCATGCCTCGGATAAAAGTTGAGTCAGTGAGACTAGAAGTCTTCACACATCTAGCAATATTGCCCAGTGATCAGGAAAGGAAACTCCAGTTTGGTCACATTGTAACAGCTACTTACAGGTCCCTAGGCAGGGATCACCTAGGTAGATCCCCAGGGAAGGGCAAATTAAGGAATCAGGTGAGAATAAGCACTCTTAAAGGGCACCACCTACTAGTACCACTGGTAACGGACAGGCACCAGGCAGAAACACCTTATCAACTAGAAGTGGGATGGACACAATCTTCCACTATGCCCCCTGCTAAAGAAGAAAGGAAGATGGAGACCTTTCATAGCAGAACAATGTCTGGAGAAAGAGATAGTGGCAGTTCCAGGCAAGCTGGTTGGGATAGGAGAACCTGCAAGAGCAGAAATGGTAAAAAGAGTACCTATCAGTTAAGGGATAGGGCACAGATTAGGCAACCACAAAGGTACAGAGATGAAGACGATGGCTCAGAACCCAAGGGAGATCAGAAGCCTTCCAGGAGAGAGGAGAGGAAAGGTAGCAAACTGAAGCTTTGGGAGTGGACAATGGCAAAAAAATAGCAAAAGCTCTACAACAGACTCGCAGGATAATACCAGTGATTAGACAACCACAAGGTTGGCTAGGAGTTCTGGGATATTCTCTAGTAGAATCCAATCCCTTTTAGAAGGCATCCTGGCCTGCTGGGGATATGTGGATGGCATATACTGTACATATGATGACTTGAATGAACACTTGGAGAATGTGGACTTAATCATTAGGACCCTAGTAGCTAAAGGTTACATTTTCAATTTGAAGAAGTCTACAAAAGCCCATAGAAAAATCATGTTTCTGGGGTTTTCATCATCTGATGAGGGAAGGGGACCCGCTACACAATTCCTGTAGAAATTAGCACATTTACAAATCCCACATACTCTTAAGCATTTACAGGCCATATTTGGCCTTTAAACCTTTGGGCGCTCATATATGGCAGACTATGCAGCATTAGTGAAACCTCTATATAATTTGTTGATGCCCAACCTCCATTCAACAAACTGGAAGGGAGAGCGCACACACATCTTGCAACATGTCTACCAACAGATGTCTCAAGGGAAGATAAGGGACGTCTCAGGAGGATGGCTCAGGGGCAACACGCTCGCCTTGGAAGCAAGACGACGTGGAACAACACAGGTTTGATCCCCAGGCCCACGCTTAGAAATCTCTGGGTATTAAGTACGTTATAAATAACCAATTACAATTACAAAGTAGTCGTCTTCAGGATAGAAACACAGATAAGGGTTTAAAGGCGACACTATTAACTGGTCCAAAATCTTTTACATATCTAGTGTGTAACCGTGGGAGATAAACCCCATAGCATACCATTCACATGTCTATTCAAATTCCAGAGCTAAAATTTGTTCCAGAAGAAAAGATTCTGGCTGTGGTGCAAATGATAGTGTAGAGGGAATGCACCTTGGCTGCAAACAAATGTATGCACATAAACACACCTTTAGTGCAGTTCGAGGCAGCCACACAGTGTAGTATTGTAAATGCGAAGGCATCACACTCCAGATGGGTTCTGTTCAGAGGGCCGCAACGCAGACAGCACAAGACAAAGTATTACTATAAACCAGAACTACTACAAATGTATGAACTGGAATAGTCTCTACACCCAGAAGCAGAGGTAAAAGACATCCCACTTCGGATTTTAGCAAATGTACTATCCTGTGATGTAAGCGCTGTTCCAGCAGTTGGGACAAGCTCTTAAGTATTCTGCTGCCTGTGCTGCTGTAAAAGGTCAGCTCAATCATAAAAATGAGTTTGAACACCAGAATACACAAACAAAACATTTAGGGGATAGATCCGCTATGATTGGTTAGTTATAAGGCCTACTCCTTGCACTAATACAAATTGATAATTGTCTGATTCAGACTATGTAGTATGAGGTTATAATTTTGTCCTTCAGTGGTGGCAAGCCAACTCATTCAGAGATTCTAAAGGCAAGCCAATACTATGAAATAAAATTGGCATAAAAGTATGGGACATCATTTTGTCCTTCAATAGTGGCAAGCCAACTCATTCAGAGATTCTAAAGGCAAGCCAATACTGTGAAAACAAATTGGCATAAAAGTATGGGACATCAAAAAGGCTAGACCTCATTGGGGTTATGCACACAAAAGCACAGAGAAGCGATATGTGCACAGTGAAGGCAATGCCCTTGCTGATCAGTCTACAACACTGTAGTAGACTGTACAAAAAGTGGTAGTGGCATTAACCTGGTCAGCAACATAAATAGATGAGGACATGAAAGCATGTTTGGGTGCAAACAGTCTTAATCCACCAGGGCTCCCCACTACTTGTAACTGTGCTGTAAAAGAGAATACAGTGTTAGTAACTATAACCAAGTCAAAAGAAGGCCCTGTTGACAGGGTACTACCAAACAATCAGGATAGATTAAAGTTAATCTCTGCAGCACATGCAAGTGTAGCCACAACCCACTTTGGAATTTCAGCTACTACACAGCTCTTGCAGGATAGATATTGGTGACCAGGGCTTAGTAAAGAGGTACGACAGTACATAGCAAATTGCTCCATATATTCACAGATAAGAGTGGACAATTCCATAAACCACCAGTAAGCACAATAATCAGGGCAATAATGCCCTTTGAATGCATGTATATTGTGGTCTCGTCCTACACCATGGCAACAGATGTCCTGTTCCATTGTCATACTAAAGTGTGTGTTGTAAATGATGGCTCCTTCTCTCCTAGGTCCCTTTGCTTTGTACTGCAACACAATATCATTTGTTTCTTCCATTGCTGCCATTTTCTTTAACTTTATGTAATTCTCTTCATAAACACCATCACTCTCCTCCACCCACTGTACCCACACCCTGTGTGCCTGGAACAATCCCCTTACCCTATATAAGGCCAGATGGACCAAACAGTGTGCAGTCTGTGCTGGTACTTCCTGAGGGATAAAGGGCTTGTATGTGCCTGTTGCGTGTGGAATCAGGGAACAAAGATAGCAGGTATTGTTTGCACGCTCTCGTACCACTGTCCGAATGTGATTATACATGTCATCAGTGTGATGCTTATACCTAGTGCTGCTCAAAAACAATTCTGAATTTACATTACTATTCTTTGGTACATCTTTATCATTAACTCTATAGCTAACAAAACCACATACATGTTCAGACCAAAGGAAAGAAAGAGAAAAAAACAAAGAAACAGTTAAACATAAACTACATTTAGTTATTCCTCTGTTGCTCCTCTGCTGTACAGCTGGAAAAAGACAGTCTGGTCACCTAAAACAAAAAAAAATGCTAAAGAAAAACTCAGTTAACTGGCCAAAACGTCCCTTGTATCTCCCCCCCTCGACTTCTCCTGGAAGGGGGTGGGGAGTTTTGCCTGTGTCCCTCTGGACGTCTGTTAGGTTGTACCATGGTCTGCAGCCCACAACCTACACAGTACTTGGTGTAGTGTACGTCACTTTTAAGGGACCAATAAAATGAGGTTAGTGAGTGCCACTTGCATGCGAAATATCAGATGTGGGCCTGGATAAAGTTGAGGTGGTTGCTTCTGCTGTTGATGTGGATAGCCAACTTCAATGGGTTTCAACCTACCAGAATATGAACCTAAGAGAAGGGGTAAATTCCCTAAAATAGTCCTGAAACTCATCACCCAAATATCTTTGCTGAACTGTGAGCATCTGAATTTTTACGGACAGAAGTCAGCAGTGTTTGCATTTTCCTGCCTGTCACTATCTCGAGCAGAGATAAGTGATGGTCAGAACCCGGCTGGTTTCCGTAAAGCAAATCAAACTAGGGGTAAGCAATGCAGCTTGCTCTTGTAAAGTGTTTCACACATCTTTGCACATCATCCCAGCAGCATGTCTCTGTAACTCTATTATTTGTGCCATGGATAGTGCATTGCAGGGTCCAGTAATTTGTTCTTGCTGTCGTAAACCCTGTGTAAGCGTGGGAATCTTGTCTGTAACATGTGGTAAATAGGCTGTTTCTTTTGCTGTTGTGTCTGTTACATCATTGCCCTGAGATCTTAAGTCTGTACCTTTTGTATGTGCTGCACATTTCACCAACACTGAAGAAAAGGGCAGTGCTTCTATTAATCTGGAAAGTAAATCTACATGTTGCACGGGTGCGCCATCTGAGTTTTTTTAACCCTCTCCTCTTCTATCTGGACAACCCTGAATGCACTGTTGATGTGACCTGTGCTATCTATCTATTCTGGTTTTTATATAGCGCCCTATCGCCCATTGGCCTCAGAGCACTAACAACAGAGACAGAAACAACGTAAAACACAAAACTACAAAGAGAACGAGATAGAGATTCTATTAGACTTCTCCTTCGTCGAATAGATATGTCTTAAAAAGTTTCTTAAAGATGGTAAGAGGTGTGCTGTTTTTTATGGGAGATGGCATAGCATTCCAAAGCATTGGAGCCCAGTGAGTAAAGTTTGTGCCACCAACTCTTTCCAAGGTTTTCCGTGGTTGTTGCAACTTATTTTTTCCATTAGATCGCAGAGTTCTTTGGGCCGGGGCTTTAATTAGTCTCTTAGTGAGATGCCTGTCTGACATTTGAAGGTCATGACTGAGCATTTGAATTTTATTCGCTGTTGAACTGGTAGCCAGTGAAGTTCTTTCCTGGCAACTGATGTTTTCTCCCACCGGCTCAAGCCCCAGACCGCCCTAACTGCATCATTCTGAATAGTCTGCAATCTTTTGATGTTAGCCTTAGAGGTACCCATCAAGAGACTATTGCAGTAGTCCAGTTTGAAGTTAATTATAACTCCTGCAATCAGCGCAAGATTTTGTTGTGATATATATGATGGAATTTGCCATATGAGATTGATGTAAAAGGCCCACGTGGATTTAAGATGGGAGACCTGTCTCTTATACGAGAGATGCGAGTCCATAAAAAAGCCCATGGTCTTAACATGCTTAGATACTTCAATGAAGCTATTGTTTATCTTGATTTTTTTTGTATTGTTGATCTAGTTTCCCTATTTTTTGAGGTGTGCTAAGAACCAAGAATTCCATTTTTGCCTCATTGAGGGCCAAAGAGTTGTTTGCCATCCACTTTTGGGTAGCATTGAACACTTTGTTTATTCTTTCCACATCCTTTTCATGGGAACCTGACAATTCAAAGACCAGCTGGGTCTCATCAGCGTAATTTGTGAATTGAACACCAAGGTTTTTATGCATATCGCATAGGAGTTTGGAGAAAATGTTAAAGAGCAGAGGCGGCAGGCATGAACCCTGCGGTACACAACAGGTCAGCAGTGTTTTTAGGGAGCTGAAATTGTCCTTCACGACTGCAGCCATTCTTGGACCTAGGAAAGGTTTAAACCAATTTATTGCTGGGGGGGGGCATCTGCCAATGGATTTCAATCTCTCAGCCAAGAGATCATAGTCTATAAGATCAAAAGCTGAGGAAAGGTAGCATAAGAAGGGCAGTGTTTCCTTTCTCAACAGTACTAGCAATGTTGGCCTGGAGATCCAGAAGCACGGTCTCTGTTCCATGTTTGGCCCTAAAGCCAGATTGCTCATTAGCCAAGATTTTGTTGGTATCTATGAACTTCTGGTATTGTATGAAGGCAATCCGATCGATAATTTTAAGCAGCAATAGCACGTTTGCTATGGGCCTGAAGTTGCCTGGTGTAGAAGGATCCAGGTTTTCCTTTTTTATAAGAGGAGTAAATCCATGCTTCTATAAGATCAGCAGGTACATAGGCTTCTTTAAAAGATTGAATGACAAATTGCGCAACCCATGGTGCCAAGGTGTCTGCGTAATCTTTGAATAGCCTGGCAGGAAAAATGTCCCCCTGACGGGAAGATGGCCTCAACTTATGAATCACTTCCAAAACCTCTGAAATTGAGACCTTTTTAAAAGAGAAAAGCTCTAAATGACTATTTGGCAGATCACTTAACGGTAGTCAACGTTAAGTGAGTTAACTTGTGATCAGAAAATTGGTTTTTTTTGGGGTTCAATAGCCTGTTGATGTTTACTAGTTTTTTCAGAGAAACCTTCATGAATTTCTTGGCACCACTTATCGCTGGGTGTGTAATTGGAGGATCTTTCAGTTTTTTAAGGATTGAAAAGATTTCCTTAGATTGGGATTTTGCTTTCTGAATCCTCACATTAAAGTGTTCCGTTTTGGATCGAAGAATGGTCAGTTTGTAATCCTTAGCAGCTAGCTTATAAAATGCTAGTGATGCTACAGATTGGTGTTTTCTCCAAAGGCGTTCAGCCTTACGCTTATTTCTTCTGGGTTCAAGAATATCCCTGGAGAAACACTTGTTCACGTTGGTGGATTTGTTACTTTTGTTAGGTTTAAGGGGGGGGCAATTTATCAAAGGCTTGATTAGTTGCCTTTCTAAAGGCGTGAGTGAAGGACTCCAAGGATGTGTGCTGATGTAGCATGGGCAGGAGAGGACTGACCTTATCTTTAAAAGCCTCACTGGTTACTGCCTTTCTGTTATGCCAGGTTCCTATAGGTGGAGATTTTGCGGGGCACCAAGTTTGTCTATTAGTGATGTGACAGGTAAAATTGAACAGATGATTATCAGACCATGCATAATCTAAAATTGAGGTGATGGTAATGTCCTGTTTTTTGTCAGTATCCAATCTAATATGTTACCAGCTTTGTGGGTAGGATTTTTAACTAATTGTTGAAATTAATGGCCTCAAGTGAAGCTTTAAAGTTCTTAGCTTTGATATCCTGTGAGATATTGTCCCATAGGTTCACATTCCCCACAACAACAACTGCTAAGGTGTCTTTGGAGATATTACCAATACTAGCCATATTCATCAAACTTAGGAGTGAGTTTGGGGGGGCATACAGCAGTAGGAAGCCTATAAATGTCACGTGATTAGGTTTAAGTTTGACATGAAGAGCTTCACAATGTTCCAGGTCAAGGGCACTGGACATGTGAATGTTTAAATCCTTTTTAAAAATAATAGCAACTCACCCTCCTCTCCCCGTAACATGATCTACGTGTAGCATTGTGTGACTTTCAGAAACAGCCAGCAGTATCACATGGCTAATAGTTTGGGTCATCCAAGTCTCAGTGTGAAACAGGATATCCACTTTCTTCTCGGAGATCATGTCAGCAATTTCTGTTGCATGTTTTACCATGGAGCGGGTGTTTAATAAGCAACAATTAAGGTGGTCATGTGGCCGATGAGCAGTATTATTCTTAGCTGGACCCTCAACCTTTGTCAAGCACTAATGTTTCTTGAGCCCCCCTCATGGGTGGGTTTAGTAATTACCCCCTGGCTATTGTGGTTTGTGGTATTACATCCATGTTGTTTTGTGCTTTCTATAGTAAAGGTGGAGTCTATCAGAGTGTTAGTCGTAAGCAGCAAATATGGCTCAGCATTTATTGTTTGCTCGCCATTCTTACCCAGTATGCTGAATCTGAATAGATAGTGGCACAAATTCCTTTTGACATTTCCACAGCTGTCATTAATGCCACAAGTTTAGCATCATGTGCCGAATAGGTGATGGAAGTCTCATCTTGACTTTTACCTTAAACTCCCCCTCCTCATATTGTACCACTGCTGCCCGTGTGTGTCTGTAACCCAGATCCTGATAAATCGATGATGTGTCCTGGTATGTAGTACAATCATGTATATTGTCACCTGGCTGTACTAGGTTTGCAAGAAATGTTGCTGGATTAACAATGTGACACCTCACTGTTTTCATGGAGGTATTGGATAGTATTCCCTCAAGGATTATTCCATCTTGAAAACAGACTGATGGGGAAGGGTGGGGGAGTTGCTCTCATTTTCTGTAAATCACTCAACATACATAGCCTAGACTTGGTGAATATTGACGGTTGCGAAACCTTGCAAATTAAGATATTCTTTCTTCTCTACCGCCCACCCCAGAGCATGACAGACTTTATTATTCAATTTAATGACTGGATCTCTTCTGCTTTTAAGCCCCTATCTAGAGTTCTCATGTTAGGAGACTTTAACTTGGAGTTTAGTGACCATAAAGATCTGCTCGCTCAGTCTGTTCAGGCCTCACTTGAGGGTTTGACCTTTGAACAACATATTCCGCTTCCCACACATAGTTCAGGCACAACACTGGACTGTGTGACATCTTATGGCATATCAGTGCATACCATCAGAGTTAATCCCTGTCCCTGGTCCGACCACTATTTTGTCTCTTTCCAGCTACCCAATATAGCACCTGTAATTAAGAAAAAAAACACATCCGTAAAGATTCTCTGTCGAAATGTACACAAACTCACCCCTGAGGCCTTGCTTTCTTTTATTTGCCCCAGTAATTGTAAATCTAGACAGCCTCAGTAATTGGTAACCTAGACATCTTGGATTCAGCAGACAAATAAGCAACAGCCTATGATGACATGATGAAGTTGGCAGTGAATTTGCTGGCACCTCGCAACCTTAGAATGGTTAAAACCCAGCCCTCTAAACTCTGTTACGCTGATATTCACAAACTAAAAACCATCAAAGATAAAGCATTTCAACAGCGGCACAAATCTCTGACAGTTAATAATAAGGCTAGTTATTCAGTGGGAGTTACAAAAATATACAAAAGGGCAATACTTGAAGCAAAAATGTTACATCATGAAAAGAGGATTTCTGAAGCTTCCAGCTCTACAGAGCTTTTCAAAATTCTATATGCACTGCAGGACCGTTTGTCCCCCGTTTCAGTAGTCAATAAGAATGAACAACAGTGTCAGCATATTCAGAACTCTATGCGTTGCAAAGTTTATGCCATTAAGTTACTCATAACATCTAAGAACTCTGGCAGGTCAATCTCACCACCTAGGCGGTGACATAATAAAACGAGTGGAGATCAACACATTGTTTGCCTTTGCAAAAGTAACTGAAAAGGACACTTGTCAATCTTAAGCCAACAAACTGCAAGAGTGATCCATGTCCGGCCTTTACTGACAAATCCTGTGCTAGTCTGCTTTCACCTCTTATTGCCAACTGTTCTTTTAAAGGAAGCATTGCCCCGGCCTGCATCAAACAAGCGTAGATTGCCCTACTATTAACAAAACCATCTCTTGACCCCACAATGGCTGGGAATTATCACCCTATAAAGAACACACCATTCTTGCTCAAAATTTGAGCTAAGGTTGCACACCAACAAATAAAGGATCATTTGAGACAACATAATATCCTGGGACTTAAAAGTCAGGGCTTAGGAGCCACGACAGTACTGAGTCTACTCTGATAGATCCTAAATCGAATATCTTAAAGCCTATTGACAAAGGTCACACATCCCAGTTGATGCTTCTGGATCTCACAGTGTCCTTTGACCTGGTAGATCATACCATCTTAGTCTCAAGCGGCTGGATGGATTGCATCATTCTTGTTAGAGCGGGTTGCCAGGGTGTACAGTGAAACAGCTTCAGCTAAGTGATTTGTAATCCCTTTTGGGGTGCTACAGGCAGGCATCCAGATAAGGTGCGTACCAGGCATTTTCACAGATGAAAATCTTGTAAAAACGACAGCTTTATTAATTTCCTGGGTACATTTATACACAGGTTTAGAGCAGAGGGCAGTGCAAAGGTCAGGTTACTTGACAGAAACCAGAAGGCTTCTTTTGATTTTTATCTATATGGATGTAATTGAAAGCCACCTCAGAAATAGAATGCATGTCTCAGAGGCTTTTCCAAAAAAGAAACTGCACACTGTGATAAAAGGAATGGTTTCTTTTCATTCAGCTTCAGAAGCACTGTGCATATTTTCCTAGAATTTTAGGATTGTACAATAATTAGATGGAAAACGAAGTTGCAATTGAAAATTAGTATTTTTTAACAAATTATACTTTCTTTTCCAGTGAAAGCAAACCAGTAGTTCCGGTAATGTGTGCATAATCATGCAGAGGCAGAACTTTTTAAAACTTATAATTTAATTTACACTCTAATTATAAAAACAGTGTGTAAAATGATGACTATGCACAGTCTAGTTTACATCCATTCAACCTTGCAGTCAATGGGGTACATTACTGTAAATGGTAAGTGGCAGCAGGGTCTTTGCTCAAGGGTGAGTGATTGTCATTACACCAATCACAGGTGTTCTGGCCTCTCAAATCTTCAAGACTACAATTAAAACATACACAACCTGACTCTCCAGGAAGTGCAAGCTCTGTTCAAATATAAACAAATGAAAGTTACATTGGTAATTGAAATGGAAACTCAGCAAAACCTGTCCCTGTGATAATCCAGATAGGTATTTAACTTTATGTAGCGCTTCATAAATGGTTCGTCATACATTTAGGTACTGTGATTATTATACCTCAGTCGATACTCAAGTTAACCAATGTCTGAAGGATGTTAGCCAATAAGATAACTCAGCCGGCTGAGTACTTGTTGCTGCAATCTGTGCATGATTTGTAGGTTGCGGGTTCGAATCCTGGCAAGTCCAACTCAGCCTTTCATCCTTTCGAGGTCGATAAAGTAGTACCGACTTAGGTTTAGTGATAAATATGTTCTATGTACAGCACTTTGCCAAAAGAGCTATATAAATAACCATTTGACCATTAGATTAAATATAGAATTTAGCATGGAGTCCTTGCCTCTCTGCACTGTTGTATCATAACATTGGCATACCATTAGGTAGTAATAGCTCCAGGAAATGAGGACTTTCATTAAACATCAAAAGACAATTATGCTATCGAACCTCAAAACACACAATACAATTCATGTTTGCTTTACTATATAATTGGCTAGGTTTTTATGAACATTTAAATATATACAGGAGAGATCAAATGGCCAGACCTTAGAGAAATAATGAAAACTGTATTCTGTCACAATGCAGAAAGCTGCTGCATAATAATGATTTCCATACAGTTTTTTCACACGTCGGCTGGATGTAATATACATTTTACTCTCTTGCAAAGGAGAAAAGTCATTTTTACTCGCTTAAAATCCCATTTACTCTCAAATTTTAAAAATAGGGAGTAAAATATTCCCACCTCAAAATCTTATCTGGAGCACTGGCTACAGGGCTCATGTATTTTGACCACCCTGTTTAATATATTTACCATCCCCCTGTTTGATATACTAGACTCGGAAGGAATATCATGTGCAAATTTTGCGAATGACAGTCAGTGATTCATCCCCCTGTCGGGTAACCACACAGCCGATACCCTACTCATCAATTCTGTTTATGCCATCATGCATGAATGTATGTAATGTAATGGTTTGGCACTGAACAATTCTAAAACTGAAATCATCGTCCTTGGCACAAGCCAGAAACTGTGCAGGTTTGACCTGGCATTTAAGTCCTTTAAGATAGCAGACTGTGTCTTGAACTCCCTACCCAAGGTCAAGACCCTAGGGGTCATCCTGGACTCAGAACTGAGCATGAAAGCGCATGTGGGCCTTCTGATCTCTCACTCTTCCTACTACCTAAGGCTCTTAGCCGCAATCCATCCCTTTCTGAATGAGAGCAGCTGTGCCACTGTGGCTCATGCTATTATCAACTCACATCTGGATTATTGCTCAAGCCTTTTGAAGGGACTTGGACAGGACAAATTGAATCAACTTCCAGTAGTACAGAATAATGCAGTACATATTGTCTGCCGGCTGCATAAAACAATCACATCTCTTTGGCCAGAAAATCACTGCACTGGCTGCCTATGGGCAAAATAATTATTTTCTGCACGGCGTGCATTACTCATGCATGCTTATTTAGTTTGAGTCTGAGCTTTCTCTCTCAATTGATAAACTGGTTACCTACAAAATGAGCTCTGAGATCTAACGATTCTAGTCTTGTGCGTGTTTGTAAGGAAAACCCTTCTTTAGTTTTGAAAAGCTGCTTTTCTCACGCAGCACCCAAACTGTGGAATTTTTTACATCTGAAGTTGAGGTACTGCACAATTTGGGGCCTTTCAAACGTTGACTAAAAACTCTCCTGTTTGAATAACTCTGTGGAATTGATGTCTGACTGAGATACTATGATGGTTTTTATGTTTCTTGTGTGTTCTGACCGTGCTGCTATGCCCATGGGTCTTTGTTCCAGTGCGTTATAAATAAATAAATAAATAAATAAATAAATAAAATAAATCATCTTGTACCCCAAAGCTCATTTAGTGGTAAGGGTAGATTTAGATATATCCAGGAGCAAATACTACATCCTCTAGGTACAGTATCCATAGTAATTATTTTTGATTTCTATGTGGCAAAAGCAGTGGCTGCAAGTGCTTGCTCACATGGAAAATGTCCCTGCATTAGTTGGGCTAAGAGACCACTGTAATAAGCCAAAGGCTTGTGTCCCTGTGAAGTTTTCTGGGCGAGGACAGCTGTCATCACCCGACCATTAGAATGTCAAAAAAGAAAAAAATGTTTTTATAATCTGTGGTCACTAAAACAGGTGCATTACTAAGTGCCTTCTTTAATCCCTTGAAGGAATCAATAATTTCCAGTGTCCATATCAGAGGGCCCTTCACTTTCTGTGCTTCCTCCAACCCCTGCAGGGGGGGCTTGGCGTAACTGGAATAATCAAAGATCCAGGACCGGCAATAGTTGCACAGGCCCAAGAATTGTTGCATCTCCTGCACTGTGCTTGGCTGTGGTGTGTTTTGCACTGCTGTCTCCCTTTCTGGCAGGGACGTCATTAGGGGTCGCTCTAGCAACCCTTGCAGTTTAGTTTGTGACCCCTTCTGTTTTGGTTGTGACTCCAGACAATCCTCCAATCAGAATCGGGGGGTGTGGCTAAAGATAGGCAAGCACAGACCTTGTCGGTGCTGCTTGAGCTCCATTGTATTCACTCACCATGCATGAGCAGTAGCCTGCCTCAATTTAAACGAGGTAAGAGCATGGAGTGGTGGTCTGTCGTGCTACATGCAACACAACCATGATGCGGACGGGCCATAGCCTAGGGCCGAAGGCTGACACGTGTAGCAGGGCTTGCCCTGCATGCGTCACCAGCCCTTGGCCTGCATCATTGTTGAGCCCAAAAGTGCATTGGCATGGCTAGGTCTCCAGATCTGTCTGTCTACTAGCTAAAAAAAACACAGGTACTTGCACCAGTTTGCACTGGCTACCATTAAGGGCCAATCAATACCACTACGACTGTACCTGGCAATTTACTTTTCCACGCAGCAGGTAGGATCAGTTAGGCTCTGCTAACTCCCCAGAAAACGCACTCTGTATATTTGGGAGTGTTTCTATGATTGCAGCTTTGGGCTGTGATTTCAATATATAGGCCCTGAAACCTATAAGACATTAGAACAGGCATTGAAAGGCTTCCCTCTAGATAGTGCAGTTTTTAAAAAGGTAAAAAATCCTCTCTGCAGCCCCACCCCTAGTGTTACACTATCTGGGTGTCGCCCTACCCTATTCTCTACACGGCCTACACTTCCTATTTCCCCCACTGTGGTAGGACGTAGGCCTCTGTTCAGACAGTTGCTTTATTCCTGGCCTGGACTCCATCCCATGGCCGGGGAGGTAGCCATCAGTGCTACTTCTGTAATCTGTCATGGTGTGTAGCATACAGCTTTGAGGCACACAGGTTGCTGTGGTTTGGATTCTGTCCCACCACACTTTCATAAGTAGCAATTACCTTTTCAGAAAAGGGGTGACATAATGATGACACTGATATTTTATGCAGTGTACTTTCTGCACAAAGGTAGCAGCTGTAGCGGGGCTGTACAGTTTGGCTGTTTTGCGCTCTCTGTGCCTTTGCAGGGAAAGAAAATAACAATGTCTACCTGACAGGCCGAGGCCTTCTCGCCCACCCTTCCTGCTTCAGGAATTGGATTACTACTCAATATTACGCATTTTACTGATCTGAAAATGATAGAGATCTAGCTCCTCTCCTGCCCTGGATTTGCACATTAGAGAAAGAGACATGCCTTTGCTGGATGCTCATCTCGAGGAGCAAAGAGACCTGACCAGCCCAGCAATTACATGAATTGCCTCTATGCGCTTACAGACACATAGATATAGTAGCAGTGGATAACCTTGTTATTAACTCTATGGCTGTGGAGTGCAAGCACAAGAATATTGTGAATAATTTGCTTTGGTGAAATGCATGCAGTAGATGCCAAATGCCTTGAACTGTAATCCCGTAAATGGTGGCACACCATCCTGTGTACCAAACAACTCTATAGCTATTAAACCATGAGTGAGGCTTTTTTTTTTTTTTTATAATGGCATATAATGACAATCTACAAAATGAATCACTGGGACTCTGGATAAGTCACAGTGAGATTACATTATTTGCCCAGGATCACACACTTTGGTTAAGTGCTGAAACTGGGATGTGGGCCATTCAAGCACTTGACCACATAACTTACTAACTATGGCTTTCTTTTCTTACTGAGTGTAATGTGTATAGGAGGGAGAACCCTTTATTTCCACTGTCACTGCCCAGCTCCTGATTTTGTATCATTCAGCAGTGACAGAATTATACTGTCGCCTCTGCTTCCCCTCATAACTTTTTGGCATATTATCCTTAACACTTAGGTCCACTTCCGCTTACCCTAAGACTGGGCCATCCTCTTCCCCCGATTTCCTCCGCTGTTTGCTTGTAGATCCCAGGCTGCCAAATTGCCTGCCCTCTCCCTCATTGGTAGGCCCGTGCTCCAATGGTGTGATCCCTTACGATCTGCTTCCCTCACTGTGTACTTTCCCCTGTGACTTGTCAACTGCTCTTCTATCTTCTGAAGCTAGGTATGTGCTTAATAAATACGGTTATAATAAAACATTTGACCAACTTGTCATCTGACCTTTTTTATTGTTCACTTGGTCTCCTTAAATTGCTCAGTCCTTTGTTGTGCATAAAATGAATGTGTGGTATTGCACAAAGATTCTTTCATACCGATAGAATTTATTTTCACACCTGCATCTTGTGTGAACTCCTTTCTGTGTTCTCAAAGAAAACAGTGCCACCATTGAGCAGTTCCAGGGCATCCAGTCTTTTCCGTGACCACTGTGGGAGGTAAATTAACGTGAAATGGATAGCATATGTTAATGTTCTGTAGTCATGTTGAAATAACAGGGCAGATCCACATAAAGAGGGGATTTGGGTTCATAGACGTCCCCTGGTAACATGGGCCTTGATAACGCTAAATTTGATGATCCATTCTTGTATGAAATGTATGTCACATTACAGTGATATCATAACCATATTTTTCTTAGTGTACTGAGGGACGATGCAATGCCACTTCCTGTATGTCAAGTGTTGAAAGATTGTGCCTTCACTTCCTGTGATTTCATTTTGGGGCAGGCGTGAAATGACATTACACCACTTCCTGTGAGGTCTCTTGGGGTGGGGTCAAATGGAATCACTTCTTTGATGCAATCGGGAGGTCAAGGGTCAGGTGAGGTCACTTCCACTACTCCTGGCATTGTGGTGAAATGACGTCCCTGCTTTCTGGGCAAGCGTCCCCTGCTGATATTATCTGTCCTAGATACAAAACCTCTTTCTGGCAGTATTGCAGTTTCTCTTTGTCAATCTTGTACCCCTTTTCTGCCAAGGTATCACTAAATCCTCTCTGCACTGTTCTTCTGTGGTACTACACATCAGGTGGTCAACAGCATACTGTATCACAGTGCTTTGTGTCTGCAAGTTTCCTATATCCATTTGTGAAACTCTGTGAAAGATGCTTGGGGATTTGCAATACCCTAGTGATAAACAAGTGTTTTGGAATCTTTGCCCGCGGTAAAGTACTGGGTGTAACAGAATGGAAAAGAATGTGTTCTTAAGGTCAACTACTGTGAAGTAAGTTGCGTCTGTGGGTATGTTACACAAAATGCCAGCTGGATTTGGCACAACTGAGAATTCGGCTTCCTCAATGTTGTTTAAAGGGTGGCGGTCCTGAACCATTCTCCAAGAGCCCCCCCCTTGCTTTTTTTGCTCTGGGTATTTAGCTGTGTTACATGGGGATTCTGAGGTCTGTATGATGCCCTGTTGCCACAAAGCTTGAATGGGGTCATACATTCTTCTTCCTGTGACATTGGGTACTGTTTGACCAGGGACAATATCAACCCTGGCTTCAGCTTGATGTGGACAGCCCATATTCCTTTCAAGAAACCCACATAATGGGGGGCTGCTGGTCCATATTTCTTTAGGAGCCCTGTTCAAATCTACTTGTAAGTGTGCTGATAGTGTTTTTGTGAGAAGTTTTTTCTGTGGAACCTTTCTGTGTTCTCCAACTACCTGACATGGATGCATATCTGAAACACCATCTCTCCATTGTCATCTGTAAATAGCTGTTTGTATGTCAAATCTGTCAAGCGCTGTGCTGGGTCAATGCATAAGACAGTGCGCCATTCTATGCCATCATGCAGGATCATTTTGTCCTGCTTTGTTATTACTGCTTCTAAGTGTATTGTGATAGCGGTACCTGGCACCACTTCCTAGTGTACTGCTGGTCTTAACAAATAGTCTGTAGATAATCGGCATGTGTGGTCCTTAATCTGGGCACCGATCACAACAGTCTTTGCAACCCCTAAAGGAAAACTTCTGGGTAGAGGGATGCCCCTCGCAGAGCATTGTGGGCACAAAATGCTTGTATAATTGCAGCAACCTGTGTGTAATACATGCCTGGGATAGAATACACTATGCCTTTTTCGGAGGACACAATTGTCATGTTTAGTTTTCTCATGATATATTTGCCCAATATGTTAATTGGTGTTTCTTTTTAATATAACAATGGTGCTACAATGTTTTGCATGCCAATTGTGAGAAGGTAAACATTACAACCCTAGAGAATACCTGTGTGTCCATTATGTTGTCCTTCCCTAATGCAAGACTTGGTAGATCCTGTGTCGAGCAAAAATGAAAACGTTTTGTCACCGATCCTCACTGCAACCTGTGGTTCCTCTTCTGGGTCTGCAGTTACTGAATGGACTGGGCATGTCAGATCGGTCAGTGGGCTATCGTCTTCAGTATTTGTGTCTGTGACTACAATACAATAACCTACTGGGAGCGTTGTCCCATTCCTTTTTTGAACCTGCCACCAGAGTTTAAGTGACAATTCCCTTATGTACCAAAGTCCCAGGTGAAGGAAGAGCATATATAGCAGAACATGGATATATATTCCCCCCCCACATCCTACTGATGGCCAGTTGATGTTGCCTACACATACTGTGGTGTATGATAAAACATTCTATGCCACAATGACAGAGGAAACATAGCAAGATACAGTCCCTCTTAACAAGTCGTTGGGGAGGGGGAGGGTACATTTTGGCAAGCACATGCAACAGCCACTCTAGGTTTAGCATGAAGAAATCCACATTTGCACTTATGCTGTAATGTACAGTTTGACCCACTTAACCAGATTGGGAGGCCAGAGAGGGTGGCTGTTGGTGGACAACTAAACAGCTTAACAAAGCAATAAAGGAAGGTAAATATGAACATATTACAAACACCTCAGGCATTCCAGTAGATTGGAATCTTATCAGCAATGAATGTCATAAAAGGCAAAAAGGTTTAAGCATAGCCTGGGCTTCACAAAACATTCCACAAACCTATGCAGTTTTCATAGGCAAAGCATGTCAACTAGCAGAAAAGCAAGCACCTTTACATTAGGTAGTTAGCAGAATAGACACATGGGGAAGGTCAGGTAACTGGTCAGCAATCCTAGACAGTATAGGTCACCTAGAAAGGGCTGGGAAGAAAAGGGAGGTAAAGGAATCTGAATCTACCTGGAAATCCAAGGACTGACTCAACTGCGCATCGAGATGAGCCATTTTGCAGCTGACAACTTCATTGCATTGCAGCAGGGAATTTACAAGCTGAGAGATGTGGTAGTGGATATGGTGCAGATTATCCAAGAAAACCTGGAGCTTCTGAAGATCACAGACTTCCTGGACATACCGTCTACAGGTGTTCTAGACTTGTATATCATCACATGACCAGAGCAACTGACAGAACTGAATCTATTGAGACAAGCTCAAAGACAGGCCATTTTAGAGTCCACTTGCACTCTGCTGAGTGTAATAAAAAAATATCTATGGTGTATCGGCGTAGGATAAAGACTGTTGTGGACATTGCATGAGATCCTGATCATTTCCATGACAGCAGAAACAGTTTTGTTGTGTGAAGAATTGCTGTCCTGGGGCACCAAGAAGTCACACAATAAACCATCTATGAGATGCCCTATACCCATGCCTGTGTGACTCATGACGATTCTGCAGTACAACTGTATTCCCTGCAGGACTATGTGGGAACACACCACACAAGAGGCCAAGACATTTCTAAGATCAGCCTGTGTGAGCAGAATTGGAACTCAACCAAATGTAAGCTCAGTGCAATTCGAATGGAGACCTTCAGTAGCAAAGCTCTACTACTACCTAATGAATACTACACAATGCAGTTTGCTTCATGAACTGATGTGCCTGTCGGGATTGCCAGCTTGGTCATGGTCTCAAAGGTGGTCAAGTGTTTGTTGCAACATCATTCTTCAATCAGCAGTGCGGACTGAGTTAGTGCTATTGAATTTGCCTGAGGTGAAGCAAACGCCTTTGAAGATCCTGCTGTTATCACTGAGACTGGCATACCTTCAGGCACCATAGAGACATTTGTGAAAGTATTAAACAGAGCACTGCAATTGCAGCGTTTCCTTTTGTGGATCTCATGTTAGACACCAGAAAAATAGATTGGGGGTTTTGATACTAAGGGAAGCAAGAGAAAGAGAGGCTGCCCTACTGATTCGGTGTGGCACCTTCAGCGGGGGTGTATACTGCAACCCCAAAGGCACTAGAAAAAGTGGGTTCAAACAGCCCACACCACTGAAACCGATCAGCCAACTGAAGTAGGGCATCTCCCGTTATTAAAGAGACACCCTATTTTTGAAGTAGTGCATGTTGGTAGTGCACATGCAAGGTTTTAATGATTTTAGAAACCTGAGTTTCTAGAACAGGGTGAATAAAGAGATTGGAGTCCCTGTTAGAACTCAGCACCCTGGACACAGCGCAAAGCGTCTCAGTGTGTCATTTCTTAATTGTTCAGAGCAATAGGGTCAGCCTCCCCCTGTCTCCTCACCCTAGATAGGAGGCCCATCACTGTCAACTAGGACCAGTTTTTCTCTGGAGGGCTCAGTTAGTATGGTTGGAGGGCGAGCTAGTTTGGATAGACTATGATATTAAAATAAGAATGTATTAACTCTACCTGTATGAGTCTGTGTGAACAAGTTAGGGATTGTGTACAGTTAACACCCACCCCTAATCCTTCTTGTGTTTACATGAATAGTGAGAATCCAGAAAATATAAAAGGGCTGCATTGGAGTCCCACCCACAGAGGGACATTTTGCTCTGTGCAGTCCGGGAGCTGGCAAGAAGACACACGGCAGACAGAAGACTAGAGAGGGAGCAGCACTGAAGCAGAGGGGAGGGTTCAAGTCCCTCTTTTTTCCTGGCTGGATATTAAAGACACTATATTGAATTATTGCCTTTTCTGAGACATCAGAGTCCCCAGATGACTCTCTCTACTGACCTTTCAGCAGAACCTTTGATTTTGATTGAGCTCTATAAAAGGAATATTTTTTTACTTTTCCACCGTAGGCAAGACAGCTCACAACCTCAATTCTAATTGGCTGCATGCTGACATCATGGTCAATCCCAATTGACTAACTCTTTTTTAAGTGTTTTTACTTGATATGCTTTTTGATGAAGACCATGGGGATTTTTATTGATGGTTTTATATGTGTCATTTTAATTGGACTGTAAATAACTTCAGGCCCCTCTGGCTCTCATCTACTTTAATATCACAGATGGGAGTCGGGAGTTTTTTTTTTTATTTTTTACCCATCATTGCTATTACATTGAGAAAGGTATTGCAGTATTGAAAGGTGAGGTGCTTCTAGGAAGATTGTCGAGCATGATTGGTGAGGTGAGACTTGATGAGCCAGGTCATTGTTTTCTGAGGACTACGATATCTTGCAGATAGTTGACCAGTCTTGAGTAGACAGAGAGACAATGACAATGATTGCTGCTTATAAATTAATGACTTTTTGCATTTTAAGTCTTTCTTTATTACCATTTGTTCATAAGTAAAAGACTTATTTTATACACAAGAGCGTAAGAAGCATTCATTGGGTGTTGTGAGGGTGTAGAAGGCAGAAGACTGACATTGAGGGTAATTTTGTGGTTATAAGCCTTTATTGTGTAACTCAAGAAAACCTCTCTCCCTACTTCTAAGGGGCTTGCCCTGCCTCAACCTAAGAAAACTTTAGTGACATTTCAGAATGTCTGTCAAAATTAAATATTATCCGTCTTCTGACATTTGTAACAGTCACGGATTTACAATAACACATGGTTTCACTATCAAAGGTGGGAGAAAAGGGTGACCATGAGTGTAGGGGGCTATGTGCCAGGGCTTTAGGGAGCCTGCGTCCTTATCGCCAGGAGGGGAGTCCCTCCCTATGAGTTCCTCCCGCATATTAACACCCCCGGGGGGGGGGGGGGGGGGGACTATTGGGAGCAACCTCACCTGCCTAGCCACATAGGAAAGGGCTCCCCCAGGGGAGAAGCGACGAGAACTGGCAAATCGTCACAGTGTTCATTATTGAGTGTTGTGTCGCAAAGTATTTTTACATTAACTTTTAGAGTGGGACATCTATGTGGCTATTTGTGTATTGATGTGTTATACATGGTATATGACTTTAATACACCTATGAAGGGTTACTGGAAGGTGTGAACAGTGGACTATTAATAAAATATAATGTGACATTGGTTAACCTCTCCTGTGCAGATGAATGAGTAGCAGCCACCCATTGCAGGGGGTTGATCGTCTGTTCTCTTTACTGATGCACAGTGACAGGTACATGCTTTTTACCTCCCCTACCACAGCCCCTGCAGGGGGAGGGGCTCTTGGACACTCCCCAGGGGTGGAGGGAAGGCTCTGGAGGTAGGGGGTGATAAACATACCCATCAGCACAATGGATTATGAAACCCAGAAACTGGACTCTGGCAGGTCCCCGCTTCTGGAGCCTCTTAATCTCTGGCGTTGACTTCAATGGGAATAAACTTGGGTCAGGTCCTAGTTTGGGTGTCGAAATTCTGGTTCCTTTGACTCTCTGGGCCTGTACCCCCATTTCATCTGGCAAACTGAGAATGTCCAGTCGGAAAACCCATAATTGGGCTTGCCCTGTAGGAGACCAGTGTCTGAAAAAGCCCCTTCAACTAGGGCCAAGTTTTATACAGGGTACTGAATGTAGCAGCACATTTCCTGGCTTCCTTAACTGAACCATTCACAGCCCCTTTAGTGTGGGCATCTTCCAGACCCATTCATTTTGGTTTAATCCTCATGAGGATGCCCGTTTTCTGCTCATGCACGATAGTGTTAGTTTCCCCCAATTAAACATAATGCTCTCCGAACCCAACCAGTGAAATCCTCTGCATGTTAAGGGTTTCTCCTGTGCGCAGGCTTCCTCCGCTACATCCATGATTTTTAAAGTAGGTCCTACTGTATTCACTAGAATGCCTTGGCATGTTGCCATTCTGCTATCTTCCCAATAGAGGTAGAAGAAAATTGACAATTTGCAATCCACCACACGAACAGTCTCTAAGGATAGCTCAAGAGCCTAAACTATGCTCTACCTTGGGTCAGTTTAAGTGCAGTTTCATGCAAAACATGGCCTTTAGTAAAACACATGTCCTCCAGTTGTGTGAAACGAGGAACCTCCTGCCTGGGCTTTGCTTCCGAGTCATTCTCTGAACAGTTCAATAAGTGTTGAACACGCACACCTTATTCAACTAATTTAGGTTGCAGAATGAAGACTTTTGGAAGGTTAATAGGTGCAGGGAAACAATGGCTAGAAATATAGTGTCCTCAATGTGTGGACACTCCCGTCCCATGCACATTAATAAACTGACTAAGAAGTCAGACAACAATTTAAATGATGTCAAATATTGGCTTGAGAGCAAAGTATAGCCACCAGCTCAGGAAGCAGCCGCCTGGCATAGCAGGTCCTGCGACCTGGAACACATGGCTGGAGCCACGATCGATGCCAACAAGCAGCTCCTATTAAAGTAAGCCCATCCAGACTGAAAGCGCATGATTCTCTCAAACATTTTAAACTTCACACTATCTGATTTCGGCGCTGCTGTAACCTGGTGCCTCACCATATGCAGCAGTGTCAGCATTTGTAGTCTGAATGAATTCCGGCTACATTTGAATTAGTGGGAGAATCCCTTCCAAGATGGCTGCCGCTTCATCAAGCAGTATGCGACTGCTTTGATTGGCCACTTTACCCCTCTTTACTAGCCAATCAGGGAGCCGGCAGCCGAATGCTGACCCCCACCAAAGGTCCATGTTCAAGGTCCCTGTCCAGAGCCTGTCGGGAGCAGTCCAGAGCAGGGATAGACTGCCTCTGATCCAAACCTCAACCGGTCTGAAGTCGACTGCAGCTCCTTCTGACCGGTAAGTCATCTGCCCTAGTCAAACCCGAAGGCCAGCCAAGTGTGCATGCCTTCAACCCAACGCTCGATTAAAACTTTGCTACGCCACCTACTAAGCCCTATTCCACCACCCTGGTCGCTAGGCTCCGACACAGGCCAACCACACGCGGCAGCATAACCACCCTCCACCCGGCATCTGCTGTATGCTCTTGGGATCATGCAAGACTATACTTTATCCAGCAACCACTCACTACCTTGCTGGTATTCCTTTGAACATTGCATCACTACAAACGATAAGTACCTAATGCATGGTACACTCTATTATTAGATGGAATGAAACCAGAGTCTACACTCCCTACCCGATCGCGAGATTTCTAATTCTGATGCTCCTGGTACTCTTTTTTGTTTTGAAATATTTTATTAAGGATGGTAAGTATACAAGGTTCATATAATAAGTTGAACAGCGGATAAGAATAAGTACACATTACATATTAGCTAAAGTAAGATGTTCATCTATAACAAATTAAAACAATATAGGAATACACTATAAATACGTATAAATAAATATACAGTATAAATAAAGGTTATATTCTAATGCTTGAAATACAACTGAAAATTAAACTTAGTTATATAATGTATTCATGAGAAACCTTAAATACACACAAAACACACAGGACTAACATGAAAAAAAGGAGGGTTGGGGAGGGGGAGTATATTTATCAAGGTACATGACAATAATAAATATGGTCTACATAATTAACCAGGCCTTACATTTTCCAAGAAATCTAGAAATAACTGCCATTTCAATTCATGCTTGTGCAGCAAGGGTGGGGATACAGCATTGCATTTTTCCATTCTATGACTATTACATACTGAGTTCCACCATGATTTAAAATGTACACCTTTGAGATCTTTCCAGTTGTAAGTAATGGTCTGATTGGCATGGAAATAAATAGGCCAAACGGATAACATTTATTTTTATCAATAGCAGGTTGAAAAGTTTGGCTAACCTGAAACAAAACATTAAAGGAGAAAGCCAATTGTACCTGAAAATTACGCTCCAGAGTATTCCAAACTCTATCGCAGAATACTTTGACTTGAATGCAATCAAACACAATATGCTTGAGAGATCCTTAAGAGCAAAGACAGGACCAACATTTGTCCTTTTGAGCAACACCACCCTTAAAGAGCATGGGTGGGGTAATGTAGGCTCTGTGGTGGAAGAAGTACATCGTTTGAAGTTGACTAGCTGAGATAATTTGCTTTAGATACATTGGGTCCACATTGAAGGCCATTCCAGTTGAGGATTATTTAAGGAGCAATCTAAATTCCAAGCCTCTAGACATTTGAGTAAGGCTCCATCCTTTGACATAGAAGAACAGACTTTATAGAACATGGATGTTGTAACATTCGGATCAGATAAATGAAGTAGTCTTTGAGCCTGATAACTATTCACATTAGAGACTAGCAAATCAAAATTTTCCACAATAGCATTAGATGTACACATTGTTGCATGAAGAACATAGGCACATGAAATTTGGCTATGAACTCATCGAATGTAAGAGGAATACTCTGAATGAGCAGCTGACCTACAAAATTAATGCCAGGAGATAGCCATGGTCTCCAACAAATAGTTCTCTTGTTCATTTTTATCAGGGGATTCATCCAAATATACTGGGATCCATATTTGGGTTTGATGGGATAAATATGGTTGAAGGCACAAAATAGAAACATTAATACTTGTACTGGCAAAGCTTGATATGGACAGAGGCGTGATCTGAAAAGGTAACACATATAAAGATATAAACAATTCTTGAGAAAGAGTTATGAGCAGGGGAATAGAAGGTATAGTCCAGATCTGAGGGGTGATCAATACGCCATGCATCAATGACACCTAAATCAGACACAAAGTTGGCAAATGGTAAATGGGACTTTTTATTTTAAAAACCTACATTAGACTTTTTGCCAAGAAGGGGATCCATTATCTCATTACAATCACCACATATAATGAGGTTATCATGGTAAGATTTGAAAATATGGTTTCTTAGCCGAGTCCAGAAGGCAGGGTCTGCATTAGTGGGGCCATATACATTTAAAATATAGTATGCTATAGTATCAATAAGAAGTTTAGCTAAAACCCATCTCCCAGTATCATCCGATTTTGAGAAGATCTTGCATTGAAGATGCTTATTGATAAGGGTACTTACCATCTGCCGCACTAGAAGAAACTTTTCCCACCCATAAGTGTTTCAATTTGACAGCTTCTGCCTGTGAAAGGTGAGATTCTTGTAGGCATGCAATGGATGCTTTGGCCCTGTTGAGGTGTGAGACGATTTTCTGTCTTAACAGGATTATGTAATCCTTTGACGTTCCATGTGGCTATATTAAGTGCCATGGATACCAGTGAAGTTAGTATATACCAATTTATAGTCAATAATAACATGCTGGTAAATTGAAACACATACAGGAAAGAAACATAAGGGAGAGGGAGAGACAAACAAAAAGAACATGGAATTTTGCGATTTCCATACAAACCAACTAGTGAAGAAAGGAGTAGTGGCTAACAGGAAATAGCCACTCAAAACCATGTCCAGGAGAAGTCAAGAAGTAGTAGGGGTGGGGAACCAGATCTGGATGCCCCATTCTGGCAAGGATATCATATTATGGAGAAACCATTTTGTATATATAGTTCAAATCATATAGGTGGTGGTCTGGCAAAATGGATGAAAAAGTTCATTCATTTTGCCTCTTCTTTGCCTCTGGATGAAATTGTGCAAGTCGGTTGGATTTTGAAATGTGAACATGTTACCATTGAGAGTAGACTTTAGAGATGCTGGATGGATGATTCCATATCTGGCACTGAGTTACTGTAACGCTGGTCTAAACACCACCAACTCTTTTCTTCTTGCCGCTGTGGCATTGGAAACATCTTGAGAAATAAAGATTTTGGTGCCTTCCCATGCAAGTATCTCTTTCTGCTTTGCCTTGTCCATTATGAGTAGGACATGAGTATAGTCAAGTAAGGCAAAAATTGGAGTCCGTGGAGCAGTCCGAGATGGGTTTCTAGGACACACACAATGAGCCCTCTTCATGTTAAGTTGTAAGGGCGTAGGAAGATCCAGAAGTGGAGGGAGCATATAGTATAGACATGGAATATATTGTCTTTTTCAATGCTCTCAGGAAGACCAACAATTTGCATATTATTTCTCCTATTCCTGTTTTCTAAATGTTCTGCTTGCTTTTGCAAAGGTAAGACTGTAGTTTCAAGAGACACCACCTTTCCTGCAACTTCTTCAGCATTGCTAACCCTTCTTTCCACTTCATTTATTCAAATGTGGACCACTTGTCATCAAGCATTTGCAATTTAGCTGTTGTGGCTTCCATGAAGGGTTTAAAGGATTTAATTTCAGTTCGAATAGCTTGCATAACCAGATCTTGCATGTAGTCTTTAGGTATAGGAGAGTCCCTTTTCTGTCCTTTGAGAGCATTACTGGTGGATGTTGATGGCATTTCTTTGGATTGTCCCTCCTTTGAAGCCATACTGATGCAGGGTGTGTAATACTGGGTAACACTAGACTTCTGCTTTCATTTAAGATACTTTTCCTTCAATTGCTGTGGTCATGGACAGAATTATATGGTTTTAATTGCAGATACACACCTTTCCTTTGCAAGGAGTTATGTGAGATTTAAGCATCAGCACAGCAGGAATGACAGCACATTTATGTATAGGCCATATATGGCTAGTGTATGGTAGCATACACCTTATGGGATTAACCTCAGGACCTCCCAAGACCTGTTGTCAGTGTGAGTTATAGGTACAAAAGCATGCTCTTATTAAATTATCCTGATGGCCATATGCCAGGGGAAAAGTTCTGCAGCCCAATATTGAATGATATATGCAACAATGCCTTTGTTTTCATTAGAGGCTCACAGCATCTGTTAAAAGTTGTAGTTATACATAAAACATGTTTTCTTTTCAAATAATTTGGCAGCCATGTGCCATAAGGAGTCTTTCAGCATGAATTTTGAATGATAAATGTCAAAAGAGTGTTATTCTCAGATTCATACAGTCTATAATATGCTTCAATTATTAACACATTTTAATTCAAATATCCTGGCAGCCGTGTGCCAAAAGTACCTTTCTTTATGAGGATTGCAGCGTGTGGGAGTTCAGCCTTTGTTGTGAGGAAAACTTGCTTCCTTTAGTATAGCAGTGCTTCCTTGCCGCGTCAGCCGAGCGGCTGATAGAATGTTACAGGCTTCATTTGTAGTTCCACCTCTTCATCTGCGAGAGGAGAGGGCACTGGAAGCTCTAAAACCCTCTTACCTTTTATGCAAAGGGAGCCAGTACGTTTATTTCGTGACAGATATTTATGCCACAAGTAATGAAATGAAGTTAGAAGTCAAGCTGGGAGCTTGGAAATAAGCAGCCATCCATTACAGCGCTTGGCCACGCCCCCTGCTCCTGGTGCTCTAATGTCAAATTTAGTTTTGTTTGTATTCTATTGCCACAAGCTCTCCAATCAGTATCATGTTATTCGCTAGTTCTTTACTATAGGACCTAGTGCCGCATTGCAGGCCACCAGTTCTCAAATCTTAGTGTTGTGTTGTTTTGTATGCTACCACCAGCTCTTGAAATCATGATGCAAGTTATTAGCTAGATTCTTATTATTTGACACACCAATGTCAACTTAGTGCTGCCTGTATTTTACATTGTATTACAATTGTATACTCACTCAGTGCTCTTCCCTAGACACCAAATCAGACTGCACCCAGATAGTCTATGCATGACTAGTTCTCAATGTCTCCTGCCCACCTCCGATACCCCAATACAAGTTGCTCCCAGCCAGTCTTCATCAGTCCATTTTATCATCACTCCTGGTACACTGCGGAACCCTCACACCAAGAAGTATGTCAGCCCTGCTAGCCAACATGTCCACCTCCTTAGTTAAACGCTACAATTATGCAAGTTACACAAGGATTCAGACTAGGATGAGACTAGCACGTCTCATGCCTCGCCTACTTCCTGACTCTAGCTCTATCCTGCTGACTCACTTCCCCCCCCTCTAGCTCTCAAGCACTCTCTCAAACACCTCAATCCAGCAATAGTATGACCCACCGTCTCGATGAATGCAAAATTTCAGCCTCGGCAACTACCTTTAGATACAGTCGCCCTTGCCTACTTGCCCTGAGAAACAGTAAGCAAGCATTTAGGACTAAGCTCTAAAGAGACATGATCATTACTAGCACCCCTGCCATCCTAAGAAGGAACTCACTCCTAACACGTCAAACAGCCTATACCCGAGTAACCACAACAAAATACCACATTATCAATACTAAAGTCAAATCTGATCTAGCGCCTTGCAACGTCAGCCCCAATATTAAACTAAACATATCCTCCAGCCCAATTGCTCTAAGCCCAAGCTCTACACCGCCTGCCACTATTCTCATCAGGAATAGCATAGCCAACCGTAATATCCAGGGTGCCGTTATCAACACCAGGTCCCTACTGGCCCATGCCCTAGACATCGCAGACATCACTACACATAATCCAGACTTCCTAGCTCTCACAGAATCATGGCTCCACGCAGCAGCAGGCCCGGCCCTTGCTCTAGCCGTGCCTGACAACTATACAATCTGTAGGATGGACAGACCCTCAGCCAAAGGTGGAGGTGTAGCCATTATAGAAAAAACCACTTAATATGAGAGAAACACCAAATAATCCCATCCCGTCAGGAGAATTACTCTCAGTAAAAATGACCCGCCACCTTGAATATCCACCTGATCTACAGGGCCCCGGGGCCTGTAGTCACTTTTAAAAAATGATGCATCACAAGTCTCTACCAATGCCAAACCTAAATCCCAAACCATTATCCTGGGGCACTTCAACTTAGGTCTTAATGACTCACTTGACAAAAATGCACTATCGATTGCAAATACCATCTCAGCACTAGCACTGTATCAAGAATAGTACACATGCGGAAGGCTGCATCCTTGACTGGCTTGCGGATCTGAATTGCAAGTCTGCCATCACCTTGAACTCTGTCTGCCCTTGGTCTGACCACCATCTCATAACATTTAATATTGATACCAAGCTAGGTCCTACCAACACCCCACAACTGGCTCCGGCAGCTCTGTCAAAAAACAAACGAAATATCAAGGGAAACAATCTACTACCCTTTTTGCAATCGATTTTAGCACCCAAAAACACTGGAAATAATGATCCTGCTAAAATGACAAAACGGTACAATGAAACTGTACTTGTAGCCATAGACAAACTAGCCCCTCTTTCTATACGCTAAGCCAAACAACTAGCACACCTAAATGGATGATTCACTCCGACACTAAACGCACTAAGAAAGGCCAAGAGAAAAGCCAAATCTCTCTGGGAAAAAATATCCTAATGAACTAGAATTCACTAGAGCCGACCATGAATACAAACAAGAGGTCATCCTGACAAAAAGTACTATGTACAATGAAAGAATCACTAAGGCCAACTCAAAAACAAAGGAACTCTTCTCCATCCTTAGAGAATTAGAATCTCTTTTTCCCCTAGTAGAAAGCTGCAACAAGGACGCAAATTGGTGTTCAAACATCCAGAATGCACTTCTAGACAAAATCACACTCAAAAATTGAAGCTAAAAAAACCCTCTAATCCGACCTTCCAGCAAGTACCCAATGCCTTAGCGAATAGTGAAGTGCCACAATTCTAATTTGCAAAGGACACTAACTCAGAAGTCTTCCAAATTATCTGAAGCCTAAAACCCTCAAGATGCCAAGGTGACCCTTGCCCAGCAACTGTCATCAAAGACTGCATCCCTCAACTCACACCGTTCATCACGAATTTCATCAATGCATCGTTTAAAAACAACTGTGTCCCGACCGATCTAAAAAAATGCATGGATGCTACCTCTACTAAAAATAAGCTGTGCTTGACCCAAAAATACCCACCAACTACTGCCCAATCACAATAGTGCCCTTCCTACAGAACTACTTGGAAGCCAATACCATCCTTGGGTTACAACAGTCTGGATTCCGCCCAAGATATGGGACTGAAACAGCCCTCTTGGACTTAAAAATCCAAATGGATGACTTAAAAGATAAAGGGAAACTTGTCTTACTTGTCCTCCTTGACCTCTCGGCTGGCTTTGATCTCGTTGACCATAACATCCTCTGCAAACACATGGCCTCCGCAGCACATTTCTATCCAGACGCCACTCAATGGATAAAATCATTCCTAACAGACAGAACAAGGAGTCTTCTTCCCCCAAAGCTGAAGCACCACCTACCATTGTCTCGTGCGTAGTACCTCAAGGTTTTTGGTTCTCTCCAACATTATATAAAATCTTTACTAAACCCCTATTTGACTACTTTACGACTTGGGTGTCACCTGCACTAATTATGCAGATGACACACAAATCCTCATCCCTATCTCTGGCGACCATGCAACCGACTCTGCCACCCTCAATGCCATCTACCTAACTATCCAGGCTTGGATGGCTCATCACGGTCTGTGCTTGGACAATAAGACAGAGTTGCTTCTTATATGATCACAATTTTGGCTAGCCAAACTTAACAACGCCTTCAAATCCTTCAACATTGATGGTAACACCATCAAAGTCTCTTAAGATGTAAAAACCCTTTGTTTTTACCTGGACTCGTCGCTCACACTATCAAAACAAATAAATGCCACCTCACCAGCAACAGCTTACACCTGAAAACTCATCAATGCCTGTAGGCAATTCTTGTCACCTGAGAGTTGCATTGCCCTGGCCAGAGCCCTCACGACTCGACTGGACTATTGCAACACTCAATGTCGGCACTAAGACCCACATCATCAGAAAACTCCAGGTACTACAAAACAACGCCCTAAGAGCCGCATGTAATATTCCGAGAACCACACACATTTCCTCAACTAGACAGAATGTCCATTGGCTACCGGTACAAAAACGGATTATGTTCAAAACACTCAACCTGACACATACATGTCTTTACCGGTCAGGCCCCTCATAGCAGTCTGACAAAATGTTTAAACCCCACCTCGAAAGGCCCACTAGAGTAGCCTACAATCATCTTCTCACCAGGACAAGATTAAAACTCAAGAAAGCGGGTGGCAGCAGATTCCCTACGATCGCTAGTAAACAATGGAACACCCTACCAGTCAAACCTAAGACCCAAGACTCCCTCTGGATCTTCCGCAAACAACTGAAAACCCCTCTTTGCCCGAGGCTTGGGTATCTAACCTATACACATGTCATTGTATATAATGCACTGTCACAAGTCCCTAGGGGGCGCCTCTATGCAACTATGTAAATAATGTACTACCTTGCAAACAACTGTAACACAAAGTGTTCATGTTTTTGTTTCTGCACATTCGTAAACAATGTAACATGATCTGTAAGAAAAGCGTCCAGATGCCCTTGGGTTAGGCGCTCTATATAAATATCATAATTAATAACGATGACACAAAATTGTATTTCATGAACCTTATTATATACAGCAACACATTTTACAAAATAAATGTATTCCCATTAATCAACAAGTCATACTCTTATGTAAAAAAAAAAAGAAAGAGCTCAATGCGTTTCAGGAAAAACAATCCCTTCATCAGGAGCAAGCATTCATAGGATTCTCATAGTACAGATCCTGGATTCTTTCTTCAGGCTTCAGCTCTATACTCAATCTATAAAGTAAACCGAAAACTCTAATCAGTATGAGGCCAGCTTGACAATGACTCAAATCGTCACACATATGTGTATTAATATGCCTCAAGATCACCTCATAGGCTGCCCAAGGGTGTGGGTCAACTTGCTGTATGTCAAAGGAATCCTCTTTTGCCTGATATTCACATATGATGGGTCTTCTATTCTGTAAAGAACCTTAAACAAACAGTATGACAAAGGGGCTCATACTGAGCATTGTACCCGTTTTCAAATAGGATAGCACTCTAAGAAGGTAGCGAAGTCTGGATTGCAAAATATACTCATGTGTTATCCGTTTAATCATTCATCTCATCTAAAAAAGGATCATATGTATGCACTGGTTAGCAATCGCTAAAAAGAGTGTAGATTCTAACACACGCAGTGCTCCAGATAGGATTTTAGAGTGAGAGTATTTCACTCCCAATTTTTAGAATTAGAGAGTGAATCCAATTTCAAGAGAATACAAATGATTTTCCTCCTTCGCAAGAGAGTAAAAAGTGTCTGAGAACTATCCAATTTGTGCGTAAAATGAAAACTTTGCTCAAAAATCTAAGTGACAAAACAGCTGTATTTCTAAGTGGTTCTAAATAATTTATTGCACCTATGGAAAACATTTTAGCCACACAAGAACCTTGTAGATGCATACTACCCACTTCATCTTCATGATACTTGGGCACAAACTCTGTTAAGAGTTACTACAGATGCCAGCTAGTTACATTGGGTGATTCATAAATCAAGTCCCCCACTCTACCAGCATCAGTTCTCTGCCTCTCGGGCCTACAGTTGCTGCCTGACACTAGCTGCTTGTCAGCCACTTCATGTTTTTGCTCCATCTCCCCTTCCCTACTTTGTTTCCCGACTCTCACTTTCTGCCGCTCACCCTTAAGCGTTGCGATGCCACATTTTGCGGTCTGTTTCTCTGTCACCCTATTCTATTGTTTTTTCCTTCCTATATCTCGCTTTATCGGTTGATATAACTCCTCTCTCATGTCATTATCCTGGCTATACCTGTTTTTTCATTTTCTTGGTTGTGATTGCTACTCCTTTTGATCATCTTTCTTGCATTGTCTCTTATGTTATTGGCCTGCCCTTCTATAGTCTTGCTTTTCTATTTCAATCTCTCACCACCTGCTTTTTATCTGTGTTTTATTTTACTGTCTCCAAATGTCTCTTTTGCTCTGCTTCTATCCTTCACTCCAATTGTGTTGTCCTTTTATTAACTGTTTCCCTTCTCACTTTCTTTGTTGCCCTAGCTCATTGCTCTCTTCCCATTGCTTGAATTCCTGTTTTGGATTATCTAGTATGTTCTCTGTCCCTTCGCACCCCTCCCCACCACATTTTTGTTCTACTGTTTTGTTTATGCTCATAGCATCCTCTTCCTCTCCTTTTTTTCCTGTTTGTCTTTGAACATAGCACCAATAAATATCCAAAAAGCTGAATTTAAAGGATCTAGTGCAGCTTTACCATTGGGTGCTCTTTTTTTATAGATGTGAGCAAACCTTCTTTTGGCCATTAGGCTGGGAATTCTAGAGTTCAAGGTTTGTCTGACCAGATGCAGCACTTGATTCAATGCAGATGTTTTACCAACACTGTATGCCATTATAAGTACAAGAGCCCATATGAGATGTGTGTTCTGAGCCATCACTGGAATAGCAGACCTGATGAGATGCGTCTGTTCTGAGCCATTACAAGTATATCAGTCCTCAAGGGATGTGCTTTTTCTGAGCGATTACAAGTGTAGCATTCCAAATGAGATGTCTGTTCTGAGCTATTATAAGTATAGGGGTCCTCATGGGATGTGTGTGTTCTACCTCTGAGCCATGACAGATACAGCAGCCCTGATGAGGTGTGTTCTGAGCCATTACACATATAGCAGTCCTCAATGGACGTGCTTCTGCTGAGGCATTACAAGTATAGCAGCCCAAATGAGATGCATCTATTCTGAGCCATCACAGGTATAGCAGCCCAATGAGGTGTGTGTTCTGAGCCATTACAAGCACAGCAGCCCTGAAGAGCTGTGTTCTGAGCAATCGCAGGTATAACAGGCATGACGAGTTGTGTGTTATGAACCATTACAAGTCGAGCAACCCGGATTAAATGTGTGTGCTCTTTATCACTGAATATTTAGTAGTCCTTTTGATAAGTCGGAAGTTAAGTCAACTGTGTTACAATTGAATGTTACCTGCATCGTAAATGCATATCTCTGATGCAGATTATTAACAGGATTGGAACTAACCTGTTACACAATCTCTGCAGCAGAGTTATTGACCGACTGAGCTGCCTTTCCAACACGCTGTTGACATTGAAAGGCACATAGGGTTAGGGCACTGAGAGTTCCATGTGAGGCTTGCCTAACATAAATGGCTTGTCAAAAGCTCTAAGCGGTTTGGACTATCATACATTAGTCAGAAGATTCATAATGATGCTTTGAAATGTGCTAGATTTTGGCAGTGGGACTCAGTAATCGGACATGGGAGAAGCAGAAGTTTTGAAAAGCGCAAGACCAAGTAGAATGGATTGAAATATGTGACAGCAATGCCATCTTCTCACATTGTCGGAGGTTGGTGGGAAGAGCTCAGACACTATTCTTCCTCTGTACTTTAGCTTTCTGCAAAAAATGACATCTCGTGCTTTCTTAACAGCAGCTCTGTTAAGAAATTCAGGTACTGTCCCAAAACATAGCAGTCCTGCTAAGAAATGTGGGCATGATGCAATCAGCCCTGCTGTGAATATTTGGCACTGTGCAATGACATGCCTACGGTATAGCAGCTCAGTTGATAAATGAAGCTACTTTGCCATATATAGCAGTTCTGTTGCGAGATACACATACAATCTGTGCCACTGAAAATATACAAAGCACTGCTTCTACATGTATCCATTATAACTGCTTGCAGTGTGTGGTCAGAAAGGGAGTTAAAAGTTCAGACCACATGCCTAGCTAGGCAATTGGTGCGCTTCTGTGATGAAAAGAAAAAGTATGAAATGGCCCTGCTGCTGCAGCTTCGCTGCCTCTATTAAAGCCAATTAAGCAGAAATGCAGCCCTTGTTTAAGACAATTTTCACTTAACACAAAGCTACATGTGTCCTACAGTAAAGTGAAAAGCATGTTCATGATTCAAGATGCTTTAATAATACAGTAACCTATAAAATGCAGGTAGTTGAACAAAGTGAACAAAACACAGATTCCCTTTTACATTTCTCAGAAAGTATTATCTTGATAGAATCAGAGGTGAGTGTTAAAAACATTAATCAGACCAGGACTCATCCCAGTTGCTTCCTTCAAGGAAATGTGTTGATTACTAAAGTAAAGAGTGGATTTGCAAGCTGCTACTAGCCAGACTGTCACCAGTGAGCGCCATGATTTACGGTGGGTGCTGCAATAAATAGCCTGTGTAAGTGGTACGCAAGGAAGAATTAAAAGGGCCATATTGACATGATTTCTGTGCGTAAAAAGGCCTCATACACACCTTATCTGGAGAGCTGACTTGTTCCGAATTGTATTCTGCTCATGGTATTCGCTTACCTCATTTTTCAAAAAAGTATTCAAATGAGGATGGTAGTGGTGGCGGTAGCCAAATTCTTCACTCTTAATGCAAAAGGATTGTATTTCAGTCTATTGATAAGACAATTAGTGCTGTAGCAGCCTCCAAATTCTGAATCGTTATCTAAAGAGCTTACCGCTAAAGTGTGTGTGGTGAGCCTAATTTGAATGCTGTTTCGATCTACACATGTCTCAAAATGGCCACATAAATATTGCGTGCATCACGTCTCCATACACGTCATGCCATAGGTCAATAAGCTGCATAGGTGGCCTATGATGTGCCTGCCCAGATTATGTATCCCTGCAAGCGACCACCTCATGTGAATAACCTGAAATGTCCCCTTTATCATGTATATATATGCTCACAGTAATTATAAAACATTATCTACTTATAAAGGCATTTAGGCATAATCTGCATCTGATCGTTGTGTTATTGCAGAATACATAGATAATCATTATTTAGATTGTGAATAGATACATAAATTATTTAGAATATACACATCAATGTAATTCTCGATATAAGGTGATACAGATCCATTATCCGTAACTCTCAGCGTATTTTACACATGACAGATGGATTCCAAAACTGCTAATGTGCAAGCGATATATCCCTGATATTTTCGGGATCTGGAAGGGTCCCAAAGAGGAACCCGAGATATTGCTAAACTATTTGAAAGGAAGACATCTGAGAATTCAATTCACGTTGGAAGTGGGCACCCCAAATATCCACTTCCTAAATGTACTAGTCATTCCCGGTGAGCACAGACTCTGCACATCCATTTATCGCAAACCAACAGATTCTAATAATGCATTGCATTATGCAAGTTTTCATCCACTACATCTTAAAAACAACTTACCACTGAGTCAGTACACAAGAATGAGAAGTATCATTTCTGAAGAACAAACATATTGTGAAGCAACCAATTCTGTCACTGACCGATTTAGATCTTGTAACTACCCTGACTCAGTACTAGACAAAGCCAGAAGTAGGAACAATGCTCAGACCAGGAAAAGTTTACTTGCACCCAAAAAAAGACAGGCTGGAACGCCATATGCACACCTAATGCAACTCTTCAAGCAAGTGGACAGAATACTTAAAAATAACTGGAAAATTACAAGATTCGACGCACAGTTGATATTATTTCCGTACACCAGAGGACGTAATTTTAGGGATAGCCTGGGCAGGGGAGAGGGAACAGAATTACCGAAACACTTTTCTATCAAAGCCCAAATATGGCACATTCCCTTGATTGAACTGTAGTCACTGTAACAATATCCAAAAATGAGATCATATGAGACATCCATACACTGGATAGAAATTTTCTCTGAAGAATTGTGACCTGTGATTCTAAATTTCTTGTATATAGATGAATATGCCCCTGCACCAAATTCTATGTGGGCCAGACAACTTGTAAAATCAAGGAAAGAATCACTGAACACTAATCAAATATAAGGACAAAACACCAAAAATCACTGGTTGCCAAACATTTTGCAGACAATAGACACCATAGCACAACTCAGTTTTGTAGTACGAGAATTGGTTAGATCGCCATCAAGAGGAGGTGACACTAACATCTTATTAGCCAAAAGGGAAATGTTTTGGATTCATCGGTTAGATGCAATGACCTCGACAGGTGTCAATGAAGAATTCTCATTCCTTTGAATTACCATCCATATTTAGTGATTGTCAATATATGAGTAATACATTTTAACAACACTCTAAGAACATCAGATTTTGGCATTCATGTAAATCAGTGATGGCTGAACAAGTGACCCTTTAGCTCTTATAGGACATAGGTGCTACATGAATACATTTACCATTTAGTCTGGGTTTTATATGTCACATCCTACTGTAAATAAACCATTATCTTAAAAGATCATTGAATCTCTGTATTGACACATTTGATATGGTTTATGTTGATGGGTACCAACCAAGGCCACTCACGTAAACCTTACTTGAATTTAAACCTTATTTGCATGTGATAACTCAAGATGTAGCCTAATATTTGTATGATGGTCAAGTATTTCCAGTGAATCAACTAAGAATGGATGCAGACTCAATATAAATTATGACCTTAACACATCAGACATGTTTATATGGATATGCACTTAATATGTTATTTGAATCCAAAGACTCAAGACGCAGTAGAATATGGACATTGGGCTACCGTGATCAAATGTACCTCATTAGTGTAAAATAGGTCGTCCAAAAAACAGTGTTACAAACAATAGATCTACATCATCTTATATTGAGAATTGCATTGATGTGTGTATTCTAAATAATATGATTTATGTATGTATTCGCAATAACACATACCAATGAGATGCTGATTATGCCTAAATGCTATATATATATATATATATATATATATACACACACACAATCGCTAGTGGTAAGTCCTTAGATACCGATTTAGAATTCAGAGGTTGCTACAGTACCAATTGTCACATCAATAGACGGAAATACAATCCTTTTGCATTTAGAGTGAAGAATTTGGCTACCGCACCCTTAGCATCCTCGTTTGAATGCTTTTTTTTTTAAATGAGGTAAGTGAATACCATGAGCAGAATAAAATTTTGAGCATGTTGTAGAATCTACAACCATTTCAGTGATTGCTAACTAGGGCATATATACATGATCCTTTTTTTAGATGAGATGGATTAAAAGGATACCACAGGACTATTTTTTGCAATTAACACTTCGCTACCTTCCAAGGATGTGATCCCATTAGAAAACAGGCACGATGCTCACTATGAGCCCCTTTGTCATACCATTTATTGTTTATGGTTCTTTACAAACAGAGTTTTTTCGATAATCCTTTAGCATAGAAGAGGCTATTGAGCCATCACATGTGGATATTGTAAGGAACTCATGGTGGCAACTGTAAAGACAGACACAAGTGACCACAGTTCAAGGGTGTTTATTAAACTGTATAATGGGTGAGAAAAAACACCTAATCTAAACCTAAATCTAAGATGGGAGTAAGGTACAACCATCAAATAAGGCAGTCCTAGTGGCGTCTTATCAAATAAAAAGGGCCTATACTTAAAAAAATGAACTATTGCCAATCGTTACCACTAAGTAACAAAAACGTGTGGGATAATGTTCACAAGAAAAGAAAATGGGTTTCACCAAACGATAAGTTCGAATAGTATGGCTGGGAACTCCCCATCCCACGTTTTTAGCATGTGACAAGGCAGGACTCTTGAGCACAGAACACTCCTGGGCCTCGCCAGCATAAGGTTATAGTTCCTTTCAACGATGCCAGGACTTCTGGGGCCAAGTCTCTTTTCTGCAAAGTCTCTTGCCTTAGAAGGCCTGCTGGACCATAAACAAAAGTTCCTCTGGTAATCTTTCAAGTTGGGCAATTGCTCTTCACCCCTTGGATCTCCCTCAGCTGGGCTCTAATCCTTCTTGCAATGTTAGCCTCCCTCTGTTGGGTTCACTGCAGCCTTTCACTCAAAACGTAACATTCAAAAGTCTCAATGTTTTAAACTATTCACTGTGGACATCCCTCAGCCAGGTTCGCACTTGTCGCCACAATGTTTCACAGGTATATCACTGTTTACCATCAATTTGCAGGCATCTCTCCGCCGGGTCCACATTTGCCAATTCCACAGTTCACTGAGTTTTCTTCAATGTGCTTAACTATTGGAGCTTCTTGTCTAGGGAGTCATGGACGGCACCACGGCAGCAAGTGCTTTTCCTCGCTTTGGCTATCAGCACGTGAGGGCCGTGTGTGCTGTTGACACCTGGCACACCACACACCAGCTGGACTTCCCGGTCTTATGATTTCCTGTTCGGAGGCTTTGCAGGTCTGAGGTGAAAACGGCAAGGACAATTCACTTCTCGTCGTCGTCCCTCCAGGTCTCGCCGCCTTTCTCCTCCATTTGAACTGCCGGTCTGAGATAGCCGTTAGCTTGTGTGTTTGGCCTTGCTCAAAGTGTGCACTCATGCTCCACCTTTTTTCCCTGTAGGAGTGGGAAAGGGCCATCAGGTGTGCGTAGTTATTGGTAATTGCCTGACTCTGCCTGACCCTGGGACAGGTCAGGTAAACAGCTCTGGTGTTAGTCAGTTGTCTTTCACAACATGCGTAAGTGTTTGTGTTGGAAAAGGGGTGGGGGGGTACAGCTTCTAAATATCCTACAGGATAGTGTTGGGAAAAGGTGTTATATAAGGAAAGTGGGTACCGTGTCTCGCTATCAGTGTCCCACTTTCACTCCCCGAAGACCCCCCCCCACACAGGTGATCCTCCCCCACTGGTCCACCTCCAGGAACTGTATCCAATAGCGATGGCCGTGTCCTTGCCACCTGGATGACAGATCTCCAGGGATTAGTGGGTGGGACACTTTCAGGTTTCTCACAATATAAGGCAAAGAGGATTCCTTTGACGTACAGCAAGTCAACCCACAGTGTTGGGCAGCCTATAACGTGATCTTTAGGCATATTAATACACGTGACGATTTGAGTCATTGTCAAGCTGGCCTCATACTAATTAGAGTTTTCGGTTTACTTTATAGATTGAGTATAGAGCTGAAGCCTGAAGAAAGAATAAAGTATCTGTACTATGAGAATCCTATGAATGTTTGCTACTGAAGAAGGGATTGTTTTTCCCAAAATGCAGTGAGCTCTTTTTTACATATGAATAGGACTTGTTGATTAATGGGAATACATCTATTTTGTAACATTTGTTGCTGTATATAATAGGTTTCATGAAACATGATTTTGTGTAATTATACATTACTCTCAAGCCAATATTTGACTTTTAAATTGTTGTCCGACGACTTAGTCAGTTTATTAGTGTGCAGGGGACCGGAGTGGTCACAAATTGAAAACACTATATTCCTTCTCTGAACAGGGCAGACACCTCCTCCTCCTCCCAACTAGTAATCCCAGGATCAAACTCACCGGTTGGGGGTCAGGGTGGGGAAAATGTCCATGCTTTGCAGAAAGTTACACAAGATCCTTGTGTTGTATCGATCATTTCAATAGTCTCCAGAAAAGTCTCCCCCAATTCCTCACCTCGCGCCCCTTCTTAGCTATTCTCATCAGAGCAGATAGAGAATCTCTGGAAGCAGGACTATGCATCCAAAATAGACCTTGGTATCAATTCCCACTCCCTTGTAGTGGTGGTGAACTACATACTGAACTAAACTTCCATTTCAAACATTGCATCCCAGGTGAGCACTGAGAGATGGTTCACCGTGCAATAGCTATTTACATTGCTACAACATTATGACTGTGCTGAAGATCTGAAAGGATTGCAATCTGCACATTATTTGCCCCCAGTCAAATCCTTCCTATGGCTCCTGGTGGAATGCAAGCCTTTTCACTGTACAAATGTTCCACCATCTGGATTCTGTGCAGAGCTTTGAAGGTCTACTTCCCCTGCAGGGGGATGTATATCAATCCTACTAGATAACTTGTTTCAAGCAACATAAGCCGAGCAAACGGCTGCCTCGCTTCAGTCTATTCTAGAACCCATGCACTTGAATGTATATCTGAAAAACAAAGACGGACCAAACACCACACAAATGTTCCAGAGAATGTTGGTTCATGTGCCATCCTAAGTCCACCCACTTGCTGATTCCAAGAACAGATACAGTACACACCGATACAGATGGAGGTAAATTGGAATTACACCAATGACCTACAAACCCAACAGATCAATCACCCGAACCATGTAGAGCCATAACAGAACACACCTTTTTTTTTTAAAGTTAGTTTATTTGTTTCAGTTTTCACACATTTCACAAGACCACCCCCAGCCGTGATGGGATTTAGCATTCCCCAGTCTACTCCCCTTTTAGTAACAGTCATTAATAGGCACACATGTTCTGCATAACATGTTAATGTTAATTCAGTGTGACCATATTCCTGTCAAGTTCTTAAGCTTTCATTGCAGCTGTTCCTAGAAACAATGCTTAGCTATCACTTCTGATCCCCCTTCCACCCAAACAAAAAATAAAAATAGTAGAATTTTATTTGGTTGTTTTTCATAGATACATTATCCCACATTATCAGAGCATTGGAAAACAGTTAACCGTATTTACTATGCAATATAAAAATAATAACAGTTTGTTAAATCAAACATTCTCTTTCATCCATACCTTTACAGTACAAACCTACAATTAAACATCAGGACAACATATCTATATGCAATTCTTTGGAAAAGAAATACAACTATATTACCAAGACTTCATACACTATAACCTTACTACACAACTCCATGTGATGAGGCGGGGCTCATCAACCCACAGAATAGTATAAATCACAAATATGCAAATAATTAAGCATACATGACATTTCCGTTCTTTTGGCCTAATTCAAAATGTTTAAATCTGGAAATAGTGACAATATGATTGTTTCCCCAAATAGATGGCCAGAGAAATTGCTGAAAAACAAATCTGCTAAAAATGTGACACATATCAGGAAAATAGGTGGGAAACACCAGTAAAGACTCTCCGCTGTGCTGGCTGAGAACATTTGTAGCCAAAGTAGCTACAAATCGGGATAAGGAAAACTCAAAGAAACACTTTAAAAGTAGCTTGAGTCTTCACACATTTGTCAGTGGGAAAATGGGCAGCGAAACGTTGCTGTAGGTTTTCACAGAAAAGTGGGCTAACATTTTTCACTCATCTGTCTTACTTGTTCTCCAGCCATAGCCCTTGGCTGGCCCTATTGCAAGTTGTGAAAACTACAAAACATTTTCTGCTGACTGTATTCACTCTAAACAGGTCCAATACATTTTAATACCACATTTCTCAAATGTTGGAATCTTGGCACAATTTAATGCACAAGTTCACAAAATTTGCAAAAGTGAAATTGCCCATTTTGGCGTAACCAGACAAAATAGCAAATACAAATTGTTATATGTAAAATGTACATAACTCCTATCCGTGGTAGAGATCCTAAAACCCAGAATAGATTTTACCGTTTGGCGAGTTGACAAACCCACCACCATTTTTAAATACAGATTTATAATTAAGACCCTTGCTTTTATCACATACTTTGTGAAAATATATGCCATCACTTTGCATACTGTGAAAAAAATAGTCTCACAGTAATTAAGACACAGCACTGACTGATTCAAACCAAGGTTATACAATGCTACACCAAAGTTATCATAAAACATTAGCTTTAAAGGAATTAGTGAAATTATAAATAGTACCTGACTAATTTACAACAAAATATACACTTTGAAAACTACCTTCTAACAGTTTATTTAATAAAGCATTAAAACAGTAAGCGTTTCAGTGTAATTCAACCAAGAATATTGGTAAATTGGAAAAAAGTAACAAGTAAATTAAGATTTTCATTGTGCAAACTGCCCCAAATCCTGGGCCACTGCAAAAAATTGCATTTTTGAATGAGTAAGCAAAGACCGAACATTAGGATTAGTCAGTGGCTATGTACCTGTAACATGTGTTAACTGAACAGATTAGTTTCAGTTAGATAAGTGGAACTTACAGATATAGGTTGATAGCATGGGTGAATGAACGTGCATAATATTGTTTGTTATAAAGAAGCATAACTTCAGAGCCATTAAACACTTTAATGCCTACCCCAATACGATTAAGTTTAAAAAATGACTGCAACCATCCACAAGGTTTCCGTGGACATTTATACTAAGGATGACTAAGAAAGGTTTGAGGAGATTAGTGGTTTGGTGGTTAAATTGTTAAATCTGGACCAGGAGATAAACATTGTAGTTAGCACTCCCAACATGAGCAAACCGCAAGAAGTGAGAGAAAAAAGATGGGATCCACCTGAAATCAACAATATCAAAAAACCTGAGGTGTGTGTATTTTGACCTTTCACATGATGGAGTAGCCCTCATTTCATGCTGTGCAATGCTCACAATAATAGTGGCAACACATGTGTCTGATGTGGCAAATAAATATCCCAAAAAAGGTTCTATTTCTAGATAAAATAATTAGAATGCCAGACCTGTGGAAACTTAAGGAATGCCTTCTGAGTAATTACACTGGCAATTTGATATAAGAGCAAAACAGTTTGAAAAGAAAGACTGACGCTTCTATGAAAACCACATATCCTTATTGTAAAATGTTTGTAACTTGGTCTGAAAGTTAACATTAATTTAATAGTGCACAGCCTCATCTTGAGGCCTGGAGAAACATTCCTTTTCAAAATGTAAGTTAAAATGATCAAGTACTGAACTATAAAATGCATATGCTACTTAAAGTGTTGTGGCATCCCTGTAAATGAATGCAGTTTTCTTTAAACAAACCTCTAGTCATTTTCTATTCAATATAAGTAGAAAAGGGATTCATTGTAACAGTGTTTACAATTTTTTAAATTTCTAAAAAGGAATTAAAGCAAAAATGGGTAGACTTAACCAATCAATTGTAGGATTTTATCGATATAAACACATTTGACATTTTCTGCCAGCAGAAGTACAAAAATAAAGAAAGGAAAATGAACTATAGAATGTATCTGAAAGAAGACTGGCTTAAAAGAGCACTGCACAGCAGATGAACATTTGTGTTTGCAGATGGCATGGTTTATTTCACTCTAAGCAGTGGATTTACCATTTGACCAGTGCCTTAGGACAACTGTAATGATCCAACTACCAGCCACAAGAAAGTGTGAGAATTGTATTCCTACTCCGATGGGACATCTCAGTAAGGAGTAGTTACAACAGCATAAATAAATGTAAGATTAAGCTTCAAATCATCTATTCACTGAATTCAATTGTTGTATATTGCGCACATGTGATCTGTTGCCTGCTTCCGGGTGATTTAATGGAGGTGTTCCAGAGAAGGACATGGCTGTAAGGCAAGCAGAAGTCCTAGCTATATACTAATGACCAATTGGTTGGGAACAAAATGTGGCTTGGGTATGGACAGGACTGATTTACTGTGGCAGGAAAAAAAAAGTCTACAGTGTGACATCTGCAATTAGAACAGATATCACGAGAATGTGGCCATCCACATCCCAAGCAGGGGGTGGGCCTGCTGAGGACGTGGACAGCCACATCCTAGGCAGTGAGATAGTGGTTTATTACACATTTTCGGCTCTGAGTGGCACAGACATCATTTTACTCCAACTAATATTTAATGAAGTATTATTGAATTTGTGTGGTTTTTTTAATAGATTTTGAGATAAAACAACTTTAATATCAATTTCCTAACAATTCTAACATGTATGCGTACCTAAGATTGAGAACAGCAGCCCACATCTTGATTTATAAGTGGTAACAAATAAAATGGTATTATATACCCGTCCGTTGCTATGTAGAAGGCAAGACTGCCATAGCTTTAGTGTTGTGCGGTTAGGCTGAATGGTTAAACTATGAAGAAACCTGTACAATGCAGAGCAGAATTTAACACCCCACTTAATTATATTTCAATGCGCTATATACAAATGTTTACATTACTTCATTTCAATTCAAGGCACTTCTAATCCTATAATCAACTATCTACAACAGACGTTTTAAAGGTAACAGTGCATGTTATATTAAAATGCATTTCCTATGACCCACAGGGATGCTCAGAGTATTAAACACAAAAGTTAAAATATAGTAATTGTATGTAAATGTTCAGGCAGATATTCACACTATTAATCCAAGCACACAAACTGAACATCTTAAAAAACAAAAAAAAAAAAACAACTATTATGCTTCAAAACGCTTCAATATAAAAAATGACTAGTAGTTTGCCAACATAGTGCAAAAGTTATCTAATACATTGCAACACATAAATAACCCAAGTTACTCATTTTGGATTTTAAATGTTCTTGTTTCCTTGCTGCCAAGTAAGCTACATCAATCAGAGGTTTTGATAAGGATGCACTTTTGTCTTTGCAAAACCTCTTTTAAAATGTGCTTACATTGCTAATCGAAGCAGAAATGCACATGTGTCGGCAGACAATAGAAACAGAATGTAGGTTACGAGCAAAACAAAAAACAGATAAATACCTGTAGCTCCGGAGTTTGACAGAACATTCACTCAACTAAGCTGAATTGCAGTAAAGGTTGATGACAAAATGTTGAAAATTATAGAAAAAGTCCATAAAACACTTGGGTAATACGGTTTTACAGTGACTATATTCAGTGTAGAGGCTATAAATAGCCTATGCAATACACCACATTTATTTTGTATATGTTTGTAACCGGGACGTTCCTGTCCCGTCAGTTGGTTCAACTGCACTACAAACACAATAAAAAAATAGGACACTTTGGAGATTTTGTAGAAAGAAACCAACCCATTGACAAGAGAGTCAGAAACCTCAGATATTTAGATAACTTACATGGCAAAATAAAGTCACTTCTTTTTTAAATAATTGTGCGAAAGAAGCTCCATTCTGTTGGCTTTTAAATACATGTGCAAAACTATGTTATAACAGTATTCGTATAAAATATAGCTTCAAATGCAGCAGTTAGCAGTGTTAATTTCAAGAGGACGTCTTGGCTTACAGTTTCCAACTGTGTCTCCGACTACGTGGTCCCGTTAAAGTCTACTTAATCCTCATTTGCAAGAGTTTCAGTGGAAAGCCATATTTTTGTGCCACTTAAAAATTTGCTTAAAGGTGTCCCCAAAATACTCCGCCGGCATAAATTACCTACAGGGGAAAATGGGAACGAGGAAGAAAGGATGTCTGTGCTTTCACAAGTGCCATTTAATCCATCTGCTCTGAAATACAGCCTGCTTTGTTCCAGTTCAAGGCAGTTGGCTGGCATTGGACTACTCCTGTATTGTCTAAGATTTCTATTCAGCTTTTCAATCTCATCAGCCAAAAGAGAGATTTTCTGAAAGGCAGTTATGGAGCCACCATTATTGATCTGAGCCTCTGGAACCCAACGGAGGTAGCACAATTTCCACAGTTTTATGTTAATCCCAAAGAGGTGGGGCAGAAGAACGCCATGAAGGTCGACTGGCTTGGAAAACCATACTCTGAAATATTGGTCCATTTCATTGATCGGCGTGTCAGTTTGCAGAAGGAAATCAGGTTTTAGCTTAAGTATTAGTGAATTTCGTCTTGGAAGAAACTCTTGTTCGTTGATGATCCCATTCTTAAACATGGGAGGCATTCCTCTTAATGTTGAACTGTAGTTTTTCTGTATGTAAAGAACAAACGAACATAAGTGTTAGTGAGGTTTTCATTAGTTTACTTTTCATGTCTTCAAGGTGAAATGAATGACCCCTTGATAAGGAGAATGCAAGTGTTACATGGTGAATAATTTGTCATTTTAGTCAAAATGTAAATGCTCATCAACCTATATCTCGTGTTCATAACCAGGACTAACAGGTGGAAGAACAAATTACTCTCTTACCTGGTAACGTTCTTTCGATGGAATGGTCCGGCGACGTATTCCATATCTATGACAGTAATCACCACAGCTGTGCTGCTTCGGAAAATCTTTCGGCGTCTGCGTCCTGCGTTGATGACGTCGATAAGCCGTCCTCGAGGACCTCCTCCGACGGCCGACGTCACAAGATGTTATAAGTAGGACGCACGACGCCCATAGCCTCTTTTGTAGTTTTTTCCCAGAACGTGTGGCACCAATCGTCTGCCAGTATGACCACAGAAAGCCTTGCGGAAAAGTAAGCTGCAATCGCATAAGAAATTCTGTAGCGGGGTAGGCAGGGAGGGAGCGGTATGGAATACGTCATTGGACCATCCCATCGAAAGAATGTTACCAGGTAAGAGAGTAACTTGTTCTTCGAGGGGATTGGGTCCTCCGACGTATTCCATATCTATGACAGACTCCCAAAGCAGTACTAACGTAAGGAGGTGGGAAAAGAATTTAGAATGTACAAATTTAGAATGCCCAATCAAATTGCAGAGTAAAGGACTGCCTTACCAAAGGCCAGATCCTGCCCCCGGATAGCATCGAGGGAGTAGTGACGTACAAAAGTATGGACCGAAGCCCAGGTGGCTGCATCACAGATGTTACGAATAGGAACACCCCTCTGCAGGGCAGTAGAGGCAGCCATACTCCTGGTAGAATGGGCCCGTAAGCCTACCGGAGGGTCCTTACCCGCCAAGCGGTAAGATTCGGAAATTGCCAAGATGATCCATCGAGACAAAGTCTGCTTAGTAACAGCTTGTCCCAAACGCCTTCCAGCGTAACCAATAAAAAGTTGATCGTCCACTCTGACCCGGGACATGCGTGAAATATAAAAGCTTAAAGCTCTCCTAGGATCCAGCCTATGGAGCCTCTCCTCGTCCTTACCAGGATGCGGAGGAGGATAAAATGCCAGAAGAATAACCTTCTGGCTTAAATGAAACTCCAACACCACATTCGGAAGAAAGGAAGGACGAACTCTAAGGACAACCCTGTCCTTGTGAAACACTGTGAAGGGTGGCTTAACTGAAAGTGCCTGTAACTCACTCACCCTGCGAGCGGAAGTGACCGCAACTAAAAATACAGTTTTAAGAGTTAACAGTCTCAAAGGGCAGGAATGCAAAGGCTCAAAGGGAGCACCCATCAGAAACTTGAGAACAAGATTCAGATCCCAACAGGGCACCTGGAAAGGTGACGGAGGGAACACATTAGTGAGCCCTTTCAGCAACTGAGAAATCAAAGGGATTTTAAAATAAGAACACTCCTCAGACGAGCACATAAATATAGACAGCGCCGCCAGGTAACCTTTAATGGTACCTACTTGCAGATCCTTGTGGGCCAAAGAAAGCAAAAAACAGAACGACAGGAATGTCACATGAAAAAGGATCCACATTCTGAACCCTGCACCAGTCGCAGAACTTCCGCCAACGGCACAGAGACTTTGTTGCCGGCCGTCTGGCTGAAAGCAACACCTCCATCATGTCTACAGGGAGGTCCCAATCCTCATACCTCGACCTTTCAGAAGCCAAGCGTGAAGGTTGAGGGATATGACCTCTGGATGGAGAACCTGACCCCCCTCTCGTGAGAGCAGCTCGTCTCGGTAGGGAAGACAGCGTGGAGGGCAGATGGACAAGTCGAGAAGGTCCGGGTACCACGTCCTCCTGGACCATGCCGGAGCAATGAGGATCATCCAGGAACCGAACTTCCGCAGCCCTTGCGGGATGACGGGGACTGGAGGAAACGCGTACAGCAGTGAGAACGACCACTCCACCACGAACACGTCTCCTAAGGATCCTCTTGGAGGAAATTCCCGCAAGCAGAACCTTTCGCACTTCTGGATGACACTGGAGGCAAAGAGATCCACTTGAGGGGTCCCCCAAAGGGTGAAGATCTCCAGGAGAATCTCCTGAGCCAGCTCCCACTCATGAGAGATCGTGCTCTGCCTGCTCAGAGCGTGTCCTTCGACAGCCTGGCCACCGATGGCGTTGAAGACTTCCTCTGAGGCGGAACCTCGAGAGAGTCCATCAATGACCTCGGCGCCACCGGCATCAATGTCTTCTTCGAAGACTTCACAGGTGCACATGGGCTCGAGCGCGTCGAGGACCGGGACCTGGAACGGGCATGACTGGAACGATTACCCTTGTCCGAGCGGGACCTCTCCCGCGAATTGTGCTGACCACCCGAGCCCGAAGGCGTACGAGCGGTGTCTCCAGTACGGTCACGACTGACCCCTCTCGGAGGCACGGACAGACCGGAGCCCTGCGATTCAAGAATTGCCAACATTTTCTTCCCGAAGGAAGCCCACTCCTCCGGAGAGGAACGCTTGGTGGGATAAGAAACCTGCCGACGGGCGGAATCCTCAGATGAGGACGGCGAAGGCGACCGATGACGGCACTTCCGGGAGTGCCTCGAAGAGGCAGAGGAGTGGCGGGACCCACTCCAGGACCGTGACCCCCTAGACTTACGACTACGATGCGGAGAGTCGCCCCTCGAATCGTCTGTCGAAAGCCCAGTGGACCTCGCCTTCCGGGGCTTGGACACCTTACCGACCGACAGCTTCTTCTTACGTTCCCGCAAGGCCTTGGACATAAGCGACTGGCAGTCGACACAATCATCCGTGTCATGGGCCTCCCGAGGCACCAGAGGCAGGCGTTGTGCGAGTCTGTCACCGACATCTTGGACCCACAGTCCCCACACTTCTTGAAGCCCGGACGCGGGGTGGAAGAAGAGGAAGACATCCCGTACAATACTACACAAACGAACAGGTTCGAAGAACCGAAAGAACAGAAACTCCAAAGAGTCGAGGCGCGCCAAGATTTCCGAAGCGAACACGTTCGCGGAAAAAATGGAACTGAGGCTATGGACGTCGTGTGTCCTGCTTAGACCATCTGGTGACGTCGGAGGAGGTCCTCGAGGATGGCGTATCGACGTCATCGACGCAGGACGCAGACGCCAAAAGATTTTCCGAAGCAGCACAGCTGTAGCGATTACTGTCAGATATGGAATACGTCAGAGGACCCAATCGCCTCGAATACAATTTTAATAGCAATCAATCTAATCAACTAGTCTTGCTGTTCATTTTAGTTGTAAAACTGCTGTGAAATATAGAACTATTTGGATTCTGGACACACAAGATGAGGTGTCAGTCCTACAAGCCATCGGGCAACATCAGTCCAAATCCTTCTTCGGTCTGGAGCAATGATTAACTAGTCAACCAAATACGCAATTTGACTGGTCTGAATTAAGCATTTGGGTGGCACCAGGTTAACTCTTTCATAATGAACATTAATACTACCAATCCAGTCATGACAATAAACTATGCATTCAAGTTGAGATCTTCTCCCTTTTACACACAAAAAAACCAATGTTTGCGTTATCTATGAAAATGATCTTTGGAATCTTGAGCTAACTATACAAAGATATCAGTACTGTTATGTTTTGTATCTCTAGTAAGAAAAACTATAGATGGACTCAACAACAAAAATATACACAATGGTAATAAAAGACTTCATAATGACAAGCAATGGAGATCGGAATAAGCTGGGTGAGACCTCGGGGCAATAGATATAGGACTATCAAAAGAATACCTCTCTAAGACGAGAACAAGTCGCAAAGTTGAGCAATAAAGACAATGTTGAGTGAGTGTTCATGCACCAAGTTCCTCTGCATATAGATGTGTAGACCTTTGGACACATTAACTACCTGAGCTCACATACAGAACTTTGCAATGTATCAATAATGAATGCATCCCCCCCTCACACGGCTTTGGGGTGGCATAGGAACCTATTCAAGGAGCTAGAGGGTCTAGTTTGGCTACTGTGCCCATATACAAAATTCAGCACTGCACTTCGAGAAATGCATTCCTCTCTCCAAGATACAAATGTAATGTAGAAGCTATTTATCATTCCGAATGCTGTATCCTCTTACTCTTGACATCATGGCAGAGGAGAATGGAATAAATAATGAACAATATGACATCACAGCAGGGGGGATACACCATTTTCTCTGCCAGGCATTCTCTTTTCCAATTTTGTGTTGCTTTGAGGGGAGAAGGAGCATGTGGTGTCAATACGAGTGTTGTGGTGTCGTAAAATACCAATAACAGAATTATTATCACTTTTAACGCACTTTGGTCGTAATGTGGAGCAAAAAATTGACAACACCCTGCATTTAACGATGATGTCAGTACTATCCGTGGTAAATCCCTAATGGAGTTCTGCAGACTCCATGAATGGAGATTAACAGTAGCATTCCGCCACTTGTAATCTGGTGGATTGCAGAAACAATACATTAGACTGGCTGTATGTCCCTGTGAAATGGCACCAACCTCAGAGGACCAGGGTATTTTTGTTCTATTGTTCCTAGTTCCCATGTGCCTCCATTCTACACTCCCTACAATGCTAGGCCACAAGGGGTAGTCGCAGGTGGTAAAAACTATGGATTGCATTCTGCCTATGTTTTGAGTGACCCAGTGGACAACTCAATGTTCACCCTTGCTGTCCACCAGACAGATGTCACTGTGTGTGAAAAAACTTTAGTTGCAGAGCCGTTAAGGTGAGAACTTACACAACAAAAGCCCGGAAATTCAGCTACAGCCACCCTAACTTCACGCCCCATGTTGTGCAGCCTATGACTACAAGGATGACATCCTTGATGATATTGATTCTCTGTTTAAATTGCAACACTAACCGGCTATGGTTAGTGCCCACGGCCTTTGGCCGTGCCCACTGTATAGTTTAGAACACAGAGAGGGGCAACTAACCATAGCATTCAGCCCTGGCCAGTGGCCACAGCTTTTGGCTGTGCACACTGTATATTTTAACACATTAAGGGGCAATTTGCATGAGCACTGGATTGTATGCACAACCATCTTGCTTCCTGTTCTGAGAGGCGCAGCGCAAACTCACTGATGATGCCCAACAAGGCTCAAACACGTGTATGGGGTTGCTGTTAGTACTCTTGTTCAGAGGAGAATTGCCAGGCATTTCAGTGCTGGGCTGCCCATGGGCAGGACAAAGACCGATATGGAGGGATATTTCCTCTCTGTGAAAGGGACAGTGAGCAAAAGACTTGGTTGAGACTCTCCCGGGGGGGGCATCCACCCAAGAACAGGTCAATGGGCTGCGTTTGTGCCGGTAGAGACTCCCAGAACCCCCTTTGTTTTACCATATACAGTAACTACGGCTCCTTGCCTGCTCTCTAAATACCTCGACCACTGTATCAGTTGCTGCACCTTTTACATCAATACTTGCTTCTCAAGTGCTATGTATCTGTGGACACCATCGTATCCGTTTGCTCACCGCCTAAGCTTTTTGATCAGCATCAGCCCACTGTAATTGATTGCCTTAGCTCATGTTTGATTATCAGCCCACTGCAATTGATTGCCTTAGCTCTTGCTTGAGCATCAGCCCACAGTAATTGATTGCCTTCGCTCATGTTTCATTATTAGCCCACTGGAATTGATTGCCTTCGCTCATGTTTCATTATTAGCCCACTGGAATTGATTGCCTTAGCTCATGTTTCATTATTAGCCTTCTGTAATTGATTGCCTTAGCTCATGCTAGTACTGCCTGAATGTACAACACATTTTGTATACAAACAAGCCTATTGGTACCAGACATTACACCCTGACCTATGATTTGCTTTTCAAACTTGCCTATCATCTTAGTTGGTGTTTTATACATAGTTTATTGAGTTATTATACCTTGCTGCAATCGACCTTGGGGCACTGTTTGCCACTGTGCTAAACTTCGTCTCATTAGGCACCCTACTTGCATTACGTCCTCTGCCTAGTTTCACTAGTATGTATGCCCTACCAGCTCCAGACTGCAATACTATAATCAACATGGCAGTTACCTTGGGTGATATACCTACACAATCCCCACCTACCAACCCGGCCCATCAACAACTGCCAAGTAATATGGATCAATCCTGGGGCTCACCCTACTCAAACAGACCTTGCAACACAGTTTCCAGAAACATTAGGCTCCGCTCAAGACTGTCCAAACTATTTGAGCCACTTGCCAACTCTATGACCAATACAGACTTTAAGAGAAAATGCCTACACAGCAGACAAACCACTACCATCGAATAGCCTAGGCCTATTACCCTCCCCTCTCCCACAACGGACAATCCTATTTGCAAAAAGCTTCAACAGATTAATCCCCATACCGCATCACAGGATGCTGGAGTTACCAATTGTACCTCCCCTTCTCTACTGACAGGTAGTATCGCGCAAGACCTCAAAGGAGCTTTAATAAATGCAAGATCTTCAGTCGCGCATGCTACATAGATATCCAACCTTATCCTGGCAGAAAATTACGACTTTCTTGCCATAACTGAAACATGGCTTCATGCATCAGCAGGTCCTGCCCTTATGTTAGCAGTTCCTGACGACTACACCATTCTGAGAGTAGACAGATGTGAGGCTCGAGGAGGTGGCATAGCTCTCATTGCAAAATCTAATTTATCCATGAGACTAGGCTCCTCACCAGACATTAAATCTTGTGAATCCCTCACGTCCAAATTACCTATTTCTAACTCTCAAACACTTACAATTCATCTCATTTATAGGCATCCAGGACCCATCAGTTCATTTGACGAAGATATCTCCCTCATTCTCTCTGACAAACTAAAAAACTCCCCGCAAGTATTACTTTTAGGGGACCTCAATCTGGGATTTAATAACACAAAAGACCAACAAGCAACTGTCACTGCCAATATCCTATCTGAATTTGGCCTCACCCAAAGAGTGAATTTACCTACACATGACAAGGGGAGAACATTTGATTGGGTGGTGGATTATAACTGCAGTGCCTCGATCACTGCTATAACCCCCAGGTACGGACAGACCACCACCACCTCTTATCATTCTTACTAACAACTAAAAGGCCTACAACCAAAAATATCCTATCCGCTTCCTCCCACCTTAATAAGAAATAAAAAGAACATTACGGTAGATAAACTTCAACCCCTAATCCTACCTACCATCAACGCATTACATGATATTATTGATCCCGACATACTACTTGATGAATACAACAAAATTATGACCACAGCTCTAGACTCCATTGCCCCTCTAAAAATGAGAAAAAGCAAGCTCAAAGTCCACCTCAACTCTTGGTTCACTCCACACTTGAAAACCTGCAAATAGAACCAACCTCATTAACATATCATCGCGCTACAAGAAAGAAATACTCATGGCCAAACAAGAAACCTACAATAATAGAATTTTGCAAGCAAATTCAAGTACAAAGGAATTATTTGTAATTTTAAAAGAATTAGAAAACCTGATCCCAGTCAATTGCGTGAAGGACAAAACTTGGTGCTTCAATATTCAGCAAGCGCTAGCCAACAAAGTCACCACCCTTGAGGACAAGATTGCTAAAACAAAAGCTACCTTAACTAATATGCACTCACCAGACAATACCCCCTGGGCCCTCTCAAACCTTCACTCCGTTTTAGTTTTTCTAAAATTTCTATTCGAGGTTGAAAAGGTCATCCTTTCCCTCAAACCCTCAAATTGCCAGGGCGATAAATGCCTAGCCCAAATAATGAAGGACGCAGCGAGAGCCTTAGCCCCTTACATAGCAAAGTTAATCAATGCTTCATTCTCATCGGGCCCTATATTCTCAAAAACGGTTAAAGTCACAGGTAGGGATCAAACAAACCTCTTACTCTGTGAAGGTATCTTTATCATATACAAAAAGAATTTCAATTCATTATGCAGTGTCTCTGAAGGTATTACCTCTACCCATTTCCATACATGAAGTAGAATATATCTGTAAACAATTATAACATGTTTTATTAATCACAAATCATCATCTTTTGTAAAACATGGTCATACAAATGATCATTACACATAAAACACTTACAAAAACCTAAAACACCACAAGTGGAAACACCATAAGTGGGTCTTAAATACAAAGATTTCTTGGAGGATCAATATGTGTAAACCATTCACACTGATTCCAATGCCTCAATTTCAGCTATTTCATGTTTCTATTGGTACACATTCAAATAGTATTTATTGTGTTTCCACTTGGCTTTTACTTATGGATGCAACATTTGACCAGAGTTATAACATTGGCAATTATAGTCTACGATCATATTTGTCTATGCTCCCCAGCGTTTTCAGACATCAATATGCATTCCCTACTGATATGGGCTATAGACATTCTTTCAGTAATGTTCAAATCCTATACTCGGCATTTAAGCCTTTATGGTTGTCATTTACAAATTAGGAACCCAGCATTTGCACAATGCCACTGAGCCGTTCATGATATGAACATCAACATAACGGTCATTAGAAGCGTCTTTTGGTATCCCTATGACACAGTTTGTTTACATTGTGACGTCACACATTTTCAGCAGCGGAGTGTTCATGTAGATACACCAAATACTGTAGCAAGCTTGCAAACCTCACAAAAATGCCAGGGGTTGCGTTCACCATCTGAATAAAGGTTACGCTGTCCACCCACACGTGTCCTATAGTTGTGTCCTGAAAAGCAGCCACAATCAGGGGGAAAATAACTGCACCAGTATTGCAACCTCTCTTACCTCATGCAGGGAAAATACTCAAGACTTAATTGCCCTCATCAATTCCCCTCCTTACCCCTTTGTCTGGCATTTAACAATACAATACTCCACTTTATAAAGATAACTTGAAAAGTACACATACCATAGTGTCATTCAAATATATAAATCCTTATAGAACTATGTTAGGAATAACGTGTACAATTATTCCCCCATCTTCACTGGGAGACTACAAATACCTGAATGTAAGTAGGTGTAATCAACCCCTTTCCAAGATGGCACACGAATCGCCTTAGGAATTGTAGATTTGGACAGTATACCATCGAATTGGATGCATGCGGAACGGAATGCCACCAGACTCCTATTAAACGTTACACAAAATCGTCACTCAACTTTATTAGTGAATGAACTCCAGTGAATGGATTTCAAAACGCTTTAGGAATTGCATTTTGGACAGCATACCATTAAAGTGGGCTAAATGTGGAACGGAATGCCACCAGAACCATGTCTGTAGGATATACAAGGACCCCAATTTCAAGCGTTACAAAAATAGTTAAATAAAAACATTACACAAAATCCTCCCTTGTGATATATATATATATATATATATATATATAACAAAAAGGTTATTCTAGTTTGCCTCATACGTGCAAGCTGGATTTCCATTCTCTCTATATTTGCAGCTCCTTAGCCAGAGACAGTAGCTCTCTTTTCGTATGGGCCTCACAACAGCTTGACCTTTAGAGTGCAATACTTTCAAGGACTGGCAGTAGCTAGGTTAAAAAATAAAATACTGCATATGCAGTGTATTTTCTTAGTGTATTATGAGATATTTAATACTAAGAAAACACGTGACATACAGGACTGTGGACTGTCTCCCACCCATGCAGTAACCAGGACCGACGCTGCTTAGCTTCAAAGCGAGGAAGAGGGCCGCCCCCTCAGGCCATGTTGCTCTAAGTGGCCTTGTAACTTGTGCTTATTCATTAGACAGCATAGCGTGAGGGGGCCAGCCCCTTCCTCGCTTTGAAGCTAAGCATGGTCAGTCACGGTTTCTACATAGATAGGAGTCCCGTATGCCCATTGTGTGGCCAGTGATTTTTCACCCCCAAGGTCACTGCAGCTGTAAAAATATATTTTAACTTTTTTCCTCAATAACCACGGCTATGAACTACAAATACCCTTGATTATTATTTTACCCACGGCTATCTGTAGTCCATACTAAACCAGTCATCCAGGTATCCCATCTGTGCAGTAACCAGGGCCAACCCTGCTTAGGTTTAAAGCATGGTAGGGGCCCGCCCACACAGGTCATGCTGCTAAAAGTGGTCAAGTGGTCTTGTAACTTGTGCTCATTTATTAGGCAACATGGACCGAGGAGGCTGGCACTTTCCTCACTTTGAAGCTAAGCAGGATTTGTCCAGGTTACTGCATGGGTCCCAGATGCCTATTTCCAGTGCATGGACTACAGATCGCCACAGCTATGTGTAGTTTTATAGCCGCGGATACAAAAAAAAAAACAAGCGCTTCCCATGCCCTCGCCACGTGCCCCCCTCATCTTTGCCAGCTTCTCCCAACTCCCCAGATGGCCTCTTCACCTCCCCTGCCCTCTCCCATGCCCCCAACAACACTCGCTGTTTCTATGACAGCTTGCTTTGAAATGTTGGCTACTCTGTTTGAAAGTGGAGGTTACAGAAAAGCTTTGTGTTGCAAGCTCAGTCCCTAGATCCCCTTCAATGACCAAATTTCACTTGGTGCCTGCTTACCTCCCCCCAACCTCTAGCGTGATGGCATTTGCATGTTATTTGTTTTGTAAATGGCTTTTTCCTTTCTTCCTGTGTTACATTTTCTGATATCCTCAACTACAGCCACAACCATCTCTCAGATCGAAAAAAAAAAAAGAAAAAAAGATGGCGGCTGTTTCATTGATAAACACCCAGGTCTTGCCAATTTCTCCAACGTTTAGTTATCTATGTTGGAGAAGGGATCACCCCTTTTCCATCAAATATTTCAAACGGAATAAACCCAAACCACACATGGATTGCGAGTCAACGCTTCATGCACAAGTTGTGTTGGACGTGGTCCAAATCCGCCCAGAGGTTTGGGCTGTGCGGTGGAGCAAGTCTTTACCCTTTTTTGTCTATGGGAAAATGAATACGGACAAGCCAGAGGTTTCTATTCCTTCTTAATAACAGAACTTTTCACACATTTTGCAGTCTGAGGGGGTGCCTGCGCAGCCCTAATTGTCTTCCATAATTTGGCCAAATCCATTGCATGAGTCAAATGTTATAAGCAATTAATTTTTTCGGATTTCATATGCGGGTCCGACTCACCTTAACTATAGGGCAGCAACCACTGCCCTATAATATATATAACTTGGCCACCATAGAATCAGTCCTTGGTTGCACCTCTATTCCAACTGACATAGATGATGGACTACATGTCTTTTTTAACTGTGTCTTTGTCCTTTGTTGTGCTGCGTGATCAAGCGCTCAGTTGAGCGTGAAACGCGTTGTAGGTGGGCCGTGCACTAGGCGTCCTGCCCCTGTTTGTCTTGCTGTTTCCCCAACCTTTTGTTCTGCACAATTGTGCAGTTCCTTACTATTAAATTAACTTCCCACTGTGTGAGCTCTATATTTCTGGGTTCTCTTCCCTTTTGGGACTGTAGGACCTCACTGGGTCCACGGAGAGTGCGGTCCGTCCCCTCTCCTCTGGTTTCTTCATTATTTATACACGGTGCATACCGTGTTGGACCTGCACCAATTTTCTTTTTTCTGGCGCGCCTCCGCTTAGAGTCGTTTTTTCAAGCGGAATCGCTGCTACTGGGGGCAGACTTCTCTGCAAATTGGAGCCGAGCCGTACCCATGAGGAAGCATAGCCCGAGAATACCTGCCTATGCGAATACGAGACGCGTGCCGGAGGATGCGCGGACTGTGGCCGTATGGTAGGTGACTGTCTTGTGTGTTCTGCATCTTTTCTCATCTGTCATTACGATGGTATTGTACTGCTCTGGTACTCCACCCTAGTTTTTCTTGTTGCCATTCTATATTGCCGGTTGCAATAGTTTGGGCATGCCGTGGCTATCCCACTCTAAATAAATAAATGTATTTTTTCGCTTACACGTGATGAATGTTTTGCATTCATGTTGGAAGTTCTTGTCCATTGAAATAATTTGTTTTCTTCTGGACCTTCCAAGTGACAGGGAGATACGCAGCATTTCAGACATGCAGGACGCCTGGGCAGCAGCTCGGCTTGCACAGGCCAGGGACCTTTTTAGTGAATCTCAAGTGATGCCTACTTCAGTACCCTCTATTGGGTCAAAAAAGAATAATGCAAGTCTCAATCCGGAAATAACTTTACTCAGAGACATTGAAAAACTGCAAAGAAGGGAAATCTCCAAATGGTCGGAGGAACATTCTTTACAAAATTATTTGGACGTTGGGCGCATACCACGAGGATTACGAATTCTGACAATGCCCTCCTTTGAGGATCAAGATCCTGGCATGCTCCAGGAATGGGGAGATGCCAGTAAAGGTTGCTCAGCACACTTCCTTACCATCTTAGTCAAATATGCCAAATCAGACCGAGCAAAGGCATTGGAAGAGCTTGCGAAAAAGGAAACGGAACTTAACAAAACGTCGCAGTCTGAGGAGGGGAAACAACTCTGTGTCAAAATCAATGAATCTTTACTCAAATATATGAAGATAATAAGCAACGAAAGCATTGCAAGTTCATCAGGGATAAAATTGACTATGCATTAGGCAGGATCTTCACTTTTGCCAGAAGATTTGACTCACTACGCAAAAAACCAGCAATTCAGCCCACAGCTGGTGGTGATCCTGGTTCTATCTCGTCTGAATCAGATGTCTCAGTTTTTGAAAATGAGGAGCCTTCTGTCAGACAATTTTTTTAGACGAGATGAGACTGCTATGCCACGGTGGGAAGAATCAGAAGCAACGCGGAAAGGGGCGAGGCAGAGGAAAAGGAAGAGGAAGGGGACAGAAATCCCGAGGAGGAAAACAACACGGCGAGGCCAGCGTGGGAAACGGCCCAGAAGCATGCCAAGAGAGCAGAGCAACGCGCCCTGGGACCAAAAAATAACCAGTGACAATATGAAGCTGTGTCAAATTATCAATCTGTCCTCTCATGTCCTCACCAAAGCCCAAACCTCGGTCCTTTCGCTTGGACTTAACTTTTGCCCCACCGAAGCATTTGATTATGTCCAGTCACGCATTGACCTGGATACATTTATCCGAAAGATCAGACTCAAGAAATGTTTTTCTTTAAATCCAACTGTGCCATAACCACCAACACCTCGTATTGGCCACACCAACCTTCTGATCTCTGATATTCCATCTCTCATGGACCTGGCCTGTCTTGAAGATTCTGACTATGATCCCTCAAATGCTTGTCTTGTTGATTTCGACATTGACCCTGACTGGGATGTACGCACCAAACTCAAGGGTAAATCTAAATTCAATCCACAGTATCCTGTTGGTGGATGCATTGAAGCATTCTATGATTTGTGCATTAGTGATTTCAGAAAACTACGGAGAAGTACCATCAAGAGCAAACACAATCTCACTTCTGCTCAACTCACGGCCATAGGCGAATTACAAAGCTTGCCGAATATTATCATCAAACCGGCCGATAAGGGTTCAAACATTGTAATCCAAGATCGAGTACATTACGTAACGGAGGCCAATCGTCAACTCAAGGATCGACTGGTATGCCCAACTTTCGAAAAATCCCTTTTGTGACATACAGTCTGAACTTAAAAACTTATGCACTAAATGGGTTGACATTGGCCTCATAGATGATGATTTTGTTACATTTTTGGCTCCATCCTGTTTCACTATACCTACAATCTATTTTTTACCCAAAACTCACAAATCTCTTGTTCATCCACCGGGCAGACCTATTGTTACTCTTTGTGGTTCTCTCCTTGAGCATCTGGCCCAGTTTGTTGACAAAACTTTATTTCCTCTTGTGTCAGTTCTACCTTATTATTTGCGAGATACTAAAGATTTTCTGCAACATATTTCTAATATACCCTGGGAGGATGGTCTGCTTCTAGCAACCCTTGATGCTGTCTCCCTTTATATCTCCATTGACCATCAAGTTGGTATGGGTGCCTGCAAATATTTCCTTGATACCCGCTCATTGAATTTTCACAGTCACAGTTCCAGGATTCTTGAAATGCTCTCTTTCTGCCTAAATAACAAAGTTTTCTTGTTCGAGGGTTCCTTTTTCCGTCAGGTAAGGGGCACTGCCATGGGTAGTACTTTTGCTCCTTCATATGCAAACCTGATAATGGGATGGTGGGAGGCCACTTTCCTTAGTGATCTACTTGCATCTAGCTTTGCCACACATATTGTCGCCTGGTGGCGATATATTGACGATGTATTCATCATATGGAAGGGGACCGGAGCTGAATGGCAATCATTTGTGAAACAGATTAATACCAACATGTCCAATCTGAGCTTCACAGAGTGTAATAGCATGACTGAAATTGTTGTGACCCTTGAAAGATCTGCCCTTCATACAGCACTATACAAAAAACCCTCAAATACCGGTCTGCCCTTACATGCCACAAGCTGTCATCCTACGTCATGTAAACATAGTATTCCATATGGTGAATTTATCAGATATCGCAGGAATTGTACAGATTTAGCATCCTTTGACCATCATTGTGCCTTGGCGGCTCCAGACTTTGTTAAGCAAGGCTATGAGCGCAGAATCATAGAACTGGCCTACACCAAAGCATGTGGACTATGCAGGGACCGCCTATTGTATGGCATTAAGCCTGCTAGAACTACTGTCAACGATGAACCCCGTCTGTCACATTCGACAATGCCTCCAATCATGTTCGCAAAATCATAGAGCGACATTGGCGGGTTCTCATCGTTGACAAAGACTTATGTCCTCTGCTTTCTAAACGTCCAACCATCACGTACAAACGTGTACCCTCGCTCAGGGATAAACTGGTCTCTAGTTTCTTGTCACCTGTTGACACCAATCCATCTCTCATGAAATCACTGATGGAATACCCCATAGGCTTTACTAAATGTTTTAAATGTAAGGCCTGTGCTCATGCCACTGCATGTAAATCCTTTTTACATCCGGTCACCCAATGTAACCAGTTAATCAAGCATTCAATGAACTGTGATACGACTTTTGTGGTTTATGTGCTCTTATGTCCCTGCATGAGATGGTATGTCGGGAGTACCACATGTAAGCTTAAGCTCAGAATATTACAGCACCTTAGGGCAATTAAAAATTCAGATCCCGCATACCCTATGGCCAAGCACTTTAAACAAGAACATAATAATGACCTTTCTCTCCTTAAATTCTTTGCAGTGGCACATATCCCGATCCATCCTAGAGGTGGGGATCGTGTGTTAAAGTTAAGACAGCTAGAGACCAGATTCATTTTGGATTTCGACACCAAGTTCCCTAATGGTCACAATCTCGATGAGGAGCTTTATACGTTTCTAGGCACATAAGAGAGTATTTTCCCCTAACTGTTTGTTTTGGATTGGTTTTCCTTCAGTTATTAATCCGTTTTTGATTATGTTTAGTTGATGGGATTGTGTTTTCTTATTATTGAGTGTTTCTTCTTTTGTTTTTTTTGGGATAAACATGCTGTTCCCATTTCACTTATCAGTCCCTGACCTATGCTCAAGTTTCACCCTTTCTCATTACCACCATGGTGGTTATATTACCACTAAGGTTTATAATTGCGATTGGCTTTATTCTTAGCCTTATTTTTTAAGCTGCTATATCCACGACCTAGCAGGACATTTGGCACTTTTGTTTTACATTTACTTTTCTGTTGTAGTCTTTGGTGTTTAATAACTTGGTGCTTTTTGTCACCCTCTCCATTTTGGTTACTTGGTTGTTTCAGTTGTTGTTTTTGATTACATTACATTTTTTCGTGCGTCTTATACAAGATCATTTCAAATTTGCATGCTTCAGTCTAGGCATTCAGTTAGGCTTACAAAAGTGTACACCTATGTAAGTTACGATCCCATCTGCCAATTAATCTGCCCTACTGCTGCTAATTATGGTTGCCTACGTGATTTTGCCTATTTTTCATGCTGCTTTTGATTGACTTGCACTTGCACTTTATGTCAATATTGACTAGAGTATGATTTATTTGTAAAAATCATTGTTGCCCTGTATTTTATTATCAGAATTGTAATTCTGATCATTTTATACATATTTTCGTATTCCGATCATTCTACAAGATTGATGGTCCCTCCGTGATTAATTTATCGGCACTGAGCCATTGGAACCATCAATGATGACAATGTGATGCAATGCTTGCTATCCTGCACATGTTTATGCTGCTATTTTGCCCGTTTGCACAAAGCTAAATTTTACATACTTATGCTGCTATTTTGCGTATTTGCAAGAAGCGAGATTGTACATGGCATTAGGTTGCCTTTTAGCCGGTTTTACAATTGACTGATTGATTTTCATAAGCTGCAATCTTATCTTTTCAAGCGCACTATGCACTCATTTAATTATCAAAATATGTATTGTAATATCTTGTTTTTAAAACCAGTAACACATGTTGGAAATTGAGGTGCAAGGGATTTGGCTCATATGGCTTTTTGTAAGGAACCTTTTCTTTGCCTATTGGGGGTACTTTTGCTCCTATATTATAAGTGGGTGTAAGTGTCACACTGTTGGCTAAGTTTTGACTCTCCATTCCAACATGGCCGCCATAGAATCAGTCCTTGGTTGCACCTCTATTCCAACTGACATAGATGATGGACTACATGTCTTTTTTAACTGTGTCTTTGTCCTTTGTTGTGCTACGTGATCAAGCGCTCAGTTGAGCGTGAAACGCATTGTAGGTAGGCCGTCCACTAGGCGTCCTGCCCCCGTTTGTCTTGCTGTTTACCCAGCCTTTTGTTCTGCACAATTGTGCAGTTCCTTACTATTAAAATAACTTCCCACTTTTACCGTGTGAGCTCTATATTTCTGGGTTCTCTTCCCTTTTGGGACTGTAGGACCTCACTGGGTCCACGGAGAGTGCGGTCCGTGCCCTCTCCTCTGGTTTCTTCAAAAAAAAAAAAAAAAAAAAAAAAGAAATTATATATATATATATATATATATATATATGATACATTACTCACCGTAATCGTATTTCTGATGCTTGTATCTGCTTAGATCACATGCTGTGCATAGATTAACGAGCAGTTTTAGAAGGAGGAGGTGGGATGTGAGAAGGGTCATGAGCAAATAAATGTCTTAGAACCGCTTGTCCCACTTGAGTATCTGTCTTGGAATGAGTGTCAATGCAGTAGTGCTGAGTAAAAGTGTGAATAGAGCTCCATGTAGCTGCTTTGCAAATGGCGTCAAGGGGTACATTTGCAATGAAAGCCAGAGTGGCCCCAATGCCTCTTGTAGAGTGGGCTCTTGCCGTAAAAGGCAGAGTCTTTTCAGAAAGGGAGTAACATAGCTGGATACAATTGACTTCACTTGGAGATGGCACCTTTAGAGACGCGATCTCCTTCTCTGCCTGTAGCTACGGAGACAAACAGTTGGTCTGTTTTTCTCAGCGGCCTGGTCTTGTCTACAAAGTAGAGGACCGCTTTTCGCACATCTAGAGTGTGTAGTTTCACCTCAGCAGAGCTTTTGCGTTCTTGGAAGAAGGCCGGAAGCTCAATGGACTGGTTAACGTGGAATTTAGAAATGAACTTAGGTGAGAACCTAGGGTGTGTTCGTAGAACCAGTTTATCCTTATGAACAGTAAAGAAAGGATCCTGCACTGACAGAGCCTGAATTTCACTGACCCTTCTAATGGATGTAAAGGCTACTAAGTTTTATAGGTCAGGTGTTTGAGACTGGCTTTATGCATGGGTTCAAAGGGAGGGCCCATGATCTTAGCAAGCACCACATTAAGGTCCCATCCAGGTGGTGGGTTTGAAATTGGAGGGTGGTGTCGCTTTACCCCTTCCATGAAGGCTTTAACCACTGGTACCTTCCACCACGAAACCTTGTTGTGGGAGGTGGTGTAGGCTGACAGCGCTGCCAGGTGTACCTTGAGTGAGTTAAATACCAACCCTGCATCCAGCAGGTGGAGCATGTATGTGACAATATTGGAAGGAGTGCAATCAACCAGGGTTGATTTGCTTATTCTGGCACCACATAAAGAATCTTTTCCATTTATCAAACTAACAGTGCCTCGTGTTAGGTTTCCTAGATTCTTTTAGGATGTCCATACATCTCTGTGGTAAGTTGAGATGTCCAAACTCTATGACTTCAAGAGCCATGCTGCCAGTTTCATTGAGCTGGGTTGAGGATGCACTGTTTGACCTTGGTGCTGGGACAGTAGGTTGTACCAGCACAGGAGTCTGATGGGTTCGCACACCGCTAGTCTGCGTAGGTGTGCGAACCACGGTTGCCTCGCCCACATGGGAGAACTAGGATGAGCGTCATCGATTCCCTGTGCATCTTGCTGACCACCTTCCTCATGAGAGGGGTTGGTGGAAAACCATAGGCAAACATTCCTGACCAGTTCATCCACAGGGCGTTCCCCTTGGAGTCTGGCTGAGGGAACCTGGATGCGAATCCTGGGCATTGCCTGTTTTCGCTTGTGGCGAATAGGTCTGTAGTGGGGAAACCCCACTGTAAGAAGATGTCTTCTACGACTTCTCTGAGCAGACACCATTCGTGTTCTTCTGGGAGGGGATCTCTGCTCAAAGCGTCTGCTAGCGAATTGAGATCCCCTGGAACATGTTGAGATGACAGGTAAATGTTCCGTCCGAGTGCCCATATCCAAATTTTCTGGGCAAGCTTGGACAGATTTGGCGAACGAGTCCCTCACTGTTTGTTTAGGTAAAACATTGCTGTTGTGCTGTCCGTCAGGATCTGCACTGACAGGTTCAACAGGTGGGGCTCGAACGCTTGAAGCGCTCCGAATACTGCCAGAAGCTCTAGCAGAATGATATGATTTTTGGCTACTGTGTGAGACCAGAGACCCTGAGCTGTGTGGTGAAGGAGGTGTGCTCCCCACCCTGACAGGGATGCGTCTGTTGTGACTACAGCCTGTACTTCTGGATCGTAAAAGGGTTTACCCTTTGACAGGTTCTCTCTTGTCCACCAGTGAAGACTTTGTACAAGTGTTGGCGAAACGACCACTAGATCGTCCCACTGACCACTTGCCTGAGACCACTGTTTCGCCAACCATTCTTGCATGGGTCGCATGCGCAGGCGCGCGTGGGGGACCAGGTAAATACATGACGCCATCATGCCTACCAAACACATCGCTTTGCGCACCCTTATCTGGCAACCGGGCTGGTATAGAGGAATTTGCAGTAGTAGATTCTGAATTCTTTCCTCTGATGGAAAGGCCAACCCCTCTTGAGTGTTTAAGACAGCTCCTAGGAACTGTTTGGAGGTGCTTGGCAGCAGACATGAATTTTTCTCGTTTACGGAGAAACCCAATTCGAAGAGGAGGTCGATCGTTCTTTGAATGTTTGACCTGAAAATTACTGCGGTCTCCTCCCGTGATGAGTCCGTCATCCAGGTAAGGAATGCCTCCCTGTGTAGGTGTGCCGCCACCTGCGCCAGTACCTTGGTGAATACCCTTGGAGCCAAGGCTATACCGAAGGGCAGCACCTTGAACTGGTAGTGCTGACTCTCCACCTTGAAGTGCAAGAATCTTCTGTGCACTAGGAACATGGAAATATGAAAATATGCATCTTTCATATCCAATGTTGTCATGTAATCCCCTTTTTTAGGAGGGGGATTACCTCTTGGAGAGTAGTCATGCAAAACTTTTGGGGCTTGACATACTTGTTTGCAGGGCGTAAGTCTAATACTGGGCGCATTGTCAAATCTTTTTTTGGCACAAGGAACTAAGTTGAATAAATACCCTTGTTTACTTGGTTGCCCGGGACGAGTTCTATCGCGTCCTTTGCTAGAAGATTGACGATCTCCTCGAGGACGATCTTTTGGTGGTCCAAGGAATGTATCTTGACGTGGAGGGTGGTTTCGTGGACGCTCAAGCAGTTCTATGCAGTATCCTGCGGACACTGTCGACAGCACCCATCTGTCTGATGTGTACCCTTCCCAAGCTTGGGTGAAGTTGGAAATGCGTCCCCCTACTGGGGATGCGTGAGAAGGCACCCTGAGCGCAGCGTCACTGTTTTGCGGGAGGTGTGCAGCCTCTGCTGGGTCTGCCTCTACCTCTACCATGGCCCCTTTTGTTTCCTCTGCCGCAACTTTGGGTAGTCTGCTGGTTGTTACCCCATGATGTACCCAGCCCCTGTGTATAATTGGAGCTCCTTTGTGAATTTTGGCCGCGTGGGCGACGAAAATTACCATTGCCTTTTTGATTAGGGGGCTTGTTGGTCAACTGTCCCAGGGATTTTGGCAGTTTTTAATGCGTCCTCAACCGCCTTGCCAAATAGGAGATTCGGTTCCACCGGCATGTCAATTAGGGATGCTTGTGTTTTGGGTTTAAACCCTGACTGTCTTAACCAAGCATGCCTCGTAATGACCGTTCTCTCTGCCAAGAGCCTGCCCGCGTTATCTGCGTCATCAAAGGTTGCTTTACGGATGCAACCGGACACTGCTCTCCCCTCCGACGCGACCTGGCCCAAATGACCCTTTAGTGGTTCCGGTGCGGAGTCAATGAGGGCAGCTACCTGCTCCCACTGGTGGCAATTGTAACTTGCCAGCAAAGTGGTGGTGTTGGCAATCCTTGTCTGGTAAGCGGAAGCGGAGGCTACCTTCCTTCCCAACCCGTACATTTTCTTGCTCTCCTTGGCTGGGGGGGGGGGGGTCTCAGATGATGATAGAGGTGTCCCCGCCCTCTTTCTGGTGTTAGTATCTACCAAGGAGTCGGGCTTCAGTTGACCCCTTATGTAAAGTGGGTCTGACTGGGCGGCCCTGAACAGTTTCTCGATTCTGGAGTTTACGGCCCTGGTGAGGTTAGGAGTAAGAAGGGAAGGATCAATTCTCCGTTGAATGGACTTGAGAATTGGAATGGCTTGGGCAATGGGTCGTCTCTTCTCTCCCACTAGTTCTTCTGCAAAGTCCCTCTCCTCCTGAACCCCCCTCCCTCCGGAGTGTCTATGCGGAAGTTCTCCGCCGCTCTAGCCAAGACCTCATTTAGGAGGGGCTGGTTGTCTGCCGCAGAGTCGGTAACCTGAGGTTCTTTGTGAACAGGAGAGTCTATCCTGTAGACTTCTGCGACATCATCTTCCTCCCCCCGTCTTGGCCCTCGTCATCCCCATAATAGTCCACCCCAGTTTGGTCATCCAACGTTACAAAGTCTGGCTCCTCATCGTACTGTTGTGGATCCTCACCATACTGTTCATGTTACATAAATAATTTTGAATACATGTTCAAAATCTTTAATTCCCCTCATGCTATCTCCTTCCTCATCATCTACCGCCCTCCTAGGCCAATTTGCTCCTTCTATGAGGACATTGACCATCTCCTCAATCTCATTTCCCCCAGTCCCACTCCACCACTTCTTGGTGACTTTAACCTTCACCTCTCTTCTAACCCTCCCTCCCCTCCCCACCACCCCCCCCCCCTGCTCCCCTCCTACCCACCAATCTGGCTCTACTATTGATCTCATCTTTACTTCCTCCTTCCCTGCCTCCCCCATCTCCTCCCGTCCCACCTACCTTTCTGATCACTCCCTACTTTCTTTTTCCTCTCCCCTCCCTCCCCCTCTCTTCCTCCGCCTCTGTCCTCTGCCTCCTTTCTCCAACGTGACCTACACTGCTTTAATTCCTCCCAATTTCCATCATCCCTCTTCTCCTCCATCCCCCTATCCCAATTCTCCTCTACTTCTGCCTCTGATGCCTCCTCCATCTCATCTTCCTCCCTCTCTACTACTCTTGATCTTCTCCACCCCCTCTCTCCATTTCACCCCTCTCACAAACCTGCTCAACCCTGGCTCTCTTCTCATCTCTCCTCTATGCGCCGCCTCCTTAGGTGCCTTGAACGTCAGTGGCTCAAACACCCATCCCCCTCTAACCAATCTGCCTATTTCTCCTATTGTACCTCTACGATTCATGCCTCAACTCTGCGAAACGCACCTACTACTCTGACCTTCTCCAATCTCATTCCTCTCACCCTCGCCACATCTTTCAAACTCTAGCCCAACTTCTCTCCCCATCTACTCCTGATCCCTCCACTACCTCTTCTCTCTCTGCTACTGATCTTGCCTCCTTTTCCTAGAAAACTCCTCAATCTCCGCCAAACTATAATTTCCTCCCTCTCCTACTCTCCTCCCTCCTCCTTCCCCCACTACCTTCGCTATGTCCTCTTTTGCTCCGGTCACACATTCTGATGTCACTTTACTCCTATCCAACACTCATCCTACTGCTTCCCCCTCTGAACCTATTCCCTCTCCCCATATCCCTAAAATCTACCCCCTTCTCATTCCCTACCTCACCTCTTTCTTCAACATCTGCCTCTCAACTTCCACCTTTCCTTCTCCTTTTAAGCACGCTACTATCATCCCCATTCTCAACAAAACCTTCTGCCAACCCCCATTTTGCCTCCAAATATCGCCCCACCCCTCTTCTACCCTTCCTTTCTAAACTTCTTGAGTGTATTGTCTATTCTCAACTCTCTTCCTTTATCTCCAACCACTCACTCCTTCCCTCCACCAAATCTGGCTTCTGCCCACAGTACTCCACTGAAACTGCCCTCACTTCTGTTCTCAACTCTCTCCTTTGAGCACGCTACGCAAAGCACTCCTCCATCCTTATTCTCCTTGACCTCTCTGCTGATTTTGATACTGTTGACCATCCTCTTCTCCTCACCTCCCTCATCATTTGGCTTCAAGGACAAGGTTCTTAACTGGCTCTCCTCTTACCTTTCTAACCGTACCTTTTCTGTCTCTTGGGGTGGCTCCTCCTCCCCTTCTTTTCCTCTCAACTACGGAGTTCCCCAAGGCTCTGTTCTTGGCCCTTTTCTTTTCTCACTCTACGCCTCATTCCTAGGTCCTATTATCTCCTCTTTTGGCATCTCCCACCACTTCTATGCTGATGACACCCAGCTCTTCCTCTCCTTCTCCTCCTTCTCTCCTGACATTCATGATAAACTCTCTTCTTGCCTCTCTGCTATTAAATCCTGGATGTCCTCACACTTCCTCGCTCTGAATACTGATAAAAACTGAGATCCTTTTCTTTTCTGCTACCACTGTTCCTCCTCCCTCCCCTCTGCCTTCATTCTCTTTCCCCCCACCCAGCTCTCCTCTCCCCATTCCCGCAACCTCGGTCTCCATCTTGACCCTCACCTCTCTCTTTCTCACCACATTTCTCTCACTGCTAAATCCTGTCACTTTCACCTCTATAACATTCGTAAAATTCAACCCCTCCTTACCTTCCACGCCACTAAACTTTTAATTACATCCCTCCTCTTCTCCAGACTCTTCTACTGTTCCTCCCTTCTCTTCGGACTCCCCCTCCTCTCATCTCTCCCCTCTCAAATCCATCTACCACTCTGCCATCCGCTCCCTATGCCTTCTCTCACCTCTTGATTCCATCTCATCCTCCCTCACCTGTCTAGGTTGGCTCTCTTTCCACTCTCAACTCAAGTTCCTCTGTCTTGTCTTCAAATCCCTCTATGATCTTGCCCCCCCTTACCTCGCATCCCTTCTTTCCTTTACAGCCCTTCCCATCCTCTCCGCTCTGCTAATCTTTTCCTACTCTCTCCTCCTCCCCCACCCTGTACCCCCTCCCGCTTCCACTCCTTACAACTCCTTGCTCCTTTCCACTGGAACCGCCTCCCCCTTCACATCCGCTCTTCTCCCTCCTACCCCTCCTTTCACTCTTCTCTAGAATCTTACCTCTTACACTCACCTCCCTAACACCCCACCTTCCCTACCTCTTCCATTCTCCTTTACCCTAACATCTTGCTCCTCCTCTTCCTTACCCTCTCCTTCCCCTCTGACCTCCCTTCCCCCCTGCTTGACTCTTGTCTCACCTTCTCCACTCTTCCTCTCATTCTTGCTCGTTCCTCCATACTTACCTCCCCTACCACTCCCTTGCTCACCTCCCCCCTCCAACACCCTCCTCAACGCTACAATACTGTAAGTTGCTCTTTATGCTGTTATCTGGTTGTGGTTCATTGTCATCTAATGCTTGCTGTATATTTACTTGTTCTTATGTAAAGCACTTTGGAGTAAAGGGCTATATAACTTCAATAAAATACAAAATACTGAGTGTAAGGCTGTATGTAAAAAGGGTCTGAAATCAGTCCCCGAGTTGGAGTCTCAACCCGAGGTTTCTTAGTAGGGGGCTGAGGGTCTCTGGATCCTGAAGGAGTAGCACTGTCCGGGGTATAGGTGAGGAAGTGCTATGGGTTCTTGGAGTAGAAGTCAACTAGGGAGGACATTCTAGTCATTACCCTGTCTATATCTTCACTGGTCCATTCTTCGGAGCTGGTTACAGGGGTCTTGGATTTATGCTTATCTGAAGACTTTGAACTGTCCTTATGTGTCTGTGGTGCAGAAGAAGGATGAGATGGTTTCTTCCGCTGTTTACCCACTTCCCCATGAGTAGAAGAGTGTTTCCCTGCTTTTCGGGGGTAGTGTCTCTTTCCTTCGAGTGAGCGCGCCGGGACTCAGAAGCAGCTGCCGAACTGTCTGCCGGAGCCGACTTCTGGTGTGCGGCCTGGGGCTGGAAGTCGGATTAGTCTGACGAGCGTACCTTTGTGACTTTGGTGAGTGAGGCTCTCTTTGTGCCTCTTTCCGAGAATTCGACACGCGTGTCGAGTCTCGTTTGGACTCGAGTGTTTAGGTGTAGAAGTGCTGTGGGTAGCGCTCGTGTCGCCGGGTGTGTTCCCCATAACTGCCCTGCCGGACAATCTTCCGAGGTCGGGGACTTGCACTTGGGCGTCTTTCGACACCTCTTTGCCCTTGCTGTCTGAAAGTACGGTGTCGCTGCCATCACTGAAGGCGCCCTCCGCTTCCATGGCCTCGAGTTGAGTGGCGTGGTGGGTCCAACGTTTGGTTGAGCGGTCCTTTAGTGTTTTAGCCTTAAACCGGCTACACGCTCTGCGTGATCCCTCGGCAAGCAGAGGTTTACAGGTGGTGTGTTTAAATTTAAATGGGGTACCCTCCATACGCACCCTGTGGCAGCGGGCTAGTGTGTGTAGGAAAAATAAGAGTGTAGAGTATGTTTCCACCCCCCCCCCACTCTCCCTATTTGCAGGGCCGAGGCCATGGCTTCAAGCCCCAAATTCATGCTTTATATTTGTGTACAGACGACACGAGAAAGGGGACACAATGCATCTCCCCAGCACTCATGATAAGGTGGGGTGTACTGTCTCACTTATAAAATGTTAAAGGGATGAAAATAAAAAGGGAAGCCCCCCCAGGGCAACTCAGAAACACTGCACATAAAGTGTTGTGTGCTGCCATAGAAAAATGCATAAAGCCCAAAGGTTATAGGGAACTATTAATACAAACACACTATGGAGAGACAAACGGGTCACCCCTAAAAAGAGTAAAAGAAAGGGTGGGAGGGGGAAAAAGTTTCCCACTCACCTAGGAACATGGAAAAATAATGAAGTCCATAAAGAGGTTCTGTGGAAGATTTAGAACTTAAATGAAAATCTTACCCAACCCTGTCCACCCGCATATGTCCTTTACTTGTGCCCTGAAACAGACTTTGAACTGTCTCCCAACCATGCAGCAAACGGGACCAACCCTGCTTAGCTTCAAAGTGAGGAAGGGGCCATCCCCTCCTCAGGCCATGTTGCTTTAAATTGGGCTAATTGGTTTATTTTTTATTTTAATTTTATTGAGCATTTGGTAGGTGCCTTATACAACAGAAGTGTGTTTCAAAGCACCACAAGGCTAAATAGGAAAGGAACAGGGGAAAAAATAATGGCAGAACAGTAAAATACAGTCATGGTCTTACTAGGCCTTGTGTCAATCGCAAGGGCAGTGAGGAAAGGGCAAGACATAGGAAGGTGAGATGGGGGTTGGGGGCAGAGGAGTGGACAATTGCTGGTGGAGGGGCTGGGAGGGAAGTTCAAAGGGGAGCCAAGGAAGAGAACCTCAGGCTAAGTGCTAGTGCAGGCGACTTCCAAGGGTGGGGTGCAGAGCTGCCAAGCAGAGGCCATCAAGGGCTGTGCGGTGGGGTGAGGTACTGATATCAATTGGGAAGAAGGGCCTGGAATCCTATGAGAATCAGGCTGCCGGTCACAGCTGCAGTGGGGTGGGAAAGAGGGAATGAGAGAGAACAACAGAGTTTTGAGCAATTTCCAAAACTTAAGGAGGTCGGCTCAAGTCTGAGAGGGGTAGGGAATCTGTTCCAAAGAGAGGCACCAGCCCAGGAGAGAGACCTGCACCACACTTTCTACTTGGTTAAGGGTTTGACAGTTAATGAGTTGGTTTTAGATGACGGTAGGGCTCTAGCATGGGAGTATTTGGGGAGGGAAAGTTGGAGATAGCGTGGTGCCAGGCCCCAGAAGGCCTTGTGGTTGATGCAGAGGATCTAGAATTTGATCCTTGCAGCCACAAGAAGCCAGTGGAGGGATTTTAGGACTGGCGAGATCCGGTCCCTGGGCCTGAAGCCAGGGATAAGTCTTGCAGCCCTCTTCTGGAATAGCTGGAGGATGCGTAGGGAGGAAAGAGGGAGATTGAGAAAAACTGTTGCAGTAGTTCAGTCTGGGGAGGACCAGAGCTCTGGAGAGCTTGAGCTTCTGGGGAAGGTGATGAAAGGAAGAATGCCTCTGAGCAGGTGGAGCTGGAAGTGGGACTTTAGTGAGATCGGTGATGTGAGGGGTGAAGGCCAGCAGAATCGAAGATGACCCTGAGGTTTTTGGCCTCACAGGATGGTGGTGGTAAAGGGTCTAGAGAGGGTGGCCAAAGGGTAGGAGGAAAAGAGCGCAGGTGTCCCAATGATAAGGCTCTCCGTCTTACTAGCATTAAGATAAAGATTGTTAGCTGCATACCATGTATGAATGGCAGACAGTCAGGGATCAGAGAAGAAGAGGAGGGGGAGGAGGAGGAGGAAGAGGAGGAAGTAGAGGGAAGTTTGGTGGAAAGCTATGTGTCATCAGTATAACACTTGAAAAGAGGAGTGAAAGAGGAAATCAGATGAGCAAGAGGGGCAAGATAGATATTGAAGAGCCATGGAGATAGGAAAGAGCCCTGGGGAACGCCACAGGTAGAGTGAGGTGGTGGCGGAGAAAGGGACCAGTTGCAAATGGGATGGGCGGTTAGTGAGAAAAAGGTCAGCCAATCCAGTGCCTGGTCAGTGATGCTGCGGGTGTTAATCTTTTTATGAGGATAGAATGGTTAGCCGTGTCAAAGGCAGAGGAAAGATCAAGGAGAATGAGAACAGTGAGAGTGTGAGTCGAGATTTGCAAGCATGGTTTCATGTGTGTTCAGGAGAGCAGTTTCTGTACCTCTGGATGCCCAAATCCATATTGATGGTCATAAAGGCAACCGCCAAGATCAGTGTGGAGGGTCAGTTGGGGAAGTAGCAGCTTCTACAAGAGTTTACCCACAAAGGGGGTAGTGGAAATAGGTCCATAGTCATCCAAGCAGGAAGGGTCATCAGACAGCTTTTTTAAGAGAGCGTGCACAAGGGAGTGCATGAGGGATAGAGGGAAAGAGCCAGGGGCGAATGAGTGGTTACAGAAGTCAGCAAGAGCAGGGGCGAGAGAGGATATGTTGTCCTTAGTGGTTCTGGAAGAGCTGGGCAGCACCTGTTTGGAGGAGACGGACACATTTAGAGACCTTGTCGGGTGCTATGGGCAGGAGGGAGAAGAGTGAGGGGATTCAAAGGGGTGTAGGGATACCAAGGGAGGCAGGGGAGAAGGTGTGGGAGTGGAGATGGGCGTGGAGGAGAGTGAGGACAAGATGTCCTGAGTTTTTTATGTGAAATGGGAGATGTGAAATGGGAGGCCAAAGCGGTGCAGAGAGCATGGGAAGGAAGGATAGAGGTGGCTACTGCAGCTGGATTGGGGAGTTCCTTGCAGATTTTGAAACATTCTGCTGTGCTTTTAGTGGCTTCATAAATGCAGACTTGGATGTGGGCCCGCTTCTTTGAGCGGATAGAGAAGCGATATTGCCTTTGGAGCAGGCGGCAGGCCAGTTTGCCAGAGTGTAAACCCAAGCCCGACACTTCCGTTCAGTAACTCTGCACTTGCGTTTCAGAGATGTTAGATCGGAGTCATACCAGCTGTTCTTGGAGGCAGGTTTTAGGTGGATCCTCATCACAGGGGCAAACATGTCCAGGGTGTTAGAGATGGAAATGTGCAGGGTAACAAGGACAGAGTCGGAGGGGGTTGAAGTTGCAGGTGAAAGCACCAACTGACACTTGCTTCATAGTCAGATGATGGTGAAGGAGGCTGGCAGTGCTGGGGGTGGCTCGGATATGGGGCCAAGGGGCCCAAGGCGGTAGGAAAGGTGAGTGGTCAGACCAGGAGAGGAGGGGGGGGGTCCATCGGGTTAGAGATAGGGATGTCTCCAGAAACAAGGGCATCCAGGGTGTGACCGACAGAGTGGGTCAGGGCAGAGGGGAGAATGGAGAGACACAGAGTCACAAAGGACACAGAACGGAGAGGTGGATGATTCAAGGGCGTGGAGGCGGGGAAGTCACCAAGGAGGAGGAGTTTGGAAGAAGATGTTAAGAGGGAGGAGGCGAGGTGAGCCCATTCTGAGAGGAAGAGAGAGTTAGAGCAAGGGGGCCTGTAGATAGATCTTCAGATAAGATCTCTAGCGCTAGTGGCTGTCAGGTCTTCCATGCCAACTGTTTCGCATCTCTTTATGCCTGCTTTCTTCTCTTCTATGTTGTAATATTCAAGCGCCCTGATGCCCTCGGCGCTTTATAAAAATATATACATACATACATACATACATACATAGATAGTGGTGAGGGTGAGAGAGTAGCCGAGACCCCAAGCCTACAGACGAGTCATTCAAAAGAGAAGTAGGATTCAGTAGGTATGATGGATTCAGGGACCAACTCAGGGAAGATCAGGGTCATGCCCCCTCCAGGTCTGTTGGGTCTGGGGAGGATTTTATAGCCCTCAGGAAGGAGAGCGTCGAGAGCAGTGACAGAGCTGGCATTGAAACACGTCTCAGTAAGAGTGAGGACATCTATGTCAAAGTCTTAGAGAAAGAGACAGACACCAGAGGAGTTTGATAGCAAAGCGAGCATTCAGAGTAGCTACGTGAAGTTGGTTACCACCTTTGAAGATTTTCCGAGGGGGGGCTACAGGGACGTGGTACTCCCATTGGTGGTGGTGGAGAGGAGAAGGAGTGGCAGGAGAAGGACGTTTATGAGAGAGGCGCTGATCGAGAAGGAGGAGAGTAGGTTGAGATCCTTCGGCCATTATAGTGCCATTGTGATCGACATTAATGATTCACTTAGAGGAAGAGAAGTATGCGAGGAGTACTTCCAGCCTATTGCCACCATTAATGGGTGAGGAGAAGGGGGGAGAGAAGGAGGCCAGATGGGGGTCCATAGGTCAGGCGAGGGGACAGAGAAGAGGATGTCCTTAATAGTCTCCTGCAAGTGGCATTGACGTAGGTGTCAGCAATGGATTAGAGTCCAGGAGAGATTTTTTCTTCCAGGCTTCAGGAGAGAAGTAGGGTAGGTGATAGAATAGCAGTTGGAATCGATAGGGGAGATAGAGGGTTCAGCTTTGGCATTCAATCCTTTTGAATTCAGTACTTTAACTGGACATCGAGATAGAGAGTGCCTTGGCAGTAGCAGAGGAGAGAGACAAACAGGGGAGCTGCACAGTGCACAGGAACTTACTAAGTGGCCTAGCAGCCAATGCACAGATGAAAAGCACACCTAAATTCAAATTCCGAATAAAGCACTAAAATACAGCACACAATGGAGAGTGCACAGATTTTTGTTTTTTTAATTTTATTTAAAAAAGAAAATCTCAGTATACATGGTACTTTTTACATTATATTGCAACAGCCTCGCATTGGCAAATTGCAGTACATAACACAGATGTATACACTGTAAAAGACGATATAAAGAGAAGAGAAAAAGGAAAGGAAAACCCTGTTCTTTTAACTATAATGGACCACATTAAGTTGAATTAAGACAAACAAAACCAAGCAGTACTATTTGATACATGCACTTGCCCAGATCTAACAAATTCCCTTGCCATGCCGGTCACACTTTGCACAGAATCCCCAAACCTTTACCCTCCACAACTGAAATAGTGGAATCCTAAGCCAGTACTCCCCTGCCCAGTTCAACCGCTTCCAATGTCTCAGCTTTAGCTAACATAACTTCATTGATGCTTTCAAAAATCATAATCAGAAATTGTGCCGTAAATCCACTGCTATGAATCCTGCAGGTGAATTAAGAAAGGGTCCGAGCATAATAATCCTTCTGTCCCTTAGGCTTTGACAGTCAATTACTACATGTTGGAGTGATTCAGTTTTATGCCCACACAGTCTGCAAACTCTTAACTCTGGAGGATACCCCAACTTGGGCCCCGTTACTTCCAATATCGGTAGGCAGTAGAGCCTGAACTTTAGGTACCAGAGTTGGAGCTTAGCAGATGGGAATTTCTTTAAATATAGTCAGAGATCCTTTGTGGGTAAGAGCACCGCTTCATAGCCCTTGTATCTATTCAATCTGCTAACTTCGCTGATATCCGCTATTTTGTCCCATCTTTTAACCAGGCCTTTAATATAGCATTAGAGACCGGACCCTGTATCACCAACTCAGCCATACATTTTTTGCACCTTTTTTTGAATTTGGAGAGAAAGGGATTCAGTCCCTTCACCATTGTAAGGTTCAGGAAGAAGTCTATGTGTGGTGATCCTGCTCTTGTCATCTTAAAAAACAAAGCAAGACTGCGCTTCATGAGTTGAGCCCACCACAAAACCAAACCCAATTCCAATCTGATTACGCTCATAGGCACCAGATTTGGGAGCCCTAGGACCCTCTTCAGGATCCTTCCTTCCTTCAATAACATCATAGAACTGCCTATTCCTGCCGGTAGTTAGCCCATACCTGTATAACACTACAGCAGATAACTTAGCCCGGTAGAATTCTATGAGCGGAAGTAACGAAAATACACATAGTGTGCCGCTAACTCTCTTGGCCAATGACAGGCAGCCCAAAACCCTTTCTTCCATCCTCCCTTCTTCATTTCTAATTTTCCTATTAAAGCAAACAGGGAATCCCAAGTATTGCAGACATTCCGCTTTCCTTAGCGGTGAACCATGTATAACTGGTTTGCTTCCTCCTCTTGCATGTCATTACTACAGACTTACTGTGAGATGGTTCTTTTGAGCTAATTCCCCAGCCCATTCAAGCAGCTGCAGCCCGGCCAGAGTGTACTCAAACAGGACCACGTCGTCAGCATAGGCGATACAACCAACCCGCAGCTCTCCACAGAAGCAACACCCCTCCCCCCCCATTTTCATGGCTTCCTTCCATAAATCGGCCATGTACAATTGAAGAGTCGGTGCGACTACACAACCTTGTCCGACGGCCCTTGAAACCGTAATGTCTCTGGACAAGTCTCCTCTCCGATTAAGTCCAACTTTAGTTTTGCTACCACAGTATAATATCTGAATCATGGTCAGCAGAGCTTCTTCCACAGGCATCGGAGGTCGACATAATCAAAGGCTGCTGCAATGTCGATGGTGGCGAAGTATACATTTGTGTGCGTGCCAGCCCCGACTTCAGAGAGGAAGGCATGTAGAACCCTCTTCTGAACCCTGTCTGTAGCTGGTGTAATCGGTTTGTTTTTTCTGCCCAAGTTCTCAATTCTCTGAGGACAATTGTTGCAAAAACCTTAGAGGAGGTATCTAAAAGCGAGATAGGGGTTCTCCGGGCAGCTACTGACCCATCACACCTTTTTGAAAACGGGGATTAGTTAAGAACTGTCATAAATCCAGGCACACCCCTTTAGATGCTATCTGCCTAAATAGATTGCCCAAGATGTCAGCCCATAACTGCAGATTAAATTTCAAGACTTTGTTTGTCACACCGTTTGGGCTGCTTTCCCTAGAATTATTATGATTCATAATGATTAGTTCCAGGTCCTCCTTCTCAAATGTAGCATCCCACACATGAGGGTCAACTGCCTTCTCCCTCCCTTGAGTTAGTTGAGCGGGATCACCACTAAACCTTGACTTGAAAAAATGAACCCAGTCTTCCTCTGCCACCCCCGATGTTTGTAATACTGATTGGAGTCTGTGTTTTTGATTTAGGCTCCACCATAGTCCCCATGTGTCTTTTTGTACCAGTTTTAACAGAATGGCCAGGTTGTTGTGGATAGATTTCCTTGCCCTGTAATGTTTACTCCACAACCTGCATTTCTGCTTTAGTGCAGTTATGGCCATAGACTCCTGTAGCATATTCTGGGTCTTGAGTTTTTTTCACAAGCCTGATTTCTTTAGTTAGCAGTCGCTTCTTCTCACTCACCTCCCTATCAAACGTGCGTCGATGACCTTCGTTGATTAACTTTAGAGGGCGTCCCTGGACCAATTCACCCACTTTTCCTAGTTTTGCCAGGAGGGTCAGAAAGTCCTCTAAGCTAAGTCCCTGCCACCAGAATGCCAATTATTTATTTGCCAAATTCACTTTGGAGCTGTGCTGGGTCAGTCTTCCCCCTGGTCCCTCTATGAGAATGTTGATTTCCCATAGTTTCCTTCTTATCCACTAGGTGGGCATTAGAACCATGAGCATAAAAAGAGGAAGTGATCGCTCCTAGTGATGTGAACTATCTCGAGATGTTGGAGCCTAGTGCAATCTATATTTCTTGTGAATATAAAATGAATAGTTGCAGAGGTGAATGCATTTGAGTATGAACGCCCAAGTGAATAATTTGGTCTCATCTGCTTCATATTTTCTTAAGCTGTTTCGCTGCCTTAGACCTTTTCTATCAGAATCTAATGCCGAAACTCTGGCAAGAGCCATAATCGGCTCTAAGATTGACTATTGTTGTAGTCTACTTGTAGGGTTGCCAGTATCGGACATCCACCGGCTGCAAGTCATACAGAATGGCGCAGTTAGGGTTGTGAAGGGCTTATCAAGAAGAGACCATGTGCCGGAGGCTCGGTGCAGCCTACACTGGTTACCGGTACAGGCCAGGATTATGTTTAGACTGCTCCTTATCACTCAAAAATGCATACACAGAGTTATGTCACTCTGCTTGAAAGAACTAGTCTCAGTAAAAAATAATATCCGATCCCTTCGTTCGGACGAAACAAACACTCTGGCTATGCCACGCGTGAAAACCAAAAAATCCAGAGACTCAGCTTTCATCTCAGCAGCCCCCCTTAATTGGAATTCGCTGGCTGTCACTTTGAGGACTACCACCTCTGTAGAAATTTTTAAAAAGGGGCTGAAAACCGCTCTCTTCTCGTAGGCCGGACTTTGACCTGGTTATGATTTCTGCATACGAACCTGTTTTGGAGTTGGTTTCTACTCTTGTCTGTTTTCGTATTGTTTGTGTTGTCATTTTCTAAGCGCCCTTAAGCCCTTGGGTACCTGGTGCGCTATACAAATGCTAAACATAAACACATAAACATTGGCCCAGGTAGGAATATCCTTAAGCTTCCCGTCCCCCATCAAATTTGTTTGAGTAAAGTCCCATCTGGGTAGAAAGAGGGACCACTCGTGCTCTATATTAGCTCTTTTAGAACAGTCGGTACTGATACTTTTTTCGTCACCCTGTCGTCCCACCCAGAGTGGTCCCCTGCTGTCACCATACAATTGCAATTGAAGTCTCCTCCCAAGTCAATAGGCCTTCCTTCGCACTCTATGTCCCAGTCAAGCAGAGCGTTTTCAATCTCATTACTAACTCGCTCGAACACGCTCGACCTGGGATTAAAGTAGATGTTGATTAGGTGAATCTGGTTTTAGAGACCCCTCCTCCCGCATATCAATAACTTTGGTGATCAGCACACCTTCGGTATTAGTTTCGACTAGATTTAAGGACCTACAATTTTCCATTTTTACTGCCACTAGTAACCCTCCTGCCGGTGTCCCTTTTTGCCCCTTTTTGGCGATACTGGCAATAGATCTATAACCGTCCAAAAAGTGGGCCTTCATTAACCAGGTTTCCTGTATAAAAATAACATCTGTCCCCTTAAATAGCACGTTCAGGTCTGTATTTTAAAACGATTTGTGGTCTCTCGAATTCCAACTGCAAATAACGAGGGAGATATTATTAGAAGCCTGGATGTTTTCTTTGGCAGATTGGAAGGGAGATCAATAACCACCCCCCATCCTGCTGTGTCCCTGTTCTGTTTGGCCTGCCTCCATTGGTCCTGTTCAAAGTGTCAGTGAATGGTCAGTCTTTCCTTCTCGTTTATGAGGCTTCCTCATTCCCTTTCTGATAGTAGGTTTCAAACCCATTTATCAACAACTCTTCTTGACAGTCGTTTACAAGTTTTTGAATGAAAGAATAAGACACTTTCAGAGTTTCTCGCAATCATACAGATGGACAAATTAAATGTCTGCTGAGAAGATGGGTTTTAATGCAGGAATTAAAGCCAGTAGGGTCAAGATGCAGCGTCTGTTCAATGGAATGTTTTTTTTCCACGTCAAGACAGATTAAAAATTGATGGGGCAAGTGTCACATTTTGGGACTGTGCGAATGCAGACACCCTTCATAACTGCTCCGTCTTCTTTTTTTGCCAGGTTTTAGGGGTTGTCATTTGTAGAAAAACATTTATCCCAAATCTGGGACTAGGAGCTGTGGCTGCCTTACTGGTACCAGAAAGGGTCTTAGCCGGCGCCTCTTCTCGCCTCAAAGGGGTGTGCGGTTACTTCTACCCATTCCTAGCGGTTGTTTAGCCTTATCCTCTCTTGTCGTCTACCTTGTTCTGCAGATCATCCAGATCCTTTTTGTTGGTAGTGAGTCCAAGAATAGACCTCAGGAACTTTCTGGACGCTCTGTGGTGATCTTGACTCCTGTTCTTTACATTTTTTGATTTTTTTAAGTTCCTCCTACACTTAGCCTGCAGTGGTCCGAGGTTCTCAGACGGAGTTACTATTGACAGAGCCACAGGCGCAATCGCTGAGGGCGTGGATTCCTGAACCAAGCCGTCAGACAGAGTAGGGGCTTGTACCTGGTGGTTAAGATTACTCATCTGATTCAGTGCCGTCCCTTGGTTATGGGGATGACGGCAGTGCCCCTCCCCAAGTTGTTTACTGATGTGGGTTAGTGAAATCGTGTTAGCCTCAGCATCTAGGGCAATTATGTCATACAATCTGATAAATGCTTGTAGGATGAATTAATTGCAATTGTTGACCAGCACTGTCGCGCTGTCCCTGAAAATATTCAGTATGCCCTTCAGTTCATCGCGATGTTAGACATATGATCACAATGTTTTAATCATGAAAAAACGTTCTTGTGCACAGTTTATTAGTAAAGTCTGTCAGCCGACACGTGTTTCGACATTCAAGTCGTTTTCAAGGCTGGCATGTGCATCACAAAATGGATATTAAACATTCAAACAATAATTGTTTACGAAATGTTTGTATGTATAATGCCTTGATCACTGTTGGTAGTTAAAGGAATATTCAGTTTCAATTCTAACAAATAGAAATTCTTTTTCACATGTTGTCGTATAACTATAATCTAGTCTACCTTGTTGATGTAAATGATATATCACTGCTGGGCGGGGCGCGCGTTACGTGTTTTGCTCTGTGTGGACGGCGCGCCCAAGAGACACCACCTCACATATGATTTATAACAGGGATACTCTACAATTAGCTTTATCTGGTCAGTTGTTAGTACTTTCTGATTCTCCTAAATAACATACAGCGTATGGATATAAGAGTCCACCCAGTTAGTATGCACCCCACTACATAACAGCCGCGTTATATTTTTTTACTTGATTTATTCAACGTATTATTGATCTCACACGGAGTCATGGCACATGCTAACACTATTTGATCTATTAAACACTATATATTTTAGCCATTTAAATTTAGCACATCCGTACTAGTGTTGAATACTACTTGCATTAAGTAGTGAAATGGAACAAGCAAATACCTCGCACAATCTTTCATATAAAACAATATGTACATTAGATATTTATGAACGTGTGTTCCTTAACGCATGCTCGCTGTCAGGAACACCTTTCGCACTGTGAGGCTGTGTAAAAGAGTAGCATTTTCTCTCGCGCATGCGCATACATATACATTTTGGTTCCGTTAAGTTGCGCGTTCAACGTTATTTAATGTGCTGCACTCGGCGGAATCGTGCCTAAACAGTATCAGGAACATGTAGTCTGGGATTAAGCCTGTGGATATAGGTAAGCACTCACAACATTTTAATCTTTAGTTATTCTTCTGAATTCTCAGAATGAGTAGCAATAGATACATTTCTCTTGTAGGAGGAACACTATCCAAATTAAGAGAAAGACACCATATAGCTGCTTGGGGGAAAGCACATTTACCAAGACAAATGGAACCAGTACAGATGTACGATTTAGTTTTCTCAAAATTTTGATGGTGAGCAAGATAACTTTTCACTTAATAGCTTTTCAATGTGGTATTGTGAATACTACAACCATGCCCTGGTTATAATTAACGAAAACCTTGCACAATATGTTTACACATCAACAGATACAGATAGAAGGTTGCGTTATGCTGATCCAAATATTATGTCGGGAGCATTGTGAATCACAAGCAGTAGGGTGA